>NC_068562.1:652500-1305000 GCF_022201045.2 Citrus sinensis
ATGAAGCACCAGAGACTTAAAGCACCTAAAGACGGTCAGAAAATAATAAGACAAATAAGTTGATGTTTACCCGGTTTTTCAAAGTTTTATCAGCTCCTTTAATCAGTAACAGTTTCACTATGTCAGTCCTACGAGCTTGAACAGCAAGATGTAATGGTGTCCATCCATCCTGAAAAGGGCAAATGAATATTTTTTTTTTTCTTTTTCTCAGTAGAACAATAGATAGTTGGGGGTGGGGGGAAAAAACCGCAACAAAAAACAGATGATCATGAACCATACATTATCTTGAAGGTTTATATCAACATTATATAACAAAAGAATTTTAATTGCTGGACTTGATGCAGTCTGGACAGCATAATGCAATAAGGTCGCCCCATCCTGCAAGTGAGCAAGAAAAACAAAATGGACATATCAACATATTATTCAACTGAATGCCAAAATATACCATGTAAGACCACTACATCATAAGCTGAGCTTTTATTTTACAGTGAGCATCATGACCAAACATCAATAAACCTTAATCATGCTCATGTAAAGAAATGCAGAATAGAAAAGCAAAGCATGAACAAAATCTCAAGAACCAGTAAATGAAGATGGCTATTAATGACGACAACAACAATGGTGAAGAAGGTGAGTCTGCTGAGTGAAAAAGTCCACCAACATAAAAATTAACTATATTAAAGATAAAGGATGATCCAGGTCCCCATTACATAAACAGGCATCTAAATAAGAAAAATAAATAAAAATCAGAGGAAGCTACAAAAACAAGAATAACATATTATAGATGGTACCAACGGCCTTTTGAAATTAAACGGTACAAACGGCCTTTTGAAATTAAACGCAAGTCTAGGATTACATCTGCTACATATATATAATGATCTAAGGCTAAACTACTTCCACATCACCTCATCAACAACAAAAGGATTTGCAGATTCTCTCAGAAGATAGTTGGTAACAGCCTGCTTCTTTCCAATTATTGCTTTGTGAAGTGCAGTAAGACCATCCTGAAAATAATGTTAGAAAACAAAAATAAGCTGAAAATAGCAGGCCAAATGTGATATCAAGAAAAATTATCATCACCTATTGTCGTGCATATTTAACCAAGAAAAGTTGACAAAAGATAGTAACCTATACAGACAGTAAGAGGTAATTTCATTCACCTTGTCCACAGCATTGATGTCCACATTATGTTTCAACAATGCATCAACAAAATAGAACTCGCCTGATGCAGCAAGGGAATGCAGAGGTAACCATTTTTTCTGAAAGACATGTAATCAAAAGTTAGAAATAGATGAAAGCCTTAGGTCCATTCATCAACACAGCTTCAGCACTTATTCTACTGAACAAGAAAAACAATAATAAGAATAATTACATGTACTAAATTCCACAATGGAATGAACAACATAACAGCACAGAAAAAGACTACTGAATTTGTAGCCAAGGTGCCTTCTCTCCCTTTTACAAGGATGACATCAAGGATTCAAGCCCACTGACCCATGAATATGATCCAGGATCTAATTAATGAAAAATACAATTCAACAAGGAATATAGATTCTCAAATACACAAAGAGAGCACCAAAGTATGAAATCTCAAACAAGTTCACTGAGAAGTTAAAAGCATCTTTCACTAATACCTGTTATAAAACATTCCAGCTCTAACTAACTACTCAATCTGACCTAAGATTAAACTGCAGAAACCACTTCTTGGTATTGAATCATTTTAAGAGTTATAAATAAAAAAGGAAATTTAGATACAAAATAACAAGACTAACACCAGTCACGAACTTACAGAGGTAGCAGTTGCCAAATGAGGTAGTTTTTTATTCAGCAGAACCTTTTCCTCCTTGGTAAACAACTTACGCCGAGGGCCTGCTTATTCAATCAGAAAATCTCAACAATCAAATAAATAGAGTTATAAAGCAAAAACCCAAGGCTACATTAAACAATTAGGGAATGTTCATAATGGTTTTTGTTCCCGATTAATTTTCAAAGTAAAGTGTTTGGTAGACGCCCGCCTCAAGTCATCTTTACAACACTGAAAAATATCAATTTTTTTTAAAAGGCTAATTTAAAACAAATGATTAAAAAATAAAATAAAATTACCATCAGATTTTTTATCAGGAGGGTCATAATTCCCACTATTGAAGAACTCTGAAACATCATCCAAACCTCGGCCATAAACTGCCCATTTGGGATTCTTTGGCGGCACTCGTTGAGTGCAAGTAGAAGAAGACGCATTCACATAATCTTGAAATCCACAATCTCTATCTTCTTCAGACTCCTTGGCATCAGTGGGGAAGGTCGAAGGCTTATCAAGGACAAGCGGGGGGTTCTGAGACAATTTAGCTTCTTTATAAGCCAAATACTCCTTCAAATCCAAAGTGTTCAAAGGAAGATAGCCTTGTTTCTTTTTCTCAACTCGGCTACCGAACTCAATTTGAAGCGCAATCTGCCGCTTCTCTTTCTTCGTCAAGTTGAGTTCCTCCTGAACTTGTCTCCACTTGTCAGGCACCAAGTTCTCAGCCTCCACTTGCACAACATTTTGCTTCCCTCTGCTGCGTCTGGGTTTCCTTGGTGGAGGAACGTTGTCGTTTTCGAGGTAAGGGTCTTCGAATACGCCTTCTTCAAAAACCAAGCAATCACCGATAACGCGGTCTTCGTTTTGAAGGAGAAGATAATCTGGTTCCTGTTGCAGAGGGGAGAGAGAGTAGAGTTTTGTTGTTGCTGCCGTAGGGAGATTTAGGGGTTGGGATGGGAATAGCTTGTGAAATTTAGATTGTGGAGGTGAGTGAAGCGAGTGCGGGAAAGGGAAAGGAGAAGAGATTTTCGGGTTTAGCAGTGACATTTGGTTTGCGCTACTCTTTTCTTGCTTCTACTTCTAATTGCTTCAGTATTTTTAGCATCACAATGGAGGGCTGATGGCTCCGTTCATCTACTGGAGGGATGAGCTCACTGCTAATCTTGGGCCAGTACCGTCCCATCGTCCTTAGTTATTAGTAGTAACACCTTTGTTATTTTATCAAACTATTATTATTTAAAAAGTAGATTTATCATACACTATCAATTTTTATTTTATAATCTCAATACTAAGCATGAGCTTAATTTAAATAGAATAACATTTAAGGAATTCAAATATTTGAATTCAACTTGTATCTCGATAAATATAGCATTCATCTATTTGATGGTATAATTATAAATTTATTAGTCCAATCCATTTTTTATTACCGGTTAGTAAATGCACCATTAGTGTTCTGTGAAAAAACAAAACAAAAGAGTAACTTGTAACGACAAAAATTTCTATGTCATTCATGCAACGCATGATAAGACAAATATGTTGTGTTGCTTAGAAATAAAACTAAAGGGTTTGACTAAAACATACAAAGTGTTTGGTAGACATTTCCTAATGTGGTTGGAAAGTTACGATGTTTTATCCATACACTTGTGTGATAAAAAAATTTATTTTATCAAACTATTATTTAAAACATTATCATCTTTTATTTTACAATCTTAATACCAAACATGTGCTTATTAATTGGGATAGAATTACATTTTAGGAATTTAAATTTTGGATTCAATTTGTCTCCCAATAAATCTCACATTTGCCTACTGAATGGTATAATTATAAATTTATTAGTTATAAAATTCATTATATAACAGATGAGTGGCACATGGTTTAATATTTATTTTATTTTAACTGTTTTTGTCCAGTGCAATAATCCCCGCAAGTTTGAGGCAATCTCCTCATTCGCATCAGCTGTGATGATTTTCCACAAGCAACAAATGGGGAGAGTAGTAAATTGTGAAAAACGATGATTTGATCTGGCCGAGTTTCGATTAGAAATTAGACCCGGATGACAATGACAAGCCAAAGCAAACTGCTCGCGATTTCGCCAACAATTAGCCGAAAGAAAAACAACAGCCAAACCATTAATTTCAAACAACAAATGCACGGAGTTACAACTACCACAATCCATCTGTTTAAGGCCACGGATTAAATTGGATTAAATATAATACTATCTTTTATTTAATACAATATTAGACAGGACTATATTAATTTAATTTAATAACATTAAATAACTATTTAAACAATATAATATTTTTAAATTATATTGATAACTATTGACTTTAATATTTAACATTGAATATTACAATAAAGAAATAATTGATTATTTTTATGTTTAAAACTCAATACTAGTTTAAATACATTAATGAATAAAATTTTAATTTCATAATTTTTTTAAGCTGTAATTTTATACCCATATAAATATAATAACTAATAATCCCAATTATTTTGAACTAAATTTTAGTCTATCCTATTAGTCCATGACAACCAAACATACCTTAGATTAGACTATTTTATTAATCTCAAAATCTAATCCAATCCCACAATTTATCCAGACTCCCAAACACAACCTAAAAGAGCATGCTCACAGCTTTCACATCATGAGGACCACTACGTTGAGTAAGCCAAAGTTGAGATATATTACTAACTACATGCATTATGAATATAAAGAGATGAGACATAATTTACAAATAACAGGTACATGATGAAAAGCACTAATAAAAGAAGCAATACACTTGAAAAGCAACTGTATCCTGAAACCTGATCAAGACCACAACATTGAGTAAGCCAAAGTTGAGATGCAATATTACTAACCACAAGCATTATGAATATAAAGTTTAAAATAACAGGTACATGATGACAAGCACTAATAAAAGAAGCAAGACACTTGAAAAGCAACTGTATCCCGAAACCTGATCAAGCCCAGACATCTGCTTAACCGTAGTTGAAGCCAAATACATTACATCACCACAACAGGATTTCACACCTGTTATCAAACCTCTCAACAGTCGTATCAAATCCTAACAAACAGCATCATCATCTAGAACCACGAGCATACTTCCTTTCTGGGCTACCATAAGGTGAGCGGGGAACTGACCTGGACCGCTCCCTCCTTGATCTTCCACCATAAGGAGGAGAATGCCTAGGAGAATAATCACGACCTCCTCGGTATGGAGAGCGTCTTGGAGATCTACGATAACCATAATCATCACGGCCGGAACGATACCTTCCGCGATCACCACGGCCTTTCCAGGATACCAATAAGATAGCATCAAAAACTGAAGTTAGAATAACCATTTAAACAATATAGCCAGCAGCTCAATCTTTCCAAGCATGAGAACATAAGCATGTTGAACTTACCAATGTCTCTTGAACTTTTCAGCCCAAGATAGTGTCCAGGAGTAGGGGTTCTTGGTCGTTTCCTCCGTGACTGAAAGGCAAATAGATCACCTTAATTATTCCAATGTCTTCAAAAAAAATCAATTTAAAAACACAATATTTTAATAAACATTTACGAAAACCAACACCACCTAGCACCATTTTACAAGTTTTAACTTTAAATGAGACCTAAGCCAAAAATATCTTCAATAAAAAATTTCAATAGATGGTGGACAAACCTAGCCACAAACGAGGAAGAGGAAAAAGATGGAAAATTTAGACGCATGTGACTATTGCCCACTAAATTAATGCCAGGTTCGAAATACCATAAAATCCTGATTAGAAAGTTGTTGATAATGTCCGTTGATTAGTTGAGAGAGTTGAAAGTGAATGCTGAGGTTGTATAGTTGTTGGGCTATATAGTTGCTATGTTTAGTTGATCACAAGTCATTTGAAAAGCTGTTTAAGCTGGCCATTGATCAAGCTGTTTCACTTAAGTTGACATGGATGAACTGGTCATCTTTGATTGCTGCCAACATAGCTGACGCAAGGTGTTCTGAATATAGCCAGAAAACCTCCAAGTTAAGAAGAAAGATAACCAATCAAAACAGAAAACCTCCAAGTTGAAGAAAAATCACATTACCCTCTCCACAGTAATATATCGGCCCTCCAGAACTGACTGGTTGAGATACTTGATGCAGCGTTCAGCATCCTCAACACTATCCATAGTAACAAAAGCAAAACCTCGAGAGATGCGTGTACGGGGCTCCACAACAAGAAAACATGAAGCAACCTGAAAAACAAAAGGTTTTATTAATTGTAGATAAAAAGATCAGACAACAGGCATAATAGATTGGTGGATAAAGCCATTAGGAACTGCAATAAGTATTCAAATGTTGTAAAAGAACAACCTTCCCCTCCTTGGAGAAATGTTTTTCAAGGTCCCTTTCTGTGACTCTTGTAGATAGGCCAGTTACATAAAGGGTATTTCCAGGATTTCCAGTCTCGGTCCTGCCAAAACATTCAAGGACAAAAATATTTGAGACAAAAGCCATAAATGCATCAAGCATAGTATGAGCAACAAAGCATCAAAAGGATAAAGCATCATCGTAAGCACAGGAAAAAGAAAACCACTAACCTTCCACGACTTCTGGACCTTGATCTAAACACCATCAACGCATATGAAACATGAACACAGGCATCGATATCAGATATAGAAGGATACAGCAATTACTATTATTATAAATGCAGCTTAGATAGTGACAAACCTGCCGCGACTTTGGGAACGGGATCTCTGCCTTGGCCTAGACCAAGATCCTGATCTTGATCGAGACCTCGACCTAGAGAAAGACCTAGATCTAGATCTAGACCTTGAAAGTTCCCTCACAGGGGAAGGGGACCGCAAATCCCTAATGCATCCAGTTTATTAAACATCAAAAGCAGAAGGACAGGAACATACCGAAAGAGCTTAACAATATAATATAGCATAAAAGAAACTCATTCAAAGAAAGCATCAATCAATAGTGCACGGAAGACACTCAAACTAACCTAAAATATAATATGATATGTAATCTCAATAAGTATCTCTTATTGCCCTGTTCATCGCATTCCTTAAATTTTTCATGTTTCTCTCATAGCCAATAACAAAAGTGACATTGCATAATAAACTTCACAAATCAAATAAATGCTCCTGTCATCTTTTCACAAACATAATGAGAATGGATGAAAGTCAATTTAATTGACCCAAAAAGCAAGAAATTTTTCCTGGTCCAAAAGCACAACCTAGCAAATATTAAACACAAATTGAAAAAAATAAAATTTAAGAACTCTTGGGCAAATGAACTTATCCTTATATAGCTTCAAAGCTGTTTCAAAGCTGTTACCATATCCTCAGTACAGTATACTTTTTGTACCCTTATAATGAAATGACATCCTCCTATAAAGATACTGCATAACAATAACAATAACAATATGCACTTGAGGTATTCACCCGCACAAAAGATCATTCAACTAAGATTAAGAGTTAAAACATCTGACATCTGCGGCTTGACATAATATTTTTTCCTTTTGTTGAACAGAAGCTAAGAATCTCACACTTCCAGAACCAAACAGACCATCAAGGCATCAAAGTTCAAATAAACTACAACCTCCTAAGCTGAATACATTTCACACCCATAATCTCATAAGACTTGGTCAACAAAGAACATCAAGTACCTCTAATTCATTACTTAAAAAAACTAAAACCTCTCAGATCATTAAACAGAACATTAAATAAAATGAATCAATTAAAAATATTTGCCACGCAAATGTTATTTTAACGAGTTCAGCGATTTAGCCCTTACTTTTTGCGAGGAGAATCAGCCTGCGCATAAAAATAATAATAAAAAAAAATTAGGTATTATGTTAACATCAAGCTTCAATGAACAATGAAAGCAGAAGCTTTAAAAAGAAGAGAGGGTTTACCATCAGAGCGATTGAAACAGAGGAATATTAGGGATTCTGAAAGTTAGGAACAGGATGGGGTTCTTTCGGTTCAGTGCGAGTTGTAACTTCTGCCTACGCAGCCGCACCCGATAACAATTCGCATATACTATTTTATGGATTGGTATAAATATTATGGTATGTGCTTAGAGCAATTCTTTACTGCGGTAAGGCGTACGATTTTACTCTGCAAACGTCGGGGTGCTGCCGTACGTTACGTTAGATTAGATCTTCTTCTGCGTAACTTTTTACGCCTTTCTTATTTATTAGCTTTACTTTGTTCATTTTAATTATGACGAAAATCACGTTTGATTTCTCCCTATTGTTTTAAGAAAATGCAGATTGAAAAACAATAGGGTTATTTAGCGTCAGCCCCCACAAGTTTCGATCATTTGCGCTGCGCACTCACAAGTTTCAACCATGTGCGCCGCGCACCCATTGCTGTTAAAATAGCTGTTATCTGTTGCGGTGGAGGGGTAAAAATAGAAACAAATGAAGAAATATTTTAAAATCTTGTACTTTGAAGATCCGAATTCGAGCTGTCATTTCAACCTCTGTGACTTCACTCTTCCTTCATCATGGCAGTGAGCTTGCTTATACAAGATGCTCAAGTAGTGGAAATTGGAGGGAAATCGAAGACGAAGAAGAGCAAATGGCGGGAAAAGCATCCATCGTCACCCACGACAGTCATATATATTAAGGAGATAAAGTTATTACATTGTGTTATTCAGAAAATGCACTGAGGAAACAGATGTTTGAGAGCTGAACCAATCACACGTTCTTGAAGAAGCTTAAGTGAGTGAGAATACTTCTTTATTTAATTTTTGGTAGCTATATTGATCTGCATTTCGATTCCAGTAATTATGTTTTGTGATTTGAATCTATAGAGTTATGATTATAGATTTGATTGTATTATAGATGGTTATGGCTTAATTCTGTTGCTATTGGATATTTGGTTTGTTGGTCATTGATTATAGCTTATTTGGAGAGTGTTGAGATGGTTGTTGATAGTTTGTTAGGCCGATGTGTGTAATCGATGAAATTAACAAGGGTTTATTTGTTTAATGGTCTGGGTAAATGCTATGATTTAATGAATTGTGTGTGCTATAGGTTTTAAGTTTTTATGTTGATTGAGATTTATATTTATTTCATGAAAAAAAATCTCTGCATTATAAAGTAGGTACTGTCATTACAGGAATAATGGATGGAGATGATGATACCACTATGTTTGTAACTTACAAGGATAAGACACATAACCTTGGTATTGTTGATCGAGACAAATTCAGTAGGGTGTCTGTGATCAACAAAGTTATGGTGAGAGTGTATGGAAGGAAGATGTTGTTTGATGAGAGGTTTAATATGAGTATTTGGCAGCCGTGGGACTGTAAGAAAGCACAGATTGACACTGATACAGACCTCATCTCGCAACTAAAAGAGCACAACCATCATCTAATCTACTACATGCAATTATACCTTGATAAGATACCCCAAAACCATGACTCTACAGCAAAGAGAGTGTTATTTGAATCTTTTAAACCAAACTCATCTAGAGATCCAGACACCAACAATCCAGCAACCTTAAACCTCAATGATCCAATTCCATTACCCCTGCATGTGTCGACAAACCCAACTGAGTTTTCAAATGAAAAACTCTTGCATGAATTAGAAGCTACAATTCCAATCATTGTCACCACCAATATCATGAAATCTTTGGTTGCATCCGATTCCATTCAATCTCAATCCAATTCACAAAAATCACCACTTCATTCTATAACCAAGATTCAGAACAAAATTGATGCAAACTCTAACCTATTTGAAGATTTCATGGACACATACTTCAGGTCCCCTACACAAAACCAAACAACAATTCGAACACAGACCGAGGCAGTGACCCAAACCCAAACCAGTGACGCAGAGCATACAGATGAAGTCAGTGATAATAATGGTGACAATACTTCATGTTACACTCTAGAAAGTCCATCTCAGCAGCTCCCACAAAACTTTACCCAATCTCGAAACCTATCTCCTTTGTTGAATGATTGTCCATCCTCTCACGAAGAGACAAACAAAGCATCTGAAGCTGCCTTTACATCTCTTGACCAAAATGATATGGTTTCCTTCCTGCAAACTCAAAATCCTGAATCCCAACCTATTTTTGCTTCTAATCCTTTCAACAATTCATCTGACCATGGTAACATACTCAACTCCAAAGCAGCAGTGGGTGCTGAATATGACTTAGACGACAATGTTTTTAGTTTGATTGACAGTGATGAAGATCCAGAGCATCCATTCGGTACTCCTAATGTCATTAAGCCACCTACAAAGACTGTGTTGGAGTATGAAATGGCTTGTGTTGTTTCTGATGATAGTGATGGAGATTATATCCTATCTGATTATAAAAGTGGTGATGATGACTGTGGCCTTGTTTTTGATGATGAAGGTGATGGTGTTTTGGCTAAAATGGAGGCTGTTATTAGAGAGAACCTGTACATTCCAAGTTGGGATCCTGTGACTTTCAGAATATGGATGTATTTTCGAAATTTTAGAGAGCTTGCATGGGCAATCAGGCAGCATGCTGTTAAAAACAAATTTAAGGTGTATAGGCATAAGTTTGAAAGGGCTCGAATTACCGTTGGTTGTGCATACTACAAATGTCCATGGTTTCTACATGCTGGCAGGACCAGATTTGGTGGTGTTTACCTATTGAAGAGACTGCATAATGTGCACACATGTTCACGAGAGCTGGACAATCCTGAATGTACTGCCGAGTTTATAACTGTGAAGTATGAACAAACCTTTCTAGATCACCCAGACACAAAGGTTGATTTCATTATCGATGAGCTGAGAAGAATATATAGTTGTAAGGTTAATAGGTTCAAGGTGTATAGGGCAAAGAAAATGGCATTGCAAAGAGCAGGTGCAGATCATGAATCAAGCTACAGGCTGATCAGAAGTTATGCTCAGATAATACTAAATAAGATGCCACAAGCTCTGGCCTTAGTTAGTGTTATTCGGTTCCCAGGGGAGCAGTCTCAAACTCATTTTGATAGATTTATCCTCTCATTTCCAGCACTTAGAGATGGTTTCAAAGCTGGTTGTAGACCATTCATTGGGATTGATGACTGCCACTTGAAGGGTCCATATAAGGGTGTAATGTTGTCAGCTGTAGCACTTGATGCTAACACTGGAATATTTCCAGTTGTTGTATGTGTTTGTAGTGTTGAAAGCACAAGTACTTGGACATGGTTTCTAGGTCATTTAAAAACATTTCTTGAAGATGCAAGGCAGCTAACCTTCATGTGTGACAGGCAGAAAGGAATCCAGAATGCTTTGGCCCTTGAGTTCCCAAATGCTCATGTGAGGTTTTGTGCGAGACACATTCTTGCAAACTTGAAGACAAAGCATCCGCATACAAACTTCAAGGCTTATTTTTGGGCAGCTGCAAGGGCATGTAACTGCAGGGATTTTGATGTAGCAATGACTAATTTGAAGAATATAGATGAGGGTGTTTACGAGACACTAAGAAGGTTGCCACCAAAATTCTGGGCTAAACATGCTTTTGACAACAGTTGTAAGAGTGACCACTGCACAAATAATATGACATAATCTTTTAATGCATGGCTTGGTGTTCAAAGAAAAGTCCCACTGTTGAATATGCTTGAATGGATGAGGAAGAAGCTAATGAAGAGGCTGGTGAACAGAAGGAAAAAAGCTGAGGCTTGGGAGTCTGAGATTCCAAAGAGGATTTATGATAGGATGATGAATAATCTGCAGATTGGAAGTCCAAACCCTGTAGCTTGAGCTAGTAAATGGCTATATGAAGTAGACCACAACCACAAGACTTATATAGTTGATCTACAGCACCATGTATGTGACTGTGGTCACTGGCAACTATGTGGCATTCCATGCATCCATGCAATGCCATGTATTTTTCATAGTAGAAAAGAGTTAGGACAATTCCTTAGCCCATTATTGAAGCAGGGGAGCTATTTGAGGACTTATGCTGGAATGATCCACCCCATTCCAGATAAATCTTCATGGCCAATTACACCAGGTGATGAGATTTATCCTCCATTAGTGAAAAGCCTCCGGGAGGCCAAAAATGAATAGGAGACGGGAAGCTGATGAGGTTCCTCCAGAGAAGAAGCGATATAGGATGCAATGTAAGTGCTGTAAACAATTTGGCCATAACAAGAGAGGTTGTCCCATTAACCCCTTAAATGCAAACAAACGTACAAAACATTATAAGGTCAATGCAGTTTCTGTGATTTTTACAGTTGTCTTTGTGTAACGTTGAACCTTACTTTGTACATTTGTGCCTGCCCACAGACCAATCTAAAACAGTACATGACAAATACAGGATCAGCAGCTCGAGGTATGATTTTGTAACTACTCATGTTTATAGCTGTTAATATGCAATTGTTAACTCATTAGTCAATAATTCAAATGACCAAAAAAAAATATATCAGGTTTACAAGATAGGCTAGTGGGTCCACTGTCAAGTGCACTAGGCAGGGGGTCCACCACTGTTATTCACATGCAGCCATATGAGCATGTGAGGACAACCGTTGAGGTTCACGAGCCTAGAGAGATGCAGCTGCCACCACAAAAGACAAATGCATTTAGGAATCAAGAAGGGCCATCAGGTACCAAGAAAATGAATCCTCAACAGATGGCAAATATTGAAGTTAATGCTCCGTGGTTGGGTGTACAAGGCAGGAAGATAATGGCAGTTGGTGGAATTAGTTTGAGGAAAAACCAGACTACTAAAAAAAAGAGTGAACTGAACAATATTGGCAAAGGGAAGGCACCAGCCTTCCCACCTGAGATGGTTAGGCATTGTTTTATCATTTTAAGATTTTGTGATTAATATTATCATTAGGTAATGAAAGCATCATGTTACTTACTCTGTATTCTATTACTTATCATAATGCAGTGATTGGTGAATGCATTGGAGACATTGGCAGCAGTAACAATACCAAGTAGTGGAGGTATATAAGCATTTTTTAACACCTTCCACAATGCCACAATGAACCAGCTGAAGCTTTTGTTTTTTATTGGGAAGAAAAATGCAATGGTTAGTTTATAGCTGAAATTCTGGAGTTGGTCCTTTTTGGATGTGTAATGTTAGTCTGCACATGGAGCTTAAATATAAACTAATGCTTAGGTTATGTTGCCAGGGGTTTGTGGCATTATGAAAGTTGTTGGCAAAGTATATATGTAGGACTTACATATAGGTAGACCAATATTGTTTTTTGTTTTTTGTTGGATACATTGCTGTGTAACCATACAGGTGATTAATACACCATTTCAGATGCTGCCAATATATATTACTCCATGATATATTTTATATTATTAACTACAATGAATATGAGCAACTGTTACACTTAATTTCTCTGCATTTTCTAAAGCTAAGCAACCATTCTGAAAACATTTTTCATAACTTACAGTAAATGATAGTTGTGAGAAATAATAAAATAACCATTGTGATGAATTGATACTTTTTCAGTTGATAAAGAAGGATTTCAATTGTCACAGTCCTCTGATCAAGGTCAGCCATTGTCAATTTCATAATATTGTTGTCACTGGTGTCAATACCTTGCTCTTCAAACGGGTTCATTTGTCTTGTAAATTCTGCAATCTCCTCTCTAGATGGCGTCCACCATCTAAAGAAACCACATGCAGGATCATTAGGACAACTATAGTATAATCTGTTGGGATTTGACTTAGATTCTGATATTTTAATGGCTGCCCTGACTCTACAATAGCAAACTTTGTTGTGGAACTTGAAAATTCCTCCATTGATTAAATTCTTTTCTGAGTCGGGTTTTGATTTTGATGAACTTGAAGCACCCCCGGAGCAGCTAGACATTCTTCTACCAATGTATATGTTGACTAGGTTGTAAATTCAGTAGCTGGTGGTGCTTCAAGTGATACTTCTAGTAATGCTTCTGGTTATGCTTCTAGTTGGGCTTAATAATGACAACTTGAAGCTAAACAATGACTGTTGTTTGTAGTAATTTAAATGTGGTGGGGTTTGATAGGCATGCTGAAGATGAGGAATTGTCATGTGCAATATTTATAGCTAGTGGAAGTGGCATGCCGTTATGTTACCGTTGCAAAGGAACTGTAAATCAAAGACTTGTTCTGCCTATATAGCCGTTACAATGCACAGCTGCAAATGCTTTACTATAATTAGATTGTTATTTAAGGACAATAATGTCATCCTAATAAATATGGGCAATTTCATCATTTTCCAAAATCACAAACGGTACAGTAACAGATAACAGTTATTTTAACAGCAATGGGTGCGCGGCGCACATGATCAAAACTTGTGGGTGCGCGGCGCAAATGGTCGAAACTTGTGGGGGCTGACGCTAAATAACCCAAAACAATATTGAGCGGGCCCTAATTAAGTTTAGAAACGGCAAATCTATATATATATATAAAGTTAGGACTTGAGGAGGTGATGTAGCATCACCATTTTGCTTCTTTGTATATTCTCTATTATCTAATAAATAGAGATTTTTTTTTTAAGATTTGGCTTTTCATCTTCTTATAATTAATTTGATTGTATTTAACACATTTAATAAATAATAACTTTATTAATATATATCATTCATCATCTTTTTATATTTTCTATTATCTAAAATATCTAAAATATTAGTGGATATTCTTTGTATTTTTTTTCTCTTTCTATTTAAATTCAACAATATGTAATCATTAATAATAATTAATTATAAGCCTTTTGAAACATTTATTTATTTTATTATGCTAGCAATTAAACTTTAGTGGATTAAAATACATGAATTAATTAACATAAGAAGAGAGGTTCTTTCATTTTCCCTCAACAATGCCACTAAGGCCTAATTTTAATGTCATAATCCCATATTTAATTATGCAACCTTTTGTTGAGTGTCTTTTGGCTTCTTCAAAATTTATTATACTATCAATTAAACTTTAGTGCCTTAAAATACATCACCTAATCTATCTATCTATATATAAAGTTGGGACTAGAGGAGGTGATGTGGCATCACTATTTCTCATCTTCTTGTATTCTCTATTATCTAATAATTGGTTGATATTAAAAAAATAATTACATTACGAAATATTAAAAATAAAAAAATAATTATTAGATTATAAAAGATTACATGTCTCTTCCTCTTTCTATTTAAATTCAATAATATTTAACCATTAATAATAATTAATTATAAATCTTGAAAAATTTATTTATTTTATTATGCCAACAATAAAACTTTAGTGGCTTAAATATATCAATTAATTAATATAGGAATGAATGTTCCTTCATCTTCCCCCAACAATGCCATTAGGGTCTAATTTTAATGCTATAATCTCATATTTAATTATGCAACCTTTTGTTTAGTGCCTTTTGGCTTCTTCAAACTCTATAAATATTAAGTAGTTAAGATTTGTGGCATTATTATTTCTCATATTTTTATATTCTCTATTATCTAATATATTGGTTGAGATTAAAAATAGAAAATAATTAATAGATTACAAAAGATTACATGTCCCTTCCTCTTCTATTTAAATTCAACAATATGTAACCATTAATAATAAATTAATTATAAGTTTTGAAACATTCACTTATTTTATTAAGCCAACATCTAAACTTTAGTGGTTTAAAATACATCAACTAATTAATATAGGAAGGAAGGTTCATTCATCTTCCCTAACCAATGCCACTAGGACCTAATTTTAATGTCATAATCCCAAATTTAATTATGCAACCTTTTATTTAGTGTCTTTTGGCTTCTTCAAACTCTATAAATATTAAGCATTTAAGATTTATTATGTTTGGATTTTTTTTTTATTTAACCAACATCCTCTTTAGAAATGTTCTTGTGTTTTTATTTTTTGACTTATTTAAATTTTTAGTATTGTGTGCTTCATGGAGTACTCTTTTCTTCATGAGTTAAACAATGATAAAGATAATTGGATGATAAGGGTTAGGTTTTGTAAGATGTGGGAGTCTGTTAATACCAAGAAAAATAGAGAGTTGATTAGTGTGAACAAAATTTTTATTAATGAAAAGGTTGTGTGCACTTAACTATACACATTAATATATATTTTTAATGTTAACAAAAAAATAATTAACTTTCATAAATAACATTAGTTTTATAAGGCTGCGTCATCTTAAAAAAAATAATTAATATTTTTTATCAGTTTCATCAAGTGCAAAGTAATAAAAAAAGATAATACTAAATTATTTTTTTAAAGCCGCACGAAGTGCGGTTCTATTTCCTAGTACTTAAATAAGTAAAAGAGTCGATCAATGCTCGTTTGCCCACTAATGGGGTTTGATCATATTGTAGCTTTTAAGATAATTATTACTAATTTTACTACAAAATTAATCAATTCTCATGAAAATTAATTAAATATTTAATAAAATTAATTTTTAAAAATATTGTAAATTTTAAAAATAATCGTACGTATTCAATAAATTTTATTATTAAATTGTTATTAGAATATAAATAACTAAATTGAATATGAAATTAAACAAAATTTATTTACACTTATATATTTTTTTCATTGTATGTATATAGTAATTGATAACTAAAATAAACATTTTATATTTTTATTTTGTTATCTCAATATAACTAATAATAATAATTATCTCTTAAAAATTAATAATTTTATTTCTTAATTAATAAGAATAATTTAAAATTTTTATAATATATATGAAGATATATATAAAATTAGATTAAATATAAAACTAATTCTTGTTTTGAAAAAGTGGTCATTTCCTATTTTTTAAAATCCTATACTGAAGATTCAAGTAATTTTACGAAAATTATTTCTAAAAAGATTTATTAAATATCAAAATTAACTTTTCATTTTTCACAATTATTTTTTATCCCCCTAAAAACAATGCCAAACAGTGTACAAGTCATTTTTCGTTATGAGATAAAAGAGTACATACATGTCAACTATCACTGGTAACCGTATTCACGGGCACAGATTCATTACATCATGCGCCAAGTACTTGCCAAAACAACTGAAGGGTCATTCAAAACATAATACACATTAAAAAAATATAACAATTTACAAAAGAAAACTCAGTAATTAAAAAGAATCACAAATTCACAATGCAGAACACAAATACACGATTACACATACTGTCCCTTGAATATTCTTTTCTCCACCTCTTCTATGAACAGAAAACCGGTAGGAGATCAGGTTGTCAACATATCAGGAAGACTCATGGAATGAACACCAATGATTTTACCACCGGCATCAGGGAATTGCTCATAACCTGGTAAGGGGCTCACTGTCCCATCAGCATCTACTTGCAGAGGATATCTGAGGAGGTGGCCCTGCAATGGTGTGAACTCCATGGCTGTGAATCTACCCCAGTTTTCTCCAGCAATCTGATTTACCTTCCTTATACAGTCTAAACTTTCTGGTTCCTCAAAGCAATTATCTAGCATGCCAAGATGCTCTGACCAAAGTGACTTCCTATACCCATATATCTGCAGAATTATAGTTACAGACCATAAAAGATGTTTCAAGACCGACATTCATAGGGCACTTACAATATTATACTTGCTAGGCATATAGATGGGGAAAAAATGTTTAATTATCAGACATTTCATTTCAAAATGTAACTTCCTAAATCACATATAGCAAGGTTCAAGAAACTTGATGGAAGCAAACCTGGATTGTTATTTCTGAATAGGATTCTTTTCTAATCTAAGCTTCTACATGAGCAGCTTGTGATTGATAATTAATAGAAAAGAATATTATTATAAAACAGGTCTTGACCATGCATATACAATAATGAACCCATGTAAGTCAACTTCCTTTATTACAGAAGAAAGAAAACAAAGAAAACAAGATCATCTACAAACCTGACCATGTGGATGTTTCAGCTTCCTAGCCCATGTGTGATGCGGCTGATAAGAACCCATAGCTATCTCAGTGTCTTTGGAACCAGCCATGGATCTTTGGTTAATGTTGGCAGATCCCATGATCACATATTCATCATCTACTATCATCCCCTTGGCATGCACATATATCATGAAGCGCTGATTTTTCTGTGAATCAGAGACCTGAAAGTAAACTGGAATTAGTCAAAACTTATAACAACTTTTGTTTTTTCATAAATTTTCTTGAGAGAACTCATATTTGATATTAAAAGTTGTAAATCTCTACTCCCAAGAGAAACTACAGTTTCTTTTTTCTTTTTTTCCCCAAAAGTACTACATTGATCTACAGGTATTTACAATAACAAACCTACCGACACATCCTAGATTAGAAACCTCCAAGTACATGTAGCACTACGCACAGTTATAAGCAAGGGCCCAGAAAACTATTGGCAAAGATGTGAATATGACAACATTTTTGTGAGCCTTCAATCCTCATGAAGAAATTGGAGAAACTTATTCCAAGCATCTGATGAAAATTGCCACAATTAATCCAGAATCTTCTTTCTTGCTTTAATACTAAACCAAGGAAAATGCATATAAGCCAATGCTTAATATAGACAGGAAATTTCGTGGTTAACTTGTTGGTCGTTATCCCTCGACGACAGAAATTAAGTAATTAGATTAGACTTCTTTCGGTTGTATATTTGACATCCTTTGGGCTTTGTTAACATGCTAACAACAGAAATAGTGGGTCTACATAAAAAACTAATAGAGATGTCAGAGGAGAAAGATCACGGATCAGAGTAACACAAGTTCTGATTTGATTTAGACAAAATTTTACATAAAATAATTGGCAAACTAATTTCATTATTAATCAACTAAGCTACCATGAAATTTAGTCATAATTATAGCCAACTATTATGTTTAAATCCTAGCAAGAACAGTTGATCGTTAACATGCTTACGAAAAGAACAAAAGGAATTTTCCTCTTAGGTAAACACCTTATCACCATTATTGGCCAATACATCCTTAGGAGCTTCTTCCCGTTTTCCGAGACAATAAAAACTGAGGTAATCTTGAGGATGTGCGTCCACTTGCATTTCCCTCAGTTCCTGTGCAACAACACTATACATCATCTGCATCGTCTGGCTCTGCAAAATCCAAATATATAATGTCAGAGCAAACATATTTCCACAGTCATAACAAATTTACCCCAAAAGAGCTAAAAACCCCCCATTATCGTTCAAAAGATGAGGCAAATGGGGGGACACATTGATGATTTTTTCTTGTTCTTTCTTTGGAATCTTCTTAATAGAAAATGGGGATAAATTGATGGTTTCACATTGAAGATTGCCATTCTAAGTAGGGGTAAATTGAAGTTTAACCTCAGAGTACTGACAGAAAATATCAGTAACATTTTAAGACAAAACTAATTTGAACCTAATTCCCACGCGAAAAGTTAACAATAAACTCAAAATTATTACTGCAGAGGATAAACCCGGTTAGTAGCATTTCAATTTAGTATCTAGAAATGATATCATACTTCTCATTGTGAAACAGTATAACAACAGTGAAGTTGGAATTAAACCATGTACAAGTTCCCCAAGATGTAACCACATAATACCAATCAAAAGTCCAACAGAAATAACCATCCATGAAAGAAGAATCGTATTAAATCTGCAGTGATTAAGGATGGAAACAAACTATTACTCTCAACTATAATTACCAAGAACCAGAAATCATAGCACAGCAACATTATTAGTAGTCTATTTAAAATTTGTATTCCGCCTCTTCCTTTTTTTCTTTTTATAAGTCATTCAGTTAGTTTATACATATAAAAATTGATGTTCCAAATTTATGAAGATTGGAAGGTATATAACAAAAAAAACCTGCCAAAACAGAATTTCTTGCACGGTGTTAGTTTTGGGATCACCCTCAGGCCACATAGGTATGATGACATACACTGCAAATCTCTCATTAGCTCTAATTTTACTAGCAATCTTTAAAGCCAACTCCATCGGGATAAGATTATCAGCTCCTGCTCAGACAAAACCAAAGTAACTTCAGAAACTCAGGGAAATTAATACTATAAACAGTCACCATTCATTTGATACCAAATATAAACTGAAACAAGGTACAAATATATGAAGGCAACTATTTTGTAGTCAACAGGTCAAGATAAAGCAGAAGCACATCAATTGCCCAAAATTGCAGTAAAAATCAAAAGAGACTATTTACAATGCTTTGAAAAATATGTGAAGACTGCAAGTGCATGGCACCAATAAAGGAGCTACAACAAAATAAATTGTACTTGATATTCCCCAATCCGGAGGGGAAGGGAGGAGAGAAACATAACCCTAAGCTGTGCTAGCAACCACTAATGCTTAGTCCAGCGGAATTCTATTATCAGTTCCAGAACAGACATTTTAAAGAGCTAACCTACAATTCTGCAATCAAATACTTCATATGCATTTGCTTCTTGCTGTAATAAACCTTTGGTTGCAGAAATTAGAAAAAAGAAGTAACAAACAAAAGCAATTAACTCTGTGATGTGATTAAAATTGTGACTTTAACCTGCATTTTTATACGATGGCCATGCATAAGATGATCCAAGAAAATACTGATTTTCAATATATATAAAATGCTGAGCAGATCTGATTGCTTGGATATAAGCTGTTTGAATGCTCTTATCTATCACCACATCTTTTGCACAGATAAGGCTCTGCAAGAGAAGAATGTCATTTAGAACTGGATAATAAACTAAGTTGTGAATTAGAAACACAAGTACAGATCAAAATCTTGAAGCACCATTGTCTTAGGCCCAAATGCAAGTGATTTTCTATCTAAGAATTCAAAGAAGGAAAGTAGTTCACATATAAACCTGGTCATCAATGTCCTCAATAGATTTTGGAAATCCTTTCACTGATCCTGAGTCTATGGACCGGAAAATCTGTGACCCAAAAGAGAGAGAGAGACAGAGATAGACCTTACTAAGAATTAGTGAAATAAAAATACAAAACCAAATAATTTTTTGATTAATTTATGATTTGCACCATATGACCTGAACATGCCAGTTTTCAGGATCATCCTCCTTTGAAACACGTACTACATTATCATCCCTTGGAACTATTGTTGTTCCATTCGTTTTAAGAGATAGCTCAGGACTTAGTATCCACGAGATGCGCCCTATCTTAATCAGATAATCATCACGCCAATGAGAGACCCTTTTGAACTTGAAAGTTAACTCTGTCAACTTGGTTGCTTTTCTCCAACGCTGCTCAAAGTTGATAAGAACATCATATGCAGCAGGCCCATCTAATCTGCAATGCAAATCATGCCATGGTTCCCTTGGAGCCTTGGTTCCAATCTGATACACAATCACGGAAAGAGAAAGTGTAAAGACAAATAAAGGAATAACATTCCAAAAGTCTAATGCTATGTGGTAATAAAAATGCGAAGTCCGATAGAAATTTATATTTTGGTCAGCCACTCACAGGATATGTAGGATTATGAAAATCATCCTTGAAGACAGTGTCGAGATCACGAAATAGACGGTGCTCAGGTGTATCATAGCGACCATCGCAAAGGTCAATACCTCCTATAAATGCTGTAATCTTTCGATTATTACCAGATGCCTGTGTGTCTACAAGAACACATTTTTGATGGTGGGTAAAGATTGTTCCAACAATCTGGGAAAACCCACCACACAAACAAATAAGGAAGAAGAAAACTTATCAAAAACAAGCAATAAACAAAGTTTAGAGACTTAAAAAAAAAAAACAATCATTTGTAAAATGTAACTAAAACTACGTAACTATCAATTGACACTAATCAGAAATAATGGAGTTGTCGAAATACAAACACAGCACATTACCGAACTGTGAAATAAAATATACCTGTTGTTTGAAGTAGCTAAGCTTGCTACTAGCATAACGAGGTGCCAAAACACAATTGACAGATGAATGCTTGAAAAATTTCTTTGTTTCTTCATCATGCGTGGCCATCACTCCTGCCTGCACCACCCAATCCCACATCATATTATTGCTCCAAACACAAAAGTAATTAGCGGTTTAAAAGAAAAAATTCAATGACTTGGCAAATGTTTGTATGCTTAATTGTCAAAAAACAACAAGCAAGTGCTGGTTCAACACCCACTTTTACTGGGTGGCTAAAGCTTACTTACTAGTTATCCACTTGTACTTGACAGCTTAGTGATTCAATTTCACAGCAGTCTTCTAATCTACAAAATCTCAATTCCAAACATAGCCCTAGCCAATCAAACAAGTAACAAAGACACCACTAACACACCCAAAAATCAAATCAAATCAAATAAAAGAAAGCAGTTGCATAGAATATTAGTCCATATGATGCCTAATATTCTTAATTTAATTGGATAATGAACAAACAAATAAGCATTACAATTAAATTAATGCCAGTCCACATTACTAGTATTTTAATAATAATCTTTGGTTGATTTGTTCTTAACTTAGAAAATGACATAATAAATAAGTAGCAAACAAACTTAATCAAAATCCTCACCGTTTTGACGCCAAGCTTGTCATGCGAGGTCTTATCGTCCCAAATCAACAACAAAACTCGAACACCTTCCTCCGATTTATACTTAAGCAACTCACCGAGAGTCAAGTCGCCACCACGCGGCAACGGTCTTGTCGGCTCTCTAATAAGCTTAATCTTATGAAAAACAGACCAGCCAACGATATAGATCAAATGGTGAGCCTCGGATATGGCGTGACAAATATCTTCCCAACAAGTCCCCGGCTTATAAAGCTTCCCATCGTCCAAAGGAATCTCAGGAAAAATTCCCTCACTCACGTGAGCATCCTGGTAGAGCCTCACGTGAGAGCCTTTCCTCAAGGGAAAATACGTGTTCCTCACTCCCTTCTGCTCGGGATCGCCGGCAATGCCGTGGCGGTACAGCGGATTTTTGTCACAGGGGGTGAACTTAAGCTCGAGTTGTATAGATGCACCAGGCTTAGGTGGACTACCGGAAGGGGCAATGATGTCGTACCATCTCGAGATGAACTCGCCGGTCGCGATGGTGTCAGCAGGGATTGCGGCGGTGCCGATTATTTGGGCGCCGAAGACGTCGTCATCTTTGACCTGAATCTCGAGGTTGACAAGGGGATGCGCTAAGGGAATGATGAAGTGCTCGTTCCAGACAGGCTCTTGGGAATTTTTAAGGACACGTGTACGGGCGACGGTGGCTTGAGGGACCACGACGGTGACGTAAGGGTCACTGGTGATGATCTTACTCTTGCGGATGATTTTGCTGGTGTGCCGGACTCCGTCATCGTCCTGAAAGGTCTCGTGCGTCGGGGCGGGAGTTTTGCAAGCGTCACAGGCTGTGAAACAACGTCGGAGGTGTTCGGACATCATGTCCATGTTAGGTAACCGCCGGGCTCGAATGATTTTCAAGTCCAGGTCACCGTGAAGGTAGATGACCTTTTCTTTATCGGAATCGTCTCCGGCCGCCATGTACCGTAAGCGGATCAAGGATCGATTAGAAGCTTCAAATGTGCAAAAAATAATGACAATAGAGAAAGAAATCAATAATAGAATGGAATGATTAGCAGATAAGATAGACAAAAACGGCGTGCAGTGAGGCGTTGTAGTCTGTTGAGTGTTGGGTAAGATGTGGCTTTACTTGTAGTTGAGAGTTAAGGCCTCGTGGCGCGAGACGGGGGGCCTTATTGACTGTCGTAGGCTGTAACAGCAATATTTTTTTTTTTTTCAAAATTTTTGTATATTAAATTATTGACTTAAAAATGCCAGGTTCTCGATTTTGATTTGGATGACGATGAAGAAGGGAAAATTTTTACAACGGCGGATAAGGACAACGTGGGCCACAAGGATCAAGGATGAAGTGGGTGACTCGTGACTCAGTGATCTGTCGGTAAACAGAGGAAACCGCGAGGTACAGAATTCGTCGATCTGCATCCTGAAAAAGGTTAAAGTAAAAATGTAAACTCCTCTTTTTTTTTTAATTTTTTTGAATTAATTGGGAGTAAAAAGTCTAAATAAACCAGCGGTTTGCAAATGAGTTTAACTCACCCTCCTTGTCCCTTATTTTTTTTATTATTTTTGTTTTTTTTTTCTCTCCGCATAGGTACGCTGGCTGGCGTGTTCGAGTTTGACCGTCACTTCCATGTTCCAGTGTCCCCGGCAGTGCGTGCAAGGCTTCACATCTTTCCCTCGATGACTACTAGGAAATGAGATCAACGGTTTAAAATGAGTTGTTGTTGTTCTTTTTTTTTTTTTTCTTTTTGAATCCGAGCCATTGACGCTCCTTTCTTTCTTTTCTTTTTTCTTTATTGAATTACGATTGTATTTTACAATCATAAGTTTATTGGATGGAAAAAAAAAAGTTAACAAATTCATTCTGCCATAGGAAGTGAGTGAATTTCACCATTATACTACAAAATCTAATACATATGTTACTATTTTATATAAACATGTTTACGCATTGTCTTACCTTTTTAATTACACCAGCAATTATGTGATTACTTGGTTAAAGTAGTTTTAAATAAGTTTATTTTACGTATGTTATAGTAATATTGGAATTCTAGATATCAGATAGACCTTTTTTTCATATAAAATTATTGGTTCAGTTAATAAAATCTTTTGATGTGGTTATATTCGAAATTTCAAATGGTAATGATACAATTGTTAAAAAAATAAAAAAAAGTATCAAGACATAGGGAATATGTGAATTTTTCTTTGAATTATACTAAAAGAAAAAAATTGATCAGCCTCGGCGAGAAAAAGTGTAATTGGCAGTTAAAAGAAATATTCTTTCGAGAAAACAAATATTTTTTTTTCCCTCAAAAAGATCCCAACTACCGAGGTTTTGTTGGTAGGCCCATCACACATTCCATGTCCGACTCTCAAAAGTTAAAAACTCAATTCGCAGGTGTTTGGTATCTTAGCCACGACCAATCAGTAACTAAACTTTATGCGAAACTTCACTATTTGTCCAAATAAAAATGAAAAGCGAAAGCCCACTTGCAAACCGAAACCTTTTTTTAGCCTTTTGGGCGAAGTTTGAAAACTTGGAAGACGGGTGATGCTCTGGATTCTTCTACCGGGCTAAAATGAAAACTCTTCAACAAATATAGCATCTCATAAGCTTGATAGAAGTGAATGTTAGTCAATCTGTGACTAGCCTAACCAGCAGTTTATTTATCCCGGCATGTTCCATGAAATAGCTGCAGAGCATCTTGAGACATGGGCGTCCGATCATAGTCCAATTCTGATGATTGTGGAAGAAAGAGGCAGAAGGAAGCAGTACAGTAAAAGAACCTTCTCAAGGGTCCATTAAGAAGATATGTGGAGCCCCTATGAGAAATGTCAAGAGATCGTTTTTGCTGAGTGGCAAGCAAAGAGAAGCTGGAATTGCGAAGATCCGATTGCACAATTTAAAAAGACAGCAAAAGATTCACTGGCCGAGTTAAAATTGTGGAGCAAGGAGGAATTTTGGGGCAGGGAGGAAAAATTGGAAAAGTTGATAAAAAAGTTGAAGAGTTACAGGGAGAGCAGTAAACAATATTGCACTGGAGTTGAACTAAAGGCAATAGAGAAACAAATAGACGATTTACTAATTGATGAAGAAATCTACTGGAGACAAAGATCAAGGACTGTGTGGTTACGGGAAGGGGACAAAAATACAAAGTATTTCCACTCCAAGGCTACTGCAAGAAAGAGGAAAAACAAGATTAGGGGAATTGTTGATGAAAGAAACAATTGGACAGAAGAAGCTCCTGAAATTGAGAAGATCATTTGTGATTATTTTGACAACATGTTCACTTCTAAAAATCCAACGATGCAACAACTGGAGTCAGCGCTTAAAGGCATGCCTTGCAAAATTTCAAGTGAGATGAATGCACACCTCGATCAGCCCTACACAGAAGCTGAAATCACAGAAGCTTTAAGTCAAATGCACCCATCAAAAGCTCCGGGCTCGGACGGTCTTCCAACGGCTTTCTTTCAAAAGCACTGGAAGTCTGTGAACCAAGGAGTCATAGCTGTTTGCCTGCATGTTCTTAATGATGGAGGTAATATCACCCCCTTGAATCATACATTTATTGCTTTAATTCCGAAGATTGACAAGCCTAGGAAAGTGGGGGATTTTAGACCTATCAGCCTTTGCAATGTTATTTACAGAATTATTGTGAAAACTGTGGCAAATAGGTTGAAGCTAATCTTGAATCATATCATCTCCCCAACTCAAAGCGCCTTTGTCCCTAATAGGCTCATCATTGACAACATAATCATAGGTTATGAATGCCTTCACAAAATAAGAATTAGCAAAGGGAAGAAGCATGGGATTGTAGCCTTGAAACTAGATGTAAGCAAAGCCTATGATAGGGTGGAATGGAAGTTCTTGCAATGTACTTTAGAAAAAATTGGCTTTTCCTCAAAATTTGTAAGGCTGATTATGAGATGTATAACTACACCATCTTTCTCGGTGTTGATAAATGGGGTAGCTAAAGGGTTGATTAAGCCGCAAAGAGGGCTAAGGCAAGGATGCCCTTTGTCTCCATATTTATTCATTCTTTGTGCAGAAGTTTTTTCTAATCTCCTAAGCCAAGCCGAAATGAACAAGCACATTCATGGAATCAAGTTCGGCAAGGAGCTTTCTATCACCCATCTCTTATTTGCGGATGACAGCTTAATCTTCGTAAGAGCTACAAAAGAAGATTGTTGGAGCTTGAAAGGAGTATTTGACTGTTACACTAATGCCTCAGGCCAAATCTTTAATTTCGAAAAGTCATCCATGTTTTTTAGTCAAAACACAAAGCATGAGCTGATCTCGGTAATTAAGGACACTTTCCAGCTGCCAGTGGTCTCTAGACATGAGAAATACCTCGGGTTGCCCTCGATGATTGGTAGAAACAAGACCTCTTTCTTCAAGGATATCAAGCTTAGAATTCTCAGCAAAATTTCCAGTTGGCAGGCAAAGCTGTTCTCGTGTGGTGGAAAGGAAATTTTGATAAAGGCCGTGGCCCAAGCAGTGCCAGCATATGCTATGAGTGTGTTTAAGCTTCCCTTAGGTCTCTGTGAAGAAATGCAAAAAGCCATAGCCCGGTTCTGGTGGGGGAACAGCAAGGACCACAGGCCAATTCACTGGCGAAGATGGGAGAAAATGTGTCAAGCTAAGAGTAGAGGGGGAATGGGTTTTCGAGATTTATCTAGCTTCAATCAAGCTCTTGTTGCAAAACAAGGTTGGAGGATTATTCAAGAGCCAAATTCGTTGGTTGCGAGAATAATGAAGGCTAGATATTTTAAACACTCAAGCTTTATGGAGGCAAAAGCTGGTTATCAACCATCTTTTATATGGCGGAGCATTCTTTGGGGGAGAGAAGTGACTGAGAATGGGCTGAGGTGGAGGATTGGAAATGATGAACAAGTGAAGGTGTATCAGAGTAAATGGCTTCCAAGACCTGACACTTTCAAGCTGATATCCCCCCCCAAATTGCATTCAGAGACAGCTGTTTCGGAGCTCATTAATGAAAAGCATGAATGGGATGAAGAGCTGATTCGACAGAATTTTCTGAGAGTTGATGCAGAGCAGATTACAAGAATCCCCCTCCCACGGCAACCAAATCCAGACCAAGTAGTATGGCACTATGACAAGAAGGGAGAGTACTCAGTGAAGAGTGGTTACCAATTGGCGTTAAAGATGAAAACCCCAGACATGGCCAGTTGTTCGGAGGAGAAGCAGAATTTTTGGAAGGCTATCTGGTACCTTCAAATTCCAGAAAAAGTAAAGATTTTCATGTGGAGAGCTTTCAATGATTTGTTGCCAACTATGGAAAATTTGTGGAAGAGGAAGGTGGTGCAATTCCCGCGGTGCCAGAGGTGTTATGGAATGGGAGAGTCCATTTTTCATGCTCTTTTTGCTTGTAAAGTTTCAAAAAAAACATGGCAGCTGACTTGTTTTGGAGAAGAAATGGGGCTGTGTAAAAACAAGGATGTATGCAGTTTATTTCAATTTATGACGGGGAGAAAAAACAAGGCTGACATGGAGCTGATGGCTGCACTATGCTGAAGTATATGGCATTCAAGGAATCTTCTCATTTTCAAAAACAAAAGAGAAGATTCTCAATCATCAGTTGCGGCAGCAGAAGCAGTTGTGCAAGCTTACAGAAGAATCCAAATGCCACTGATGCAAGAAGACTCAAAGCATGAAGATGTTGTCCAAAAGAGGTGGAAACCACCTCCAGCAGGCTGGTTCAAAGCTAATGTGGATGCAGCAGTGAAGATTGATCAGCAAAGAACTGGATTGGGAGTAGTCATAAGGAATCCAGAGGGCAAGGTTGTAGCAGCAGCTATGAAGACCACAATATTCCTGGATAAAGTGGATTATGCAGAAGCTGAAGCAACTCAGTTTGGGTTGGAGATAGCAGAGCATGCAGGCTGCATTCCAGTGATCATGGAATCTGATGCGCAAGAGGTTGTAAGCTTAATGTTTGGTAAAAAAAGTACAAGAACTGAGATTTTCTGGGTTGTAGCCGAGGTTCATGATCAGATCAAAAGGTTAAAGCATGTAAAAGTGCAATATACTCCAAGAAATTGTAATAGTGTAGCTCACTCGCTTGCAAAGCTAGCACTAGAACTTAATGATTTTGTATATTGGGTGGATGATATTCCAGGCCAAATTTTGTACTTATTCACACAGTTGATGGAATGAAAGTATTACTTTCTCTCAAAAAAAAAAAATTGACAATTTGGTCGGATCTTCATGTTTTGAATATAGAATAATCAACTTATCATTTGGGGTTAATTCATGCTCTAACCCCGGTAAAAATATGGGGTTTAAATCATCACATATGGACTCTATTATTCCTCTTTTAATAAAAAAAAAATTAGATAGAGATAAGTATTTTTTTTTCAATAAAGTAAATGTGTTTGAGAATAAAAATTTAATTGTACCTAAAATAGTTCTTGATCTGTCCTTGTAGAATCTCTTTTACATATGGTTAAATTAATAATCAAATTAGTATTAAGAAAATTGTAAATCAACATACATCAATTGGTTAAATTAATAAAGTCTCTTTGTGAACTTCGTGATTTTAATCAAACTGGTCGCTTAATATTTCGCAAAGGGAATTGAAAGCAGCACGTGTCATGTTTATTCATCCATTACTTAAAGTCCATGCACATGGAGACAACATTTTAACCAATCAATATACCATTGAACTCCGATAAAAGCAAAAGAATCGATTGATTTCCTACATATAGATACTCGCACAGTACTCATGAACATCACTAAATTTTAGTCCCAAATTGTTGGAATATCAACCAATTAACAAGTTAAAAGACAATATCACCACATACATGTAAGAGGCCAAAACAACCGCACGAGACAGTGGGAAAATCGTTACATTTGAAGAGGAATAGGAGGATCCTTGTTTCTTCTCTTTTACAAATTAACTTCTTTCCTTGGCTTTATAGCATTATTGGCACCCTTCACCTTTCCTTGTTCTTCACAATTTTCTTCGAATACTCTGCAGCCGAAAAGCTCCAACGAGCTGCCGCTGCCACGACCACTTGCATGCTTATTAATCTCACTCAAAGAAGGCACTCTTTGAACCACTACCCCAGGTCCACTCCGATGGTCACGATCAGCAACATCAACTTTAACACCGCCACCATTTTTATTAGCTCCCTTGGCGCTAGCGGCCTTGAAAATTTTCATCATAATGGAAACTTTCTTCTCTTCCTCCTCTTTTACTATTGCATGTTGTGGTTGCTTAAGCCTATTGGGTTTGCACTTATTCTTCTTCTTGATGACTTGTCCCATGCATGAGACTTTTGGTGAGGCTGGCTCCTTTTGTTCGAAGCTTGAATTCTTTGGTTTTCTTCTAGCCTCCTTTGGAATAATGGGTATCTTTCTAGTTCCAGCTCCAGCTTTGACTGGACTCAGTGGTGGGCTTATTCGGAACGTCAATGGGGTCGCTGCTTTTGGCAGCAAGGCCATAATCTTGCCTTTTATTTTCCATTTCCTCTCCAGCATAATTCAATATCTATTTTGTTGCTGCTGGCTGCTGCTGCTTAACTACTTCTAATCAAAATCGAACAGGTACTTTGTGCTTGGAAGCTTTTAGATTAAGATTGAAAGAGTTTACTTGACAGGGTCAATATGTTGGACACAGTCTGTGGAAAAAGGTTTCTGACTTATGGATTAATGCTTGATTCCTTAATGTAACTTTTGAATAATTTCCTTGATTCCTCAATGAAACCTTGTAGCCGGCAGAATTAATATTATTATTATTATTCTGAGGACGGCATTCTGAATATATTTATGCCGCTCAAGCTATAGTAAAAACTAACACCTTCAAAATTCACATCCCAATAAATTTATCATTGTGGACCTCTTACATGTTACTATATGAAAGAAAATTAATAGGATAAATAAGTAACCTCTTAAATTACGATAATTTCAATTATGTCATCATACATATGTCACATTATTTTATATACAAATTTTGTTTCCCAATTTGTATAATTATTAATATTCTCTCCTAAAACAACTTGTCAATTATATGAATTATTGAAAAGTAACACTTTACCATATTAACTTTTTAAAAGTAACAATTTATTACATTTTTTTCAATTTACAATAATTGATCATGGGATGGATCAATTACAGGGGTAATATTGTCATTTGCTTGTCATTGTAAATTTAAGCAGAAATGTTGTTTCGTACCAAGAGTAAGACAAAATTATAAATTCACACGGCATTGATTTATATAATTTTATTTTTATTTTTGGAGTTATTAACTAGGGATAAAATTGATATTTTACAAGTCGATTAGCATAAGTGACGGAAACGTAGTAAATTGTTATTTTTAAAAAGTTAATGAAGTAAAGTGTTATCTTTCAATAATTTGTGTAGTGATTTGTTATTTTGTAATACTTAGCATAATGAAAAGATATTATATATATTGTGAGGGTAATGAAGTGCTGGGACGATATTACACCACATTGTATATTAGTATAATACTTATTAAACTAATACACTATATGGTCTAATAGCGTTCGCATACTGACTCTATTAAACTCCGTATGAAAGAAAAATGAGGGCTGTCACATGAGAGATTACATATATATATATAAATAAATGAGAGCGCACATGCATGAAAATTTTTATTTATACTAAATGACACAGATAAATAATGACTTGAACACTGACTCTATTAAACTATATGGGTTAATAACGTGTTGGCATGAAAAAAGAAAAAGGCACCTAAGAAGGACTATTTATAGCATCCTTTAATGTGTGTTGAGTGTGTGCGTGTATAAATATGGCATCCTTGTATATGTATGTATATATACAAGTGATGTTAGATAAAAATATTTAGAAAAGTTATCTCAAATTAAACTTCGTAAGTATCCTTCTGATATTTCGAAACTGGAAAGAGCAACCTTGCATTTAACCGGTAGGATCTAGGAACTTTGAAAGTCAAAAGTCCCAAAATTAGTATTATGGACTATACTTAATTTGTAAATCGTTGTCTCACTCTAATTTCTTTCAAGATCTTTTCTTCAAAATTAAGTCTAATATGGACTGTACTTAAAAGGTAGCTTGTTATTAACTCCGTGATTGAATTGTGTCATGCAAAGTCTAAATATTGTTGCTTGGAATTAGGCCTTTAACCACTATAAGCTCATTAATTAAGCTTGTAGGTTAACCTGGTAATTAGAAACTCAACAAAGCTGGACACTTAAAGTAACAGTAGCAATTCAACAAGATGGGGATCGAACCTCGCTCCCGCGCAGTTGGTGACGATCGATGGCCATTTTGGTAGTGGAATATCAGACCAATGAAGTTGGAAGTTCGTAATGATACAACATTGCAATTAGAAAAGAGTTGTAGGTACACAGCCAATTTGCAAAAGGTTTTACTTTTACATATAATTGAGGAGAAACAGGAAGAGCATCGTTTCTTTTCCTTCATATGTTAACTTCTTTCCTTGGTTGTGCAGAACAAGGCATGATCACCTCGTTTACTTCCTCTTGATGATCTAGCTGCTCATATCCTCCAATTCAATTTCGCCAACCCACCACCATCACAGGCTACTCCCATATTTCGTCATCCGACGCAAAGGAGGCCTGTGATCAACAATAACATCATCACATTGTTTTCCTCCCTTGAAAATTTTCCTCGTAGAAACTCGTTCATTCTTCTTCACATCTTTAGCAGATAACACTGGTGTTGTGTCCCGAGCTGGAGCTGGGTGCAATACTTCCTTTGGTCTGATCATGTTCTTCTTCTTCTTGTTATTTTTCTTGTTCTTCATGTTCTTGACTTGCCCCATGCATGAAACGTTCGGTGACGCTGGTTCCTGCTGTTCGAAGCTCAAATTCCTTGGCTGTCTTTGAGCCTCCTCTGGAATTATAGATACCATGGGACTACCAAATCCTTTTCTACCAGCAGCTGGACTGAGTAGTGGCGACAAGGGACGCAGCTTTGGCCAAGGATGCCAGAATCTTGCTTTTCATTTTAGATGGTCTCTGATGGTCTCTCCACACTATTTATCATTCTCTAAGGCCTCATAGTTGCGAATGCTTAAGGTTCAAAGCTTAGGAAACAGATAGGCGCAAATAATTCTTCGGGTCAAATAAGTGTGAGTTGTAACCGGCCAGCACTTGACATTCGACGTAATATCCCAGTTCTCACACTTGCTCTACTAACTTTTCATACTGAAGTACAATTAAACCTCAATTTAAAAAAATAATAATAATAATTTTGCCAATAAACACCTTCAATCAGCCCCCCAAACCACCTGTAAAGCTTAATTTTAACAGTATTATTACAATATGTCATCGAAGATTGCCCACAAAAACACGTTTCCTCGATTTAAGGAAAAAAAAAATTATTGTGTAGCATGAAAATCCTCCAAAACTGTGTACACTGAATACTAAACATTTACAACATAGAAGAAGACCAATCTGCAAATAATTTTATCAGCTAAATGGAAAAATAAATTATACAAACAAGTTGTAAACTCAGTAACAATCTCTCAATAAACTTGAACTGTACTGACTCTGATTTAGAGTCCGGCCTTTGGAATGATAGCATTCAGCAGTTAAAAAGATAAAATAACAAAATAACACCCAATGAACTGTCACGTCCGAGTTTTCTCTCGGTACAACACCTCAGGCATTCAAGCCTTAACGTGAGCTCTTGTCACCTTTGGTGTTCTTGTCATCTTTCGTCGCACTGTCATCTCTATTTGTTTGTGGTGTATACTGACTAGTCGACGATGGGGAATACCCCGGTGCACTGGGAGAGTACCCAGCACTTGGACTTCACAAAAGAAAAAAGAATTGTAAGAACAAATTGATTAAAAGCAATCTAAGTTTTAGTCAACATTGCAGAAAATTTTCTAGAACTTGGATTTCAATATCTGCTTACCTATACTGAGGTGAACTTGGGCTATAGTCTGGGTTTCCACCTCCAGCATTATATGGGCTGCAAAGTAAAAAGAAAAGCATTAAGGAAGGAAAAAGAAAAGCATTAACGCACGCTAATCAGTCCATATCTACAATAATACTATATTGGGGACCATGACCACTAAAGCCATTGTCAAGGCTCAAACCAAAAAGGAAAAGATGCATGTAAGATACAGTCAACATCACAAATAACATGAATAAACTTACCTGCTAGGGCTGTATGTTGGGCTCGAAGGAGAATAAGAGGGAGATGTCGGTGAATACGAAGATGATGTTGGACTGCGTAAAAAGAAAAGTTGCTTACAAGATACATCAACATAATCATCCAGATATAATAATGTTAAAAACAACAGAGATAAAATCATTAATAATTTAAACCCATCCAAGTCCAATCCCCAGCTACAGCAAGTCTTAGGTTCAACAGATATTTCAGTATATAGAATTCTATCAAAAACAAGACCTAATAAATTGGATACAGCTTTTAACACAAACATTAGACTTGACCACATATCGCACTATGGCTTACCTGTAATTTGGAGATGTAGGGCTGTACGGACTGGCAGGAGATAATCTTGGACTACTTGGTGAGTAGGCCAGCGACGGACTGTATTTGGCAGACTGAGGATTGTAGCTTGGGGATGTAGGACTATAGGTTGGTGAAGTTGGGCTATAACTTGGTGAAGTTGGACTATAACCAGGAGAAGTGGGGCTATAGGCTGGTGAAGTGGGGCTGTACGATGGAGAAGTGGGGCTGTATGACGGTGAGGTAGGGCTGTACGAAGGTGATGTTGGGCTGTAGGAAGGAGAGGTTGGGCTGTACGATGGTGAAGTGGGGCTGTATGCAGGTGAGGTGGGGCTATATGCAGGTGAGGTGGGGCTATATGCCGGTGAGGTGGGGCTATAGCTTGGTGAAGTTGGACTGTAACTGGGAGAAGTGGGGCTGTAACTTGGAGAGGTCGGGCTGTAGCTTGGGGATGTTGGGCTGTAACTTGGGGAGGTTGGGCTATAGCTTGGTGAAGTAGGTGAGTACGATGGACTGGTAGGAGAATAGGCAGGACTGGTTGGACTATAACCAGGAGAACTTGGACTATAAGTTGGTGAGGTAGGGCTATATCCAGGCGAGGTGGGACTGTATCCAGGCGAAGTTGGGCTGTATCCAGGTGACGTGGGACTGTATCCAGGAGATGACGGACTGTAGCCTGGTGATGATGGGCTGTATCCGGGTGATGAAGTAGGAGAGAAGGCCATTCCACCAACATAAGGAGAAAACTGGGCATCCGTGACCGGGGACAGACGGAGATTTGGGCTAAACAAGTAACCTGGAGACATCATGCCATCATGATAAGGAGTCCCAGACACCGGAGAACGAGCAGGTGTCATGCCAAACTCCAGACCTTCCATATAACTAGGAAGCTGAAGTTCGATGGCATTTTTCAGCATCTCATCATTGAGATACAATGAACAGTCTCCTGTCCCAATAGGCGCAAGCTGACCTAACATTATATTCTCAGTGACCCCCCTCAAATAATCTGATTCTGCAAAGACTGCAGCATCAAGAAGAATGTCAACCGTTTCTTCAAATGAACATCTCATCATTGGTCCAGTATCATTCCTGTTGATGCCATGACGAGTGATGGCCATCAAGTGGCCTCGATAGGTCATCGTATCACAAAGTATAGCCAGATGTCGGTAATTCACATAAGAGCCATCAAAAGATATAACTACTCTCAATTCATCCAATAGCGCCCGACGAACTGCCTCAATTCCTAGTACTTCAATTATTTCAATCAAGTGATTGCTTGTTGTCCTTCTCGCATCAACATCTTCATGACACATAACGGCTAAAAGATTCACACCTTCAGTATCCAGCATCCACTCATCTTCCGACTTAAATCCTTCATTATCATCATATTTGGTTGTTTTACCCTTTTTAATAAACACCTTGTTGATATCAGGGATACCTCGAAGAGCCATTTCTGTCAGCATGTTACTCTCAATCTTCTTCAAGAAAACATCATCTTCAGCTGATTCATCATTCAATTCTCCCTTTGGAGCTTCATCATTCATTATGCGAATACGAAGGATGAGTTTATCAGCATTATCATCATTGAATATGCAAGTCAAATCATCATCGAACTCCTGATTTATCTTCTCAGCAACAGCTGCCATGCTTAATTTCTTATCAACCATCATTTCCCGATTCAGCTCTATGCGAAGCAACCAAGGAGATATTTTTTCAGGTGCAATGTCCTCGTCTGGCATCTCATAGTAAGACTTGACAAATTCAACATCCTCTTCAATAATTGTGCCCATGGGATCTGGATCATACCATACTTCTGTAGCTTCAGTAACACTACGGAGAGTAGTGTACTCTAGTGCACATTGAACATTCTTGGCCCTCTCCTTAGTTGAGTTAACGCCAGGTTTCAGAAATACAGAGAGTGAAGGAGTTTTGATTTTCTTAGCCACATTTATAATTTCCCTCAACCTTGGAACTCCTAGAGTGACATTCTTTGCGCTCACACCAGCATAATGGAACGTATTAAGAGTCATCTGGGTGGCAGGTTCACCAATTGACTGTGCAGCAACACAGCCAATCATTTCCCCAGGTGCTACTAATGACTGTAAGAATCGTGACTCAATTTCACCAATAACCCACTCAAACGCTTCACGGGTAAGCCTGTGCTCCTTCAACACCCTTTTACTGGCAAAAGTGCTACGGAGCAAGATATTAAAGAAAAGGGTGGCATTCTTTTGGGCTTCCACACTCAATGGATCTTCACCAGGAACAACTTTCAGCCTCTCCTGGAGCTTATCAACAGCTTCGACTACTTCCATTGGATGCATATCAGAAGGCCTTCGCGGATCAACCTTGAAAGTCTTCTGCGCATTCCAGATAAGTCTCTTAAGGTTAACAGGGAGTGGCCAAGAACTATCACCTGAGGTTGCTATCTCCGTTGCAAGCTGGTATCTATCTGCTTCAAGTTTCTGAACTTCTGCATCAAAAACATCTCGTAATTCTTTAATTGTTTTCAAATCATCAATATATTCTTGCAGCATATAATTCGGGTTCCAGTTTTCTTCATCCATCTCAAATCTGAAAGCCTTATCAAATTCTGACTTTTTCATCTTCAAAGAATCAAGTGTCTGTGATTCTATCCAGACTGAATCCATACCATCTTCGCCATAGAGAAACTGGATTACATCACCCAATGAGTTCCTCACAGTTCCATCATATTTTACCATTATATCTTCCATTGCCTTCACTAGCCGCCTCTGGATGTATCCGGTCTCAGAAGTCTTCACTGCAGTATCAATAAGACCTTCCCTACCACCCATAGCATGGAAAAAGAACTCCTGTGGGGTCAGCCCACGCAGGTACGAGTTCTCCACAAACCCTCGACTTTCTGGCCCATAATCATCTTTAGTAAAATGAGGCAATGTCCGATCTACAAACCCAAATGGGATACGCTTTCCTTCCACATTCTGCTGCCCCACACAAGCAGTCATCTGTGATATATTGATGAAACTTCCTTTGGATCCAGCTGTCACCATTGCCTTAAGATTATTGCTTTCTGATAAACTCTTCTGCGCGCTACTTCCAGCTTCATCACGAGCTGTATTCAGAACCTGAAGAATGGAGATATAATAGTATGAGCTAAAGGAACCAGAACAAAAGAGTCAGTAAAGAAGCAATTCTAGACTTCTAGTTAGGCACCTGGTTCACTTTGTTCTCAAATGACTCCATCATAGTCCGTCCAGGCTCAGGCTCTAAGCTTTTGTCTTGGGCTTGCTTAATAAGGTTTTTCACATTATTCTTTGCTTTAGAAATGGTATCGTTGATAGTTTCCATTGTTTTTGCATCAGCAATTGTATCTCCAATTCCAATACTAAAAGCATTCTGCAAAAGCCAATAGTTAACAAGCCACTGTGTATGTCCCAAGAACTTGCGAGCAGCATCTGGACCAACTTCCTCCCTGTATGCATGAGACCAAAATAAAAGTTTAAAAATTGTAGAATTTACTAAAAACAACGAAAAGCATTAACAATGGTGTTATACCTGTCTCTCTCCTAGTATTTTACATACTAGACATAAAGCAGAATAAAACTTGGTAGGGCTACAGCTTATGGTTTTTTCCACTGTTACATGTATGTTCTTTCTCCAAATATATTCATTCAATATTTATTTTTTGGCTCCCAAACTAATATACAAGCATGGCATGCCTGTTAAACATTATTTTCCTTCACTATGAGCCAAAATGATAGATATTGTGGCAGGTCTCAATCACATAACTAGAATATCCAAAATTCTAGGTACCTCATACTTTTGACTACAATCTGCAATGCTGAAATATCTCTTGTTAACCATAAACCGAAAGGACTTACCAAATAACGTGTATAAGACTTCCTGTGGATGTGCCAAGGGTCTTCTTGCAAAGCGTTCCAGAAAGCAGCTCCCCTTTTTCTATTCGAACTAGGGTATCCCCTGCAGTGAGTATACCCTTGTCATTGTCTGCATGCCAGGCAGCCGTTCTGAATAGATTTATTTGCTTAGGTATGATCAGATTAAAAACTTGTTTCCCAGTCCAAAGAGGCCGAGGTTTTAAAATTGTGGGTTGAGGAACTTTCCCATCAAAATCCTCCCACCACATCAATATGTTCATGAAAACATCCTGCAGAAGGAAGTGGAAATCACACTTGAGTATCAACCAGGAAGAAATAACATTAAAGCAACCTAGCCCAAGTGAAATAGTTATCACTATTACCTTCTCAATGAAGGTATCTCTTTTAGTAATTTTACGGCATCCCAAAAGTGTATCCTGGACGATGCCCATTACAGGCCTATTTGATTGAGGAGACACAATGCATTTAGGCACCATCATTAACTCCAAAACTTCTGCTCTAGTTTCAAACGACTGAGGGACATGCATGTTCATTTCATCACCATCAAAATCAGCATTGTATGGCGATGTAACAGAAAGATTCAGGCGGAAAGTTGAGTATGGCATGATCTTGATTCTATGTCCCATAATTGACATTTTATGAAGACTGGGTTGACGATTAAAAAGAACAAAGTCCCCATCATTGAGATGCCGCTCCACCTGCAACCACATCAGCAATGGTTAGCACTTATTATGGAAAGGCAATAACTATTTCTAAACCAGTCCGAACAGTACCTTGTAACCAAGCTCCAAGTGGTGGTCACTACTTTTCTTCAAGTAACGGAGATCGAGCCTTTGACCATCATCTCTTATGATATATTTGGCACCGGTTTTTCCAGGAGGAGGATGGGGCCCATATTCAACAAGCTCTTTTAACCTGTTATATAAATGAAAAAGCTTCCAATTCAACATGCATCTAAAAATAGTAGAAAAAAAATAGCAAATTTGACGCACACATACCTTTCAATGTTATACGGGGTAACAGTTTCTGGGTAAGTCAGATTTAATGCAATGCTCCATGGCACCCCCAACTGATCAATGTTGATAGTCGGGTCTGGTGTTATAACCGTCCTGGCAGAGAAATCAACACGCTTCCCCATCAAGTTACCCCTGATGCGCCCTTCCTTTGCCTTAAGCCGACTACAGATTGATTTAATCGGTCTACCTGATCGCTGAGTAGCCTGATCAACAGAGAATAAACCCCAGCAATAAGTAGAGATTGAAAATATGCATATGCATGCAACTTATGCATGTGCATGTTAGCAACCGTACCCTTGGCTGCCCAGGCAATTCATTATCAAAATATGTGGCTATGTGAAACTGCAACAATTGTGCAAACTCGGATATGATATGTGCAGGTGCCCCATTCCTCTCCTGTCTCCTCAAATTCTCATTGTGCCGAATGATCATTGCCAATTGATGAGTCAAATCATCCTATAGTTGGCAATAACAAGTAATCAGAATATATATAGATAGATAGATAGAAAGAGTGAGCGAGAGATAGTCATGCTCAGGTACAAATGTTTGCACTCTTTAAAATGTAGATGCAGAGTTTTACGATGTTGTAAGAATGCACATTTTAAAAGTGTGCCATCTACATCTTTATATATGTTTATATATAAAATAATTCTCCAATGAGGACATCCTCATTTTAACAAAGTAAGGATGCCACTAATAGAAGAAAAAAACCCACAGATTTCAGCAACAAACAAAAAAACAGACTCCAATGTGTTCAAATATGTATTTTTATATATTTTAGCTGCATCATCATTTTGTTAAAGTGAGGCTGCAGGCCCTGCCTGACCTGCTGACCCTAAAAACACGAGCAAACAATTGTCAAAGTGGGAGCAGCAATATAGTCTTTCTCTAATAAGGACATTGTCACTTTGTTGCCACTGAAATTAAAAAAAGAAAAAAAAAACAGATATTTCCATACATTAGAGCCTCCTCTTTTTTATTTTTTATTTTTTGCTTGTTAGTGTACAGAAATCTATGTTTTTTTATCTGTTAGTGACATCTTCACTTTGTTAAAATAAGGATGTCCGCGATAGAGAATTTAATTACTATTATTATTGTTGTTGTTGCTGTTGTTGTTGATGTTGTTGTTATTCACCTTAAGAATACTTGAACATTAATTAATAAAATTTCATTATTGCACCGTAAATTGGACAAAAGTTGGGATTAAGGTAACAATCCTAGAAAAGTGAATACAAAAATATGAAATGGGGACTTGCCTCACTCCTAGAGGAGGTATCCATCATCACCGAGGGCCTCACTGGAGGTGGAGGAATTGGAAGAACCTGCAGAATCATCCAATCTGGACGAGCATACTTAGGATTCAATCCTAAGAGTTGACAGTCCTCATCGCTTATCCTCTTTAGAACACCAAGAACCTGAAATCCAGTCAAAAAAGTTAGAATCACGAAACAAGCAGGTGAAAATGAGGATAGGTATATACTGAATTTGGAATGAGATACCCTTTCAGCAGTAAGTGTCTGCTTTCTTTCAACAGGTTCAGGAAGTTGTTCCTGATCATCATTCTTTTTCCTCTGAGCCTTGTACTCCGCAATCATCTTCATGCCTTCAATAGTCAGCTTTGGTTGCTGAGCACCACAGCCACCCTTGTTCTTTTTAAGAGGTTCTTCACCATCTTGACCAGGTACATCAATCTCATCACCACCCTCACATTTAGTTTTGTTTTTGCATGCATCCAAAATCTTTTTAAGCCTGTTCTTGGGATTCCTAATTTTCAAGGCTTGCTTAAACTTGTGATCGTCCTGCTTGAACAAGAAGTAAATCATGCATGAAGCAGAAAATAATATACTAGAATTCCAAGGGAGGAAGAAGGAATAAGGCATACAAGGAATAACAAGATTCATCTCATCAACCTCATGAGAAACCAAATAGAATGAAAAAGGGAGGATTATTCCAACAGTTTAAATAACCTAGTCCACATGGAAGGCCTGCGTCAAAATGCATATATGAAAGCCTACCACAATCCACTCCAAAACCATAACTCGTTTACAAATCCTGTTTCCCAATGTCTAATGGTGAAATTGACCACATCTATTTTTTTAACTGCACAAGGTCAACCCTGCATGCATGAATAAAAAATTATTTACATCTACCTAATCAAGGTTTGTCATATGTGTGCCAAATGATTAACATTTAAAATGTCCAATTTTTCAGTTTTTAAGAATCTAACGAGTTCTCTGAAAATGATGCAAATGTCTGATATCAAATACTATTTGGAATCCCCTGATGCTAGCAAAAAAGCCAAGTAGGAAAAAATTCAATTAAAACCCATTGTGATCTATAACTACTGATAATCAAAATAAGGATTTTAAAATCAAGAACCAGAATCCTTCTACGAAGAAGGCAGAACAAACACAATATCTGCCTTAAAAACACAACGAATGGTAAGGGCTACCTCATCAGCAAGAATTTTTGAGCAATTGAAGCAAACAGATCGCATGATGCTGAGCACAGTCTTCATAAACCCTATATGAAACATCGGCTTAGCAAGCTCCAAATGCCCAAAATGACCAGGGCACTCCGCCATGTTGGCCGTACAAGTCTCGCACTTCATCTTTCTGTCAATTGTACCAAGCCTAGGGTCACTCAAACCTCCTGGCTTCGGCTTCCCTCTCTCGGTAGTTTCACCATGCTCAATCTGTACCACTGACATTTGCCTCTGTATAAACCAAATAGCAATTATTCAATCAACCGTTAAAAAAATTATCAACTATCAAGAACCATTTGCAGTGTCTTCAGTGTCCAAAAATATCATAGGAAAAATGATACAGAGAAAAAAAAAAAACACATTTTCACAACGAGTAGTGAAACCAGTGCTCTTCACAAGCTTCAAAAGTTCAATTTCCCCCTTTTCCTCCCCTTTTTTCCCGTTTATCCTCAGCAACCAAACAAACTACTAGGAATTACAAAAGAGATATTCGAGAGGAAATTACAATTTCATCGGGACTGAGAATGCCGAACTGGACCATGCGGACCTTGGCCACCTCCGCCGGGGAGTATGGAAATCGCGTATCCATGGCGATCGAATGTAGAAAACCCTATTCTAGGGTTTCTGAAAAATTGGGAAGTATAGTTTAATTATTTAAAAAGAAATTTTTTACTTAATAATAACTTATGTTGTTGCTTTTTTCCTCTTTTCTCAGTTTCTATTTCGTAAAAACTTTTTGGGTTGGTTACCGTTGTTATTTGACACAGAGAGATCGAGGGATATTGATTCGATAGAGGTCTCTCTGAATCCTCTGCGATCGAAAGAGTGAAAGTGCTATCCCCAAAGGCATATTTATAGACGAAACAAGCCGCCTAGGTCACGAGACCGACCTTGTTTAAGTGGACTGACTAAAATACCCTCTTGCAATTGCCTTGATAGCGGCCAAAAGCCCAAAAGAAGACGGAAATTGGAGAAGGTGTTGCTTTGAAACGGACCAGGGAATGGATTTTTCAATCCTCTATAGAAACTCATTTTAACACTTTTAAGGGGTTTAAAAAAATAATAATAATAAAATAGGAAAGCATGTATCTTACTTCATCAAAGCTTCTTAAATTAAATCTGAGTTAATTTATTACAACTTTAGTTTGAATCCCGCATCATTTAGGAATAAGATAAGATCTCTTGTTTATTCAATATTATTTCCACAAACATATAGAACATTTTCTATCAAAAATTAAAATAAAAAACATATAGGACATTTTAGATTTAACCACCTTTTTTATATTTATTAACACGTGTAGTATGTTGTATTCAAAATAATAATATGATTATTTTGAACAATTAGACTTGGACAAGTTGTCTAACGAGTCACTCATGATGGACTAACCCAACCCAATCCAACTTGACCCATATAAAAGTAACCATTACTTTGACAATTATTGATACTAGTGTTTATATAAAGAGAAGTTGAGGGGAAGTTGAATATGGTGGAAATCGCTAACTTCTCTTCCTCTTTGTTTTCTCTCCTCTATATGCAAAATAAAAAGAGCATAGAACCAATTATAGAGATTTGAGAACTCATTGATTCCAACCTCATCACTTATCCTCTTCGGAACACTAACCACTAAAAAAACACTTAATAGATGTCAACGTCATGAAACATGTGGCTTAAAATGAAGATATAATCATATTGCATGTGGTATGAACGAATGAGTTTCTTTTAAGAAGTTCAGGAACTTGTTTCTGATCATCATTTCTTTTCCTTTAAGCATGGTAGTTGGCAATTATCTATTGGATTTTTAACTTAGTATTGTTGGATTTTAATCTAATGTTGGACTTATATGTGAATAATTATGTGTTATGAACTATTATATTAGGGCAAGCCTAATTAAAAGTAATCTATTAAAATTTTTAGTAATATTGACTTTAATGCATCGGATAGGGTGTGTGCCTTTGATGTGCAGAGACGTAAGGGTAATTTATGTTTTAATGTTGGGTTGAAATAAGAATATTTAAATATAACAGAAAAGTTATCTATATAAGTGATCATGATCCTCAGGTCACATATATCATTATATTCTCTGCTTGCATCATATCATCAGAGAGAGAACGCAGAAAAAATGAAAGGATTCTCTATGAGAATGTGTTGATCTGGAAGACTAACAACACAACTCTAGATGGCAATTAAGTATTATAGATTCATGTATACTTCCACATCTTTTGTTATTGGTTATTGATGACACAATATAAATGTTTCTTAATAATAAGTGATGGTTTTTACCAAATGAATTTCTTGTTCTAATATCATTTTCATGCCTTCAATAGTCAGATTTGGTTGTTGAGCACCACAACCATCTCTTCTCTTTCTAACAGTTTATTCACTATCTTTATCAGGAACATCAATCTCTCCATCACCTTTACACATAGTTCTCTTTGTGCAGGATCCAAAATCTTTCTAAGTCTATTCTTAGAATTCCTTATTTTCAAGGCTTGCCAAAACTTATGGTCCTCCTGCTTAGATTACAATGAGATCACACACGAATAAGTTAATAATGGAAGAGCATATAAAACAAAAAGGGGACAATAATCCTCCAAAAAGGAAATTTTAGCAACTTCATTTAGATAATATTATGAATTTCCTGATGCAAGTAAAGAACCGAGAAGGAAATTTTCAATAATTACTCATGAATGATAATATAACCTATGGTAACTTACTATCAGTATTCTTAAGGAAGATCCCAGATAAATAATGAAAAAGTTCAGACCAAAATCAAATGCAGTACCTATCTAAAAACCATAACAAAGTGGAATGTTACCTCATCAGTAAGAATTTTCAAGCAATTGAAGCCAATAAACAGCATGATAATGACAACGGTCTTCATAAACCCAATGTGAAACATGGTTTAACAAGCTCCAAGTGACTAAAATGGCAAGTCTCACAAATCATCCTTCTATCAGTCCAACCAAGCGGAAGATCGCATAGACCACTTGGCTTTGGCTTTCATTTCTCTTGCATTTCATTGTGCTTGATCTCTACCTCCGAATTTGCCTCTAAATACACCGAACAACAATTATTATCATAGAAAGCATGGAAGAGTCAGTTTAAAAGATAAACTGTAGTCTCAGTAGATGCGACTAAAAATATCCTCATTTCAATTTACTTTCTTTGTTCCATGTACCAATTCACTAATCAACAAAACATTCTTTTTATCTATTTCCATGTGCTAATTCATTGGTCAACCCAACATTAAGTGAAATCAAGTATTTAGCAAATACTTAGACTTTAAAAATTGTTATTATATCTCTTTATCGTTTTAAGTGATAATCAATGGTTCATTTGTAGTTTATGTGAAAGTTTTGTTTTTTTAATAGGTTTTATTTGGGAGTATTAAAAAGATTGATAAAATTGTGGTAGTTTTGTAATGTCTAGCTCAATTTCTTCTATAATTAAAATGACTTTAGCTTAGGGGGTTATCGATGGCAAATGACTGCCATTGGTAGGAAGCTTTCTAAAGCTTTTGTCTGCAGATATTGTCAATGAGGGAGAAGGACTGAGTGATATTATTTGCAGTGTAAAATGGCATAGCAAGACCAAATTCGACATGGATACGGATACCCACCTCTGCACTTGGTGGTGTTTCTTGATTGCCAAGAAAAACTCAATACGAGTCCCTTCTGTTGGAACCGCACATTTGGGCCAACTCCAACGGGCACTTTATTGGGCCAAGTCGCACAACGCAATTAATAGTTGGGCCAAGTCGCACAAAACTGCCGCCGTGATCAACCGCTTGTCACTTGTAGAATGACAGCCTTTTCAACCAAGAACCTTCTAAGCCGCGGAAATCGTCAACTTATAGCAAATCGACAACTAGAAAATTCGCGACAACGCGCTTTTGGATTTCTTTCCTGTCCCCTTCCTAATTCAATTCTATAACCATCGTTTATCACCCCAATTCACCAAACATTCTCAAACTGAGAGAAACCAGATGGCTTCAATTTACAGCTGCAAGGAGTGCGGGACAAATTTGAACCTGAACACGAGCCACCTTTATCCGGCCACCGTCTACTTCCCGGCGGGCAACAAGGGCACTTTATCTTTTGCGATGATCGATAGCACCAAGTTCAGGCTCGAGAAAGAGGACAAGATCAGGCCATTTTTTGAGACTTTAGATTACTGGGGCATTCAAAGAAAGAGGACAAAGATTAAATGCAATAACTGTGGCGCTCTTCTTGGTTATATTTACGACGATGGGCCTCCGGCTGTTGATACCCCTGGCCAGTTTCATTTTGGACCCAGTCAAGTTATTCCAAGATATCCCAGATACCGGTTGAAGACCAAGGCTCTTCGTATCTCGACAGAGACTTGAACTGTTTGGTCCTCTGTTTATTTGATTGTCTTTGTTCTTAGGTTGTATAATTGATGGGGTTTTGGTCATTTTCATGTTCTTGTAAATATGTTGATTATTGATAGAAGGGTTGTTTTTAACTACTCAAATCGTTCTGGATTCTTGTTTATTGTGTTCAATATGTGCTTCGGTGTATCTGTAATGGATGTACGCTAAATTGAATTTGGTTTAAGAAGTTCTTTCATATCTTCTGTTTATTTTTAATGTTTTTCTTTCGGGCCTGCAAATTGCGAGCTGTTCTATTAGGGTATTAGAATAGATTTATGCTTCAAATCCGCTTGGGATTTTTAAAAACAAAATAAAACCCTGCTAATTTGTTTAAGGTGATTCTTGTGTGTGAAATTTACCATGAAAATGAAAATGATCAAAGCTTATTAATCAAGTCTAGGAACCAAGTACTCGCATCCATTGCCAATCTGGATTCTTGGATGGTTAAACCTATTTTATCCAATTGCTTTCTGGGTTTTGGTTTCTGTTGGATGAACTGGACTTCCTTTCCTTTTGAAAAAAAAAAATGAAATTACTTTGTCCCGATCGCATTAGATTGACTTGTAAATGTTGGTTTGGATGAACATTTCTTGGAAATCGAGAGTCAGTCAATTCAAAACCTGTAAAATTTTATTGATAGTGGACAAAGTTTATCCATTTCCTTTTTTTTTTTTTTTTTGAAGAAAAGAGTATTTATCCTTTATGGGAACCAGCTAGTGCATCCGTAGACTCTCATGTTAATTGATGGTTAAACTTATGAAAGTCAACTTGTATTCCAAGCCTTATTCTATTCTTGCTTTGAACTCAATTGGTTAACGTTTGTTAGATTTTTCTTGGCACTGGAAGCATTGGAGTTTTCACATTATGGAATTTAGTTGTTGCGTGTGCTTAGTCTTTTTTAACTCTACATTTTGGTGAACATCTATGGATTCTCCCAAGCAAAGAACTGCAACTTATAACATAATTTCTCAGACTCGTTTAAACCATCGGAGTTTTTTTTTTTAAGGTATTAAATTATTTGATATCCGAAAATCAAAGTGAGTCCTGACTAACTCATATTTAAGTCAGGTATGACCACTATGACGACAAAATTCTCCCAACAAATATTTAACACAGCTGCATTCTCAAATTTCGAACTGAGGACCTTAATTAAGATAGAACAATCGCATGCTAACTGATCTACGCACTTTTTGGTACTGTCGGAGCTACTTTGATTAACCGTATTGAATGATAATCCAGAAAATTGATTGCAAAGCATTAGTTATTCTATGTTTCATTGATAGGTGTTCTTTTTTGAAATAAATGTATCTGATTTTCGAGATTTCCTTGTCAATTGGTTATAATTATCATTGTAAAGTACATTTTTACGGAAAGTTTGGTTGTAGAAGTGTTTAAATTGTGGCCTATATGGTCTGCAAACAGTTAGCCAGTAGGCAGCACCTTGTTTATGAGATCAGAATTGATTTTCAGGTTCATAGAATGCGCTTTAATCATTTAAGCACTTTACTTGGACGCCAAAACTTTTTTCGGAAGTAGATACCAATTATGCCCTCACAATTTTTTTTTTTTAATTGGAGCACTGTTATCAAATTTGACAATTAAATCATTAAGTGCACATCTAGATACTTAATTATAAATTAGAATAAATGAATGAGTTTGATTTCTTGGCATTACAAGTTAATAGAATTCTCGAATTACCACGGAAGTGAATATATGCTGGAAAGGAAATAAATGCAAAGATAAAACAGAAAGGGAAAAGCAAAAAAAAAAAACAGATCGAAATGGATTATTTTCATGTTCGCGTAGATGAGTTGATTATTGATAAGACGATTGCTTTTTTAATTTCTTAAAACTACTTATGGGTTCCCGTTCTAGTGTCCTTCTTCTTCACTTGATTTGGACAAAGTCAATATGTGCTTTTTGTGTTTACGAGTCAACAAATTTTAGACCTCGGTCTACTTTAAGAATCCTGCATCTATTCATGGTGATGATTTTGGAGCGAAATTTACTTTCTTTTTTCTTTCTTTATAATATGCTAAAACAACAAGTTGCATTTAATTATTAATCCAGTCTGGGAACCAACTAACGCACCCTTGGACTTATCTGGGTCATTATATGAATAAACTTATTTTATTCTTTTGAACTAAGACTCTCTTTTAATTGGATGCTCTATGCGCCAATCCGTCAAGCCTTGTAAAAGTTTATTTAGAGTATCTTTGGCATTGAAAGTAATTGGAGTTAATGAATCCGCGTCTTCAATATGCGCTCTTGGTACTTCTTGAAAATTTAGCTTACATATCTGCCAGTCAAAATCTGCTAGACAAGCTCTTCGCTTGCCAAGAAGCCACCAGGCTCAGCATTCCATAGTTGAAAGGTAGGTTTGATTATTAGCTCTTGAAGGGTTTGCTTTATAGTAGTCTCTACATAATATTAATCTTTATTTCTCCTGTTATATTGTGATGATCTGAAGCTGTATAGTGCTTGCTAAATTGGCAGAAGAATCCTGTGAGAATGAAGCAAATAAACAAGGAAAAGGAAAGTGTTGATTCAAAGACAAAAAAGGTACTTCCACCCCCGCCACCTCCACCACTGCCACTTGAAAAATTCTGGGTGAGGAAGGCTACTCCAGAGAGTATAACAAAGCAAGAGATTGCCAGGTTTTGGAGGCAGAAACGGATTGATGAAGAGGATCATCTCCTTGCTGCTATTAAAGCTGCAGCTCGTATCAGGGCCCATAATCTCTCGGTAAGAGCTTATGCTGCACATGTGATGTGATTAAAAAAATTAAAAAAATAAAATACTTGTGCTGCTCATAACAATTTTAGGATCGCAGTGTCACATTCACAACATAATTTTATTCATATGAAGAGAAGTCAGCAGAGAGAGGACGTGACTTAGTCGTGCATATAGCTTGTATTAATTGATGTGTACCCTAGTCAAATAACATTTTAATTGCCAGGTAGCTGGAGGTCCTTTTGGGATCACAGTTACCGGAACTTGACTAGGGGAAAGAAGCACTGAAAGGTTTCTCGTGAAGCAATCTGTTGGAGGGATGATTTCACAAACTTTTGTGCACTTCAAATCCCAGTTACTTCCCAGTGTTAAATTACTGCTACTTGATGGCCCATTTAAGCATATAATAGACCCCAAAACTAGCCCATACCGAATTCTTGTATGATTGATCATTTGAATTCTGACGCTTGTCAGAAAATGATGTATAGGAGGAAGACTATAAGCTGTTTGAAGAATCCTTAAAGTATGATGATGACGGAACCACTGAGGAAGTTGTCCCTGATGCCAACAATAGCAAGGAAAGCAAGAACAATGAAGTTCGCGTTGGAATTAAGGACTGGTTAGTTGAATTTCTATATTCACGAAATTTGATACACCAGAATTCTTGTGAATTGGAGACTGTGCTGTTAAGTTTAAACTGACATACTTTTAACCAACATGAGCAGGTGGACAAAGAGCAAGTATGCATACTTGAACCAACCGGCTATTGGGTCAACGGATACTCCCAAGAAAAGAACTTCAACTTACACACCCAATTGCTTCACTTATAAGCCAGTTCCCCTGCATTCGGCATCTCTTGGAGTCTTTTAGACTAGCGGTGCGGCTGTTGAATTTAAATTTCTTCGGATTGTGTTATTTTATACTGTGATATTAGATTGCAATGCTTCATTTGTTGTATGTTTCAGCGAGAGTTGTTGTTCTGTTTCATAAGTGTGCTTGCACACGTGTAAGTTGTTGTTCTGTTTAAGAATATTTTCTCTGCAGGTTTGGTCGTGTCGAGGTATTAAACTGCTAGTCCTATTTTCCTTCTTGTGCATTCTAACAGCAATAAAAGTGTCTGCTTTTGTTATTTTAATCTAAACAGAAGCATTTATTCATTACCTACTAATATGTATTAGTTATTAGTTATTACCATGTCTGGAGTCTACGGAAATACTCTACACTTACCGCCCAATTTTTAAAACTGGAAATTGTTTACAATCACAAGATATATGCTTATTGGCTAGTTGACTCTTGCATTTTTTTTTTCAAGCTAATTAATAATGCCTTCTAATAATGGACGTTTAGCCATTGGTTCTCCATTATCACAAAAGAAGAATATAACACAAAATAAACAACATTTAAAAAAAAAAAATCTCACTTGACCAACTAACTAATTGTTTAATTGTACTTAAAAAGAATCAAACATACATCATTATTTTACTGAAGTCACCCGTCGAACGGGGTATTGCTAAATCATATTATTTACGTTAGCACACATTGACTGGTTATCTTAGCAATTTATTTTTTTCAAAAGGGCATAACATGAATAGAAATTAAATTCATTCCTCTCAAAATCTTAGCTCAATATGAATGAAAATTAAACTCCCTCAGTCATTCATATGTACAAGTTCATTCCCATATTCATCGAAAATTCAGAAACAAAAATCAAAATTTAAAACACAACCCTACCGTATGAATGAATATTCTTAATAATTAAAATAATTTTATTAGAATTTTTATGTGAATTACCTTCTATTTCAGCTCTTTTTACATATATATGTGTGTGTATTAAACATTTGCTTAATGCTCTATTTTCTTTATTTTTAAGGTGAAAAAGAAAAACATATTTTGAATTCGATATTTGGAAAATCGTTAGTTCTTTTTTTTTTTAATAAATGATGAGGAGTAAACGGGGACAGAATTGTAAATACAAATAAACTGAAATACAGAAAAGTCAAAACAGAAAATGCTCTTGAAATGCAGCCGCGTAAGACAAATTCTCATATTCGCCGATTCGCGAAAACTTCTTCATTTTGGTTTTATTTTTTGCATTGAAAAACAGCAAAAGGCCCCCAACTCCAATCTCCTCAACGCATCTGACATCACGTCAAAGAAAAGGGGAAAAAAAAAAAACGCGTACGTAACAGACAACGTGCTCACAAACTCATTTCTTATACGAAGCCTTTAACGGTTGCACTTCCGTCCAGATCTCGCTCTTTAATTTCTAGGTTTTGCGGATCGGATTTGAATTTTTTTTCACTAGTTTTGGAATTTCGATAGTGGAATCGGAGAACCAATGGCGAAACCGAGGTATTCGCGATTCCCGACGCGAAAATCGTCGTCTTCGACTTTGATCTTGACATTGCTGATCATGTTCACGTTCGCGATTTTGATTCTTCTCGCGTTCGGGATCCTATCCATGCCTAGCAGTTCCGGCGATTCGCGGAAAGCCAACGATCTCAGCTCCATTGTACGCAAGTCTATGGAGAGGTCTCTTTTTGTAATTTATGCTTAATTCTTCGAGGATAATTTCGTAATTTATGCTGAATTGTTTTGTTTCTTTCTTTCTTTGTAGAAGTGAAGGAGATGAAGGGAGAGCAGAGCAATGGGTTGAGGTGATCTCTTGGGAGCCTCGAGCTTTTGTTTATCATAATTTCTTGGTGAGTTCTTTTTCTTTTTTTTTGGTTGTTTTGATTTTCTACAATTGAGCTTAGAAATGCTAATAATTTTGACCCTTTGATGTGATTCTCCCTCTTCATTCTCATTCAGTCATGGCGATTTTCAGAATGAAATCCATTAAGCCTTGCCTCTTATTTTGACTTTTGATAAACTTGGCGGTTGTTTGTGATTTCAGCTGGCATTATTGATTGATTACGCTTCTTGAAAGTAAATCTGATCTACTATTGATTGTTATGAATTATATTGAAGTATCTGTCACAAGAACAGCAGTACAATTGGCTACTTGGCTTGGGTGTTTTGTTTGTATGCATGTGTGGATAACAAACTTGGGATCTTGGGCCCAATTTCATTTGATTTGATTTGCTCACATACTGAATTTGATCACCTTTTCTGCGCAGAGCAAGGAGGAGTGCGAGTACCTAATCAATCTTGCCACGCCTCATATGAGAAAGTCGACTGTTGTTGATAGTGATACTGGCAAGAGCAAAGATAGCAGGTGTGTATAATTTAAATTAAATCTGGTTGTTGGAATTTTTCTGACTTCCTTTCTGCCTTGCAGTTATGTATCTTCTACCTTGTAAAACAAGCATTTGATGTATCACTAAATATACAGGGTTCGGACAAGTTCTGGAACATTTCTTGCTAGAGGACGAGACAAAATTATTAGAGATATTGAGAAAAGGATTGCAGATTTCACTTTCTTGCCTTTAGGTATGCAGTTTAAGTTTTCACTTTTCTTTTTTTATGTGCTTAAGAAATGAATTTGTTTCATTGTTGTAAAATCCTTTTGTGTTTCTTTTGCTATCATTTCCTTGATAACAGTGAGATATTCCTGGAAGGGAAGCCCCACTTAAACCCTGAGTAAGAAAACAAACTTGGTAAAAAAAAAAATCCTATTTGAGGTTCGGGGGGTTCACCATCGGGGCTAGCATCATTTCACTTTACTTAATGCACCTTCTCCATTACAGTCCATTGTCAAGTTCTATAAATATGCTCCACTTTTATATTCGAGGTTTAGTGTCTATTTGTTATTTGGGGTCACAAATTACGTTGGCTGATGCTTGAGCTGACAATGTACATATAGAGAATGGAGAAGGACTTCAAGTTCTCCATTATGAAGCTGGACAAAAATATGAGCCTCACTTTGACTATTTCATGGATGAGTTCAACACCAAGAATGGGGGGCAACGCATGGCTACGGTGCTAATGTACCTGTAAGTGATATAGTTATCTACATTTCTTGGAGTGTATTATTTGTAAGTCCATAATTGTTCTTCTGATGATTTTCTTACTTTTAAATCATACAGCTCAGACGTTGAAGAAGGAGGTGAGACAGTCTTTCCTAATGCCCAAGGGAACATCAGTGCTGTGCCTTGGTGGAATGAGTTATCTGAATGTGGAAAGACAGGACTTTCTATTAAACCAAAAATGGGTGATGCATTGCTTTTCTGGAGCATGAAGCCCGATGCCGCTTTAGATCCTTCTAGTTTGCATGGTTAGTTGGAGTTATCAATTACATGCTTGTCAAGGTGTTCAGTTCAAGTTCAGTAATATGCATATGGACATGAATTAATATTTATTGAATGAAGAGAAAAATCCCATCAACTTTTTTGCTGAATTGATCAAAATGATCCTAGGAAAGTTGTACCCGAGTTCATTCTACACAAGACATTATGATCTGATGAGTTTGTTGTCTGTCTTACACCAGGAGGTTGCCCTGTGATTAAAGGCAATAAGTGGTCATCTACAAAATGGATACGTGTGAATGAGTATAAGGTTTGAACTACTGGCTTAAAGGTAATTGTTGTGTATCTTATTCACTACTTTGCCAATGATTGTGGACTAGTCGTCATAAACAGCATCTGACTATAGTTGCTGACTACAGAATGAACTCATTGATGTCTATACAATTTTGTTCTTTTAGACATTTTGTATTTGATATACTTTGCTTCTTGTATCTAAATACCTGCCACTGAGCTTTATATTATCCACGTCTGCATTTTTAAATGAGATACCCATTTTTAAAAGAGTTACCCATTTGAATTGGATAGGATAGAATATGGCTGTGTGAATAGGTATATTAGAGGTTTTATGCTATGCACCCTGATATTGAGAGGAATTTCCTTAAAACATTCGTGATGACCAAACTAGGATAATAGAATGTTCTGCAGATTGGTGTGGTTACATGTTCTTTGAATTTATACTAGTTGAGCAGCTCAATCTTTCACTTCTTACTTTTCAACTACAATGTCCTCTTATCTAATTTTCTTTTTCCTTTTTGACAGCTTTTAGTTTCTGAGTTCTCACATCATTGAAGCAAATTTGTAAAGTCTCAGCAAAAGTTCCAACGAGAATTGGGCTTCAATTATTAAAAAGATGACGTCCTTCTGCCCCTGCTAACTTATTTTTGTTTTATTAAGTTGAGAGCCCTCACGTATTGCCGCCCACATAGAATAAAACTTTGGAAATTTACAAGTATTCCAGGTGTCAAAAGATTTAGGACATTTTAGTTGCTGTTGAGCTAAATGTGTGCTTTGATGTAAAATCGACATTTTGTGTTTGTTTAATATGGCATATGGTTCTTTTATTATTTAGTTTCTTGTCTTAGCTCTCTCTTTTTCTTCTGTTTTATTTGTTTGGTAGTCAATTATCCTCATCACCAATGTGGGAATTAGGGTTTTAAATTCAGAATTCAAGGGTTAGAAAAGTTTAGAACTTCTTTTTCTTTTCCTGATTAAAAAAAAAAAAAGAACTAGAACATTGAATTGCTGATGTTTACGATCACTGAAATTATCATCATATGGAACTTGATTTGTTTCTGCCAGTTTGAATCGGACTGGTTGACACATGCATTCTGGTTTAATCTTGAGAGTCCAGCTCTTTAAGGGCATTCTACCCTAAGGCAAAAAAGCCGGAAACCAGTGTGAAAATTGCCATTTGGGCCTTTGGCCCATAGCATATGGTCTGGTCTAGTGTTTAATGCCGAAAACCCGCCTGGGCTACGAGGTGATCCGGCCGCCCTGACGTGCATATATATTTTATCTGGAATTCTCTCTTTTATTTGTGTTTTTCCCCTTCTCTGCCTGGGTAAACTAACGAAAAGGCCGAGATGACCATAATTAAAAAATAAAAAAATACAAAACTCAATTTTAACCAACCATTAAACCAAAAAAAAAATTCTGTCCATTTTCGTAGTTCTATACAGATAAAAAGACATCATATAAGACCGTATACTACAATAATTCCTATAAATTAGGAATCAGCATATAGTATATTGTTTCTATTACATCACACTTTTAAAATCCATTAGCCTTACTGTGTTCTTCGGTTGACGCCACGGAAAAAATAAATTGACAATCATGCTCAATGTGGAAATTAACAAAAATTTCAATAATTATTCTCTTATTGCGGGAAATTCATGTCTAGGGCGTGTCCTATTGTTTATCAAAGCTCTCGATATAAAAATGTAATTCAAAATGACTGCAAAAAACAGAAATTTCTAAACTTAGTTCCGTAATTTATTCATGGACGTCGGCTGAATCTGCTAAAGCGTTAAAGCAATGAAGAAGTAGACCCCGGTTGAAGAGCACCAGTTGGTTCTTGCGGAATCATTGTCTCACATTGATCAAGTTTCTTATGACATATTGCAGTATGCCTCCATGATCAAAGTAAGCCAATTCCACCTACATTTTGTAGTGATGAAAGATTCAATAGAAGGTGGCAATAAATTAAGCTCAAGATTGAAATAAGAGCCCCCATGGCCCATGAGATGAGAGAAGCACAATGAAATGGATGTTATTACCTCTGTATCAAATCTTATAACGCATGTGAATGACTTGCCACTGTCTGTGACCACTCTGACATCCTGACCAGGTCTAATTTCACTCACACTGTTTGGAAGGTCAATGGTGTAGCGTTCATGGCCAGTCAACCCATGAGTCTCGGCATCCTCACCAGGCTTGAAACACAACGGGATTATGCCCATACCCACCAAATTACTACGGTGAATTCGCTCAAAGCTTTTTGCAATCACCGCTTTCACACCCTGAGTCCAATTAAAATTTAAGCAATTTTCACAAGACTGAAAAGTTTATTAACCTGAACAAAAATCAGACATTATACAAGGATTTACCAGCAACATTGGACCCTTAGCAGCCCAATCACGAGAACTTCCACTGCCATACTCAGCACCAGCTAAAATAACAGTATCGTGCCCCTCATTCTTGTACCTCTGTTAAGAAAATGAAAAAGGAATTTAAGAACACACTTTTATTGAAAAATCCGGAAACTTCTCATGAGTAGAAAGAAATTACCATAGCAGCATCAAACACAGAGAGTTTCTCCCCAGTAGGAATGTGAATTGTTTTAGGCCCAACTTCTCCGTTCAACAATTTGTTTACAAGCCGAATATTGGCAAATGTACCCCTTGCCATAATCTCATCATTACCACGACGACTTCCATAAGAGTTGAAATCTCTTCTATCAACCCCACGTTCCATAAGATATTTGGCTGCAGGACTATCTTTGTGGATACTACCAGCTGGTGAGATGTGATCGGTTGTAATACTATCTCCAAAGTTGAGTAAGCAGTAAGCCCCCTTCACTCCATGGGGGCCTGGAGGAGACATGGTCATGTCTTTAAAGTATGGTGGCTCATGTATATAAGTTGATTTTGGGTCCCATGCATAGAGAGTGCCAGAAGGGACAGATAATTGATTCCACATGGGATTCCCTTTGGTGATTGCTTCGTATGTGGCCTTAAACATATCAGGCAGAACACTTTTTTGTACGACCTGAAAGATAAGTGACGAAACAAAAATTAAATATCCAGTTATTTGTCACTAATATTTTTAGCAGCTCAAAATGACACTAAAGCTGGATGAGTTGCTCACATGCGCTACTTCTTCACTGGATGGCCAGATGTCCCTGAGAAAGATCTTCTTTCCATCTTTCCCCACCCCAACAGGTTCTGTTTCAAAATCAATATTGACCTGCGACGTTGGTTCTTATGAGACACACTTGCAACTGAAGTTGCATATCCGGAAGGATGCTTAAAAAGATTAAATTTGCATATTCTACCAGCACTAACATGGAAAAAGTCAAGAGAAGCATCAAAATGTTGGATTGAAAGTTTCAGTGTTCTATAGCTTTTCTGAAGAAAAGTTACGTACACTGCCAGCCAGAGCATATGCAACTACAAGAGGAGGTGAAGCAAGATAATTAGCCCTTGTTAGAGGATGCACACGACCCTCAAAATTCCTATTTCCAGACAACACAGCTGCCGCGACAATATCTGGGAAGTTCAGAGAAGATTAGGAAACATGATCTTCTGGCAGTATTCTTAAGAGAAGCATCCAAAAGGCACTGCTTCTATCAAGAAATTTACCATTTTCAGTAATAGCTGCTGCTACTGCATCATCAATATCTCCAGAGTTCCCAATGCAAGTGGTGCATCCATACCCAACTATATGGAACCCTAAGTGATTCAAATATTTCTGCAAGCCACTGCAAATGCAATTGTTTGACTCAGGAATATATCAAAAATTTGAAACAAATAATGGAAGAAAATATTGCAGATTCTTATAAAGCACCTGTTCTGCAAATACTTGGTTACAACCCCAGATCCTGGAGCAAGGCTTGTTTTAATCCATGGTTTGACCTGTCAAAAGATATATCATAATTGATATACACAAACAAGGGAATGGAAACATTTTCCCATCACAATCCAGGCTCATCTACCAGGACATCATGATAGCTCTCAAGATCATATTTCCTAATTAATCTCGCAAACAATCCAGTGGACATTGCTACATCTCTAGAGATCGCATTTCCTGATTGATCTTGCTTAATAATTTGTCTTAAGTTTTTAATTATTCAGTCAGGAAAATCCATACAGGCTGATAGAAAAATGAAGAAAGAAAAAGGCATCTAACCTCCAATCCCAATTCACATGCTTTCTTTGCAACCAATGCAGCTCCAAGCATAACACTTGGATTTGAGGTATTTGTGCAACTGGTGATAGCTGCTATGACAACATCTCCATGCCTAAGTTGTGCTGGAGTCCCATGAAAATTGAACTCTGCAACCTTACTCTGATATTCCTTGGGTATAGCGAATCCCTGGAATATGATGTGTGAAAAGTTAGTATCTAGAGAGAAAGAGAAAGGTGATTATGCTGATTATTTGAGAAAACGTTACTCAGGAGTGAAGTATCAACCCAGCACCCATGGGCCATGGACAACCATTCCCATGAAAGATGAGCAAAGTCTGGTCTAAAGTTTCTCACCTTAAATCCAACTCTGTTATCTAAGCATGCATGCCAATCTGCCTTCATTTCATTCAGAGGAACTCGATCATGCGGCCTGCAATATATGAGGTTTGAGGGGCATGCCATTTTAAAAATTGTAATACTATAGATTATGGTGAAAAGGAATTGTAGTGGTACCTCTTGGGTCCTGACACACAGGGCACCACTTCCTCAAGATTCAATTCAAGATAAGAGGAGTACACTCTCTCACTCTGAGGCTGAGATCGCAAACAATTTTAGAAGTCAAGATCTATTACTATTAGTATGTTGGTTAAGAATGTCTAGAAAAAAGAATCAAATTTAGGGAGCCTGATTCACCTCACTATAGTCAACAAACATCTTATTGGCCCGCAAATATGATTCTATCATGGAAACCTACATTTCGGTTTGTAAGTCAGTTTATGAAAACAGACAAAGTTATAAAATAAAATCTGAACTCATGACTTACTGTGTCGTCACTTCTGCCAGTCAGTTTCAAATATTGCAGAGTAACATGATCTACAGGAAAGAAGCCCATGGTTGCACCGTACTCAGGAGACATATTGGCAATGGTAGCACGGTCAGCTAATGACAATTCACTCATGCCTTCTCCTGCATACAAGATACTAGTCAATAACTAAGTGAGTTCAAGTTAAGCACATAAAAGGACCAAGTGGTTGTATCAAAAAGCATACCATAGAATTCAACAAACATGCCAACAACTCCATGCTTCCTCAACATTTGGGTGACTGTCAGAACCAAATCAGTGGCTGTCACACCATCTCGCAATTTTCCCGATAGTTTAAAACCAACAACACCAGGCAAGACCATGCTCATAGGCTGCATAAGAAAAGCTAAAGTAAATAAATACTTCTTGGGAAGAAACTGCATAAGCACATACATCATTAAAAACGTGAGAGAAAGGGATAACGCTACAGATTAATCAACCAGAATAACAAGAGGTGATCAGTATTCCTAACCAGCTATTTAATTAATGCAACCAAGGCTTAAGCTAAACAGAAATAGCTCAACCAAAAATACAAAGGCGGTAATCCAAAACCGTATTGTCTGTTCACTGGTTGAAAAGTATGCAATGATTACATCAAATGGTGCATTGACCATAGCAATAAATAATAGCCAAAAAGTAAATATTTCTTGATTCTTGAGTATGTGATACTGCCAGATCTACAGTAAATCTCAAATTGCACAAATATCCTCCTACTAGTAAAATAGTGAAATATATATATATATATCTGTTCAGGTCCTTGGACAATTGGATATCCATTCAAACAACCAGCCCCTTCTCTGGTCCCAAGAAATATAGATGACATTTCAAAGTAAATATTTTACCTGTCCAAGCATTGCAGCCTCTGCCTCTATACCACCAACTCCCCAGCCAGCAACGCCCAACCCATCAATCATAGTAGTATGTGAATCTGTTCCAACAACACTATCAGGATAAAGCATCCCATTTGTGTTGAAGACAACTCTGCCAAGATATTCTAGATTAACCTGTAAATAAACATCACAAAACTTAAAAAACTCATTGACAAGCAAGAAACCAGCAGACCTAAAAAAAAAGCATATTGGTTTTCCACAATAGCCAAACAAAACTCCTAAATCATGAAGTCAGAGCATAATACTATGATCCTCCAATAACGCCCGATGTTGATTACCTGGTGGACAATCCCTGATCCAGGAGGCACAACAAGCATGTTGTGGAAGGCATTAGATCCCCACTTGAGAAAGGCAAATCTCTCTTTGTTCCTTCGGAACTCAAATTCCATGTTTGCCTGCACTGCATTTTCTGACCTTGCCACATCAACCTGAACTGAGTGATCAATAACAAGATCTACAGGAACCTGCATATACAAATATTACAGCCCACATCACAAGCCAAACCAAAAATAAGTCAAAATAAAGAAATACATTCTCAAACCAAGATTTCTTTAACAATTTAGTTTTTTTTTTTTTTTTAAAAAAAAAGAAAGATACTCACCAATGGATTAATTTTATTAGAATCACCGCCAAGCTTGTTCATAGCATCACGCATGCATGCAAGATCAACCACAGCAGGAACACCAGTAAAATCCTAAGTCACAACTCAAACAACATTGTAACATCCACAATCACCAATAAACACAATTAGATTAAATACAGCTTTAGAAGTTTCTTTTCCATAAAATGAATTTGCGAAAAAGAATCTAAATGACTTTTTACTCAAAAAAGTGCTTTCTGGAAATGCACTTGCCAAGTGCTTTTACACTCTTTAAGTACTACTTTCACAACATTCTTCTGATTATTTCAAATAAATTACTCTAGAATAGTTACCGAAGCTTAAAGCACTCCACTGTAAGTTTAGTTTACAAGTGGAGAAATACTCGGCTAGTGGAATGCAGTGATGATTTAATTTACCTGCAGTAGCACCCTAGCAGGCTTGAATGGAATTTCAACTTGCTTCGGTGAAGTAGTTTCCCAATCAATGATCTTCTCCACATCTTTACTCTTAACTTGAAACTCATCACAGTTGCGAATAGCTGACTCTAGAAGTATCTTAATCGAGTAAGGTAGCTTACCTGTAACATAAACATCAATCACATCAACGCAACTCCTCTTTTCAATTCAAAAAATATTATAAGTAAATATATAGTTAAATTGAAAAATAAAACACAGTTCGTTCGCATAATAAAATCATTTGATCTAAGTATGATATCGTTTTTATAGTACCGGATATCAATTTTCTCGAGAAACACACAGAGACGCTGCGCTGACATACAATAGAAATAAACAAACAGATAAATAAATTACTAACCGATTCGAGGATCGTTGAGAGCCGGCAAGCTGTAATACTTGCCGAATTCACCACCGTCAGGTCTCTGTAGAGTCTTCAGTATGCTCTTGAAAGGATTTTCAGTCGCTGTGAAATAACATAAAAGAGGAAAAACGCAATAAATTCAAAATCGGCCTTAAATAATAACAATAATAATAATAATCTAAAAATACAGAAGTTAACTAATAAACTTGAGTGACACGTCAATAAATGATTAGATGATTTATCATGAATTAGCAAGAACTGATTACTGTTACTAACCCATGGTGAGATGATTTTTACTTTATCAATATACTTTGTGTTGTGTATTTGAACCACTTAAGAAATGAAATGAATGAAGAGCGGTTGGTGAAATTGAGATCTATTTTTCCTTCATATGTTAGAGAGAGAGAGAGAGATTGCGTTCATTTTTGAAGAGGGAACGAGACTCGAGGGAAGAAATCAAAAGATGCGGTGGTGCATGTACCCGGTCCCGTTAAATTTTACGGGGGATATTTTATTCTTTTAGTCACTGGTGTCCAAAATAATCCTAGTAATGCTGACGTGGTCGCCCACAGTACGGTATTGATATGGTAAAAATGCCTGTGATTGGTTGTTCTCCCATTTTTGGCCATATTTTTATAAAGAGTTAGATTCAGTAACCTCACCTTTTAAAAAGATGCTAGTCGTTTTGATAAGAATATAATATAAAATTAACCAAATCTTAATCATGCGTAATGATATAAGAATATAAAATGTAAAATTAATTAAATTAAATTTTACTCTTATATCATTATGTATGTACACATACATGGAGTTCACTACTGAATTTAAATTTATTTTTATATACTCATGTAAAATAGGACATTAACATAAGGGGTTTAAAGTTTTAACTCCAAGAAAATTTATTTGCTGATTACTTTCTTTCAAAAAATTAAAATACTCCTTTAATTTGTAATAAAATTTATTAACGTAAGCTAGGATTGCATCATTTAACACCAAAAAGGAAAAAAAAATGAAATTGTTGAAAAGTTAGTAATAGTGTGCTATTGGCTAATTGTTTGGTTTTAAAGTATATTATTGAAATTAAAACTTGATTAGTTTTGAGGTGAAGGATTAGTGCCAATTACAAGAAATCATCTTTTTAATATTTAATTTTGGGTTTGAATCTCACTACTGATGTGTGTTGAGTTAAATAAAAAAACAAAAATAATTAGCTTTTCATCAGTTATATATTAGAAGGTGAAGAAACTTTTGGCTTCCAAGTTGTGCTCTCGGGTGCGTTTTGGTATCGTTTTCAGTTCGCTATTTTTCATTTTGCGAAAAGGAAAATGGATGAAGTCACATAACTTTCTTGGGGACTGGTGAGGGGCTCATTTTGGAGGGATGTGCTACAGTCTTCAAAAACACAACATTTCCATTCTTTAAAGTTTGGAAACTGAAGAACGCCATGTTCGCTTTTCGAATTTTCTTTATCTGCCAAACGTTTCCACAAATTTGACTTTGGAACCTCACTGCAATAAATTGTGGGTCCTACTATCTGTTGAATATATATTAATAATAATAAAAAATAACACAAAATTCGTTTAATTGTACATGTTATACAAATACAATACACATATTATTTTAATAAATAGATGGCAGCCTAATCTAATATACTTACATTTATTTATAATAATATTCTAACTAAATAAAACTTTTAATGATATATATATTTTAAATTTTTTACGTTACATTATGCAATTCTTTAGACGCTTTATTTTTTATATTTTATTCACTAAAATAACGTCTAACGTTATAAATATATTTTCTCACAATAACCTAAAAAAATATAATGCAACTATTACAAGATTTTTCATTAAATAATAAGTATATTTTTACTTTCTCTCATTATTTATAATTTTTGAGAAAATAATTAAACACGTTTTTGTCGATTTTATCTTCGTACATAATTTTCAAAATAAGTAAGAAAAACATCAATTGAAAGAGGCGCCCTAATTTTCTCTTTTATCACATAATTTACATAATTAAATGTCACGTCACTTAATTATGCCTGGTTGCAAAAATGGATAACCAGCTTATCACATGGTACGGCTGATAATTTGCATGTCTTTTTTGTTCTCTCATAAGTCATCAGTGGACGGACATAGGCTGTAATACTAAAATTTTTTTTTTTTTCTTGGGCTAAATTTAATTAATCAGCACCTAGTGTTACAACTCAAGCCTTACAATTGTAAGGTATTTAGTTGGAGCCCCACAATATTTTATGGGCGTTAATTTTTTTTCTTAATTTGAATGAAAATAATATTTTTTTTAAAATGTGAGTGGAGTAAATATCCTTCGAATATTAAGGAGGGTTAAAATCTGAGTTGTACTATATAAGATTTATAAATTAATCACAGTGATTTTTTAATTGTAAATAATAATATACTAATCTCATTAAATATGATTTATAATCCGAGCATTAGTCTCATATAATTCAAAAAAATTAATCAGCACAGCCACAAACTCACATTTGGTGAGAGAGCTCAGCTCCACGTCAAATACGGCCCCTTCTTGTCCAATCCGTAAACAAGTTCCATTAAGTCCGGTTGTATGTTCCTCTCGCTTTCTCTTCACCAAACTTCGGTTGGGAAGAGACTCGTCGAAGATTTGGTTTCATGCATGCATGTTATTGAAGCCCACAGCATTATTGAAAACCACTCAAATGATCCCAAACAAACCCGTTTAATCTATCTTTTTATTTTCTCTAAATAAGATTTATGATTCATGAAGTGGGTCAAAAGTTGCTTCCTAAATAATGTTACTATAATCCTATATTTAATCTCTAAATTAAATGACAGATTAGTGCAAGCTGGTCGTAAAAGCATCCGGATACCAGCACATTCTTGGTCACCTTGTAGTTTACCCACCAAAAGAAATTAAATTAATAAAGTAATTAACATAAACGTCCTCCCACAGTCACATGCTTAAATTTCCACAAGATAAGATTTTTTTTTTCTTGTACAGTTTTGAAGAGGAACCATTACCTAAGAAGATATTTTAAAGCATCGATTGATTAATTAATTGAAGCATTGTGCCTAAATTAAACACAACAGTTGCAGCAGCTTGAAAGACATAGATTATTCATTAGAAAGCATGATGCACATTGACTAAGCAACCGTATAAGTTTTCTCTAGAAATAAAATCTTTTGATTTTGATTTGAAACTTATATTAGGCCCACCCGAAGACGGAAGGAGAGAAAAGGTTAGTAAGCAAAGGGCCACAGCCACTAGAATTTTCGAGGCTTCAATCGCCAATGATCTTTAAATAGAAAGTTGTATTAATAATTGATGATTGATGATGTATTAATTTGTTCCCTCACAATTAGGTAATTTTTCTGCAATTGTTACTTGCTTGAACCAACAAAATTGGTTTGATGTTGTTGTCACCTCAACCTATTTCCAAATCCCTTCTCAAAGTCAGATTACAATACGCGTGTTTAGCTAAAGCATTTGAAAGATCGGGTGCGTGTAATTAAGAATTAAGATATATCCATGCATAGATAAATTCCAAAATAAATTGAGTCCCTATTTTCTTTTATGATTATTTAATAATGTGAGATGAAAGTGAAAATGCATTTTTTCGATATGGGAAAAATATGAAATTTTCTTTTGTTTTATTTTGAAAATACTTCAGTTCCAAATATATCTAAACATCATAAGAAAATGTTTTATAGCAATTATTATTATTTCTTCATGTACATAACTTTCTTTTTTTTTCAGATACGGCATGTGCAAAATCTTTAAGATCACCAATCATTTTTCATTTTTTTTTTCATTCATCTTTTGCAAAAACCACGGACAACAAACAAGAATTATTTTATAGCCAGTTAGCCGCAGTGATTGAGTATTAGGAGAATAAACCTGAACCACTTGTTGATTGGTAAAATTAAATAAAATCTCGCTTATGTTTTAAAATAGTCCAAAGATCCTTCTTGTGATAAATGTCTCCACTTTTATTGATCATTTTACTAATACCCTTTGTCTTGATGCCAGCCATGTAGTTTAAATGTATTGAGAATATAAATAAAGCACGAGGATAATGACTTTTATACTCTTAGACGTTGCATTAATGGGGTAAAGCTATGTTGTAACAGTAGTACCGTACCACTGTTGTAATTAGTTATTGAATCTATAATTATACAGTTGTATTAAGAATATTCAATGGTTGAAAGCAACAGTGATACCGTACCACTGTTGCAACATAATTAGACCCGCATTAATGTATATAAAAAAAAAAATTAAATTATAGAGAAAAGTAAAAAGCAATTTTGTAAAGTAACTTTGCAAAATATCACCACTAGTTGGCACTTGCAATTTTCAATTTGCAAAAGCATGAAGAAGTGGTCCTCCGTTTATGGTTTCGTTGCGCATTTCATTTTCTAACTTTTGGGACAATTGCTTCTAATCGTAGAAGAAAAAAAGAATCATCATCTTTATATTTTTCTTTATTCTTCTACCGTGCTGCGATTGGACTGTGAATAGAAAATTTGATTACGTTGAAATATTCACAATTGGCGACGTAAGCGTCATTGTATAATTTCTTTTTTTTTTTCTCTGGTTTACTTAGTCATGCATGACAATGAATGAATTCCGTAGAATAAGAGCAAATTTTCAAATATGCATTATTACTTCATTTATATTAACTGACATGAGCATCGTTCGTTTTACACGTATCAAATGTACATGTTTAGTTTTATAAAAGCTTATTATGCTTCCCCAGATCCCGTGTATGATGGTCGTTTTTATTGGTCCTTGTTATATAATGATGTAATATTGGTTTTATTTGTGCATGAGTTTGGTTTTTAAAAAAAATTATGAGCTCAATTTATACTTAAAAATTACTTAGAAGTTAGATATTTGTCTTAAGCTTATACTTTTAAGATCCGTTTTGAATCTTTTTGGAAGTTTTAATAGTGATTTTAAAAAGTTTAAAGTTAATTTTAGTGTTTGGAAATTTTTTTCAAAAATTACTTTTAGCAAAATAACCACATCTTAAGCATATTTTAAAAGGTAGAGAATGAGTAACTTTTCATTGATTTGAAAATAAGTTTTATAATTAATATAATTATATAGATATATCTTCATTGGTATTATAAAAATCTAAAGTTATCCTTATTAGTTAGAAAATACAATTAAGAAATTTAAAGAGATTATTATTATTAACAATAATATTGAGAAAAAAAATAAAATAAAAATATTTATTTTAGTTATCAATTATTGTGTATGCACAATAAAACAAATATTATATATAAATATTTATAAATGAATAAATACATTTAATTTAAGATTATGTCCGTTTTAATCATTTATTTTCTTATAGCAGTTTTAGTAGTAAAATTTATCAAATACATATGACTGTTTTTTTAAATTTACACCAGTTTTAAAAATAAATTTTACCAAAAATCTAAATGATTTTCTTCATAATTAATTATTTTTACAGTACAACTATAGTAATTATTTTAAAAAAATACAGTACTATCAAACTGGTCATTAGTCTGATGACTTTTCTCAACCAATGTAGGTTATTTACTTCAACAAGTTTAACTTTTTACTATTGAAAATACTTATTATATTTATAATATTAAAATTTATTTTCAGTTGGTTTAATGATATTTGATTTCAATTGGGTAAGAGCTTTTAGTGGTTCAAAAAGGTTGTTTTGCCTCTATTGGGAGAATCTCAAAATGGAGTAGAGGTTGTAAAACTTTTTTAAAGAGTTAAATTATATAAAATACCTTTATTTTATTTTACAATATTATTTCCATACTTTTTTATAACATAACTTCACCTGAGAATTCTGGTGTCCAACAATAATAAATTTAACAAAATTTAGATAATATTTTTTATAATCCAGTTATAAACTGATTTTTTATCCTCAAAATTAAAAAAAAAAATGATAGTTTGGGTAAATTGGATTCAAAGAGAATTTCCCTTTAAAAATTTAACACTACGGAAATAAATACAGCTTAAGATATTTGTCAGGATTTAAGTTTAGCCTAATGTTTGTAGGGACCTAATAGACCTATTAATTGTTAAAGTGGAAGGCTAATCAAGAGATTTAAAACCAAAATAAACTTCCTCATACATGAAGAAATTTTAAACCCTCGGCATCGAATACGGGGCGAAGAGATATTCGACTGTCGGCCCACTGGAATTAAACTTTTTCTTAATTCTAATTTCTTATTGCACTCTCTCCTACTCGAGATATATTCACGAAAGCTTATTAAAACACTTCTTAAAATTAGCAAACCTTTAAGCTCGTACAAGTTGTACAACGAGTGGCCACTCAAAACAAATAAAATAAAGCTTCCCCATTGTCAATAATATAATTCATTTTATCAGAAAAATTTAAGTTACTTTATATATATACATATATCCGTCTAAGTTAGATTAGCTCTGCGATGAAACACCGAAGATGATCTCACGATCATAAAAATAAATATTAAATTTATTATCATCATAAGACGATTATTAATAATATTATAATATTAATATATATATATATATATATGACTAAGTTGAATTAGCTCTATGAAGATGATCTCACGATCATAAAAATAAATATTAAATTTATTATCATCATGTGATAATCTATTCTAACGTAAAACTAATGTAACTTAACCACTGCCATGTATATTTCTAATTTGAAATCACTGTTGTGATTTTATTCTACTGTGGAATCGTCAAACCAAGTTTCTAATTTCTGGCGTCTGGCTGTCTTTGAAAAATTGAAAAAGCGCAAAAAATTATTTTCATTTAATTATTAATTAATAAAGCTCAGATATTTCTTTCACAAAAAGGGTCCTGTATTCAACGAAAACAAGCTTTAAATGCGAGTTGGTTGATACCGTCTCTTTTCATTTTCTCTTAGGGACGAAGTATTAAGCCAATACCAATGCCCATCTCTCTTTCTTTTCTTTATAAATAAAAGCAGCTCATTTGAGTCTTTTATTGTATTGCATAACGAGAATTCAATTGTTACAAATCTTTGCTTTGGACCAAAAGAAATAATGGAGTTTTATGCATACCCTTCTCGTTTTTCTATGTCGTCGTTGTCTTTGTGTGGCAATTTCTTTGAAAGGGTTAAAGAATTCTGCAATTTTGCGGTTTCTGCTGTTATTGGGAACATCTTCTCTGCGATCTTCACTTTCTTCTTCGCATTAGGTTCGTCTTTTCTTTCTTTTTTAGTTCAAACATTATGTGATTGCTCTTCAAATTCTCATTAATTGTTGTTGATTTTCTTTATGGTATGTTTCATTATTTGATTATGTCGTTTGATGTGGGTTTTTGCTTTATTTGGGATTTGGTTAAATAAATCTGGATATAGCTTTGATTGTATATGGTTAGATTTTAGATTTGGTTTAGCCAAAAGGAAATGAGATAAATAGGGAAAATTGATGCTTGCGATTTTTGTGGAATTTCAATTATGTGAATCAATTAGCATACAAAGAAAGTATATTCTGTGCATAATCTTCCCCCATGTCCAGCATACGGATCTTATATGGCATTTGTGTACTGTATGCAGTGGGCACGTTGTTGGGAGCCATGACTGGAGCTTTAATAGGACAGGAAACTGAGAGTGGGTTTGTTCGAGGGGCTGCAGTTGGGGCAATATCTGGAGCTGTGTTTTCGATTGAAGTATTTGAATCTTCCCTTGTTCTTTGGCAATCAGATGAGTCTGGGATCGGGTGTCTCCTGTATTTGGTGAGCCATTTAGCCAGCGTCATTGTTGCTTATCTGCTTAGCCAACTTGATGATTCCACAAATTGATCTTCAAGTTTCATGTTAAATAACCAATTTATGATCTTTTCCAAATTGTATAGATCGATGTTATTGCCAGCCTTCTAAGTGGGAGACTTGTGCGTGAGCGAATTGGTCCAGCCATGCTCAGTGCTGTGCAGAGTCAGGTATTTTGTTGTGATAATCATAACTGTTGGAAGATTATGCCGCAATTCTTGAATTCTTTATATTGTGTTAATGGTTTTAATATATCTGTTGTATCAGATGGGAGCTGTTGAAGTAAGCTTCGATGAGGCACCCAACATCTTTGACACTGGCCTTTCAAAAGGTTTAACAGGAGAATCAGTCGATAAGATCCCAAAGATAACAATTACTGACAAGAACAACATAGATGCTTCTGGAGAGAGAGTTTCTTGTTCAGTGTGCCTTCAGGTTCGCCCATACTGTTATTCTTCATTCAATCCACTTTTTGTAATCTCAATTTGATTTCTTAAATGTAATTAGTTGCCAAGAAACTGTTTAATTCAATTTCTTTGTGTGCTCAGGACTTTCAGCTTGGTGAAACAGCTAGAAGTTTGCCTCATTGCCATCACATGTTTCACATACCTTGCATAGATAAGTGGCTCCTTGGGCACGCTTCTTGCCCATTATGTCGGAGGGATCTGTAATGTGTGCATTTTCTTTTCTGTAAATAACTTTATCCAAAATTTCTTTTTTACTTATTTATACACTCATTACCATTAGATGTTTTGTATTTTGTTCATTAAATATGTAGCCACTCCCTTTCTGTGGTAGCTGGGCGCCTTGTCTCACTATGGGTCGATGTATTTTGATGAGCCATATGTATAAAATTTTGAATTAACAGTGTGCTTCTTTCTTCCGTCCATATCTCATTTCTTTTTCCCTTCCCTGATTCTGAGAAAACTTAGCTATCGATGTTTAAGCTGTCTGCTAATGGGTGATGTAAATTTTTGGAAGTCCCCATTTGTTATAGCTTGCAATTGGTCTAGAATCAGCAAAATCAAATTGAATCTTGAAGCTGCTGGATTGCTGTTGAGATCTTGTGCATGAGCATGATTGTGGCGATTCGACTTAATTTTGAGAGCACAACAACTAAATATTTGATGAAACTCATAACGGATTGCCCGGAGATTAGTGATAGTGACTAAATCCCAAACAGACCTGTATTTTTTTCCTTTCCCCGTATCATTAATATATTAGAATGTGGCATGGCTACCCATGCCTCATCACAGTTTCCACCGCATGAAAATTCGAAACTTATCCAGATCTCACTCTAGTCTCTACCAAAATATCTGTTCTGAAGAAGGGCTCTCTGGTTCATTAACTATATTATGAGCTAGTAGCTCGTTCTCATTTATTTTACTGTAAGGATAACATGCTATTGATTTCTTGCAATAAATATTTTCAAGGGTGCTGATAGGGTTTGGTCGGATATTTTGAATGTGCAGTTTCTTTTTCATTTTTTTCCTCTTAAAATGGCCCATGATTCATCGTCATGAAGAATATGGTCCTTGATTCATCATAAAGCCGATGACCTATAATAAAACATCTCATACCTGTTTTTTTTTTTTTTTATTTCTTTGGTTATAATCTTAATTTGTGGTTTGTGTTTGAGGAATTTGAATCCCATATTAATCTGAGTTGTAATGAAACAGTATTATTCATATATAAGAAGGAATTTGAACCCAGAGTTAGTGATTTGTATGGTTACAATAATGTATGGTTAAAATTTAATTATTTATATATTGTATTCTTATTTAATAACTTTTAATCAGGAAGTTTTAAAAAATTACTTAAGAAAAAAGGCATTTGAGCATTAAATCCACATCCAAGAAAAAGATCCTTTCTTTCATAATCATAATATAAGATTCTTTTAAGGTTTGATACTTTTAATGTAAAGGATTGCTTCTTTAAGTTTGGCAACAAATAGATTTTTTTTTTATTTTTTTAATTAAATGCCACATTAAAGAAACGAATCTAAAATTAGACTGTTAAATCAGATTTCTGGGATCCCCAGAAAATTTCGCACTGAACTAAAACCTAAAAAGGGAGGCTATAGATAAAATATTAAAAAAAAAGGACCAAAAAAAAAAAAGCTAAAGAAAGGCCATAAATAACTTCGTACATGAAAGTGAAGCCACAAGACAAAAAATTAAATGACTTGTGGCCTCTATTCACCAAATCAAATATTTCTGCCATTAGCTCGCCCATCTACCTGCATTTAAATCGACATGCTACCTTTTTAGAATCCGCCACGTTTTGTCGCCCCTGTATCGGTCCATGTTGACATAAGATTGGAAAAAGTGAAATAGGCCATTATGTGCACCTACTTCACTTCAGACAACTGGTCCAGTTCTACCTCTCAAACTTCATTTGCATTAATTCCTTCATCGGAGTAAAAATTATTGAGAAATTTCTTGCTGGTGGCGACTGGATTTAAAATTTTTTGTTAAAAATTAGTGTTTCTTTTTTTTTTTTTCACTTTTCGTATTTTCCAGGGAAAAGGTCTCTAACCCTTTAAATTTTATTCTAACGAATTACCAGTTAAAACCCCCCGGCAGAGATTCATCTATTTGACATTCAAATACCTTTTTAACGTTCTATCAGTGAATATCGTGTATTTAGATGATCACTTAACATATTAAATTAATTTCAATTGTTACTGTGTAGTATTGGAAAAGGAATTTGAATGTTCGTTCCAAAAACTGGAGTTAGAATTAGGGGTGTTCAAAATCTAATCTGATCTACTCAATTCGTCTGATTTGTAGAAATTGGATCCGTGAATTAGTAGATTAGATTAGATTGAAAATTTAAAAATCCACAGTTAGTGAATTGAATATAAATTTACATATATAAATTCGCAAAAATCTGCGAATCTGTAAAAAAAATAAAAAAATATTTATTTAATAAAAAATAATTTTGTAAGTATGACATTATACTCTCTAATAAATAAATAAGTTAAAATATAGTTACATTAACAACATATTATATCTTATCCGATAATAATATAAAATAAAAATATAGTTTCCTAAGTAGTTAATTTTCATGAATTGATCTAAACAAAAGAGATTTTTTTTTTGTGTTATATTTTGAAACTTTGAATGTATTTTCTAGCTTTATTTAAACAATTAATTAATTTAAATCTTATTTAATATTGAATTTGATAGGTAGTAAAATTATTTTTATATTAATTTTATTTATTTAGCTAGTTTGTGGATATGACATGATTAAAAATTTTAAGCCTCAAACCAATACGCAAAATAGTAGATTGTATCTGGATTGGATCAAAACTCCATCCTATCCGCAGACGTATGGATTAGATTTTGATTGAATTTCACAAATTTATGGATTGGATTGGATTAAAAATTTATAATCTGCAAAATCATTGATCAAATATGAATTGATGTTTAATCCGCGAACACCCCTAGGCTTAGAACTATCTATTTCTAAAAAGTCTCTATTTTAATTTCAACTTGAAGGTATCCATCACACTCGCGTATGAACTGTTTGCAATTGATTTTCTGCAACGCAGGTCATTTTTTGCACCACACGATGTCTTTTTCATTCTTGTGGTTTTACTTGAAGCTGCATGGAATCGATGCTTCTTGAATCATCCCCAACTTGTCCCATTTGATTCACTTTCTAGCAATTTAATTCTTTTCAACAAAGGGGTAAAGATCATGTGATCTTGTCACATGTTTGATTTACCCATTAATGATTGGAGGGATTGTCACCTCACATTTTATGGCAAAAATATACACGAAACCATTATTGACAATAATTGTTAACAAAGTAATTTCTTAGTCGAGATTAAGTGTTTAACATCAGGTTTTGTCGATAATGAGTAACGCCATAGTTGAATGTTGAAAATTGAAACTAATCCACGAATACATAAAACAAACCTCGGCATTCGGATAGCAAAAGATTCAAGTTTTGTTGCCTTTTATAATTGAATATTGGATGGGATTCAGTCGAAGATCATACCGCAAAATGTGTTTAGAATTCAGTCTAGCCCAGGGTCAGGAAATGTTCTTACTCTAATGATCTGGCTTAAGAAACCAGATTCAGATTCATCCTGTATTTTGTTAGAAATGGAGGTTGTATGACATGTCTGGGTCTAGCTACCAAGCACTCACTTCATCTTGATAAATTTACTCAATCGGCCAGTGCTGCTCCTGAAAAGCAACCAGATTCAGCCTGCTTTTTGCTAGATGTGAAATTGATTAAAGAGTGGTACTATTAAGTATTAATAATACGCCTCTGAAACCCCCCTTACTAAAAGTACCCCCATTAAAACGCTTTTCTGTCCGCACATAATAAAATTATGTGATAGGAAGAGGGAAAAAAGATAATATTGAAAAAAATTAACTGACGCTAACGTAGATGACCATAAGCTCGTCCCACTTAGAACAGCGCAGTTAAGCAAGAAGATTTTGCACAACAAATTGAAATCCCAGCATACAAAAATGATTAATATGGGGGTATATGTCTTATCCGTATGTTATTTGGCATATGTATGCGTGCATCTGTCTTGTTTGTTAACACATCTTTGGCTCTATTTTGATGAGAATTTTTCACTTAGCGACAACTCGCGAGACACTATCTAAAACATACAAAATCAAGCCAAAACAATAATTTTGAAGGCACAATTTGACAATGAAATCAATAGAAAAAGCAAGTAGTAAACGACACCACCTCCTGGCGCAATCAAACTTGTGATTTCAATCATACAAATAGATTAATGAATTATGGTTGTTACCCTGCTGATTAATTGGTTGCCTCCACTGAAAAAAGTAAAATAGATTAATATCCCTATCTTGGTATAGCTAGAAATGTAATCTAAGCGTCTGGATACATGTTTAGTATTCTATTTTTTCAACCATGTGGATCCAAAATACGTTATATTAATTAATTAATTAACTAAAACTGTTTAGTTACACCAATAACATTATTGTTATGTCCAGAAATCACCAATTAAGACCTAAATAAAAACGATTTGGATTAACAAAAAGGGTCATCATTGTCAACAAGGGCTTCCCACGAGCGAAAGTACAGACTACACACTGTGAATCGCATCATCAATACAATAATTCACTGGAATATTATAACACACACACACATATCGAAAATCATTCGAAAAGTTGGTTCAGACCAGAGAAAATGTGGATTTGAACTGAGATCATAACAAAACACTATTGACTACTATTGTATTGCTGAGAAATGAGGATGTTTTACACTTTTACTGTAAAATAATGATAAACGAATATGCACGCAGCATAATTAATTAGATTTTTCTTTGCATGCATATTGTTTTGGCTCATGTGCCGTCCTAATTAGACCAAGTCTATGGACTAAAGAGATAGAGAGAGTGACTCCGAATATACATGGACTTGGTTTTTGAAATTATATGGTCTGCCGGCAGTGAATTTAGTTCAGGCATTTTGTGAAAGAACATTATTGTTTGCGTAAATTTCTTGATCTTTCTTTCCTAGCCTTCAATTAAGCAAATTGATCGTCCAAAGGAGTATGAGCACGTACGTACAGTGAATATTGCAGAGGCGCCCAATGAAAATGAAACCACTGAGAAAGAGCTAAATCAACGGAGAATCTTTTCATTTCTTTTTGCAAAGGAATCAACCCACGTTATTACTTTTATTTCAAGTTACACATAGGTAGAAATAGAGATAATGCTGAAGAGAAACTTATTGGTTGCTGCGAATTCACCAGCTTCTGCATTTGGAAATGCCCCAGAGGAATCTAAAAATCAGGAGAACTCTAATCATAAATTTATGTGGGGAGCAATTATTATTGCCGTTTTTTCAATCTTGGTGGGTGTCTCTTTGTTCTTCTTTGTATGGAGGAAGCTTTTGCCTATTTTCAAGCAAAAACGCATGCTCAAAGGTCAGTTACTTTACATTACATTACTACATTAATCTTGTTTTCTCGGGAAAACTTCCACTGGAAAAATGCATGTTAGAGGATATTATTTATATTGATTTCAGCTAGAGCAAGCACTTTGTGAAATGTCCCTTTTTCATGGCCATTGCCCGTTGCCAAAATTTTATCTGCAACGTCACATGAATGCTTTTCTTTATCAGATCAGCCAGTACTTACCCTAGCTAATAAATTCATACCTCAGTGCATTTATAGACCGAAAAAGCCTGAGTGCTACACGTATCCAGGCCGATTCAAACATGCATATGGATATGGGTCCAATTTTTCATTGTACAATTAATGATGTCAATATATATTTTTCAATTCTAAGGGATTTTTCTGTTTTATTTTAGTGTGGATAAGCTCTTAAATTGTACGGTTTAAGAAAATTACTTTTGAATAAATTATAAAGCCGTGCGATTTAAAAAAGTTAAAATCTAACTCTCTTAAACCCATGTTTTAAAAGTTGTGTACGCATGAAAAAAAATAAATAAGGAGGTCCGTATTAGAGAAAAACTCATATATGTATATATGGGCACGTTGTTCTTAGATAATTACTTAGTCAATTGTGTTAATTAATTAGGACGTTTGAAAGCTGAGAGGTTGCAGTTGAAGCGCTTTGAGTTGGATGAGTTAGAGAGGGCTACTAATAATTTCAGTGAAGATTGGTTGTTGGGTTCTGGGGCATTTGGAAATGTATACAAAGGGACTTTTGATAAAGAAGGAGCACTTGCAATTAAGAGAGCCCATGCTGCTTCATACCAAAGTGCTGAAGAATTTAGAAACGGTAAGCTTCAATTGAAATCAAGTCAGATAATGATTTTGTTTTGTACAACAATAAAAAAAAATACGTTTAGTTGATTTGTTTTTTCTTTTCCAAACTTTCTTGAAACAGAAGTAAGGCTGCTTTCTAAAGTAAAGCACAGGAACCTTGTTGGTTTGGTTGGATTTTGTGAAGAAGCTGGTAAGCCATTTTGTTAGTCATTTAATTTTCAACTTAATTACAAGCATATAAATATTACACCTTACAAATTGCCCTACAAATGAATTGCGAGAAAAAGCTGTAAATTTTATTGTATGGGCTTACTACAGCTAAGAGCTTTCTAAAAGCGTATCTGTTTTGGTTCTCTTTTCACTGGTGAAAAAGTAAATTCCCAAAGTGCGTAACCTCTGCAACACACACACACACACACACACACAAAATATACGGTCAATTTTTCTGAAAAGAACAGAAGCTAGCGGTGCAGGTGCGGAAGCGTTGGTCTATGAATACGTACCGCATGGTTCTCTCCTTGACTACATCACAGGTAAATTCCACCTAGTTTCTTATCACAAACACAAAAATTCCAAAAAGAATTCCCATTATTTATTTATTTTTTAACTCTTTTACTAGGGAGAGGAGGAAGAAGCCTAACTTGGAGGCAAAGGGTCAACATAGCTATCGGAGCTGCTAAAGGTAATTTAACAGACATGTGCTTGACGTTAACGTGATGAGAGTAACATGAATTGTCTTCTAACACAGGAATCGCACATCTGCACGATGGGATAACGCCAAGCATAATCCACCGTGACATAAAACCGAGTAATATTTTAATTGGAGAGGGGTATGAAGCCAAGGTTTCTGATTTTGGTCTAGTGAGAATGGGACCAGTTGGCGATCAATCTCATGTCAGTAGCCAAATCAAAGGGACACCAGGGTATCTGGACCCTGCATATTGTTCAAGCTTTCATTTAAGTCAATTCAGTGATGTTTATAGCTTTGGCGTCATCCTTCTGCAGCTTATTGCTGCTCGGCCTGCAGTTGATACAACTAGACACCAGCCTAATTATCACATCATTGAATGGGTAAGCATTTTAAATTTAAATGTTAATAATAGTGGGTGTGGTGGTTTACAACTGTTTCATTATAAAATTTGATTATTTTATCTGGGGAAAAAAAATTAAATGCAGGCAAGGCCAAGCATAGAGAGTGGAAACATTGAAGAAATTTTGGATGCTAATCTTCTAACAGAGCCATGTAACAAGGAGATCATGCTAAAAATGGGGCAACTTGGCCTAAGATGTGTTGTAAAATCACCCAAAGAGAGACCTACAATGACCCAAGTGTGGCAAGAACTTGAGGAGGCTCTTCATTCATCTGATAATTTCAGTAACATAATGCCTATAACTTCAAAGGAATCTCGACGATCAACTGGTGGTTCGCGAAGATTTTCAATCGATCGTGATTATTCTCAAAGCTTTGTGAGCATAGACGGTGTTGGATTCCAAAGGTTTCGGATAGAGATGGATAGCCAGTCCTTTCAAAGCTCAAGCTTGAGGGCTTTTGCGACCGATAGAGTCAGCATTGATGTTGATAAGGAAAATTTGAGAGGAATAAGAGAGGAAACAAGTAGGGAACAGGATTTATATGCAGTTGAGCTCTAGTAATGCACCATTAAGTGTCTATAGATTTATAAGAGACAACTGATAGTGGATGAATTGTTCTTTTTATATTGACAAGAGAAATATCATGTTCAATCTTCATCAAAATTTTGTTAGATTTTTGGTTACCATATGCTATCAAAGTAATGATAGAATAGTATTGAGTATTTAATTGAAGACGAACCACCGTCAGGTAAAAAAAAAGAAAAAGAAAAGTGCTGACTAATACATACTTCACATAAAACATGAAACTAATACACAGCAAACATGTGCTGCCATGTTCGTCATAATACGTTAAAGGAGCAAAGTATAGTTGCCCCTGCAGGAATAAACAGCTCCACAAAAAATTATTTACAGCAGTAAGCCGCCTTAGCACATTCTAAACAACTATTGCTGCTTCAAAGAAACAAGCAACAAAAAATGGCTAACGGCCAATAATAGCAAAAGCAACTAAAACACTATTCTTAACTTCAATCTGCATATGCACCAACCATATCCACTTATATTCGGAGCTGATGTCCATTCCGTCTGATCAGCGGGATGAACTGGCACTGTTTTCTCCTGTTGCCTTGACATTTTCAAAGTAGGTTACCAGATCTTCATACATTTTAACAGTAGCCTTTGAAAAGCCAGCCAATGACTCAAAAACCTGAGAGAGACCTGTCTGGAAACCACCTAAGATAGCTCTTTGAGTATCTTCCATGCCAGAAATGTGCTTTGCCTTTTCGAATTCCACCTTTTGTTTCAATTCCTCCAAAGATGTTTTTTTATCTGCAAGCTGCTCCATCTTATCCTGAAAATCTCCATCGATTTCCATCTTAGACTCCTTCAGTTTCAGAATTTTATTCTCTGCCTTCTGCAACGCAGAAACCTTTCTCTCAAGTTCTCTTATAAGCCCATCAACTTTCTTCTTTAGCTTCTGCTCTTTCCTTTGTTGAACAGACAGAGCCTTAATCTCTTTTCTAAAACTCTTCATTGCACTCATCACCGCTTTATCAGGCAACTTCTCCATTGCAACCACCCATTCATGACACATTGCAATTACTGGTGGCCTATTATCATCAATTCCACATGGAGGGACTGAAGAAGAAGACGAACTTCTCCCAGGATATTCATCAGTTTGATCAGATTCTGGACCAATATTGCATGTCGAAAACCATGCGTCAAGAGCTTTAATGTATGACTTCTGAGCAGTAACATACTCAGAAAAGCATGTAAGCCACTTTTTAAGTTCAGCCACGAGCTCAAGAGTGGCATGGCGATGAAATTGACTGCAATATTTCCCATTTAGACTATTAAACGTGGTCACTTCAAACATGATCCGACTTTGAGTTTCATGTGATGTAGAGACTGCCTTCCACATGTTCATAAGCCTACAAAATTGGGAGACACGAGGGTTATATTACATCACTATTTTTTTAATATATGACAACTTAGTTTTCAAACAAAATTTTAGTCTATAGCTAGGATCTTACCCTTGTAAGAGTTCAAAAAGTTGTGGCTCAAGCTCTTCATCCCGAACTCGGATAATCCTATTGGAAATAGATGCAGCACACTGCACTGAAACCAAAACGCTGGCCTCCAAAGATTTTACTTTCAATCTTGTTTCGTCAGCTAAGTGAAACACGTCTCCTCTATCTCTTTCTTCCTTCTTTCTCAATATGGCACATTCTTTCTCGAAAAGCTTCCTTCTATTCTCACCCATCTGAGCATGTGAAATTTACAAATCAAGTTCACAAAGCACAAATGAATTATCCAATTACGTAAATACATGATAAAACATAACAGTAGGATACCTTTACATCTTCATAAAGCTTCTTTTCCCATTCATATAACTTTCCCATTGACATTAAATGACTACCGGACATCATTCCTCCAGATTCCGATATATTATCATTCCTTGGTTCTGTGCCTGCAGTAGAAGAACTGTTTGTGGGGGAGATAGATGGCAAAACACTTTTACGAGAAGTGCAGCGAGGTAAGCTTGACTGGTTCCTTACAATTGACCGAAAGATACTATTCGAGTTTTCTGCACAGAGTCAAGTAACTGTTAGAAAACGGAAATCAATGTGTAGTAATGTTGATCACAAAAAAAAAATGATGAAACAAGAAAGAACAAGAAGAAAGTTGAAGACCCTAAAAAAGGAGAAAAGAAAAGAAAGAAAACTTTACAAGAAAATATTACCCATTCATATCATTAATTAATCGCAAATTTAGTTTGAAGGACCGAACCAGAGCGTCTGCTTTGAATAATTAGGGCAACATTTATATAACCAAGAGACAAAATTGACAACTTCTATTATCATCTTACAGACACTTAAACATGTCGATATTGGTCCATTTGAATCTAAAATCAGACTTCAAGAGAGAAAACAAAACTTAACTTTCTTGTTTATAGACATAAATTGCAGCTAAAACAATAGCTCGTGCAAAAACAAAAATGTGAAAAAAAAAAAAAAATCAACCTGTCAAACCATTCTGCAACTGAATCTTGGTGGCCTCCATAATCTTTGAAACAGCCAAACCAGCTTCATAAGCCTTGATAAACAAAGCCTCGATTTCCTCCAGTGCTTTCATCGACTCCTTATTTGTTTTCTTTCTAGTGACTGTCAAATCTTGGGCCTCTTCTAAACTCACATCAGCGGCATCATCCTCCTCCTTCATTTTCACCTCGTTACTAACTCCACCACTGCTATCATTTTTTGCAGATTGCTTTCCCTTACGCTTAGAGTCAATTTTCTCCTCTATTTTCACACCCCCAACAGTCTTATTCATTGGAGCTTTATTCTTTTCTGAACCCTGCCTGCTACTCTCTCCTACACTTTCATGATTAGCCTTAGAACTAACTTCAACGTTCACCTGATTGACCCCACTTCCTAAATATGTCGATACACTCCTATACAGACACTCAAAATTTGTTGGATTCATCAATATGTCTTCCACTTCTTCAAGCTCAGGGATTCCCACTAGTTGCCTTGCCCTCATCACACTCTCAACAGAAATCATGCCTAAACTACCCTCTATGTGATTATAAGAATCAAAATAATCCCACCTTGAGCTACATTCTCCTCGCTCTACAAAGGGTGGCATCTCATGAAAAAAGTACTCACAGTCACTCCCCGCCTCGTCATCATCATCTTCACGATCTCCTTCATATTCCCATTCCTCAAGTATGACACCCTTTTGTTTTTTGTCTAGTGGGTTGTTTGGCTCTGGATTTTGATTCTCTTTTGTGGGTTGACAGGAAGTGGCCTCGGTGGTCGGTTCTTCGAGCTCTTGCATTGAAAAAATTTCGCTTTTCTCATTGTTCTGAGGGTTTTCGGAAGACGAAGGGTCGGTAACAGGGCCAGGCGAGGATGGTGAATGAGATGATTGCCTGGCCACAAACAATCCCAAGGATTTTGCTACCCTAAAATGTGCGTTATTGTACTTGCATTGAGCAGCTGCAAACGCTTTTCTGCGTTCAACAGCCAGCTTTAGTAAGCGCTTCCTCTCTTTGCAAACATAAAGCACATTCTTTTCATCTTTCTTTATTAGGCCAAAACAGCTCATTTTTGCACATGGAAAGATTTGGTCTTGAAGCTTTTCTGTGTTTCCAAAGGTTTGTTTTGAAGAAATGGAGCAGGAAGGTGACCTTGTTTCGACACAGTAACAGAAACAGCTAAGCTTGTATCGTGTTTGTCATTTAAAACTTGTAGTGTTTACAGATAGAACCACCCGTATATATATATATATATATTTATTTATTTATTTAACTGAGAGAAGAGTTGGGGGTTCTTATTAAAAGATGGAAATCATTTGTTGTTTTAAGAAAAAGTTTAAGGTGCAAGGTGATGAGGCTTTAAGGGTAAAACAGATGAGGTTTGTCGGAATATGAATGAGACAAACTGATACTGGTAAGTCCCATGCTTACATCTTTGTTACTTTAAAGCCTCTCAAAGCTCAAAGCAAAGCATGCAGGAGAATGCAGCCATTAGGTTGATTTTATTTTGTATTCTTCTTTAACACACTCATAAATCCATTAACATGTTGACAGTGCTTGTAACAATTCAATGGAGTGAGTTTACTTTCATGACCCTTTTCCTGTTGTGACCTTAAAAGCCAAGGTCTCTTCATTTACTCATTTGCCAAATATAGAGCAGATTTTGCAAGTCTTAGCAGAGATTTGCGCTTGGTAAGCCTGTGACTGATATGGAAAAGGAGAAACCAGTGACGTCCCTTTGCTTTGTTGTTTTGTAACCATTAAAAAATAAATAAAATAAACCCATCTCACGCTCTCCAATGATCATGCAATCCACTGCCTTTGTCAATTCCAAACAACTACATAAGCATGAGTGGATTTTCAGCCTTTTTGGTTAGTAACGTAGGACTTACTGGAAAATCGGTAATCGGTAGGAGCTGATAAAACGGGTCGTTGGTTAGTATTCATGTTGTGTTAAATTGAGGTGGAACGAAACATGACTTGTTTAATAATTGTGTTAAAATATTAAAATTTAAACTCGATACGAAAAATAAACAGATTATTTAATAACTTATTTATTATCTATATAGTTACCAAAATTTACATCAAATATTTACTTTTTTATATACACACATACCAAAATATTATACATTTATACTATTGAAATTTTAATTATATAGATGTAAATAATATTAAATATCGATATCATAAAATATATATGTCTACCAATATTTTTCACATTTATACTATTGAAGTTCTAAATCTATATAAAATTTTATAAATGAAATACTATATATATGTCCATCCTTCTAAAAAAAGTAAAAAGAAAAAATCATGTTCAATATATGAGTTTTAATGATAAGAACCTGGAAATTAATTTAAAATAGAAAATACAATCGTATCATTGGTCATATAAATGGGTTAAGAACTTTAACCCTAACACGACACGGAAAAAATTGTGTCGACCTGGACTCAACCTATTTAATAGTTGTGTCAAATTTGACGACGCATACCCATTTATTTATGTCATGTTCGTGTCAAATAATTAAATTGTGTCAAAATTTGCCTGCTCTACTAGTAATAATATCTTGGATGAGGCTATTTCAATCCTAAAAATTCACCTCTACATTTATTTTAAAAAATATATCCATTATTAAAATTTTAAAATCTCAAAATCTTGAAATTTTATCTTCCACTAGTTTCTTTCTCTCTCTATCTCATAAGTGTGTTATCTTTTTTACTTTCACATTCTACAAACTAAACTCCTATTTTTACGCTCTTTTGGAATTTTTTTTGTACTTTTCTTATTAAATCATAATCTCTATTCCATATTTTCTAAAAATAAGAATTTTTTTCCCTATTCGCAAGTTTTTGTGGTTGGTAAAAGTTAATTTCCTTTGATATTCGTCAACTTTCATGACTGAAATTTTTTTAGTGATTTTCATCATTGGATGATGGATTTTGATCCTCTTAACTTATATGATAGCCTATAACAAAACCAATTATTTGTAGTTTACAATTAAAAGAAAATATATAAAGGAATTAATGAGAATTAAATAATTAAGACTGAAAAAAGAAGAAATAATTAATTAATTAATTTTATCAAAAAAATGTTTAATAATAAAATTTATTAATTGAAAAGAATAAAGAGAAACTTGATGGATTCAAATAACCTCATCACTCAATAATTATATTTCACCATTTGGTATTCAAATAACCTCATCACTCAATAATTATATTTCACCATTGGGTGAAAAGAAAGTTCTCATCTACGTAACCTTCCTCTCTTTATTCAGGGAAAGACAACACAGAACCTCAGCCGGAGAATAGGATTTTTGTTAGCTTCAGGTTAGATGCCCGTGTGGGATTATGGAAACACTCACTCATGAATATGGATATATAGTTACCGATCCGAGAAAATGATTGATCAAACAATAGAGTATATTTATATAATGGCTTTTGCTAAATTATAATTCATATAACTTATATTGCCCCCCAAAAACATGTAAAAAAAGAGTAATACGGAAGTGGAGTCCGCTTCATTTTTCATGTGACTGTAAGTACCCTGGCCTCACATAATATGCAAATTTGCATGTGAAATTGTGAAATAGTACGTTAAAATGGAATCTAATCTCAGAGATATGATTATGCAGCTATTTTAATCAATCTCTTTCACTAAACTTAATCAATAAGATCAATCATTTTATAGTACACCGAGAAACAGACAAGTCTTTGAACTCTGAATTGACAAATCACTCAGTGCTAGAAACCTAGACATGTGGCGTGGCGCCCTCTAGCTCTAAACTCTACTATGAGCAAATTATGATGTCTATATCCCGGCGAGATTCAGATGTAGGAGCAAAGCATTGCTTGTACAGACAGCTATCAATATAGCAAATACGAAATGAGACCTAGCAAATTTTAAGGGACTTGCAATTGCAAGTGTCTAAAGTTCGAGAAATTTTAGAATAGATCAAATGTACTATATCAGTTATATAAAAAATAAATAATGTTACGATACGTGTGTATTTATTTTTAAAAATTATCATGCACGTGGTGATTATATTAAATTCAACTACACATATCATGTATGCATTAATTGATTGTAATACATCATAAATATTTTAAAATTTCTCTTAATGCCCACAAGCGAAATTGACTATCGTTATCGTTATATATTTTATATCAAGCAAAATTGTACGTAAAACAGAATTTAATATAATAAAACTGGATTGGTCTGCGGAGATTTGTGCGGATGAATTTGATGAGTGAGGATGATGCATGTCCTTCCCCAGCGTGTGTTAACAGTGTTACAATAGAACTTGCAACAATTGGGAAGGCAATCATAAATGAACAGAAATGATAGGGAGAGCCGAATTAGATTGTGACCGTGTGAGTGGGGCCTCTCTGTGTTACCGTGGAATTCCAATAGCAATAGCAAATGAGAAAAGGCAAGGATGAACGACCCAAACTTGTTCCCCTCCATTTCCTTTTATGCAATCCCTTCCTTTTTAACAAATTTGCTGCTACTTTCTCATTTAAAAGGCAGCCATACTTGAATCCTCAATCGTACCACAATGGTATAATCAGTTGAGGGTTCTCAAATGCCTCACATGGGGACGGTAGAACTTTCATGTCAACTGAGTTTCAAGGCTCATATCAGATTTGGCATCTGAGTTTTGGGCGCCTTTCTTACCCAGCCAAGTACGGATCTCACCAACTTGCTTTACGTAAATTGTTTATTAAACAATCTAAGGTACAATAAAATACTGTTTTGTAATTATACCTTACATACTTTATTCTGCAAATAAATGAAAATTATGATAAATTTATCGACTACAGGTTGGGAATGGACAGCAAAAGCAACGAAGCAAGTGACCGCTGGTCACAAACAGTCCACACACCCTGACCCTGAGAACCTAACCCAAAGTGGACTAATAAGTAAAAGACAGTAAAAATGTAGACTCTCGCCACTTCTATTCACCAGCAACAGCGCCTATGAATAGCACTTTCTTTTCCATTTATCTTGATTCATGATTTGTTTCACATTTACATAAAAATCCGGGACTTCCCTTTGTATCCAATTTTGAATGGCTCTGATCTGCTCTGACCATTGACGTGAAAGTTTTGCCTAAAGAGAACCTCCATACACAGCCACGTTTCACCGTACTTGCATCTCTTCAGGGAGCTCCTTCCTATGGACAAATTGTTAAGTAGATCTTGCATTCCCTAGAAAAATTAAAGGCAACGACAACTCCAATGGTGTACTTTTTGGCAGCGCCGCTTCAGAAGAGTTCTAAGGTGTCCTATTTCTTGTTAGTTGGCTTAAACTCAATCTTAAACGTGCCAAAAAACATCTACCAATCTCATTTATTCATTGATCATTCTTTATGAAGAAATAAAAAATAATTAATAATAGCAAAGCAATCAGTCCAATGCAATCCAAATGTGCAACTTAGAAACAACAGATATAGGGACTTTGATTATCAGGGATATTGTTCAACATAATTTACAAAAACCCAGAAGCTTGAAAATTATTTAAAAAAGGGTAAGAAAGTAAAATAAATGCGTAGAGAAACTTGCTCTAAGAAAGAACCCTTCAGTGTCACCTTTTTCTTTTACAGCTCTGCTTCCCTGATTCTTTCTTTTCTAGCTCAAAGTACTCAGAAATTAAATAAAATACAAGTCTTTTAAGTTAAAAAGTGTTACATTGTATATTAAAAAATTAATAAAAGGCTGCACCTTCTGCATCACCTCCATATACCAGTTGATATTTTGTAGAAGTTCCAAAATGTTTTCAGCACCAACTACAATTGCATGAAGAACCAGCCCCTTTTAAGTGGTGCTAAGTTCAACGGGCGTGGCGCATGGAGCTAAAGTTTTTGAAGGCATGTTAACACCACCCCCTCTCACAGACAAAGACGGGCCTCTGACTGAGCTGGCTCTGCTCACAAGATGTGAATCAAGAAATACAACAATGACCGTAATGTCATCGTGGAAGTGCCGGCGAACGCCCCGATCAATCTTCTTCAAATCCGAGTATCTCATTTCTCTCTTTTTCGCAGCTTCCTGCAATGCAGCTTTCACAAGCCTCCTAGCACTTCCCTGATGAAACAAAACAACCCACAGTCAAATTACAATTATTTGCCCACAATTCCTGATCAAAGAGAAAACCCATATTTGAACTGCATGACCAGCTTGATGCCATTAAGTCTACTAGCCACACAAAGTAAATGTTGTCAATTTATAACTGAATGTTGCAAACCAGTGCTGTTATAGACTGATAGATATCTTACACTGTGTGGGTGATTTTGGACTATATCAACCGCATCTTGATTGCTAAGATGCTCCCACAGTCCATCAGAAGCAAATATAAGAAACTGATCAAAAGGTTGAAGTTCATGCGCTGAAATTGATGGTTCAGAACTCAGAATTGGCTTTCTAAAAGGTTCACGAAGGCGAAATTTCGCATACAAAGGCTCCCTGTTATACTCAGCTTTTTTCAGATACACATCGCCAATAGATCTAGAAACCTGCAAGCAGAGGAGAGCAGCTGGAATATTAGAACTCACAATCAATATGCAAATTAGGCCATGTCATAGAACCATGCGCGCCAATTTAGCCTCTGTTAGTGGCAAATTTGAGCAGCCCGTGACAAGGAGCTCGGCATAAAACTACTTTTACACCATTTAATCAACATATTGGAGAGTCATCTTCAAATGAAAGAAAATTATGCATAGAAACATCAGCAAACAAAAAACATCAACTCATTATGCACTCCTCTTTTCTAGCAACTATTTGACAACATCATGAATAAAGTTATATGGATTGTCAAAATTCAAAAAGAAGAATGTACAAAGTCAGGCGTTTCATATCCTCACTTCCAATATGTCATCCCTTTTCAATATGTCATCCTAGTATATCTTCCATTAAATTTTGACCATAAAGTAAACTTCAATGCATCCTGTCCAATCACAACCATCATTGCCCTTTAGTTGCCGTCTTGGTCAGCCAATAACACATAGAGAATATAACCATACCTTAACACATTTGTCTCCCAAACCAGAGAACACATAAATAACAAACTTGTAAATGCATGCTTGATTAGCACAAACTCTTATACCCAAACTAGAGAAGACATAATAACAAACTAGTGAAAACTTAATTATCACAAACTTTATGCAATTTAGTTTTTACTTTGCAATGAAGCAAAACTGCTGAGATCTTCAAAATTTATTAAAAATATGGATGCAAAAAAATAATAACTTTTTTGTTTTGTTAACTCCTATTTTATAGAAATGGCATTACAATAGTTCTAAATCTATCAGGACACTAGCACTAGATTCAATTTATCATTTGTTTCAAGCAATAAGAACTAATGTACTATCTAACTCTTATGATACCAACATGCTCGTACAAATCTTACTATCTAAATTCCTTCTTCAATGATCTACAACTATGTTAAACTATGCAATTTACATCTCTATTTTCCCCCAAGTTCCATATTTCACCATACCTACAGTAACTAATCGTATTATTTCTAAAAAAAGGCAAACTAGAAGATAATGATATCTATTTACTGTTTTACTTAAATTCACATTCACAATCTCCCCCAGACTGGGCACACTCACTCCTACCCAAGATCGTTGACAATAGGTCATCATGGTACTCTTCTATTTTCTAATCACAATTTTTTCACAGCCAGTTATCAATGCAGTAACGTGTTTCCTCTTCTCTGTAGCTCACAGGTTGGTAGCTTCTTATTAAATTAAATTCTTAGGTTTTTTATACTATATACAAATATGACCATCAATATAAGTGTGCTACAGTTAAATATTCTATTTGACTAGTTATAACTCGCCACACGAAACACCAAATGAATGCTATGAAAAGATAAACATAAAAGAGCAACCAGAAAAAGAACTTGAAAACTGCTACCGTAGAAGCTACAAGTTTACCGCTCATCCAGAACCTAACCACCCTTCCGACCCCAGAATACAACCCCCACCACATGACCATCAAATCTCTTTTCTATTTTTTGGATTAAATCAGAGAATGGAATATCTTACTACTCAATGCCCAGCACAAGCTTACGAAAGAAATAACTGCAGAATCGAATCACATAACCTCTTCCAAATTTTTACTAAAACCTATTTATTATGCCCTCCGTGCACCGCCAACCACCGCGGCCGAAATATACTTATCAGACCACTCAGCGTGTCATGTTGCTACCTTACTCCCAAAATCTCTTTTCTATTTTCGGGATAAAATCAAAGAATGGAATATCTTACTAATCAATGCCCAGTGCAAGCTTAAGAAAGAAATAACAGCAAAATCAAATCACATACCTCTTCCAAATTTTTACTAAAACCTATTTACTATGCCCTCCAGGCACCACCAACCCCGCGGCTGTGATATACTTATCAGACCACTCAGTGTGTCAAGTTGCTGACTTACTCCCAAGAATGGTCCCCTACTTAGATTGTCTCATAAATTAATGTGTTTAGGACCGATGGATATGCAAGATGAAAAGCAATTAGTTGCATCTGGCCTTCTAAAAGCACCTTAGACCAAAAATCCTGAACCAGCTGAAATTTTACCCAAATTAGGTATAAGACAGTCTCATTTTATGATAAAGGTCAAAGTAGGGCATGGAAATCATAGTTTACTACGAGCTGACATGCTAAAAGTATAATTCAAAAGTAAAATTTAGAGAATAGAATGAACTTTAAGGTGATACAGGATATCTGGAAAATATGAGATATATCTAACTTACAGAACATCTCATTGTTTCCACATGGAAGTTACCTGTATCAAGCCTTTCACACGCCAGACATTGTGCTTTAGAACTACAATCTGTGAGTCATCAGGATGCATAGAGTGCATCTCTTGTCTAACAGATTCGATGCCTACATTATGCTCCGATGAAAGCTGGATGGCAAGCACTTCTCCGGTTGCCTTGACAAGCCTCCCAAGCACAGCACGAGAATCGCCAAGGTTAGCGATGTAGAGGGTTCCGCAACTGATAACACCAACCAGACAGCAAGATCCAACAGCGGCTATCTGAGGCTTCATAGGCCATTGTTTAGTTACAAGGGAGAAAAATCCATCTTCCGTAGCTTGATAAGCTTTCTTTATCACGTCCACAGACATGGATTGCTGCTCTGATGTGAACCCTGGAATTTTTAACCATATTAACCATATCATCAGAAGCAAGAACTATATTCTTGACTGCAACCTTCAAATAATTAGGACATAAACAACAATAGCCATCAAATTATCCATAAAAAGAGGAACTTCCAGTGTCTTCTTAAGTACTCAAACTTAGCAGCAAGAAAACATTTCAACAGACACTATTGTGACAAACCCTCCTCTCAAGTTAAGTTTTCTTACTCTTTAGATGCTGAAACAGGTGATCATTGATGTATCGTGAAGTCTCAGGCCCGCCATGGCCATCATAGATACCAATAAAAGTACCATAAGGACCAGACTCAAGAGTGCTCAAGGGGCCAGACTCAATCTGGCTCTGGTCCTCAAGCAAATTGTTAGCCTGAACAACGGCCATAGAGAATTCACCATTTATGTGTTGCCCATTGTCTTTGTACCAAAGTAGCCCCTCTTGCCGGCCTGCTGTATCCGCACTCGTATGGACATATCGGTCCGAGGACGGCCGCCAGCAGGCCCTCAGAAAGTTCATCAACCTTGATAACATCCCTCATCTCACCTCAGCCAACAGCCTCCTATTCTTCCACATCCAGAATTGGATGCAAATACAATTCCTAAAAAAAATCCCACCCAGAATTCTTTCACCTGGAAACCAAAACAACTATCAAAATCAAATTGTAAAAACAATAATCACAACATGTTAACCATTAAGCAACTACAGTAAGTTTTAAGCCAAAAAAATGAAATTTAAATGACAAAAACAAAAATCACAACATGTATACTAATAGAATCAAACCATGATCACAACAGTCAAGCTGCTAAAGTAGTTTTTCAGCAAACAATCTTACTAAACAAATTATATATATATGTATATATATATATGCTCTAAAATCTAAAACCCTTACGCATTTTTTTTTTTTTTAAATACAGGCATAGCCCAAAACCCTTATGCTCAAACCAACTCTAAAGTATACAAAACAACAAAAATTGAAACTTTGTAGCTCAAACAGGAAAGGTCCAATCAAGTTCAGACAAAATTAAGCATATTTACGTGAACAAAATATCAATCACATAAAATAAATAAAACAAACTCACGACAAAAAATCAAGCTGGTTGCAGAGTTTCCCGTCAGCTAAAGTGATGAAAACGATGGAGATCTAAATGAAACAGAGCAATACATGCAAGGGTTTAACACCGCTTGATCTATAGATCCACCAAATCACACCGTAGCTTCTGTTTACTTCAAAGCTTCGTGATTTTTTTCTATCTTTTCTATAAAAACTAAATTTTTAATTTGAATGAAAAAAAAAAACAAAAGAGATGACACAGAGGGAGATAGAGAGATAAAAATGAAATGATTATAAAGAAATAAAAGAGCTGTGAATGAGAGTGGCAATTGTGATTGAACAAACGAACTGAAACTATTTTATCTCTCTCTCTTTTTTTTTCTTTTTTTTTTTTTTTAATTTTCCCCTCCCCTTTTTCTCTTTCCCTTTGAATTGTTTTTTTCAGCAGACAAAACAGAGGCCTATAAAAAAGAAAACGAACATGGATTAAAAGCCAGCAATGCAAAATGGCCAACTGTGGGCTCCACCTGTAGCCAAAGAAAGAGAAAGTATAAACACCCAAAATATTTTATTTTTATTTTTGATCCTTAAATAAATCTATTTCCATTTTTGTTTTTCGATTTTGGACGCACCCCATTATAATATTAATTTATTTATAACAAGAAAAAAACAAACTGCATACATGAAATTATTTAAAATTATTGTAATCAAGCACGAAATGATGGTGAAGAAATAGTTAAAATTAGAAAATACGCATTTTATTTGTAATTATGTGTTGTTTTTAAAAAAGTTCTTTCAGAGATATAATGTGTATTCTTATTGATAATTAATTACGATATTTAATTAGAGAATTGTAATATTAAATAATTTATGTATAAATTGAGTTAAGCAGGTTAATTTATAGAAAGCATAAATTGAACTCAAGTACTCAATCTTGATTTCTTTCTACTTTCATAAATAAGGTGAAAATGGCCCTTAAAATCTATACACTTAGATTTATTGACATCTGAAAGCAATATTTTTCTGAAAAAGAAAATGTCAAATTTAGAATAATATTTGATGGGCAATTTTTTATTTAAAATAATAAGAACATGGACGTCTTGCGTGTGTTTTTTATCCTTACTGCTTTTGGCTAACATCTAATGCAAATTTCAAAGATCGGATTACTTTGAAAATAATAATAAATAATAAATTAAAATCAAGTGTGACATGAGTGGCCATGTGTCCATTTTGTAGCATACAAGATACGTGTCCATATATTCAATAAGCAAGTGGCAGTAATTTCATGAATTGCTGTTGAAAGAACATCTCATGGCAACACACGCGGCAGCTTGGTTGAAACTTCACTGCTCAATTTAATGACTACATGGAAAATAAAAACAAATATATATAAAAAATATATCAAACACAACATAAGAGTGATTTTGAGTTTATTAATGGAGCATGGGGTTAGCATTTTCTGGTCGGTATTCGGTCAGACTTTTTTCATTTCAAAAGGGTAGTTTAGAAGATTTTTGAAAAATTATAGTGATTTTTCAAATTATATTAAAAAAAATTAATTAATGAGATGAAAAATACACCTAACACTAATCTTTGTTGTCGTCATTACCCAAACTTGGGTGATTGAGAGTATATAAAGCACATCACAATCATTGAGTTACTAAATATACTTCAAGAAAAAAGATGCAAAACTTGGGGTCTAATTTAGATTATTTTGTATTGTTTTCAACAAACAACGTGATCATTTAATGTAATTAGATATTATTGATTGCTACATGAAAATTATTTATAGTAAATAGAGAATTATTATGCATTCTGATAACATATACTCTCAATCACCCAAGTTTGAGTAATCAAGCATTACTATTAAAAAAAAAAAAAAAGTTAATGATTATCATTAAAATAATGCTATCATTAAAATAACTGTTTAGATAACAATTTCGCCTATCACGCAGAACACGCTGTTATTAAATGACCTCACAATATGCGCGCATCACGAAGAAACGGGAAGTCCCGACGTCACTGAAATTTCACTCAACTGACCTTCGCCTATCCTATTGGAGGCCGACGTAAACTTAACCCTCCTGACTTCGACTTTGTATTTCCATCTTCAATCACTTATTGACAATTTCTCCATCTTCGAGTTCGACAGTTGACTTTCTGTTAATGGATTCCATAAATCGTAAATTGTGTGGATGCCCCCACTATATTCAGGGTTTCGTGACGATCACACAGTCTTCAAAGTTGAAATCCAAATGGGAAGCATTTACAAGATAATGGTTTGAAAAAAAAAAAGTTCCGAATTTAATTATTATGCACCAGACCGTGGTTTCATTGGATCTTCCCGATTAAGGCTCCGTTTGGTACAGCTTATTAAATAGAGCTTATAGCAGTAGAATTTATACCAATAGAGTTTTTGGATAAAAAGTCATTGGGTGTTTGGTTGTCAATAAAAAAAATACTTTTGAACCATTAAACTATGTGATATTTTTTATATTATATATATTTAGAAAAACTTTATAACCTCTACTTCCAAAAGCTCAAATTTTGGGTTTTTCCTAGTAGAGGTAAATTAGCTTATTTAAGCTAAAAAAACTTTACTAAAAAAATAACCAAACACCATAAAAAATTTTAAAAAGTGCTTATACGATTAAATAAACACTTATGGCTCTTAAATAAGCCATACCAAACAGGCTCTAAATATCTTCAACGAGGCAGATGTTAGAGCATCTCCAAAAGAAACTCTTCAAATAAGATTTTATTACTTATTTGAAAAGCCACATCAATATTTAAACCTCTAAAAAATACTTCAATTAAAATTCTTCAATTAAGAAATGATTCTCTCTCTTCAAATTTGGAGAGTTGATTTCTCTCTCTTTAATTCATATTTCATTACTTTTCATTGGAGAAAGAAAGATAAATACTTTAATTGTTATTGACTTTTTCTTTAAAAAATTAATTATTTGATTAAAATAATATTAATTTATTTATATTTAAATAGTCTTTTGGAGAATATCATATTTTTTCACCATTCTATTTGCTACATAGGTAAGTAAATAAATATTTGAAGAGTAAATTTTATAGTGAATTTTGGAGATACTCTTAAGTTACGTTATTTGAGTTTTGGGTCATACAAATAGACCAATTTTAAGTCGATGTAATTTAACAAAAACTGAATTACTGGCAATAATGAGGAAAATACAAATTATCGTACAACTTGAGTTGGTAGTTTATGTAATATGAATGGATTGATTTGATTAAAAAAAATCATAGTACAGATATAATTTTTTTAATTAATATAATCACTTTTTAACTAAACATTTCATTCCGCATAAGCTGTCAACTTAATTTATAAAGAGATGTTTGTGCAAAAATGTATAGATATATATAATTGTTGAATTATTATAGATGCGATACAAATCTTAATTTTCTCAACATTTGAATTCCAGCTAATGTAGTAGTGGTTGATGAATCGGATTAATTCAGATTAATTAATCACGTGGGACTTTAATTCTGTTGACAATGTTAAATTGAATGGTTCATATTAATTATTATCGGAGACAATTAAACAATGGCAAATTGCAACGTCAAAGTTGATAGTCCATATGAAAAATAAAATAAATTAATATATAAAACACTCCATTGATAAGCTCCTAAGCATGAGACGATGATCACTAAAGTCATAATAATAAATATTTAATCTCTAATAAGGTTCGTCTAATAAGAACGTAAATGTTAATGAGTTGGTAGTCCATTGATCACCCGTACATTCAATTTGAGTACACAAGTTTGAAATTCGGGTTGTACTATCTTAAAATTATTAGAAAGAGTTTCGATTGATTTTTTTTTTTGTAGAAATTTAGATTGTGATATAATAGAATTATCGAGAAAAATTCTGATCAATTTCTTATATTTATAAACATTAGTAAAGGTTTGACTGTAATATATAAGTATATTTGATTTTGATACGAAAATGAATAAAAAAATCGTGATCAATCACTCTTCCATAATTTTCTCTTTGCATTGAAAAATCAACAGTAGACAATTAATGAGATGCAAGACACCCAATAATATAATAAAATACATATAATAAGTTGGGCTTTGTTAAGTTACAACAAGAGTAACTTACAAAAACATGCAAAAATTTGTAACATAACAGTGGTGTCTGCATGCAAAAACTAATAATAAGTTTCATGCTCTTTTATTTATTTATTTATTTGTTTCAAATTTGTGTTTGAAAAATGTGTTTTTTTTTTTTTTTTTGGCTATGCAATAATCATATGTCCGAAACTATAATCTTTTAGGTGGCTTGCTCTTTAATATTATTCGGAACAAAGTAGAACAGAATTTTACGTTTGAATAATGTTTGATGATTTGTAAACCATTAGAATTCATCGTGTGTCGTGTCAACGCAGTGTAGTTAGCTATACATATCTACTAACATTATATTTGCAAGTCTGCTTTAAAAATAAATTAATATGATGACATAAATTTGTTACTACTACCCACTCAAGACTAGTTTCTCTCTTTTTTTTATTTCTATTTTTTTAAAAAAATTTAAACTCGGTCCACAAATACTCTCGTGCTCGTTCTTATATATGATCAACAGCGTGGATAGAGTGGCAAAACTTAGTTGGTTTGAACTACAAACTTGGGCTTGGGTGCTTGTTAGTCGTGTACGAACGTGGATGATGAGACAACCATTTTAATTTGGTGATGGATAAAATTTTTTGGTCGGATGCTGGGATTAGTTGCTAAATAAAATTTTAATGGTTTCAACTAAAAATCTCACACGGGGTTCACTTTGCTCTCAACCAATCAACTTTGAATATAAAATCTCACGCACCGAATAACTCAGCTTCAATGGCTCAGATCTGACCAAGTTATGCTGATTATTGCATCTTAACCGTACGAACTTAATAATAATAATAATAATAGGTTATTAATTTCCAAGTTTTGTCCCTGCAGTAACACTACAGCGTGTGTGCATTTTGACTAGGGATGGCAACGGGGAGGGGAGGGGACTAATTTCTCCGTACTTATTTTCGATATTTTGCGTATGTCCCTGTCCCTTTCCCATCTTCGTCAAAATTATTTAAGAGAATCCTCATCCCCTCCCCGAATAATAACAGGGGATCCCCGAGGGTTCCAGATCCTCGAATAATTAATATATTTTTTTTGTTTTCGATTTTGAGTTAATCATATTAAAATAAAAAATTCAAATAAAAGTAAAGTTCGAAATATATCTTACATTAATATCCATTACAAAAGTCACATACATTAAATTAGTAAGTAACACAACATGCAATGGATACAAACTATCATGAACAAATTAATAGCCTAATACAAAATTGTTACAAATAAAATCAAATTTAGATTCAAAATTAACTTTTCAATGGTGGCATAGGCACTTTATAAATGTGGACTATTCCCTTTACAACACAATAGTTAAGTCGAAGCAAATTAAGAGCAAATTATAAATGGAGATTCCATCTCATCCTCATCCCCTCTCCGAAGAAAAAATTAGGTAAAAAAATTTCTCTGTCCCTTCTCCGAATAAGAAATTAGGTATGAAATTATCCTCATACTCTCCCCAAATGAAAAAAATCTCTGAAAATATCCATCCGGTAAAAATTTTTACCATCCCTAATTTTGACAAGTTGATTATGGTTAGAGATGAATTTGGGCATAAAAACGAAACTACTAGGTCTGGCTGTGAGCCGGTTGGGTGAAAAATCGGAGCCTGGCACACATGAAATTGTGCTACAGTATACAAGTTCCAAAGCCAGTTGCGTGTGTGCATTTTAATAGTGTACAAGTTCCAAAGCCAGTTGCGTGTGTGCATTTTAATAGTTTTTTTTAAAATATTAAAATATTTAAAATATTTTCTACTAATTTAACAATCTCATTTTTTTTTTTACAACATAATTTTAAAAAATTTATTTATTAAAATAATTTTATCATTTTTAATAAAACGTTACTATCTTAGGTCCTTATTCTATAATTTTAATAAATAAAAAAAATGGGGTCTCATTAGAGTTAACCTCTACTCGGATGTTGGAAGTGGAACACAATTTGTTGATAAGTACAGTAGTATATAAGCTAACGAAGGAAAAAGAAGGAAAAAGAAGGAAAAATTCCATCTCCCCAAGCAGCTCAAGTTTCTGTGGAATCGACGGGCTTGGGTACGCACAGAAAGGTGTCTATCTCTGACTCACCTGACGTAACCCTAATCATAATACTGAATCAATTCCCCATTAAATTATCTCTTCTCGATTCTCAATATTTCTCATGAAGAAAATCCCCAAAATTAGGTTGCATAAATCCTGACGAATCCCCGAAATGGACCCGCCGCTGCCGTCAATAAACCACCCACTGTCTCCTCTGCCGTCCCACGATTCCGACGCCGATATTCCCGGCGCGTGGTACGGAAACATACAGTACCTGCTTAACATCTCCGTCATCGGTCTCTGTTTCTGCGTATTCATTTTCCTCTTCGTCAAGCTGCGCAGCGACCACCGTCGGATCCCTGGCCCCGCAGCACTCCTTACAAAACTCCTCGCCGTATGGCATGCCACGTGTCGCGAGATCGCCCGCCATTGTGGGGCAGACGCCGCTCAGTTCCTCCTCATCGAAGGCGGCAGCTTCGTCGTGCTCTTATCCGTTGCTGTTGCGTCTATTCTCGTATTGCTTCCGCTAAATCTTTACGGTGGGCATGCTGTTCTGAATGATCAATTCTCCAAAACGACAATTAATCATATTGAAAAAGGTTCGGGTTTGCTTTGGATACATTTTTTGTTTGTCGTGTTGGTTGTTTTTTTGGTGCATATAGGAATGCATGGAGTCGAAGAAAGGTTGAAAGTGACTAGGTTCAGAGATGGAAATGGTAATTTGAGTGATCCAAATGCAAATTCAACAGCTATATTTACCATTATGGTTCAGGGCTTACCGAAGAGTTTAGGTGTTGATAAGACTATTGTAGAAGAGTATTTTCAGTACAAGTATCCTGGGAAAGTTTACAAAGTTATTATGCCTATGGATTTATGTGCATTGGATGATTTAGCAACTGAGTTGATTAGGGTTAGAGATGAAATCACTTGGTTGGTTGCTCGTATTGATTCGAGACTTTTGCCAGATGATAATGAGAATGATGAAAATGAAAATCAGGGATTTTTCTGTTGGGTTGTTTATGTTTGGAGAAAAGTGAAATTTTTATGGGGAAAGGTGATGGATAGATTGGGTTTTACAGATGAAGTGAGGTTGAGAAACTTGCAAGAGCTGAGAGCAGAATTGGAGACAGAATTGGCAGCTTATAAAGAGGGCCGTGCACCAGGTGCCGGTGTTGCGTTTGTGATGTTTAAGGATGTGTATACTGCAAATAAGGCTGTTCAGGATTTTCGGAATGAGAAGAAGAGGCGGTTCGGTAAGTTCTTTTCTGTTATGGAGTTGAGGCTACAGAGGAACCAATGGAAAGTTGAGCGAGCTCCGTTAGCGACTGACATTTACTGGAACCATTTGGGATTGACAAAGCTGTCATTGAGGTTGCGGAGGGTGCTTGTTAACACATGTTTGCTTTTGATGCTTTTGTTCTTTAGTTCTCCTCTTGCAGTTATCAACGCTGTGAGTAGTGCTGGGCGGATTATTAATGCAGAAGCAATGGATAATGCCCAATCCTGGTTGGCTTGGGTGCAGAGTTCCAGCTGGCTTGCATCTTTAATCTTTCAGTTTTTGCCCAATGTGATTGTATTCGTGAGTATGTATATAGTGATTCCTTCAGTTCTTTCATATCTTTCCAAGTTTGAACGGTATTTGACTATGTCAGGGGAGCAAAGAGCTGCTCTTCTGAAAATGGTTTGCTTTTTCCTTGTAAACCTCATTCTATTGAGAGGTCTGGTTGAGTCATCCTTAGAAAGTGCCATCCTAAGAATGGGTCGGTGCTATTTGGATGGAGAGGATTGCAAGAAGATCGAGCAATACATGAGTGCATCATTTTTGTCAAAATCATGCCTTTCTACTCTTGCATTTCTAATCACAAGTACTTTCTTGGGTATATCTTTTGATCTACTGGCACCAATCCCTTGGATAAAGAAGAAGATTCAGAAGTTTCGAAAGAATGACATGCTTCAGTTGGTCCCTGAACAGAGTGAAGAGTACCCACTAGAAAATCAGAACACTGACAGTCTTCAGCAACCTCTAATTAGTCAAAGTATGTTTGACTCTCCCACAATGAATGCAATTGAGCATCAGGGACAGGCTCTTTCTGAATATCCAATTAGCAGACCCTCTCCAATACCCAAGCAGACATTTGATTTTGCACAATATTACGCATTTAATTTGACAATATTTGCTCTGACGTTGATATATTCATCATTTGCTCCGCTTGTGGTCCCAGTTGGTGCAGTCTATTTTGGGTATAGGTATGTGGTTGATAAATACAATTTTCTGTTTGTGTATAGAGTCAGGGGTTTTCCTGCTGGAAATGACGGGAGGTTGATGGATACTGTGTTGGGTATAATGCGGTTCTGTGTTGATTTATTCCTCCTTTCGATGCTGTTATTCTTTTCAGTCCAGGGAGATTCCACAAAGCTGCAAGCCATATTTACACTTGGATTGTTAGTATTATACAAACTATTGCCTTCTGATCATGATAGTTTTCATCCAACTCTTCTGGAAGGCATACAAACTGTTGATAGCATTGTAGACGGGCCCATTGATTATGAGGTTCATTCGCAACCCAGATTTGACTGGGATACACATCATTTTTGATTTGGGGCATACATTGTTCACCAATTAGTTTAACTTGTGCAGTACTCTGTGAGTAATATAAAAGAATCTGTTTGTAACAGGACATGGGTGTATAATATTTTCACTCCTTTCTCACTAGCTTGTCTTTGCATATCAAAAGAATTTTAATTGGTTGATTTCAGTTTGAATTTTTGCTAGTTTTGCAGTTCAAGACCAATCTTTATTTGAATTGATATCTACTGCCTGCTTGCTTACTGAAAAGTAATGCAGTATTGTTACAGTAGTTGAATGATACACTTGGTTTAAATTGCATTATAAATATATAGAGGGATAATCAGGTCATTGTCGAGCATTGGCTGAAACAACTAAAGCAAAAGGCTTCTTTTATAATTTATGAGGTGGTAGCCTTTGAAGTGTAGGAACTGATGCGGCAAATTGATTGTCTGATTTTTTATTGATTTAGTTATTTATTTTTTTATAGGCTTCTGGTAGCAATCAATTAGTTTTTTGTTTGGTATCTGATTTTCTCCCTCTAATACTAAATTGATTGTGCAACAAGGCTGTATGTTTGAATATCTCTTTATTTAATCTTTCCCAACTTTCCTAACCATTTGTCATTCAATAAACTGATAAATAGGGTGTTCAGATTTTTTTGATTGGACATGGAGCATCATCTGAAATTGCATAACTGATTATGTCAGTGTTATGTTCATATTCCTGTCATTTTTTTCCCTGTTTTTTTTTTGGGGGGGGGGGTGGGGGGGGGGGTGTTGCGTTTTATATTCCTTTATATTATTTTGTGTATTTATTGTTTACAGTTGTGTAAAGTTGGTGAATTCTTGTGATAAATGTATGTTTGGTATATTTTGAAGTCATCCTAGTAGTTGGATGGAATCTAGTCACATTAAGTGTAACTGTTCTTATGTTCTATATTTCAAAAGCTTGACTGGGTAGCGTTTTTTACTTTCTTTCCTACAATTACACTAGGGATGTGCATGTGCTGAACTCTGATGATTTTTTAGGGCATGCCATGTATATAATGTGATCACATCTTGTTCCACGGATAGTTCTCCATGATTTCAGGTTTTGAGCATTCACCCTCATTTGACCGTCTGTTCAAGAAGCACTTTTTTATTGCTTGTACAGTGCCAGCTCTTAAAAGCTGTATTTTGTGTATGATTCATTATTGCATATTGCCAGCTTTATATAGCATATACATATATGGACGTTCAAAAGCAGTTATGCTGGTCTATATTATTGGGTGATATTCGAAGTTTTCAACACTTGCTGCGACAATACATACATATGCCTCATTAGAAATGGGGCGTAGTAGTGCTTGCCAAAAATGTGAGCTGGGGCATTCTTTCTCTTGTAAAAGAAGAAAGGCATAAAAATTCAACAGTACATATTGTGTGATGCTAGTTATTAACTTTTATGCATTTTCTTAATTATTATTAAGGCAGCTGTCAAGAAACCCGAACAATTGCAAAGCATCCATGCTGCAAACGTGAGGGTGGCTCATGCAATTTTGGGTTAGTTGTCTCGTGTTTGTCACTGATATACAGAAAGAGATAAGTTGGTTCTCTCTCGTAAAGAACGTGCACCAGTTTTTAATTGTATAGTAATACGTGTTTGTGTGTATATAAGAGGACACAAAATGTTGGTGTTGATTGTGTAATACAAGAAAGAAATATAAAAAGATGAAAAGTGGAACTCACTTGGACGAAATGAATTTTAGGCAAAGATGGGAATTAGAGAGGAATTAGGAGATCAAAAGCCAACGAGTCAAGACCAAATCCTAGAACAACTCAGAGCCAAGAAAGTGCTTTGGCTTATGGCTTATGGCGAATGGCGAATGGCATCACTGCCACAGTAATTTCTCACTTATAACTCTCTCTCTTTTATCTTTCGGACAATCTTCGAATTACCCAACAGGTTTTGTCAAGAAATAGTGGAATTGCCAGTCTCTCTCTCTCTCTCTCAATCACATACAAAGCAAAGACATTGTGTTTTGTTCTCCACCTGTGTCTTTGTATTGTTTGGTTTTGCTGCTTATTTTCTTCAAGGGAAAAAATGCGTCGTTTTCCTGTTAAAAGCAATCTCACCGATTCAAGTACAGAGCCGAACAAGCTTAAACATGGAGGCAATGAGCAGCCTCTCTGCCCTAAGCCTCGCCGGCCGGCAGCCGCCGTACCTGAGTTTCTGAAGCCACCCAGATGCAGCAAACACAGTTTTGATAACAACAACCAAGCAAATGATGATGGAAAAAGTGGAGGCTTGAACATTATTACTGAAAAGGTGAAGACTTTCTTTTACATCACCAATAACCAAAGTTCTGTATTTTTTTTTTTTTTTATTTTTTCACATCACAATTTCACATGGATTCTTCTTCTAATATTCTTCTACACGACTCGACCGTGTCGTGTCCTGCAGCCAGTTGACGGAAAGGAACCAATTTTATGCAATGGGTGCAATCCTTCATGTTACCCTGGATCTCCGCCGGGAAGAACTGATAATCCATTGATTCACGACGTGCAGTTTCTTCATCAAATGGAGCTTCTTTCGCCATTTTCAAGAACCAAGCTTTCTGATAAATTTGGGATCACGTCTGCCTCTCCAATGTGAGTCCGTTTCAATAATTAATTGGTAGCATCAAGGCATTAACTCATCTGCATTATGAGATTTTTTTTTTCCTGCAGCAGTACCATTTCTGGGGTCATAAATTTTTGTAGTCATAAATAATTGGTGTCAACTTTGTTGGGTTTCACTAATTTGAGTGATTGTCGGTCGTCTTTTTCGTTTTCGTTTTTCCAATTTTGTGAATATTAGTAGATTATCGCACTCCGGATGTTGTAATTTGTACATAATATTTTCTTGTAATATGTAAGTCTGTTAGTTGTGGAATCCTCAAATTTCTACGAGTGGATCTCTTTTTTCTTTAATTATTCTGTTGGTTGATTTTGACTTCCAGTATTTGATTATTGAACATCAAAATTCTACTGATAAGGGTTCAGGTTGAAGTTGGAATCGGGCAGAGTTTCGATGATTTCCCCTTATGTACAAATTTATTAAAATTTATTTTATTTATTATTCTCTACTTTACACACAACCCTATTGAAAGCTTCCTGACTAGGACCGAAGCCTTAAAAAATATCGCCACTGGAGTTATGCCTTAACTCATTGTCTAATCTTCGATTTTAATGAAATTTAAGATGATCTCAAACCAAAATTTCAGACTTTACTTTTGTCAGGAGTTTTTGTTAGAAACGTTCATAAATCATATACATACATATGATTTGAGTGCCTTCAAAAGAATTATCATTACTTCCACAATCATAAAAGATTTGAATCCTTCTTCACTGGATATGATATGAAATAAAAAGAAGGGGCAAATGCTAAGTTATAATAATTGTAACATACATTTCTCATGTGAATTACATAAATTATGAGTTCTATAATTTTGTGTGGTTCACATAAAAAATGTATGGTACAATTATTATAACTTAGAGGCTCCCGAAAAAGAAGGTGCTAGGCCAACTCAACTTAGATTTTTACAAGTTTTTTTCTCAAATAATTTTGTGAAAACCTAAAGGACCAGACGGACTTATACCATTATTTTAAAGAACACTTCTTTGTTAGCTACCTACCCCAAAAAAAAAAAGAGGAAATTTTTTTTTAAAAAAAATCGGCATCTTTTTTTTTTTAACGTGGGATGGGGAAACGATAAGACTGAAACGAAACAACAAATCAACAATCTCAGTCTCAGGGTCAAAAATAAACCGAAAGAAATCCCGCCCTTTCAACCACCTCTATAAACTGTCAAAAGCCGGGCCCACTTTTCCACATGCATCTACAGTCACTCTAACAGAAACCACCAAATCTGAAAACAAAATCAAAGATTCGGGGCTCCATCAAGTCTCAATTTTATTTTTTAAAATTAACGCAACAATAATTAGATAAAATGCCTTGTTTCCTGAAATTCTTTTTCTTTTTAGTCCCAATCTGGGCCGTCATTGGCCCATCGTCCTGCGACGGCGGCCGAATCTTTAGCTTCGAAATGCACCACCGATACTCCGATCAAGTCAAGAACTGGTCGATTTCCAGCGGCAAATTATCTCATAGCGATTGGCCAGACAAAGGAAGTTTCGACTACTACGCCCTTTTGGCACACCGCGATCAAATCCTACGCGGCCGCCACCTGTCCGATACTGATACCAATTCCCCGCTCATATTCTCCGACGGCAATTCGACTGTACGAATAAGCTCGTTAGGATTGTACGTCACTTCTTTTTTTTTACCAAATATTTACGGTTGATGCCACTGTTTGATTTTCTTGTTATTTTTTGGTTCTTTTGAATTCTTGATGTGGTGGGGGGTTTTTTATTTTTCATTTTTTATAATTTTGCAGTTTGCATTATACGACGGTGCAATTGGGGACGCCGGGAATGAAGTTTATGGTGGCGCTTGATACGGGAAGTGATTTGTTTTGGGTGCCGTGTGAATGTAGCAAATGTGCGCCTACTCAGGGCTCTGCTTATGCTTCTGTATGTTTTATTCTTACCATATATATATATATTCCCTTGTAAGCTTTTATTTGATAGCAAAGGATTCCCTTTTGCCCATTTTGTGCTAACATGTTTAAGGTGCATTGTTGAAAGTGCTTCCCAGAAAAGTGCGATGAAGAAAGCCCTATGAAGTGATTTTTTGAAAAGATTTTAAGTGTTCGAGTACCTATCTAGCGCTTCTCCAAAAAGAACAAGAAATCTCTGGAGTGCATTTTTTTTTTTAAATAATAATCTCTGAAAGCACTTTTATTCATTTTAGCTAAATAGTAGAAAATTGAGAAAAAAAATAGTTTGATCTATTGAGTATGTTGGTGCTAAATGTACTTTCAAGAATGCTGAAGTTTTATGAAGAAGACCGGACTAGTAACTTGGTCACCCTGGGGAATATTTGAGATTGGGATAGTTTTATGAAGAGCAAACTAGTAACTGAATCACCAAAGCTTATTAAGGATTTGTTTGGGATTGGGTGCTGATGTTGTGATTGGTATACATTTCAGAATGAAATCATTAGCTATCAAATATAAATGGGTGGGTGGTTGTTGATTAACAATGTCTACCAAGTCAAAATGGGTGTTCACTAGACACTGTAGTTGTTGTGCTTTCAATTCACTTTCATGTTTCATTTTTTTATTATTTAAATAGTGGGCAAGGATTGGTGTTTAGTGGCTGAGGTTTCTCATCTCCATCAACAGTTATATACATGCCCTAGGTATTAGCTTGTGCCTTATGTCTATAATTATCTGATCATAATTATAATTCTTGCGAAATAAGTATTGATGAGTGAAAACAACCATCGACAAATGCTTTCTTGTACCTTGTTCTTCTGCATGTACATCTTGTTCTTTGGTTTAGGATGTTAGAATGCTATGCATATGTGTAAGCATCGGATAGTAGTGATAGTTTAATGCCCTTCATTGATTTTCAACTATGCCATGCATATGATTAGGCATCAGATAGCAGGCTATTATAACCCTTCATTGATTTTCAAATGTGTATAATTCTACTGTGGCAGGATTTTGAGCTTAGTATATACAATCCTGAAGTGTCATCAACAAGCAAAAAAGTCACCTGCAACAACCTTTTGTGTGCTCACCGTAATCGATGTCCGGGAACATTTAGCAATTGCCCTTACTCTGTTTCTTATGTCTCAGCTCAAACTTCTACTTCTGGAATTTTGGTTGAAGATGTTCTTCACTTAACGAGAGAAGATAAAAATCACGAATCTGTTGAGGCATATGTGACATTCGGGTCAGTTATTTTACTATTTTGTTTCCTTAAAAGCATTTTCCAGGGGCCTCCTGTCCATTTTGTTCAAATACTTGTCCAGGTTGAGATGATAATGCAATATGAAATATACAGCTGTGGACAGGTTCAAAGTGGTTCCTTTTTGGACATTGCAGCTCCAAATGGGTTGTTTGGGCTCGGTATGGAGACAATATCAGTTCCTAGTATATTATCCAAGGACGGTCTAACAGCAGATTCTTTCTCCATGTGTTTTGGAAATGATGGTATTGGAAGAATCAGTTTTGGAGACAAGGGTAGTCCCTACCAGCAGGAGACCTCGTTTAATGTAAACCCATCACAGTAAGTGGTAATTTCTCATCTGCTTGATGCTGTTTGCCTATGAATTTAGACTGATATTTATCTGCCATGGAAGGTTTTATCAAGTTTATCTTCAAGTTAGTTTGAAAAAATGTGTTGCAGCCCATCCTACAACATTACTGTAACTCAAATTCGAGTGGGCACAACTTTGATTGATGTGGATATTACTGCTCTTTTTGATTCTGGGACCTCTTTTACATATATGGTTGAGCCAACTTACACAAGGCTCTTAGAGAATGTAAGCCCTTTGATCTTGTTTTCTTTCTTTTTATATCCAGTGCTGGAACTTAGCTGTTTATACTTTTTCTGCAGTTCCATTCACAGGTACAAGATAAACGGCGCCAGCATGATTCAAGGATTCCTTTTGAATATTGTTATGATATGAGGTTGTATTACGTAATATGTCTATTCTTATTATTGTTTCAAGCTTCTCTCTATGTTGGCTGTAATAGATTTCTTTATGATGAACAGCCCTGATGCAAATGCCAGCTTGATACCTAGTATGAGCTTAAGGATGAAAGGTGGAAGCCATTTCACTGTCTACAATCCAATAATTGTCATATCCACTCAAGTAGTTTTTTATTTCTAGTCTTTGTACTTTTGCTTCTGTGCTTAGTTTTTCTGATTTTATAATATACCTGAAGCTTATACCCAACAACCATTTTTTTTTTCATTTTTAAAGCAGGGTGAACTTGTGTATTGTCTGGCTGTCGTCAAGAGCATGGAACTGAATATAATTGGGCGTAAGTAATGTAAATTGCATTTGGTATGAGTAGTCAAGTGCATGGTACTGAATACAATTGATGTGACCCTAGTGTGTTCTGTTGATATGAAGATTTATGACTGATTGGGTGCACCATATTTTATTATAATTGTTGCACGTGCACAGCACAGACGACCTTGAAATAATCTCGAGTATAATCCTTTTGTCAATTGATTTTTGTTAATTCTTCTATGTAAACTGTTACTGCTATTGAACTCATGTAAATTAAGTGTTTTTGTTGGTTATGACCAAAATTATTACTGTCCTTATTGGAAGAAAACAATCCAATTCTTTAGTAGGATGGATTTAGTTATTCGCGGGATATTTTATTTATATGGAAATTACTGATTTCTACGCAGAAAACTTTATGACTGGCTACCGTGTGGTATTTGATCGAGAGAGACTAGTCTTGGGCTGGGAGAAGTTTAACTGTACGTACTACTTTTCATTCACAAAATTAACTTTTCCACACTTCTATCATATGAACCATGCATTTGTTCCTTTTATTCAGGTTATGACATTGAGGATTCTTATACTTTTCCAGTAAAACCACACAATACATCTGTGCCTCCTGCTGTTGCTGCTGGATTAGGTAACAACTCCATTGCAGATGCAAAAAAAGAGACAAGAGATCATTCTCAGGGTTCAGTTGCATCCTTGTCTTACCATAGATATACATCTCTTCTGTTTCACTTAAGATGTCTTGTCGTATTGTTTATATTACTGTAGCTGTTCCATGATCATTCATTTCTGCAGTCTGCAGCTACTCACAATGGTAGTAATTTTTCGGTGATTTTCATTCACCTTACATCGATAAAAAGTAATTTTAGGTCATAGTTCAGTATCAGTGCCATGATTAGGGGATTTTGTATTCCTTTAAATTTCGATCCTTTGCCTCATTCATATTGTTCATATTTTTGCTGTTACAGTAATTTATATAAGCAAGCAGATGATGGGAGAATCCGTACATTATTGTATTCCAAATGTTCACACAAACATGACAGAACGATGTTCCAGGCTTCTTGAAACCATTAACTTAGCTCACGCAACTGCTTTGGTGGTTCTCTCTCTTTTTAAAAAACATTAGTGGACTTCAAATTGATTGGTTGTTATGTATCCGGCCGAATATTGGTCGCCGGTCGTTTCTGGGCTGGGACTCTGATTGGCCAGTCTTCATTCAATCCAGTTGAATTGAGGAAACTTGACCAAATACTTCTTTCTACAAGTAACACTAATGGCAAAGACTTTTGACCCCTTTTTCTCCCTTCCTTTCGAACTTGCAAATACTTTTGACTTTTTCACGACGTCTCAAGCAGTCATCCCATTACGTGAGCATAATAAATACAGCATTGCTTTTTATTTCTGTTTACTCTGTCAAGATAATAACTGTATCATCGACCTAACTTTCGCTTTCTTAATTTTATGTATCTAACAACTTGACATCTTCGTATAAAATTAATCACAAGGATTTGGGAAATTTACGAAAATAATTATAAATATTTTGTTATTTTCATAACTAATTCTCTCAACTTTTTTCTATCAATATTAGCCAAACACAAGCCTTTCTCCCGAAATTACCCTTCTTTACAGACCAAAAGCAACAATCTTTCTCCCAAACGCAGCTTTTCACTCTTCATCAACCAACGGTGATGGCAAAAGACAATGGTAAAAGTGAAATCCGATCATAATATATCCAAATCCAATGCTAATCGACATCACTTAGTGGTATGAGTTATTTTCTGAATTTGGTGAACTGAGTCGTGGGTGAATCTGGCAACAGGCTACCTGTCGCACCAAGCTTCGGGCGACAGGCAGCATGTCGCACCAAGTCTTGGAGATTCATTAAAACTGTATTAATTTGATCTGGATCCAAATATTTTTTTTTTATAATTTCAGGCTTAATGAATTCAGTTGTACTTGAATTGTGTTACGATGGTTGGTGGGAGACATTAGAGGATGGCCGTATAGAGTATGTGAATGGTAAAAATCGAGCTTTTTTTGTTGGGAAAAATTATCTGTTTGATCAGTTATTGGCAAGAGTATATAAGATGTTACAAATAAACCCTAATGAATATAGTATCACAATAAAGACAACTTTGAGGTCTAATAACACATTATATCGTATATAAGCACCGCCCATGGATATATTTGATGATGAAATGGTGAGGGTTGTATTGCATATGGCATCCGACGTAGCCAATTTTAGATGCATTCCTATATTCGTGACCACATCACCTCGAGTTCCGAGCGAAGGTATTGAGCCACATGTCGATACAAAAAATTGGTGCGACAGCGGGGCGCGCATGAGCGCGCGCTGTTGCCCAGCGATGGGTGCGCGCACGCGCCCTGTCCCCCTCCCTCCCCACCCCAAAAATTAAAGCCACAACACTCCAAAATCGAAAAACAATACTCCCAAACACCACCAACCACCACAAACACCACCACCACCACCATTATTCTCAAGCTATAACTATTATTATTCTAAAATCTCATTTTAAATTAATGAAAATAAGAAAAATGACTAACCTAGGTTTTGTTGAAGGTTGTAGATCGTAGATCGGATGCCGGTGAGAGATGGAGCCGCCGCCGACGAGGGTTGATGTCGCCGCCGATGATGGGAGTTGGATCGGTTTGGGAAAGACGAGTGAAATGGAGTGTTGGGGGAGAGATGAGGGAGGGGTATTTTGGTCTCAAAAGTTATTTTATGGCTAATGTTGATAAAAATATTTTGGGGGGATTAAAATGAAAAAAATCAAAACTTTAATGGTTATTACTGTAAATTTCCCCAAGGATTTGCCTTGGTGGACCAATTTATTTCCATTCACAAAACTCAAGACCTATGTCATTATCTAAACTTTGGGTTTAATTATGGTACAATTGTAGTACTACAATTGCACCTAACCGTTAGATTCAGTTATGGTGAAAAATTCAATGGTTAAGTAGTTAGATATAATGATTAGGTATAATTATGGTATGATATGATATCACAGTTACACTATAACTAAATCCTTAATCTTTATATAATGTGATAATGTTTAGTTGTGTGGGAAAAAAAAGAAAAAAGAAAAAAAAGAGAGATTATGATATGATCTTAAAATTATCATATTCCGCACAATTGGAATAATTTGGTGCGGTCGGTATCAGACCGTATTAGTCGGATGGAAGTTTGAAGACGCAACTTGTGCCCAAAAGCCAGAGAACGACATGACATTACGAATCTGTAGTGATTCAACAGTCCAAGCGTGAATTCTGTGTGTTGATACAAAAATGCATGCGTTCATACCTGAAAGCCAAAATTCCCTGCAGCGTTATTCTCGGATTAAAGCATTCAAAAATTCATCCGTCAAACGACGACTCCTAACATCGTCCCCGACCCTCACGCGGTACCGAGCATTGCGCGCACACGCACGCGCCTTGTGGTTACGTGTCGACAAACTCAAACAGTCGCACTGACACGGCAGTACCACGTTAATCTGATGTTGTATGGCGTGCGTTAGGCTTGGCAAAATCCGGGTCCGGTCCGGGTTTTGGTGTTGCCCGGGACCGGATCGGATGAGAGAAATGCAAGCCCGGACCCGGGTTAAAATCCGGTTTTTCCGGGTGCGGTCCGGGCTTGAGCCCGGCACCTTCCGGGTCCGGGTTTTGATCCGGGTTTTTTAAACCCACATGTGATAACTTCAATTTTTTTTCAATTTTTTTCTTTAATTTTTTTTTTCATTTCTCTAACAATGCAAATTTTAAAAAAGAAAATAATCAAATAAACTCATTCAATCTCAAACTTTAAAAAAAAAAATAGTCAAATACAAATATATAACACATTAACAATGCAAATTTTGCACAAATGATAAATAAAAATTATTTCAATCTACTTTCTAATACCTAAATTCATCTAATTTCTAACTTAAACTCATTCAATCTATATATAAAATAAATAAATTAAATTCAACAACACAATAATCACACAATAAATTTAAATAACATCCAACATATCATAAATTCATAATTATATATTTATATATAATATATTTATTTTTTAAATTTATTAAAAAACCGGGTCCGGTCCGGATTCCGAGTTTTTTGTGTTGAACCCGGACCCGGGCCCGGAAATGTCCGGGTTTGAAAATTTCAAACCCGGATCCGGTTTTTATATGCATGTGGTCCGGGTTTTGCCCGGACCGGATTGGCCGGGTCCGGGCCGGGTCCGGTCCGGGAGGGCTTTTTTGACACCCGTGCTTCTCGTTGTAGACAAGAAAATGGCTCCCCCTTTGGATTGATTGATTGATTGATTGACCCGCTTCATGTTTTTTTTACACCTGATAAAGTCTGATCCTAACCCCTAAGTCGGTGTTCGGGATGTAGGCCCTCCATCTACTCCCCATTGTATGATTACGTTGCACCGTGCGATGATCGAAACGTGTCATCTCTAGCATCTGCGCAAATATCTGTTTCTGCAGCTAACAGTCTAACACAGCCAATAATGGACTTGGATATGTCAGGATGTGCGCCGTTTACTTTCCAAGCCTACAACCTCCCAACGCCTTCTCTTACAAATTCATTTATGTCCCCCGAGCTCTTGTTTTGTTACATTTTGCTTAATACTTATGTTGTTTGTTATTCCGGATTTTTTCCCCCTATTTAAGAATCAAAGAGAATCATGGATTTCATTTCCTAGCTTTTAAAAGACTAGTAGAAGTCTAGAACATAGGATATGCTATTACCATTTAAGTTAGTCTTCGCCTCAATATTATTCCGAAATATATTTAGTGTATATATATATCTATTCTATCATAAATAAAATAAAAAATTCAAGCTTATTTATTGTATAGTCATTAATCTCGTCTCTTTACATTGTATTATTTAAACATATATATAACTTGATCGATTTAGTAATAAACTAATTTTATATAAGATATTATTTTTTTATTGAAGTAACTCGATAAATTTGTTAATCATAAAACTAATTATGTATTCAAAGATTACTTTTTATATTAAACTATTGAAATAAATTTGTTAATTAAAATAAGATATTTCTTTAAGATTCTAAAGCTACAAACTAAGACGTTACGCTAACTTGCAGGCTAAATAAAAAAAAAGTTGTTAATTAAATTCATTGACTTATCTAGTATCAACAACTAAAATTATTATATTATTACTACAATCACAAAGACTTTTGAAAAAATAAATAACGAAGATCATATGATCATTTTATTCAACTAATCATGTAGTTCTCAAATGAATAAAGTCATTGACAAATTCACACTACTAATTGGAGATTAAATTTTTTTTTTACTATTTATAAAAAAAAAAGTATTGAGGATGGAAAGAAGTGTTGGTAGATTTATTTTAGTACTCTTTAAAAGTATTTATTTGTTATTTTCTATATGAAAATATTCACATTACGTAGAGAAAAACTAAAATTGAAAGAAAGAAGGAAAAATGGGTAAAATTATAGAAAAAGAAGGGCCAACCAGAAAAAAAAAAAGGGAAAAAGGAATAAAAAGCAAATGCAAAATCAATTTAAAAATTTAAACTCTCAGGACCCACGTCGCTGGGTCTCACCCAAACAACCGCGGTCATCGTTTCACAGTGGAGATAGTCATCGAGAGAGATTTTGACTTTCGCCCTCAACACAGCCACCCTGGGAAGGTAAAGTGAGCGACAAATCAAAAACGACAAGTCTCTTTAAAATCCTTCTCATTTGGCTTCTCTTCTCTCTCTCAAAATAAGAAGAAAACAAAGGCTTCATTCATAATTTTTGTTTCTGTTTTTTCAAGCAATGGCTTCTAGTTATCGTAATTCTCCTGTTTGTGTCTTATTGATATTGTTAAGCTGTTGTGCTGGGTGCTGTTTCGGGTTCGGTACGTTCGGTTTTGATTTCCACCATCGTTATTCGGATCCGGTTAAGGGAATTCTAGCCGTTGATGACTTACCGAAGAAAGGAAGTTTCGCGTACTATTCTGCTCTGGCCCACCGTGACCGTTATTTCCGACTACGAGGGCGGGGGCTTGCTGCGCAGGGGAATGATAAAACGCCGTTAACTTTTAGCGCCGGCAACGATACTTATCGACTCAATTCTTTGGGATTGTACGTAATCTCTTCACTTGCCTCAGCCTATCCTCCGATATATATATATATATATATATATTTTTTTACTTCCTCTCTTACTTGAACTGTACGAATTGTAATTTTGGACTGTTGGTGGAGAACCGCAGAGGTGATCAAAGCTTTCAATATATTCTTTGTTTGTTTGCTGACAATCTTTTTTTTTTTTTTTACGATTTTTTCTGAAACAGGAGGAAGGTAAACTTAAAATCATCTAATAACAGCTCATGCTTAAACCTATCTAGTATTAATTTTCATTGAGCAAAATTATTTAATTATCGTTGTAGTCTTTATATATATCCGATCAATGCGGTTAGTATCAATTTGTTATTAATTTGGAAGTTCCGGTACAATTTCTTCTCGTTTGCATAAAATTTAATGTGAAATGAGTTTTCCTAATACTTTTTGACGCGCGTAAAGGGATCGATCATTTGCATTTTCATTGATATTGTTACAAAATTAATTTTTACAACATTGATCAGTGTTATTCATTTGCTGAATCATATTGTTTGATGCAATTAGATTACTTTTTCAAGCTGTGGAACTGTAATTCTTATGCATGGTACTGAGGTTTCATGTTTATGGGTTTTTTTTTTTTTTTTAAATACTGGAAATCTTTCCTTTTGTGGATTTATTTTAATTTTTATTTGATTTTATATTTTAGAAATATTTTCTAGTAATTTTCCTGCTTATTTCAACAGCTTATGTATTTAGGGGTAGAAATGGTATTCAAAATGTCAAAACTTTCAATTTCTTTGTATTCTTTTAGTACTACGATATCATCAACAACCAAATGGGTGCCTGCTATGGTTTTCAAATGACAGCGATATGGATTAATGTTTTCTTTATTTTTTTTCTTGAAATTTCAGCTTACATTATACCAATGTTTCGGTGGGACAACCAGCTTTATCATTTATAGTGGCACTTGACACTGGCAGTGACCTCTTCTGGTTGCCATGCGACTGTGTTAGTTGTGTGCATGGCTTGAACTCATCATCCGGACAGGTGTGATATTAATTTACTTTGAGTTCTATTGTGAGTTAATGATTGTAAATGGCTTGTTTGGCAGACTTATATTTGAAAGATAAATTTCTGAGATTTTTGTTCATTTTGGGAAAGTTTTGCATCGGACATATACAGAAGGGAATTTTTGAAAAACAGGTATCACATAATTGAATGCCAAGAGTTTGTGCTGAAATTTTGAAACTTTGCACGCCTGCAGGATTAGCATTGAGCATTCTAATCATCACCACAGTTTCCATATCCTTTCTATTTAAACTATTAATTTCAACAGACCACATGGATAGCTTGAAAAGCAAGATGTTCTACAGATTCACCTTTTAGGTTGCATTGCTTTTTATTTATCAACAGCCTGGCTGTAGTTTGTCGAACACTCCCTCTTGGTCTTCTATTATATTACGAAATGTAAACCTATGACACAATTTCTTCACTCTTCTGTATTATCTTGTAATACAGGTGATTGATTTTAACATCTACAGTCCTAATACATCATCAACAAGTTCAAAGGTTCCTTGTAACAGCACGTTGTGTGAACTACAAAAGCAATGCCCTTCAGCTGGTAGCAACTGTCCTTATCAAGTTCGTTATCTTTCTGATGGCACTATGTCAACTGGGTTCTTGGTAGAGGATGTGTTGCACTTAGCCACAGATGAAAAGCAAAGTAAATCGGTTGATTCTCGGATTTCTTTCGGGTTGGTAATTCTGTGCTGAAATCTTCATGTGGTTTTGGTGCAAAAATTTCACAGTTGATAGTTAATGTAAAATGGGTGTTTTCCTTGCAATTTTTACTTTTGAAACTGGAGTAAAATAGTCCATGGACCGAAAACTCCTCTCAGTATGGTTACCTCGGGAGGGTTTTGGGATTTTATCATAAATCTTCTTGAGGTTTTAAATAAGCTACTGATTACATATTTTTCACCCCAATTGACAAATTTGTTAACTTCAATTATTATTTATAGCACTTGTTATTCAGCTTCTCTGATCTTTTGCAGCTGTGGTCGGGTTCAGACTGGTTCATTCTTGGATGGTGCAGCTCCTAATGGTCTATTTGGGCTTGGGATGGACAAGACTTCAGTTCCCAGCATATTAGCAAATCAAGGGCTAATTCCAAATTCCTTTTCCATGTGTTTCGGATCTGATGGCACTGGGAGAATCAGCTTTGGAGATAAAGGAAGCCCAGGCCAAGGAGAAACACCGTTTTCCCTCAGGCAAACACAGTAAGTGGTCACTTCCCAATGTTCTTATGATTTTGTCGACTATACTTGTCATCGAACATTCTTGTTGCTTTACTGATCTTTGTGCTTTAAAACTTCTTAACAGTCCAACTTACAATATCACCATCACTCAAGTTAGTGTTGGGGGTAATGCCGTTAATTTTGAGTTTAGTGCAATTTTTGACTCCGGTACCTCATTTACATACTTGAACGACCCTGCATATACTCAAATTTCTGAGACTGTAAGTACTTTAAGCTATTTATTTTAATCTATTAAATAAGGTTTCCTTTACTTATGAGTGACTTATGTGTTCTGGCTATGTGTTCTGGCAGTTCAACTCACTGGCCAAGGAAAAAAGAGAAACATCTACTTCCGATCTCCCTTTTGAATATTGTTATGTATTGAGGTCATTTCTTCACTTACAGGCTTTAGTTGTGTTACCTTTTCCTTTGTAAAATCAAGCACTGACACTTTCTTTCCGTGCAGTCCAAATCAAACCAACTTCGAGTATCCTGTTGTGAATCTCACAATGAAAGGCGGTGGCCCATTTTTTGTCAATGATCCAATTGTAATAGTTTCTTCGGAACCTAAGGTAAGGGCTAACTTTTATTGCTATGATTTTTAACTCCTGCTCCTGAAATCAGTACTGAAATTTTCTCATGTTCCCCAGGGTTTATATTTATATTGTCTGGGTGTCGTCAAAAGCGATAATGTGAATATCATTGGACGTGAGTATCCCATTGCAAATAATATTAGCCTATTTCATAATTGTTATTCATACTGATAATTTGATCTCCCCTTGAGGTTCTGCTGCCATTTCCATTGCAAAATGATGTTAGCTTATTGGAAAATTTCTTTTCATATTAATGATATTCTCTCCCCTTGAGTTGCTGCTGCCATTTTCCAATTAAAAATAGTCCAATTCATGCACCTTTGGACAGACTAACTAAACTGTTATATTGTGTAATTGCAAAGGAATTGCTTATGATAAATAGGTCCAAGGAGGTTGTATGCAAAGATATATCCAATATGCAGAAGTTTTTATTGTTTATATTTGTTTCTGGACGTTATCAAGCAATATGGTTTCTCTGTGTGAACTTTTAGAAAAGTTTATTCGAAGAATGATGATATTAGAACAAAGAGTTTTAATCTGTAGAACCTTAAGAATCCAGTTTTTTTCAAGAAAGAATTTGTGCCTTTTCAATTCTGTTTGATATTTCTCTTGGCCTTGGAGCCTTTTGTAACTTGCGACCATATTAAATATATTTGTTTGTGCAATGTGTATGATTGCTTATACTGATGTTTTTGCCTTCAATCCAGAAAACTTCATGACTGGTTACAATATAGTCTTTGATCGGGAGAAGAATGTATTGGGTTGGAAGGCATCTGACTGTGAGTATAATACTTCCATTTAGAACTGGTCTGTGCTCTTGAGCTTCCATGCTCTTAAACTTAAGATCTATTTTTTCAGGTTATGGTGTTAACAACTCCAGTGCTCTTCCAATACCACCAAAATCTTCAGTTCCCCCAGCAACTGCTCTCAACCCAGAAGCCACGGCTGGTGGTATCTCTCCCGCGTCTGCACCACCTATTGGGAGTCATTCGCTTAAGCTGCACCCTCTAACTTGTGCACTTCTTGTGATGACTCTGATTGCGTCTTTTGCCATTTTCTGACCATTCTTTGTTCATTCTTAGGGTTTCTTTCAACCCTGTATCATGTGTTTATGGTCATTTATTCCAGGAAAAATGGCACGACAAATTGGTAACATTTTGGCTTCCATCTTTCGGGTGTTGGTAGCATTATTTTGGAGGTGGCTGTAAATATATCTATCCTATGGACAGAGACCAGTATTATGGAATTATTAGTTACATTACTTAGCTGGAATTTTGGGAGTTGTAAGAATTTAGCGATCCATTATATTTCAATTTTGGCAATTTCTTTGGGGCTTTCATTATGAAGCTCCATTCTCCTGGCAATTCCATGCAAATGATGCATTGTCCTTTTGATTGGGTGCCTAAACAAATGTCTCATATCTCGAGAAATGGAAATTTATCGTTTTCCAAGGTGCGAAAAAGGGCAAAAAAGAAACAGACCGACATTGCTAAATTAAATTTGAAATTAGATTAATGGTCGAGATTCTAATCCTACCTTATTTTCACACGTGAGTAAATTAAAATTTCAAAAATTTTAGTATATACGCTTAGACTTAAGAGATTGAATAATGACAGTTGCTCGCTCTGCGTTGATGAAATTCCGACTCTCAACAACAGAGAGAAAATTCTTCGATCGATAGGCGTATAGAATTCGTTCATCTCTAGTACCGAGGATAGAAGAGGAAGAACCCGAAATGGGGGTCACTGGTGAGCTCTTTATCATTTTTCAATTAAAAAATACATAAGAATTGGCAGTAGCTAGTTCTTTACAGGTCTTGCTTCGATGCAATCCGCCAGTTATGTAACATAAACAATGGGGGAAAAAAAATATATTACCATATAACGAAAGCATTGTTACCACTAACAATATTCTACCGGTACCGTAGAATTGTCGCCCCTCAGTCACATGCACCGTACAACTGTTGCACCTCAAATCACATCTCAAGTTCACCCAACGTATTGTCCCTTGGCCTTAGGGTCGGTGATAGACTCTAATCATGTCTAGAAGATTCAGAACTTGAAATATTAATTGAAATTTTTGATTTGCCGCGCACAGGCACAACTGACGGACTAGTTCAACTATCTTAATGAATTTGGAATTGGGCAACATGACTTGGAATCAATTAAGATGATCAAAACAAATACAGATCTTACACTTAGCCCTACAATATGAATAACTCGATGAAAACAGTGTCGACTCTAAACTAGCAAAGCAGTAAGGCAAAGGTGGCCGGCAGGAGTGAAGGCATTTGTTTCGCAACCTATGAAATGACTTTTACATTACCAATCAACACTAATGAAATAAATGCACCCTTTAATTATGGAATTCAGCTTAATTACGCAGATAGCAATTATCTCAGCCCACGGTGTACCTAAGACTCCCAACATCTCAATTCTCGCATAGACAAGATTACATCTCAAGTGGGGGGAAAAAAACTGCTATCTTCTCTTCCATTTCATTTTTTTAGTTTTTTGGTCTTCTTTAAAGATTGAACCAGGTTTGAAAGGCCATTATTCTCCTCAACTTCTTTAGATTGAACTCCCTCATCTTTTTTTGGCTCGGAGGGCAGCTGAATTTGCTTGGATTTCATCTTGAGTGATTTAACTAATAAAGAAACCTCATGGTTCTCTCTCTTCAAGGATGACACATCAGACTTCATGTGTCTGTGCCTGTCAGGGTCATCGGATGGCATTTGAGCATTTGTTGGTATCTTAGTAGACTCTCTGATCACCTGCTCTCGCTGGTCGCCCTTCTGCTTCTTCTGTGCTATCTGCCGAGCATAGACTGCACTCCTGCAATACCAAACTCAGATCTTCAGCACCCAATACTACAATCCTATTTATGAACTAAGCAGGCATTCATCATAGAAAAACTTCAGGATCTTTTAAAGAATTGTAATAGGCTAATTAATTCATAAGGGAAATGATAGATTGAACGAACAGCATCATCAAACACAAGAGGTCACGTCGGTTAATACACATACTGCTCGAGTGACAATCAATTTAAATCCTGCCCTGGAAAGAAATAAATTGGTTTATGCCGTATAGTATTTCATACCTTTTGAACTGTGGATCAGTGGGATCTAAGGCAAAAAGAGGAGAAGTAAACAGAGCAGAAAACCGAGGATCATCATAATCAGCAGTGGGTATTTTATCCTCATCTGGAACTTCTTTTCCCTTTTTCCCTTTGCGCTTCTTAGGTTTCATGTTGTATCCTTTAAGACCATTCTCTGCACCCTTGTCATCAGCAAGTAATAACTCAAGCTCTGCCGTGCTTGCAGTTGCTTCCTTATCTGTATCTTGCCGTTCCTTTTCTTCTCTTCTATGATTACCCCCAGCCTCCTCACCCTTTTTACCTTTAGGCTCCTCAACAAAGAAATCATCTGGTTCTTCAATTGCTTCACGATCTGTATCGCTAGCCTCATCTTCTGATGAGTACTTTGATTTATTTTTCCTAGCCTTCTTCTTCTCACGTCTTTTTCTGAGATAAGCTTCCCAAATTGTTTCTGATTTCTTATCCTTCTTTTCTAGAATGCGCTTGCTTATATCCTCCAAGCCAGTATTGAAAGTGACCTCCATATCCTGGCCATCCTCCTCACCATCTTCATCAGAACCATCACCAGATTCAAGTAAAGCACGGTACTTATCTTGTTTTTTACTCTTTTTATCAGATTGCTCGTCTGCAATATTATCATCTTCATCATCAGTTTCACTCTCATCAGAAGCCAAAAATTCCTTCAACTCCAATTCAGCCACCTATATAAAAACAAAACAGGAATCAGTATAGAAGAAAAGCATAAGGACATAAATAAAATCTAAAGAGTTGGAAAAGTATAAACAACTATCACTGTTAAACTACCATTCCTCAAATTACAGAAAGAAATAAACTTCATATTACATTAGGCTGAAATTTCACCAGACACAGCAGAAGAATCATCAGAAGTAGCAGTTGTTGGAATCCAGATCAAGCTACTAACCTGATCCGCATTAAATTTTCGTTTCAAGGTCTTTACACGATCTGGTTCATCATCATCCCAAGAAAGTTGAACATTGCTATGCTGCAATGCTTTTGTAAAAAAATCTAGACCACCATAATTAGCAGGTGCCTGAACAAAAACAAGGAAATCAACAATTTATAACTGTAGCTTTATCTCCTCTAAGTACCGAGGTCTACAAAAACAAGTTGTGATATATGAGAAAAATTCAGCCAAGCAGGCAACATGTATTTGCTGCTATGATGCTACATACTTTTATTCCTTGAAGACAGAGCATTCAAAACCCTACTTTCCATATCGACATAACACATAAGCTCCTTTTAATCTTAAGGACAAAATAAGTACCTCTGTTGCAACATCTCGTGGTGGATATTTAAACTCCATAGTGTCGGGAATAAATCTCAAATCAAGCTTGTTTGAAGATCTTTCAAACTCAACACCATCACAAGCTCTGTAAAGGTAATCTGCTGTTGCACTAGAATCACATTCCACTACAGCATAGTAGTACCTGAGAGTAAATCACAGGTACATTATATGAATACTTCAAGATAGAAAGGACAAATAAAAAAAATAACATCTATTTGCAATGTAGCAGCTTAAAGCAGTTATTTGGATCGACCATGAGTTAAGATGACTCTTTTCATAACAAAGACACTATTTGTTTCATATCTTGAGGCAAGGACAAGATAAGGAGACTCTTCCTGCCCCAAGCATCATTTCCAGTAAGCAAAACTATACTCCATTGATAATTCAATCTGCATACCCAAATTCTCAGATATTGAACAAAATAGCAAAATTTTAAAAGTAGTAATAATAATAAAATTAATAATATTATTATTATTATTATTATTACTACAAATTTGACACAACAAGAATTTGAACAAAAACGCATAAAAAACAGAAATTTACAATAAATCACCTTAGTCTACTTTTCTCATAAGCACGCAATTTCTCCTCATCAATTTCATCATTATCCTCGTCGTCACTGTTCTCATTTTGACTATCGAATAGACCAACAGGACCACGAACTTCTTCCTCTTTCATTCGCTGAATCCCAAACTCAGATGGATAGACTGCCACAGATAAAATTTGTCCATCTTTCGGCAGAAATGAGCTCAATATTACAAGCAAATCAACCGCCTACAGTTACAACAACAAAAACTTGACCCTAAGACACAAATATTACAATAATTATCTAACTCGTTTATGTATGATGTACCTTAACATGTCTCCAGTCCATATTAACAATAGCAAGCCTGTGAGTTTCGTTGTCAATTTCTGGTATAGCTTCTTCCTGGTAAGTAAGATAAACTATTTCAATAAAAACATTCGATTTGAAGATTCTACAGTATCAATTTAAAAAAAAATTATACCTCTTCTTCAGGACCTTCATCAAAATCAACATCTTCCTCTTCGTCATCAGTAGTGCTCTCCGACACGTCGTCATCATCTTCCTCCTCAGTCCCACTTCCCGAAGACACGTCAGCAGCTTCTTTCAACTCACTCTCGCTATCAGTCTCGTTTCTTCTCTCTTCTTCTTCAATTTCTTCATCTTCATCGCTTTTTTTATCTTCCGCTTCAATTCGGTAATAATGTTGCAGAGAGCTTTTCGACGTTTTTAGATTCTTCTTAGGCTTGCCTCTTTTGTCGAACGGCGCCGTTGATGAAGCGAAATTTTTGTCGGTGAACATGCGGTCGAATCGGGAGTCAATAGCGACTTTCGATTTTTGCTTCGGAACATTCTGGAACCTGGGGTCCGAGTGTACGGACGCAAATCGAGAATCTGTGATGATCTTTTTGTTTTTGTTGTTGTCTGAGCCATCCTTTGACCTGTTTTTCCTTTTGTTCTTGTTTTTGTTTTTGGAGCCCATGGTGAATTCTGGGGTTTGTGTAGCTGAGAATAGGGTTTTAGGTGTGGATGACAACAGGTGTTTGGACGCGGGAATTAATGCAACCAACACCGGTTTTGTTGAAACCGCCAAGGCTAAGATTATTCTGGGGGTGGATTTAGTAAACTTTTGACAGTTTTTTTTTTTTTTTTTTGGAGTAGACCTTTATTCTAAAATTTTTTTAACTCCATTTAAATTTTATTTCCTATAATACCCCATTTAATTTATTAAATACTAACCATTTATTAAAATCAACCATCTTACAATAAAATTTTACTGTAAACAAAGAATTTTTTTAATTTTTTATTAACATAAAACTTAAATTTTTTAATTATTTTCTTTTTATTATATGGTTTCTATTTCCATGATCCTAAACTCTATAAGTTTTAAAAAAATAAATATAAATATAAATTATTAAATGGAATGGAATGGATGTAAACAAATTTTTAAAGTAAACTACAATAAAGTTTATTTAAAATAATAAATAATCTAATTTGTCTTTAATTATTTAGATAATTTCAATCAAAAATAAATTTTATGAAGATTTTAAAGCATGTCAAAAGGTTTTTTTTTTTTTTAAAGGTTCATTCCAACGGACTATGATAGTTGGGTTTTGATGCATCACATGTATTAGGGTCGAAGGACTTTAGACTATATTTAGGAGTAGGATAAAATGTAAGATTATACTAATTTTTTGGACATTATATTTATCCCATATTTGGCAAGCCCACTTGGATTGGATTAAGTTGACTAAATTTAAATTTAACTCTACCATCATAGGATTAGTTGTCCTAATTCGCATGGGTTTAAAGAGGATTAGACTAAGAGTGTTTGTCTCTTTATGACATCTTATTTATTTATTTATTTATATTCATTATTCCATAAAAATTAAGTAATTTTTTTTATTTTACCTGTGACATCTTCTTTCATTTATTTATTTGTACTAATATTTAATGCTAAAATAATTAGGTGTGGTGTATTATACGTATTAACAAAATTATGATTAAGAAACATGCCATTTATCATTTGATTATTATGTAAAATATTTGATAAATAATTATTTTTATAATTAATTGTTTTAATTATATTTTATTTAATAGGCAACAATATACATCACATATAAAAGTATGTAATTTGAATAAATTTAATTGTTCCTTTTAACTACTATTTAACTTCACTTATATTTAATTTAACCTACTCTAATCATCAAACACAAACTATTTCTAATTCTTAATGGTGGAATTAGAAGATGAACACTTAAATCCTTAGAAAGTATCCAATATCAGTAAGCATGTCACAGTGATTATGATGCCAAAAAAAGGGTTGCATCTACAACAATATCCGCTATAATGTTTGAGTACATAACATAAGACGATATTCAATCACAGATAGGCCTAAAATTTAAGGAAAAAACCCAGCAAATTATTTCATATTTTTCCAATAGATTTGACGAATAATTACCTTGTAGCATTGCTAAATAACCTTAAGAAGCACTACTACACAATTACTAGACTTGGTCAGTGAACTTATTACAATCTCATCACTGCCATACTGTCAAGTGAACTCGGCCTCTTTAAATACTCTTCTTATGTAGGTACACACAAACCAAATTTAAGAGCTAAAAAATAGTATTAAATCATACTTTTGTTGTTGAATTTTCAGTGACTTCACCAAGGAAATGCACTAAGTTCAAATTACCATGATAAAACATGCCACGATGCTGAATGGGTCATCACAATTCATAAAGACAACAAAGCCGAAATATGGAAACTGTTCCTCAACACTACTTTGAATGTAATTTCATGACCATTTTATGAGAGTATAAAGTTTCCCATCAATCTGAGTCATAGAAATTTGAAACATGACATTTAATATGAAAGAAGGAATGCAAAATGAGCAATACATGACATACAATATGATACGACCTCCAATCAATATTTGTCAGTATCACGAGGTTTCCACCTTTCGAGCAGGTGTGACCGTTGCAATGTTTGCTCCACTTCCTGCATTTCAACTACAGGGCCATCTTCCAGCTCCCTTACTTTAATGGGCGAGGATGTATCACTCCCCTCCCCTTGAGAATGAACCTTGTCCTCAAGGTTAAACTTTGGGTACAGTCTGCAGAACTCAGCAAGGTCTTCCCAAGTTGAATTCTCAGGAGCACAGCCAGACCACTGAACCAAAATTTGATAATGCTTTTTTCCTTGTTTTAATATGAATCGGTCAGCAAGTATAGCTATAGGAGTAGAGACAGGCTTATTGTCAATGGTATCAGGAGGCAAAGAGGAAACATAAACAGCCGAGTTTCCCACATAAGGTTTGAGTGCTGAGATGTGAAATACCATGTGAACTTTGCATCCTTCAGGCAATTGCAGCTTATAAGCAACAGCTCTGATTCGTTCTGATACTCGGAAAGGGCCATAATATCGTTTAGCCAACTTTTGAGAAGCACGCTTAGCCACTGAAATTTGTCGATGAGGTTGAAGGCGGACTAAAACAAGATCATCAATCTGTAACTGGAGTTCTCGTCGATGGGCATTGGCTTTTTGTTCCATACGATGTTGAGCTTGAAGTAAATTAGTTTTTAAAGTTCTCAACAATTCATCTCGCTCCAACAACAGATCTTCTAAGGCTTGAATCGAAGTAGAACCTTTTGTATATCCAGGAATTGTGGGGGGTAATCTTCCATAGAGTGCTTGAAAATGTGTCATCTTCAACCCACTGTGATAGCTTGTGTTGTAACAAAATTCAGCCCAACCTAACAAGTAGGGGTGGGCATATTTTAACCGAACCGATCCAAACCGACCATTTGGATCGGTTTGGATCTGTTTCATTAGTAAAAAAACTGATTTCGGTTTATTGGATTGCAAACCGACATCACTCGGTTTGGATTTCGGTTTGGAAGGATTCCAAACCGATTCAAACCGATTCAAACCGATCCAATCCAGAAATATTATATAATTACATAATATTCTAAGTTAAGCAATCTAACTAATTATATTTATCATTTTATGCAGATTTTGACAAATCAAAAGTAATTGGGCCATAAATTTTGACGGACAAGATGCACAATATTTTAATTGTCAAATGTTGTTCAAGTTTATTTTAATTTTGTGAGTTTGTTTTGAATGAACATGTTAAGAACTTGTTTATTAGGATGTATTATGCTGTAAACTTGTATGGATGTATCTTTGAATTGTTATGTATATATCAAAGTAGATATGAATAATATAAAAGAGGTATCAATTTGGATTACGGACACAAAAAAATAACAAATAATTTAGGTAAAATAATATAAAAGAAGTGGAATTTTAGCTAATAAGTTCAAACCGAATCCAAACCGATCCAATCGGTTTGGATCGGTTCGGTTTGAAAAAATTTTAGGTTGATATCGGTTTGAAAATATTTCAAACCGATTAGTTTGGATCGGTTTGAGAATATGTCCCAAACCGATCCAAACCGAATTTGCCCACCCCTACTAACAAGCTTAACCATGACTGCGGTTTGTCCTGAGTAAAGGCTCTTAAGTACTGTTCGAGGCCACGATTCACTACCTCTGTTTGACCGTCAGTTTGAGGGTGATAAGCAGTACTGTGCCGCAATGTAGTGCCACTGAACTCAAATAGTTTCTGCCAAAAATTACTCATGAATATAGGATCTCGATCTAATATTATTGAGCTTGGAAACCCATGTAACTTGACTACCAAATCAGCAAAAAGATTGGCTGTTTTGCTGGTTGTGAACTGAGATGGCAGTGCACCAAAGTGGGCTGATTTCGTTAAGCGATCCACTACCACCAAGATTACCTCGAAGCCTTTAGAAGTTGGCAAGCCTGTAATAAAATCCATAGTCAAAGCATCCCAAACAAGTGAAGGAACGGGTAAAGGTTGAAGTAATCCAGCAGGTGCTTGAGTAGAATTTTTAATTTGCTGACATGTAAGACGGGCAGCAATGTAGTTCTCAACATCAAAGCGCATTTTCGGCAAAAAAAAAGTAGAAGAAAGCCGAACTAGGGTGCGTTTCACGCTTGCATGCCCTGCCATGGGGGAGTCATAGAATTCCTTAAGAAGCATGCTCTTTAATTTGGAGTGAGGACTGACGTAGTATCGATGGTTGTAAAGTAATAGTCCCTCACGAACCGAGAAGGCTGAAGAAAGTTCTCCCGTGGCAAACTTGTTATGAAGTAACAACAGATCAGGCAAGGACGAATTGTCATCATGCAAAGTGGTTAGGATATCCACGGTTGGCTTCGAGATTATAGAGAACAACTCAGCTTGAGCATTTATGGAGTCGGAAAATTGATCCACATGTACTCGAGATAAGGCATCAACAACTTTATTGGAACTTCTCGGCTTATACTCAATTCGAAAATGAAAACCCAACAATTTCCTGACGTAAGCTTGTTGTTCAGGAGTTTAAATTACCTGGTGAAACAACTCTTTAATGCTTTTATGATCAGTTCGAATGATGAAAAAGCGATCGAGTAAGTATTGGCGCCATTTTTGTACAGCAACAACAATCGCGTGCAGTTCTTTGATATAAGTCGAGGTAACCCGCAATCGAGGACCCAACTTTTGACTAAAATAAGAAATGGGATGACCCTGTTGCATCAATACTGCTCCAATTCCAATATTAGAAGCATCCATCTCTATAACAAATTCAAGCTCAAAATCGGGTAAATGCAATACCGGGGCAGCCACCATTGCATTTTTTAAAGTCATAAAGGCATCCGAAGCTGCTGGAGACCAATGGAATGCCTCTTTACACAACAAATCTGTCAATGGAGCCGCAATTGAAGCATAACCTCGGATAAATCGGCGATAATAGCCTGTGAGCCCGAGAAAGCCTCGTAGTTGCTTAACAGTCTGCAGCAATGGCCATTCTACCATGGTTGTAATTTTTTTAGAGTCTGCCTGCACTCCTCCAGCAGTCACTATGTGGCCCAAATAAATAGCTTCTTGGCAAAATAGACACTTCGACAACTTGACATAAAACTGATGTTCTTGCAAACGAAACAAAACATGTTCCAAGTGATTGACATGACCAGTCAATGAAGAACTATAAACCAAAATGTCATCGAAAAAAACAATAACAAATTTGCGTAAGTAAGATGCAAATAGTTGATTCATAGTTGCTTGAAATGTCAAGGGGGTATTAGTTAAACCGAATGGCATAACCAAAAATTTGTAATGCCCCTAATGAGTACGAAATGTTGTTTTATAAGTATCTCGCTTATGAACTCGTATTTGGTGATAACTAGCTCTCAAATCCAGCTTGCTGAAAATCCGTGCTCCTCCCAGCTCATCAAATAATTCATCAATTGTGGGAATAAGAAATTTATCCGGCACTGTGACTGCATTCAAGGCTCGGTAATCAACACAAAACCTGTATGTGCCATCCTTTTTCTTGACCAACAAAACGGGAGAGGAGAAAGGGTTGTGGCTTGGCTTTATTATCCACTGTTCTAACATTTCCTTGACTAGTTTTTCCATTTCTGTTTTTTAAAAATGAGGATATCTATAGGGCCTCACATTCACTGGCTTTGAAGTAGGCAGGAGGTGAATTTTATGGTCAATGAGTCTATGAGGAGGCAGACTCATAGGTGGGGAAAATAAGGTTTTATATTGTTGAAGGAGAATGATGATTTGTTCGGGTAATTGGGTGGGAAAGTGAGGTTCCAAGAGTGAGAAATTTGTGTCGGAAGCAAGTGTGTCATTAATAATGGGATGCAGCTCAAATAATGAATGCACGGCATCTGTAGATAACAAGGCATGAAATTGATGGAAGGAAATCATATGAGAGGTTTGGATGGGGTCACCTCGTAAAATGATTGGATTGCCCTCCCAACAAAATTCCATAGTCATTGCACGGTAATCTATAGATATTTTACCAAGATGTTGAAGCCACTGGATTCCTAGGACAGCATCGGGACCTTCAATTGGCAATATATAGAAATCCAACTTGAAAGTGTGACTCTGTATCACTAGTAGCACTTGAAGACATTGAAAACGGCAAATTAAGAAGTCGCCATTACCAATATAAACCCGAAAAGTAGGGATGGATTGAATTTGCAGGCCAAGTCGTTCTGCCCATTGTGGTTTGATGAAGTTGTGTGTACTGCCACTATCTATTAAAACATGTAAGTGTTGGCGGCCAATTTCGCCTAGTACCCTCAAAGAACGTGGGTTAGATTGCCTAGCTAGTGCATTTAAGCTGGATATATCAGCTGTCACAACTTCCTCTGTTTGTTCAAGCAAGGGAGACCCCTCCGATGGTTCACTTTCATCATCATTTGTGCCTAACAACAAGAGAAATTTACTACGGCAATGATGGTTTGCACTATATTTCTGGTCGCAATTGTAACACAACCCCTTGTCTCTTTTTTCTTTCAATTCCACTGGGGAGAGACGACAGATGGGAAGGGCTGGAGTGGGTAAAAGTGGCGATGATGGTATTGGTTTTGGGGTAAGTAAAAGTGGCGGTTGGGATGATGGTTTTTGAGTAGCAAAACTGGCATGTGGATAAGTGGAAGGAAATTTGTTGTGGACATGGTGAGTGAGAGCAGGGGTGGTTTGTTGTGGTTGAGGAGTAACAGTGTTCCATTTTGTCCAAGAACGGCCTGAAATTTTTTATTCCTCAGATTTAGCTTCATATGCTCATGCTAGAGTAAAGGCTTCCATGAGGGACGTGGGTCTGCCAAACAACAACTCTCGCCGAATGTCAGGTTTTAAGCCAGTGATAAAGAAACTAATTAGTAACGGCTCGGAAATGCCTGTGACTTTATTCATCAACTCTTCGAAGGCAGATTGAAACTCTGCGACTGTAGATGTTTGTGTGAGCTTGGACAAATTGCCCTGATGATCTTCATACATAGAAGCACCAAAACGTTGTTTGAGATTGATTAAAAAACTTTGCCAAGTGCTCAATAGATTGTTGGCTTTCATCCACTGAAACCATGCAGCAGCTTTTCCTTCCATGTGAAAAGAAACAATACGTAACTGTAGATGATCCGGAGTGCCATGAAAATCAAAAAATTCATTGATTCGAAAATCCCATCCATTTGGATCAGTACCATCAAACTTTGGAACCTCCATTTTCATGGAGCGTAACAGAGGTGAATTATCCGTACTACTAACAAGAGTAGTGGACTGTGTTGGGAAAGCCGTCGACGATGTCGGAACCGTAGTCGAAGATGACGGTGTTGACGCCGGAGGACGGGATAAATCTGCTGAAACTCCGATAGAACTACTGATATGAGATCGTAACTCCTCAAAACGAGAATCAACCGTGGACATATATTTTTGGAGGTTTTGATGAACAGCCAGTGTGTGGCTTTCAAGAAGTGTTTGCATCTTAGAAATAATCTCAGGATCCGTTGTGGCCTCTTGGTTGGTCATTTTTGCAGAGAAATAGGGAGTAGATGACAGAGAATGACAAGGAGCAAAAAAAAGGCAATGAAAGCACCAGTTGATACGACCTCCAATGAATATTTGTCAGTATCACGAGGTTTCCACCTTTCGAGCAGGTGTGAGCTCCACAAGAACAGAGAGAAAATAATAGAGATAAGAAAGAAAGAAACTTTTGTGTATTATATTCTTGTTTTGCTCACGCCTTTCCACTTTACATATATCTTTTTCATTCTACCACTTTTTGTATAACTAACCAATTGCAATAATAAAACAAAGATAATAAAAATCACAGTTGTCCTCGTGGAATAATTCTCCTGAATATTCCCCTAGGTGACATAGTCCTTGAGATATTCTGGAGTTTTGCGAGCACGAGCTGGCCGTTGCAATGTTTGCTCCACTTCCTGCATTTCAACTACAGGGCCATCTTCCAACTCCCTTACTTTAATGGGCCAGGATGTATCACAATATGCAACAAATTGATAACTAATATAAAACAACATAACATGCAATATTTCACTCAAAACATTAAACAAAGTGACGTTATATATGCAAAAAAAAAAAAAAATTTGTCAAAATGAAACTGGGGCAAATAGTAATAGGTTTAGTATGTCGACCATTATATCCAATGGAAGCATCGATGTCGTCGTTTGCTAGACTTCGATCACGGGATTCCTGAGTTTGAGTGTAAGAAATTTCGATGGAATTTTGCCGTTAGGGTTTAAGGAAATGAGATGCCTTGATGATAATTGCTGCTTGGCCGCGGGAACTAATGCGACCAACCGCCGCAGAAACATGGGCTGAGCCCAATTGGCGTTCTGGGCCTGCTGCATTTTAGGCCAGCCTGAAGAAAATTTTCTTTTAACAAACATAAAGAATTTTTGAAGTTCAATACGTTTCATTCCTGTAGTGAAGAGTAATGCTAGAGTCTAGACCATAATTAATCTTTTAGAGATTTCATGTCAACTGATGCCATATATTATCATGGTTAAATAAGTAATTATTTAAGTTATAATAACATATAGTTTAATTTAGCTGATTACTAGAGTCGAATCTTAAAAAAAAATAGGCATATTTTTAGGGGAAAAAAGAATATATTACATGAAATAAGTTCACGAAAATGAGATAACTTCATGAAAAATCCTTTTATATGTCTAAGCGCTTTGTTATAGAGCATTATCAAAATCCCCATCATATCGTTTGTTAAGAAACCGACCACTATAACTAATAGGAAGCTTAAAAACCAATCTTTGATTACAGAAATAACGACTCTGATGGCTGAATCCTAACCGCCTCAATCTTCATTCTTTTACAAAATTGTAGGGCCACTTTGCTATAATGCAAACAAATGCTTCTTGATTTTTATTATTAGTATTTTTTCCTCACGAGCTCTCAGCGGATAATTAATTAATGAATTTCAAGGCCAAAGATGGATGTGACAAAGATTTGTCTCGTAGCAATGCTAGAATGCTTAGAATTTAAGACTTCATAATTACCACTTTGGTTAACAAATTCGTTTATTAGGGCCACATTCTCATCCTGTCTAGAGAAAATCTCTGCCACTATAAATACCATTGTTAAGCTTCATTATCTCCACAAAAAAGCCCAAGTTAAGAGCAAAAAAGAGGTTTAATTATCATGGCATTTCGAGTTGCATTCTTGACCTCACTCCTCATACTTTCAATGTCTTCATCAGGAAATGCACTGAGTTTGAATTACTATGAGAAAACATGCCCTGATGCTGAGTGGATCATTGCGGCTGCTGTCAAGGCTGCAGCTGCAAAAGATAAAACTGTCCCTGCAGCATTACTTCGGATGCATTTTCACGACTGTTTTATTAGAGTATTAAGTTTCCTATTGATCTCACTCGTTAACATTTTTTTTTTTTTTTTTTTTGACGATTCAAAGTTCATTTTGGTCTAAATCGCCTGCATTTCTTTTCTGTTAAGGGATGTGATGCATCAGTCCTGTTAAATTCAAAGGGGAGCAACAAGGCAGAAAAGGATGGACCTCCTAATGTTTCTTTGCATGCATTCTATGTCATTGATAACGCAAAGAAACAAGTAGAAACATTGTGCCCCGGTGTTGTCTCATGTGCTGATATTTTGGCTTTGGCCGCCAGAGATGCTGTTGTCCTTGTAAGATACTGCAAACTAATATACTTTCTATTAACCAATCAATTTTTTCCCCTTAAATTGATCATCTTTGGATTGCTTATTTGATTTAATCTCACAGTCTGGAGGTCCAACTTGGGACGTGCCTAAAGGAAGAAAAGATGGAAGAACATCCAAGGCTAGTGAAACAGTACAATTGCCCGCTCCGACCTTCAACATTTCTCAATTACAGCAGAGTTTCTCCCAGCGAGGTCTATCAATGGAGGACCTAGCAGCTCTTTCAGGTAAACATGCCCCACCTGCCACGGTCATCCATATAGCAAATTGCATTTATGAGCAGACAATGACAATGTTTTGGTTATGACTCTTTTGTAGGAGGGCATACTCTAGGATTTGCTCACTGTTCCTCCTTCCAAAGCAGAATAAACATGAACAATGCCGACCCTACAATAAATCCTTCATTTGCAGAGAGCTTGAGGAATATTTGTCCAATCCACAACCAGGCAAAGAATGCTGGTGCTAACATGGATGCTTCTTCAGCAACTTTTGATAATACATACTACAAGCTTATCCTGCAGGGAAAGAGCTTGTTTGCTTCAGACCAAGCTCTGCTCAGTCACCCAGAGACCAAAAATTTAGTTTCTAAATTTGCCAGCTCGCACCAATCTTTCAATGAAGCTTTTGTGAAGTCTATGATCAAAATGAGTAGCATCAATGGAGGACAGGAGGTCCGGAAAGATTGTAGGGTGGTAAACTAAGGATCAGTATCTTAGCTTACAGATAGCTCCAGTCAATCTCACAGTAAGAAAGCAGGAAAATCCATAAACAGGCTGGCTTTGTTTTGATCTACTGGTACTTGATGTACTGCACAAGTAGATGCCTGTCCAACTTGCATTGATATGGTTGAATGACAACCATAATATTGTAGTAATAATTTTAAGCATAATATATAAGAGTTGGATCTAAACTAGATTATGTTGCAACTTGATAGCATAAATAAACATTTATCAAAATTCAACAGAATACGCTTAAAAGTTGCAAACACAAGCGTATGGCTCACACTGTAGTCCAGTTAGGAAGTTGAATTCTGAACAAATAAAAACTTGAATTCAACATCTTATCTCCTCAGATACTCTCATGCATTCAAAGATAACATATCTTACAGTCCATGACATGCAGAAGTCGTCCTAAAACATCAGTCATCTCACAGTGGAAGTCGAAGTTTCCTGTGCCGTAATATGCAAGAATGTAAATAAGAGTTGCAGTAAACTCACAGGTGCTCATCCATGCAATTAGTATTTGGTTACCTCAGGTGATTCATGATTCAACACAATCTCTGCCAATTGAATGTTGCCATTTAGCTCACGAGCTTTATAATGTGGCAAGAATGAAAAGCCATCAACAAGCTTCACACACTTCAATCCCCATTTCACCATCAAGAACTCAATAAGATGATGCCCACTGCAGTGTGCCAGAAACAGAAAGAATAAGTAAAGATTGGATGAGGGGAAAAAAAAAACATCATTACCAGTAGATTGTGCAAACCACAATCTGTGCAGACAGAAGAAATAAGAATACCTTCGATTATGATAAGTCGTAATGAAGACTGATCCTGGAGAACTCTGGAGCAGATATGTGATGGTGGCAAAGAGGTCATCAAAGGCTTACCAGCAAAACCAGAAACAACATTTCAGCTTGAGCCAACAAATCAAATGGTAAGAAGAGAACAGATCAAGATTTCAAAAGCACAAATTTTACCACTTGCATCATAAAATACATCAGCCCCCAGAATAATATTGGGATTTAAATCGAATATAGATGCATCCAAAAATCCCCATGTCAGTCCCATTACCTACAGAATATAACATGTCTACTGAAAAACAACTCAAAAGGCAACATTTTTTTTTTCATCTTTCAATGCGAAGACAAGCAGTAAACTGGCAGGGTAAATATGTGAAACAGTTAAAAATTGCGATAATTTACTCTACAGTTCAATTTATTCATTTCGCAGACTCTTCTCATGTTCTTCAGCACCTGCAATGGAAAAGTACAAGAAAAATTAAAGTAAATTAAATTAAATCAAGGCAAGAAGTAACTACATTCTTGACAAATTAATTAAAGTACCAAGTTATGTATTTACATTCATAATCTGCTTCTTCAACAGAATTCACCAACGAGCTGAAAGCAATTATAACTTGCGCTTTCAAAATGGTAAAAGCACTTTAATTAATATCTACTTTTTTTTTAAGATAACTGCTTTTAGGTGCTTTTACTTTATTAAAAAAAAAACACAAATAAATACAATGAAAAAACTTAAACATTTAAATTTTAATGAAACAGGTCCCCAATAAAGGAGAAAAAAAAAATGAAATTTAAAGGATATAGATACCTCTATCCGATTGGAATCATCAGTAAGAGTGACATTCGATCCCACTTTTGCTGCTACCAATCCAGGCAATGAAGTTCCTGCACCGAGCTGCAAAACTAGCAATCATGTAAACAACATTTATCAACACGATTATTGATTAATGATAAGCTGAATGAGGATCGGAATTGCATATGCCTCAACTACGTTCGCCCCGGAAAAGCGATATCTCTGTTGCCAAACATACTCCGCCAGGATAACACTACAGGGCCATACGAACAGCCCGTATTCTTCTTTCATATTCTGATCAGCGATAGCGAACAACAAACAAACAAACCAATAAATAAAATATAAGAGAAACAGTGATCGAACATTTTTGGTCTTTGATAATTTTCTCAAAAGAGAAGTACCTCAATGATAGCGATAGAGAAGGAGGATTTATCCGATTCATCGACGAAATAATGCTGAGATACCGTGGTCATGTGCTTATCGGTCATTTCATCCTCGTCCTTTTCAGAACCAACGTCCCTCATCCGGTGGCGCTTAACCTAGGCGCCAACTGAGGTGCTATGCTTTCTCTGATCTATCAATTAAAATATTTTTTTTTATAAAAAAATTATTTCTTGATCAAATTATACGTATACATACATATTTACGTATAACTTATGTCAACTTTTAACTAATTTTTCATAACCCCTTTTCTAAATAATTCATTTATGTTTTTTTTAAAAAAAAAAAAAAACTGAAATTGAGCCGATTAGTAAATCTCAGTTTTAAATTGAATTATTGTCATCCATCATTATCCTTCTTATGTCTCTTATCCGATAAGTATTTTCGGCCCAGAGAATTATCAAAAGCCTAGAGTTCAGTACGCAGCAGACATACAAAACTTTTGTTGCATCGATCGAAAATCAACGGTCAAGACCAAGGCCCCATCTAATGAGGCAGAATCAACGCGCCAAAATGGACAATGGCCCACGCCTAAAGCAAACACACCGATTTCCTACGCACGTCGCTCCCATGCAATCACTGTCCACCTGTCAATTCACTGATTTAACTTTGCACCCTCCCTTTCGATCGAGAACCAGCCCCAATCTTCTCCTTCACTTAAGCAAACCAAAAGTAAAGCCCTCAGTGCAAGCACTCGCTCTACTCCAATGGCTTTCGCTCACTACTTGACTGCTGTTCGCCCTGTTCCCGTTGTCACCTCAGAACAGACTAAAATTTCAATATTGCCGTTGTTCACTTCTTCTTCTTCTTCGTCTTCTTCAGTTAGCACTCAGTCTTTGTTTTCAAAGGCTCGAAAGCTCTCTCTCTTTCCTAGATTCCGCAGAATCGGACATAAAGGTAATTGCATCAGCTTATAAAAGTTTGATTATTTTATTAATGTTTATAGTTAGTTTGTCGAGGATTTATAGATAGATATTGAGAATGTTGCTGGGTCTAAAAGTACTACTCCTGAGAATAAGTTTTAAGTCACAGTTTGACGATAATGTTTTGTCAATTTTGACGAATTCTGATGGGAAGTGAAGTCATGGACTTTAAAATCCTATTTGGATTATTTATTTATTGCTGAGGAGGGCACTGATCATGGCCACCCCTCCACATGTAGAATTGTAATTTCTTAACTTGAAATATGTCTGTGCAGTTCATTTTATGAAGGTAATTTACTACTTCTGCAATAAAGAAGCTCACTTAGCACTTCAATTAATAAATGAATGGAAAGTAACATCTCTAGGGCAGGAATAAAATTTGCTGTAGCAGATCGACTTAGGTCTGGTTTCTAACTGCCACGCTTCAGCTTAGTTTTGAAACCACCCCAGCTATATTGTGTGGTAAATACGGTGCTTAAAGATTTTCAGTCTTGTAGTGTCTCGGGATTTGTATTCTTTCTTTTAGGGCTAGTGATTCATGGCAGCTGGGGATTAAAGCCACAGCACTCAGTTGCAAACAGGCCCATATTTTACCTCAATTTACTTGCTACATATATTGTGCATACTGCATCAAAATGATAGCACAAGAAGTAATTGCGGCAAGGCGACTTTATATGATACTTTAGAAGAAAATAAAAGCAGAAAGGAAGATATTGCTGTGAAGTTTCTTTTTCATTAAGTAGTCATTTGAATTGCTTTGTTTTGTTTAAGATGCTCTGATTTTCCTGTTGCCTGCTGATGATATTTATCCATACTTGGTGATTTTCTAGCTGCAATGTTTTCTTCTTATCTCATTGCAAGTAATTTTGAAAGTTAGAGAATGTATGCCCTTTATTTTTCTCTAATGACACTGTTTTTTAAAATCTGATTTCCATCAGCCAAGGTTAAGTCTCCAGAATCTGAAATCAACTCAGTTGCAGAAGCATTTACTAATTTCAAGCATCTTCTCCTGCCGATCACAGACCAGAATCCATATCTCTCTGAAGGAACAAGACAGGTGACTTTTCTTTATAGACACTCTTATGTTAAACTTATTTTCTTTAGAAAAATTACTTCAATCTCATGTGATCTTTGGAGATATTTTTTCTTATGTTCATGTTAAATATTTGTTGGAATTTAGACGCTTGGTACCTTTCCTATTGCAAGTATTCATGTCAGTTGTTAGGAGTATGAATGTGGTGCGATTTTGTTTTAAGATTCTGATGGTATATATGTGAGTTTCTGGTTGTAATGGGATTTGAGATATTGGTTCTCCTGTAATTTGAAACCGTAGAGTAGAGTCTTTCATAATGCTGATGACAGAGCAAAGTCTTTCATGACAAAATGGGAGGATCGCCGACCTCTAGCTTTGTCAAGTCAATGTCGAATCTAATTTTGTATTGTTTGCATGTTGCAACCATCTCACACATTGGTTTAATTGTTTCTAAAAGGCAGCTGCAACTACTGCTGCTTTAGCAAAGAAGTATGGAGCCGACATCACTGTTGTGGGTATGTAAGCTGGCCTCTGTTGATACCATTTTGATATATGCTAATGAGTGCAACTAAGCAGTAGAGACAAGTCTACTCTAACAGCCCAGTTTAGTAAATGATTCAAGGGAAATGGAACTTTATGTTCTTTGCAGTTATAGATGAAAGGCAGAAAGAATCGCTGCCAGAGCATGAAAACCGGTTGTCTAGCATCCGCTGGCACCTCTCTGAAGGTATGTACGAAACTTTGTGCTTTCGTAAACATGCCAGAGTATTTGTCTTTATCATGTGGAAATATGTTTCTTTATGACCCAACTACTGAGTTGCATAACTGTATTGATACAAAAATAACAATAACAATATATGTTTATAGGTGGATTCCAGGAATTCAGATTGTTAGAGAGACTTGGGGAAGGAAGCTCCAAGCCCACAGCTATCATTGGTGATGTTGCTGATGAATTGAATTTAGATTTAGTAATCATAAGCATGGAAGCCATCCATTCGAAGCATGTAGATGCAAACCTTCTTGCTGAGTTCATTCCATGCCCTGTCTTGCTTTTGCCATTGTAAATGTTTGCTTTTGCAAAACCCAAGCACCAACTGAATCGTGTTGCAAAATGCGGGTTTCCCTTGACGGGCATCTATGATCATAGAAGACACAGTTTTAGCTTGTTGGACTCTGTTTGTGTCTGGCCCGTTCTGAATAAGACCATTGGCACAAGGGAAAGGCCGAGGCTCAGACTCCTGCTGTAAATTTTAGTTTCGTTCTTGATTTGGCTTTTCTTGTGTGAATGTTATTTACCCCATTATCGAGTAATCATGGTGTGGACAATCCACTTTTCTGATTCATGTTTTGAGACACAGCATGGTTGGTATATGATAAAATTAGAATTTTGGTGTCTCTGACTTTCAGATTTCATAGTAACGTTTAGGATTGTACACAATTTTACTCCCTTTTAAATCTGGATTATACAAGTCAAAGCATTTTGGTTATCTGTCTGTTTGTACGTCCACCGTCAAAGCCCATGGACAATAGTTGTCAAACATACCCTACGTGTCGTCTGGCCCGGAATTAGAAAGTATTTTGAAACACAACTTTCCCGTCATCCCGTGCATCGGAGGAGCATGAACTTTGAATCAGAGAAAAGCTGCGCGTTGGCTTCTGTTTGGTGTTTATTCTTCATTTTTCCTGTTTCCCCTAGAAAGTAGAAACGCTAATCCAAGTATCCCTCTTTCTATTCACTTTTAAGACCAAACTCAGTGTTCAGGTCCATGAAAACGTAAGGAGAATGTTTTCTCTTAACTGAAATTTTAATTTGTAAGCATGCCGGGCGAATTATAAGCGCTTTTATTCGCGGCGAGGGCGAGCTCTAAAATTGAGAAATTCTGCCGAAAGTTGATGGTGAAAGCCCATCTTCGACTGTAGAAGCACTTTTACTCGCAACACCAGCTTCAAAGAGTTGGATTATTGGCACCCCTCCAAAATCCTCTTAAACCCCCACTATGCATTTTTAATTGTAGCCTTCGATATAATTACATTAAGAGACACAAACATATCTAATTAAACCCACATATATAATACTGGTAATTTTTCTTTTGCTAAAAATTAATTCTTTGTACAACCTGATAAGTTTTACTACCCGGTATTCTTTACTTCATTTTGAACGCCCCTTGCCATTATACACATTTTTCTTTTCTAAATATTAATTAAATTAGTTTATTTAAATAAAAAACTGAAACTGTTTTCATTCCGCTTAGAGTGCATGTGCATTCGCCAATGACAGCATGGTGAAGAACCCAATACTAGATTGAATTTCTTTTGTGTTTATAATAAAGCCATAACAAAAGTTTCAGATCTCCAAGAGGTTGAAAGCATCTACAGTTGTTTATAAATAGACTTAATTGAGGGGACAATAACTAATAAGAAAAAAATTGTTTTTACAAAAAAGTAAACTAGTAAGAAGAATATATTTAGTATAACTATAGTAGTGTTTTTTTTTTAAATCTAAAGTATAAATAAATCTAAATTAATTTGAATTTTTAAAAAACTTGAATATTTAAGGGTGTTTGTTTTTTAACTTAATGACTTAAAGTGATTTAATTTAATTAATTAAGTTAATTAGAAGTGCTTATTTTTATAATAGGACTTTTCAAATAATTTTGACTTAATAAGATAACCAATTTTTTTGGCTTTTTATTGAATAAAGAAATATGAATCAATCACTAATTTCTAATGTCAAAAATATCCCTAATTAATTGTTTATTTTTCATGTCTATCCTTCCTCGGTTTGTTTCTTCTATCAAATTCTTGAATCTTCCATTATTGGTAATCAAAAGTTTTATTTTGAAACTTTTTTATGTAATTATATAATTTGTTTTTATAAATATATATATATATATATATATATATATATATATATATATATATATTATAATTCCAAAATCATTATGTATTCACTTGAACGTGGTTTTACTTATATATGATAAAATATTATGGCATTTATATTTGACATTCAAATTTAATAAGGATACAAATATAAAAGTATATATTTTTAGTTCTTAAAGTTGAAAAAACAAATAACTTAATACTTGTTTTCAGAGATTCGGGGAAAAAAAAAAGCAAACATATCAGACAGTTCTCTTCAAATTTTATACCAATTCAGCTCTATTTAGATTTTGGATAAAAACAAATGCCATCTAAATCTGAATAATAGTTTTTTTTTTGTTTGAATCTCCGAAAATAGGTACTAATTCATTTTAAAAAAAAATTAAAAAAATCTTAGATCAAGAAATTTTACATTTGCACCTTTACATAATTTTAATGTTAAACAAATAATAGAAAAAACTTAAAGAACATAAATAATATAGCATTTTATTATTTCATACATTATGTTCAAATGAATACAACTCTTTAATATCCTAAACTAGAAAATGTTGATCAATTTTATTGTAGTTTATAATGTTTTATATGAAAAATATTCATAAAAAAATTATAAAGCTAAATGATGTTAATTTGGAAAAAAATAAAAGGATCAAAAATAAAAATATTCTTCTTTACTATTACAAGCTATAGAGATGAATGATAATGGTAATTATTAAGTTTAGTTTGGGTAAAGATGAAAATAAATTAATTTGAATAGGGATGTTTTGGAGAATATATTGCAATGATGACTTTTATATTAAGTAAAAAGCTAAAAAAATTGGCTTAATAACTTAATGATTGAAAATTTTTATTAAGTTAAAAAAATAAATAGACTTAACGGTTTAACTAGTTGAAATTAAGTTAATTAAATCATTAAGTTAAAAAAAAGAACTGTTGGTATGGGGTTTGAACAATATTAAGAAAATTAAAAGAGTGGGATACCTATGATTAATAGTTTTTAATTAAGCTAATTTTTATAATTACTGGAGGCGTCATAGAAAATTTATATATTTTAATGGGGTAAATATGCAAAAGATATTTCGAGGGATGCCAATAGAAGCCTCAAGATATATTGCAAGGAATCTTATACGCGTTCGGGCCATAGCCCAGCACCAGCAGCAAGTTAGGAAGACCACGTGACAAACTAACAACCCTCTTTGTTGGTAAAGACCACTCGTGTGATAGTCAATCAAGCGTGCGAATAATGGAAGGTTCTTTGCTCCTTTTTTTTCTTTTTCTTTTGGGATATTTTCATTTTCCCACCAAAGGTATTCTGACACATCATGTCAGTACCATGGTTTGGTAAAACTATCAATTTAACACCAAACATTTAAATTGTTAGTATTTTCCCATCATTCCGTTAAAACTCAGTTAATATGTAACAGGAATTTTTTAAAAAGTCAATTTTACCCCTGAAGCATAAAAGACCATGTAATTAATCTTTTATGAATTTTGTAATTAAATCATCATTTATTGTTCTTCCTTCTTAAATGACAAAAATTACCCTTTATGAATTTTGTAAAATTGACCGTGTGGTGTTAGGTAATTCATAAATTGATTTAATTTATTTAATTTTTAAAGGGCAAATTTATTTATTTAATTTTTTGTGTAAAATTATTATCATCATATCAAAGATTAAATTGCTTCTTTTGCATATTCTTTTTTTTTCCCTTTCATAAATTGAGTTTTAGTAGCATAATAAATTGTCTTTAGCTCGTCAATTTAATAAATAAATTTACCCTTTAAAAATTAAATAAATTAAATCAATTTATAAAGTACCTAGCACCACACGGTCAATTTTACAAAATTTATAAAGGGTAATTTTTGTCTTTTAAGAAGGAAGAACAACAAATGATGATTTAATTACAAAATTCATAAAAGGTTAATTACATAGTCTTTTACGCTCCTGGGGTAAAATTGACTTTTTATGAATTTTCTGTTACATATTAACTAAGTTTTAATGGAATAGTGGGAAAATGCTCACAGTTTAAACGTTTGGTGATAAATTGATAGTTTTACCAAACCACGGTACTGACATGATGTGTCAGAATACCTTTAGTGGAAAAATGATAATATCCCTTTTCTTTTTTACCATGTTCTTGTTCTATTTTATGAAAAATGCGATAATATTATATATTATATATATAGACACACACACACTCGACAAAAAATGCACTTGGTGGGTTATTCTTTCACGTATCTAAAATGAAACGGGTAGTATATATATAGCATAGCATAAATATGAATTTCTTGGGCTCTTTGATATAATTTAGATTTAATTCTTCAAAAAAAAAGTTGTTCTTGGATTTAAATCAACTTTAATTTACAACTTTTCTTTTAAAATTACTTTGTAAATTTTTTAGAGAATGTATTTGGGGACCTATCAAAAAATAGAGAACAAAACAACATTTGGTTTTGTCAAGAGCAATTCTTTAATATTAAGAGTAATAATAGAGCCACAAACTCTTGTACAAATTTAATTTGTACAAACTCATGTGGCATGATAAGATTGGTTGAATTAAATATCATTTGACCCACATGATTTGTTTTTATTATTTTATATTTTTATTCAATCAATAAATTAATGCCACGTCAGTTCGTACAAGATAAATTTGTGCAAAAATTTGTGGCTGTATCATCACTCTAATATTAATAATATATGGCGTACAAATAATGTAAAAGCAAAACAGCTTGTATTTCCCTTTCCATGTTTGAAACTGTCTACCGGAGAAAGGAAAAATAAGTAAAAATTTATGAAAATAACCATAAAATTTTAGTATTTTCTAAATTTAACCCCTAACTTTTTTCTTATCATAATTAGCCAAAGACTAAACTTTTGGTCCAAAATACCCAGTCAAACTAGCCTAAGTCGTTCTTCTCACCTCACCATCGTCGACAACTTCCTGTCAAATCTCTCCTGAAAATCATTCCTCTCACCGAAATCTCTCTCACTGCAATGCAATCCACCCATCTTCAATGACTTCCTGTCAAATCTCTCAACAAAATTTTCTTGTCACCCAAATCACCGGCATCAACTGTGCAATGAGAAGAACCAAGGTGAGCTATTTTCTTTATGCTTTATTTCATTAGTTAAGAACGAAATTTGAGAGTAATGTTGGTAGTAATTTGAGAATAATGGTGGTGTTAGTGGCTGTTGTGGTGGTGGTTGTTGGAGAGTGTGCAATGGGCTAGCCATCGCACAAAATTTGGGTGCAATTGTTGCCCTCGCACCAAAACACAGTTCTTGTACTTTTTCTTTATCTTAATTTTTATTTTATATTATTATTATAATAATTTTATAAAATTTTATTATGGATACATGGTAAAAAATAAATTGGCAAAGCGTAATTCACCCACATCGAGGAAGGATATGAGCCTGATGAAGTTAGGTTTTGAAGATCGTTTCTCGGGCTGTATAACAGAAATATCAAAATTTAAAATAGTCGTCAAAGTTATTTAGAGTATTAACGCGAAAATAATTATTGTTATCAAAAGTGATATTTTCATGCACTTCATAGATCTGGAGAGTTATGCATTCAGTAGTGTTCAAATTCACAACATATTCTTAGGCAAGTAACACATGAAGAAATTGATAAAAATCAGTAGTGGTTTTTATTTGAAGAGCATTTGATATGTTTATAGATTAGAAAGTAGTGCCTAATTACGAAACTTTCTGGTGGTCAAGATGTCATAAAAAAAAATGAAGATGCACCATGAGTTACTTGATAAGTATTTCAATAGTAGATTTAAAGACTTAGATCTCAAACAATTGAATGCTGTATTTGCCAATTTGAATTTTTGTGCTATGGACGACATTGATGGTAGTTTAATGCATTGAAAATTCATATTGTATAAGAACATACTCTAACCTTAAAATGCTCTTCAATTAATGAATTTATATTTTCAGTTACACTGAGAGTAATGAGGTTTGTTAAGAGTATTGAATAAAATTTAGAATTTGTAAAAGTGACATTGTTTGTAAATTTGTTGAAAATGATGAGAGTTGTTTGATCTAAAAAATTAGTATTTAATTAGAAATGATAAGAAAAAGATTGAGGAGTCAAATTTGAAAAGTTCAAAAGTTTTGTAATTATTTTCGTAAATTTTCCAAAAATAAAGAAAAGATCTGATTGCAGTAGCACTTGTCTGTTGCCTATTGGCAGCGCTGCTATATAATAATTTTCTAGGAATCAACTGAAAGCAAATCTTCTTTTTTTGAGTGCTTCGTCGACATTTTTCTCCCTTTTTCTTAAATCTTTTTCCACTTTGCAGACCCCACAAAAAACTTAAAACTAACCCTCCAGATAATAATGATTCATTCACGCGAATTGAGATAAAACCAGTATACGTTACCACACCAATATGAAAAATAAGGTTTTATTTATTTATAATCCCTTTTCACCAAAATAAATTGTTAGCATGTCACAATATGTTGCGCCAATAATAGGTATGTGACTCAAATTTTACTAAAAGCAATATAAATTGCTCTTCAATTTATTAGGACCAACTTATATATAATATTTGGAGAAATATATCTACCTTAATTATACATATATTAAGAGAGGATATATATTTGTATCATGAATGTAATTTTTTTTGTTAAAAAGAAGAGAAAAAAAGAGAAGAAAAAAGAGTGCTCTTAACCAAGTTTAAGTTAGTTTTTTTAGTGAAGTCTAATTAGATATGGCCAATGAGCTCAATAACGGTGTCAATGACAAAATCTTGAAGGTGGGCAAGAAACAAAGAGAGCCCGAAAGGTGGAAACTGGAAAGTGAGCTAAATAATTTTAAATTGGAAAAAAAAAAGTTTGCATGTGGATTAATAAACCCAAAAATAATAATTGAAACCAGTATTAACAAGACAAACATGCAGCCAATAATTTAGATAAAAAGGGTTCAATTTATCTTAGATGGTATATAGGGCAGTCAGTCCTGGAATTGGATTCCAATCTTGCAAGTGTATCCAATGCGTCTGCCGTCCAAATTGGTACAGAGAGCGCGTAATTCGTCTTCTGAATTCTGAGTCAAGATATTCCTTTCTCCTGGTCTGATAGCCAATGTGTTTGGTAGTGGTGGGGAAAAAAAAATGGAATCACCAAATGAACCGAAACGAACTAGTCATTCGGTTATGAAATTGACAAAAAAAAAAAACCATCGGTTTAATTAAATAAGTACAATACTGAACGGAAAACTGAATAATAAGAGAAAACCAAGATTTTAAAGATTATAAAACTGAAAAAAAAAACTACCAAACTGGATCCTTGGTTTTGTTCGGTTTATATTTCTACTAAAATTTATTCGATTCAGCAAAAATCTAATCCGAACCAAACAAATACATGTCCACACCTAGTGTTTGGGAGCTTTACAGGCATAAAATAATCAAAGTATAATAAAAAAAAAATGTCAACAATGACATGAAATATAATATTCTATCTTTGCGTAAGCATTATTAAAAATCTATGGCTAATAAAACCTCGCATAACGATCACAAGCATTTATTAATTCAATTATAACGTAGACATCGACTTAATTTCAGTCTTATGTATGCTACAAATTTTCTTTATGGCTCTTATATTGAAACTATTTTATGTCACTATAAATTCTAACTTAAATCAAATCCTATTCATATTACAAATTTTTTTTGTGTGTGACTCTTATGGCAAAACTCGTTCACATCATCCTAATTTTTTTTAAATTGGGAGCTGCTATGCATTTGAGAAGAGTAAAGGGTGTGTGTTATTTTACTTTATTCATAATTTCTAAAAACAATTAGTCTTTAAAAATATTGAGGGTAAAAAAAATAAAATGATTAATAAAATTGACACGTAACTGACATAATTAAGGTGACTTGGATGGATTTAGAACGTGATGGACTTCTAATTAGTTTCTCCAAATTAATAACAGGAGGGCTTGTCTCGGTTTCCTCCAACTTCGGCTAATGTCTCTAAATGCAAATTTATGACTTAAAAAAAATTAAGACTCATTAAGGATTACAACTTCTTGGAAAAAGTATGTGTGGAAAAAGGTGTAATATAGTAGTAGTACTTTTAGAATCTTTTGATGAGCATAGACTTTTGGATAAAGGTGAGATGATGTCGGTCAAGAATTTTTTTTTCATATCTGTATTACTAAAAATCATTACCCATTTTAATTACCGTTTTTAATCAAAATTCTTTTAAAATATTTTCACCAATTCAGTGGTTATCAACTTACTGCGCTGTGTAGAAGCACTTATGGTCACCTAGAACCAGAAGATCAGTAAAATATATATGTGTGTGTGTGTGTGTGTGTGTGTGTGGACGACAACAAATAATTGAAAAAAAATAACTGTTCATATATTTAGCATTAGGAGGAACAAAATACCATCGGTGCATTGAATTTGAAGCAGGTAAGGTTTTCATAGCTCTAAATTTTTTCACCGCACCAATTATTTACATTCACAATAGAGGGGTTACTCTCAAAGGTTACAGAATCAACTTAGTGCAGAAGCACTTGCAGTTACCTTTGGATGATGTAAAGACAACCAATAAATTTCGAATAACTTCTAAATTTACCTTTTAAAAGGCGTAAACGCACCGGAAGTGCTTTTGCTATCGGTAAAATACCCTCAGCTTGAAGGAAAGGAAAGAAAAAAAAAACTTCTCTGCTTTTGCATTGTTATTAATTGGGAGAAGCCTGCATCCAAGCAGATCACTTTTTGCTAGCTCTATGCTGCATTGCTGCTTGACCGAAAAGCCATCTAGTCGAAGACTCCTTCTGAAGGTAAACAGGCAACTTCCTGCAGAAGCAATTATACCTACCAGAAGAGTGTGATAACTAGGTTTAATTTGGAGGACAAACAGACAAATATAGGAATGCAACTAACATGGAGCTTACAATAGAACCGAGATTAATTTATAACAAAAAGTTTAGGATGTGTAACAAAAATCATGAAATTTGTAATAAAAATCTTCTTACAAGTTTCAAAATTCATACACACACACACATACATATACATACATACATATGAACCGACACGCGCGTGCACACACACGCGATTTAAATGTCATGATTTAATAGAATCAAGAAGGATAATATATATATAAAGGAACACTTTCACTAGAAAGCATTTTCTTGGAAAAATACTACAATATGAACCATTACTCATTGTCTCACTAGATAAAAGTGGAGGCTCATATCCATGGCTTCTGTCCATCCTTCTCTAATGAGTCAAGAAGCACTTTTGCCTTAGAGCAGATCCTGATCTATCTTCTTTTCGCGTCACCAGTGATATTCTGTTAGACCCTGCAAGTATCAAATAATGGAGGAATTTCTTTTAAAGGTGAAACAGCCAACTTATTGCAAACTGCGTAAGCTCTTATAGTTACTAAGAATAGTGAAAATGGATATGGGTGATCTAAAACCATTTATTAAAATCTCTTATCCAAGAAAATTTGAGATATATAAACCTAAGAGATTTTTGTTTCTTGTTTACCTTTTTTTCTTTAGTGCCACCAATCATGGTTGCTAGATCAATAAGTGGCCGAAAGAAAGACTATATTATGAAAAAGGATTTAATTTTTTTTAATGTAAAGAAACACAACTTATATATATATAATAGCAAGAGCATATTAGGATGACAAAACCCATAAGAAAATGTCACTTTTAACTTTAGTAGAGTTAGTGTATTTACATTGGGTACGTTTAGCATACTATATTACATTACACCGCATTATTTGTATTACATTATGGTGTATCGCATTAAGTTGTAATATAATATTATATTTGCTGTAGTATGGATTGTATTATATAAAATATCATTATTTAAATTTATTAGTATTCAAGTTCTTAGTAATTTTTAGCTTTTTGAAATTATTATTAAATAATTATTTTTATAATATAAAAATGATTAATAATATGCTATTATTAAATAATAAAATACTTACTAATAAATTATATTTTCATAATCTATTATAATTAATTTCTACATATTAGTTATTATAATATAGTATAATTTAATATTATATGGTACAAAATATTATTATATAATTATGCAATATAATATAAATTATATTGCATTATAAAATAAAATAATATTAAATTATAATGTCAGATATAATTGTTTAATATAAATTTATTTTTAAATTTAGTATTTTAGTAAATAATAAACAATTGAATAAAATTAAAACAATTTTTACATATATCAAGTTAAATAATTAAAACTATTCTATGTAATAAAGTAAAATAATGTATTATCATTTATTTATTAAATATTTAAGTTTATTGGTATCTTATATTTATTATTAAAAATTAAAATTTTATTTAAATATAAACATAAATTAATATTTAATAAATTTAGACTTATTATAATATATGAATAATAAAAGTTAAATAATTATATTTAAAATATGAACAGTATTTCAACGAAATACAGCCCAAACCTACTCCTTATAGCTAGATTTATTTTATGGTCCTTTCATTGCATTAACCAACTTTTTAATACAGTTCAAAGAAACTAGAATTTATAGGGAAACATGGGTTGGTATAGGAGTAACGTTTTAATATAATACAATGGAATATAGAATAATACAAACTGTTAAACACACCCCTTGTGAATAATTCTATATAGTACTGTAGCAAAATTAAGATTGATTTGATCGTTCAATGTATTTTTGACAACAATGTGGAAACTGCTTTCACTAGAAGGAGTTGAAGTATTTTTAACATTTATTTTATATTGGTACCAACCAATAACGACAGGAGTTGAGAATAAACAATCATATATAATAAATAGGCTTATAAGAACACATTCACTGGGAAAGTGTTTTCTAGCTGCAAAATGTGATTTTTTTTTTTTGTCTTAACTACGAGGTGTGTGGGAAGGGCCCTAATTGTGAAAGATATTTTTAAGTCCGTACCATATTTTAGGCTAGAAGTTCCCGCTTGAATCGGTAGACACAGATTCTCCCAACAAAAGCGATTTCTCTGCGCCTTGAATCGGGGAGCAAACCCAATCAAATTATTTAATGGAACTCTATTGCTAATGGAGCCAACAGTTTATTGGTTGCAAAATGTGATTTTAATACGGCACAAGACTGCCAAGTGCTTACAGCGAAGCACTGTTCACAAAGACGCCCAAACTCGTTTGACGATGCTCATACAATCCATGGCCTCTGCCTCTCTTTCCGTATCTCTCGGAGTACGCCACGAAGCAGTTATGCCTTAAAGCAGGATTTGCTTTAGCTTCTTCTGTGGCTCCAATTATTGTCCGCTATTGCTGGACTTAATTATATAGCTGGCCCATTAAGGAAGAATTACTTTTAAATTGACAAAAACCCCATTTCGATGCTCTGTAGAAACACAAGCAATCACAGTTCCCTAGCTAAAACAGTGTAATCGAAGATAATTGTGAACCATTTATTATAAAATTTAGGGAAAAGGACATAGAGACCCCCAATATTTGAATAAGGGACACAGAGATCCCAACGTTTGAAAAAGGGACACAAAACTCTCTAATGTTTCAAAAAAGACACCCAGACCTCCATTTGTTAATATGCTATTATAATTTTAAAGTGCAATTACCATTATACCCTTATAGCATATTAAAAAATAATTGTTCATTGTTCAATTTATTTCTATATTATTAATAAAATTACAAATATAACTTCATTACCCAATTTTTCCATTTAATTTTTGTCAAATTTTCTCTTCAACTAAATAAATTTAATCCATTGCTCAGAAATAAAAATAAATTAAATTGATTACTAATATAATAAAAATAACAATTCTCCATTTAAACTTATATAATCAACAAAATAAAAAAAATTGGTTACAACAATAATTACAAAATCTTAATTGTACTAAATAACATATTCAATAAATTTTTAAATGGAGAATTGTTATTGAGAATTGTTATTTTTATTATATTAGCAATCAATTTAATTTATTTTTATTCTTGAGCAATGGATTAAATTTATTTAGTTGAAGAGAAAATTTGACAAAAATTAAATGGAAAAATTGGATAATGACGTTATATTCGTAATTTTATTAATAATATAAAAATAAATTGAACAATGAACAATTATTTTTTAATATGCTATAAGGGTATAATGGTAATTGTACTTTAAAATTATAATAGTATATTAACAAATAGGGGTCTGAGTGTCTTTTTTGAAACATTAAGGGGTTTTGTGTCCCTTTTTCAAACGTTTGGGGTCTATGTGTCCCTTATTCAAACATTGAGGGTCTCTGTGTCCTTTTTCCTAAAATTTAATCAGAATTAACGGGTTCGTTAAATTTAGTTTTTGAACTAAAACATCCATCTTTCTTCTAATCACATATTAAAACGTATGCTTCTGCTGTTTCAATTTTCTTCACATGTAACACAAAATAATTTGTTAACCGACCAATAACAGACCCAATATTCAAATTATACAAGAGTTTGCTACTTTCAAAGGAGAAAAAAAAAGGCAACTTAGTTCAGAAGCACTTACAGTTTACGTAGAAACGGGAAAAGCATTTCGGATGACACACCCCGCTAAAAATGAACTTCTCACTTTATCAGGAGAGTAATTGATTTTCAGTTTTTTTTTTTCAAATATAATTAATTTTTTTTTCCTTTTACCTTTCATGAAATGACTTGATTGCTTACGTATGATAATGGTTTATCATTTCATTGCAGCTGAAATATAAATAATCCACTGTGTAAGAAAATTGCAATTGTGAGGGTGAGTTGAAATCACATAAACACCCCTGACAAGCGGGCTATTTAAGTAAAACCGACCGCACCCACACCTGGGCATCCCCAGAATTCCCAAGAGCTAAGCAACCGAACCAAAAACAATAAACACAGACAGAAGGAAGGAGAGAGAGAGAGAGAGAGAGAGAGCCACCATCGCTGGTCTGGTCTCTGCACTGAGCGACTCGTTCGCGATCGCATCGCCCAACAATATTATTTTTGGAATCCCAAAACGACACCACATTATCGAAACCCTAATTCATTTCCTCATCATTCTGTTCTGAAACAAATTACAAATCATTTCTTCATACATAAAAATATCATTTCTTTTTCTTTTTCTCGTCGATCAATTCCTCGTCGACTCCCTCAAGCACACACATAGAACAAAAATAAAACCGTTGGTTTTTTTTGAATGGCTACGGCGAGCAATATTACTAATTCCAATTTTCCGTCGATAGATAATAGCGTCGCGACTGGCTCCGGCCAACCCGGTGGCCCATGGCCAGTATTCGGGCGGGAACCGATCGCGTTGGTGTCATCGTCGTCTTCGCAATCGACGTCTGTGATTGAGCTAGCGGCTGCGGCGGCGGCGGCAGCGGACGAAGACAATGGTGCCGAGTGTGGGAATGGCAATGCAGGAAGCAAGAGGCCGCCGTGGAACAGGCAGCCGTCAAATGGAGCTGCGGAAATGGAGCCAGTGATGGGGGCCCACTCGTGGCCAGCTTTGTCAGAGACTACTAGAGGTTCTTCTTCTTCAACAAAGTCGTCTTCGGATTCGTTGAAAGGTTTAGTTGATGGATCATCATCATCATCATCGGTTTTGCAGGTTTGGTCTCTCTGTTTCGTTGCTGAGAAAGCGTAGTGATCACTGAAACTTTTACATTTTATTTCAACTTTGTTCTATATAGGTTTCCTTTTTTTAATTAAAAAAAAAATTATATGGAGCTAATCAACATTTGATCAGTATAGTTGAATTGTTAGTATTAAATAATCTTAAATAAATTTTCCAGTCCTGGATCTTGCAAAAAAAACTATATCAAGCTAAGTCTTTAGCTTTTCACTCACCTCAGTTGACGTAGTCCAAAAATATTTAGGTGCAAGAGTGTTCGTCTGCTAAGAAAGTTTTTAGAGGAAGATATTTTTATTACTTGTGACACTTTTAGGAACCTGTCAAACAACTTCTTGTTTGGTGGGACTAAAGAATAGAAGACAAGTTTTTGAGACATTCTTGAATTGTTTAATATTTTTCCTTAGTTTCTCAGCTTCCAAGCAGAGGGTTCTTTAACCGGTAATTTATAGTCTTAACGTTTTATAATGTTTGAGGTTTTCCTATATGCTAGTTTTGATTTATATTGCTAGATGTGAACCGCAGGGGACCGCGGCCACTAATTCATCATCACATAAACAAGTTAGTAACAATGCAAACCCGAATTCAACTACTAACCATGCAGCACCAAATCGTCAGAGATCTATGAAACGCAATAATTCACACTCATCTTCTAATGGTGGCCTCCCTCAGCCACCAGCATCTCAGGGTTCTGTTGTTGAAGGCCGCTCAAATAATCCTTCTCCTAGAGACCATACACAAAAGAGCGGGTTTGGCTCACAATTCCACGGTGGTAATGACCATCCTCATCCGCGTGGTTCATTCAAACACCGTAATGGTAACCAACATCCTCGTGGAGATGGTTCTCACCATCACAATTATGGTGGTAGGCGTGATCAAGATCGTGGAAATCAAGATTGGAATTCTCATCGGAATTATAGTGGCAGAGATGCCCACATGCAGCCACAACGAGTTGTCCAAAGGTTTACAAGACATCCACCTCCACCGCCACCGCCACCGCCTCCTAGTTCTTCCCCATTTATTCCACCCCCACCTGTGCGGCCTTTTGGCAGCCCCATTGGATTTCCTGGTAAATATTATCATATTTGAATTCCACTTTCTTAATTTCTGAACTTTGCTCTAATATCATTATATGTTCTCAGAGTTTGCATCCCCTGTGTACTATGTTGCTGCTGCACCTCCAGAGGCGCTGAGAGGGGTGCCTTTTGTTGCACCAATACCGCCTCATGCTGTATTTTTTCCTGCTCCAGACCCTCAATTGCATTCTAGGATTGTGACTCAGATAGATTACTATTTCAGGTAATCCCTTCCATTGTTTTGTTTGCACAGGTAACTGTAGTTAGTTTATTTTCGGTGATCATGTTTATCTCAAATCTGTCAGAATGTTAACTGCAGCTGCACCTCATGTTCCTTTGTTGCAGTAATGAAAATTTAGTTAAAGATACATTCTTGCGGCAGAACATGGATGATCAGGGCTGGGTTCCTATTAGACTAATAGCAGGATTCAACAAAGTGAGTTTTTTTAGGGATAATATTTATTTGCTTGTGATTGCTTGTGGTTTTCTTTGCTTATAGTTTTATCACAATAATAAGTTAGGATTGTATTTCTAATGGTACAATTATATTTGAAAATATAAGTATATAGATATGATAAGTATAAAAATACTGAAGTGCCAAGTAATGTTGTTTTTGGTTAAAAAATTGTCGTATTTATGGTATTTCCTTGCATTTGTTTGTTTATTCCATTTTTGGTACTCCATATACTACATATTGCGGATTATCATAGTTTTTCCTGTCACCTGTAGTGTATGTACATAGCCTACATTTGTCTGGTTTCAAGTTCTTCCTTTTTCATAAGATTATTGTAATATGAACGTACTTAAAGGGATTTTCATTTAAAGTTTGACATTTAGTTTTGACAGAATGGTTGGACAGAATAGTAAATTTAAAATGTCTGTACTCTGTAGATTATTCCATTACTTATCCACATTTGTTGAGAAATTTCTCCGTTATTCTCTCTCTATGGCATATGTCATGGTTAAAAGGCTCAATTTTTCATCATCTGTATGCCAAATGGTTGCATGTGTTGTTCTTTTGTGTGATATGATATCCAAGATTTCTTTCCTGTCAGTTTGATAAACTTTTGCTCACAGTGCCTTCAGGCTTAATGTTGGACCTGATAGGTTACCTTGTTAAATTCTTCTTTGTGGTTTAATTTTATGAGAGTTGGTTAATCTCTCTTTGAGTAGTTGATTAACATAATACAATCATTTTTGAGTTTATACGAGATATCAATTCCAAAATTATAATTGTAAGATGTTAAAGCCTTCTTTCAAATTTTCCTTAAAAGGTCCCCCCCCCCCCCCCCCCCCCCCCTCTTCAATTAATAATATTGACAAAGGCTGTACAGCCCTTCTAATGATGTTGCTTTACATTTCTTTAATAAAAATTGTTGTTGGTCCATCCCTATGGTGATTGTAGCATCTTTGCATTCTGTTGATCATATGTTTGATTTCTTCATTTTTCTCTAAAGAATCTTAGCAACAAAGTATTCAAGCATCCTTGCATACTATTTATCATATAATTTGAGATTTTATTTGTGTATAAAAAATTTTAGCAACAACGTAATCCATTTTGTAGATTTTTAGACTGGAACGAACCATGATGGATACTAATATTGTGTAAGTTGCATGAAATAGGAATCTAAATTGGGTTTGAAAACTCTGGTGGTTTACATACTCTTTAGCGGATTCGACAACCTTCAGTTTTTATATTAAGAATGGGAGTACGACTAAGAAATAGTCCCCATTTTTGGAGTTTGTATTCCTCTTAATTTTTTTATTTCTTTTTGGTGTAATGCTTTAATCTGACTACATGATCCAGGAACCAAGAAGTACGCGACCTTTTTTTGTTCAATGTTCTTCCTGCCATCCCAGTGATAGCATGAGCAGTTATTTACCAGCCATCTTGTTTCTAACACGAATTACTTTAGTTTGTCAAGAAACTGTCCAAAATTGGTCAAGAGAGATTTCATACTGACTCTGTATTTTGCTTATTTCACTTTCCGACCATAACATTAACATGTCTCTGGCATTTCTTGTTGGTATTCTGCTGGTACTGTCGAAATACTCTTTGACTATAGTGTGGCAGTAGTGGTTGGGATTGAGCTATTGTGGGAGCTGGCATTAATTGGCCTTGGGTCCATCAAACAGACAGACGTCTGGCATTTTGATTCATCCTGATGTGTTTGTTATGAAACATGTATTGCATCCTTGCTTGGATTTGTTTTGGTTCCATCTTCTCAAACCTTGAGTTCTTTGCATTTCATTGAAATACTATCTGCTTCTGTTCTGTAATTTTTGTCTTGTTTATTTATTTATATTTTATTAATCCTCAAGAGTTTTAAATTTCCAAGACTGATTCTTGTTAACATTTAATCTTGTTTTCATTGACAATTGATTAAGTGTGTATTCCTATCCTTTATATTCTGGGTCGAGGGTCACTATCGTTGAGGTCTATAATTGGAAATTTGGAATTGTGTGATAATGCTTGAACTATCTTTTTTTCTCTTTCAATAAGAAACTCAAAAATATATTAGTGATGAAGATTTAAAAACATAGAGAGTGGACCAACTGTCCACTAAGAACTTCTTATTGAAAATGCTTAAACTTATTGTTATTGTTATTGTTATTATTTTATAATGCTTAAACTATCTTCTGCTTTGCGAAATTATATTGATAATTTATTATGTTACCATATGGAACCACGAGAATCAACTGCTTATTGTATTTTTTTATTAGGTTCTGAGAGTAACTTTATATTTAAAATTATTTTACCTATGAGGGAAGGGCACAAGTCAACTAATCTGTGTTCTCTTTATGTAGTCCACCGTGATTTCATTGATTACTCCAAGCTGGGTTTTGTTTGGTTAACTGTCTTGTCTTTCCTTTTATTTTGGATATCATATCTAAAAACTGATAGTGTACTTCTGTCATAGCATTTCTTTTCCCTGCAAACATAAAATCTAAAATATCTTTCTATTGCCTCTTTCCAGGTTTCACTTTTGACTGATAATATCCAGCTTATTTTGGATGCTTTACGAAGTTCAACTGTTGTGGAAGTACAGGTATACTTTCAAATACCCCTTGGGTTCTGTATGACTGTAATAAGCTAATCAATTGGCTTTTTCCCACTAGATTTAAATGGTAAAAGCTTTTTCCCACCATATTCAAATACCTAAATGCCTATCACTCTTTGAAATGCCTAATGGAACAATGATATTCCATAAAGTTGATGTTCTTGTTCAGAGAAGAAGTGAGCCTTGGATAGAATGTGAATATAGATAATTTTTTGTGATTTCAAAATGCCCTTTTTTTCTCAAATCAAATCATTATCTGTTCACTTGCATGGTAGAATCATCATAGAGCCTTTTAGATCAATAATATATTGCCATTTTCTCTCACCATGTTCATAATGGCCCTGTGCTGAATGTTTGATTATATTAGTAGCATTGAGATAAACATCAAATTTTATGGCTTCTTTTGTTGGCATTGACTTTAACCTTTGGTTTCAGGGTGATAGGATTAGAAAGCGAAATGATTGGATGAGGTGGATTATGCCACCAGGGAAATTTTCTAGCCTTCCAAGCCCCCAGTCCCAAGGAAAATCTGGTATTGACATGCTGTCGGCACAAGTCCAAAGTATTTCACTGGATCAGAAGACCCTCAACCACAGTAGGTCATCCTCTGGAGATTTGAGCAATCTGTCACCGACATGCAGCAGTGCAGGAAAGGACCAAGTCAGCATTTAGGGGGGGGGTCTAGTTCTGCAAGAGTTGCTACTCGGAAGAAAGTCAGGAGGTGAATGTCTTGGTTTTTTCTTTTCTTTTCTTTTCTTTTTTTTCCTCTTTTTTTCTAGATAGAGGTCTTGACATGGCATGGTTTCAGGAGGTGAAACCATGATTTTCCATGAGTCAAGTAGGAAACAATTATAAGGAGAAAGAACGAAAACAACTTCAAAAAAACAAAAAACAAAAACAAAAAATAAAAAAGACAAAAAAAGGGGAAAAAAGAAGGGGGATGGGGGTTGGGTGAGGTTGTGGTCTTTAATGACTTAGCTAGCATGAGTTTGGTGGGATCTATGGTCATAGTCTTTGTGATTCATTGTGTCATGCTTAATCTTTCTTTTGGGAAATTTTCCATTTTATTTCCCTTGATGTGTTGGCACGCATGGATGGAGGTTAACAGAAGTGGGTGGGCTATATGGTGATGCAACTCGTGCGACATCTACGAGTACTCAATTTCTTGTGACGCTACCGGATTCTTTTTTCTTCTATCATATGACTTTATATGTCTATACATTTGACATTTCTTCAGACCTTTGAAGATTTCACAGCATAAAATGGTCCTTATGGGATCAGACGCTTGAAAGTTGAAGCATATGGAATGTTATATTTCTTATATTTTTAATTTAAGAAATGGTACTTAGACATGTGGAAACTTATTATTTGTATTTGTGTTATATTTTATGTGCATACCCTAGAAAAATATGAGACTTAAGGTTCTTATGTCTTTGAATCATACAAGGTGCTTGCAGATGGTTCATGGTTAAAAAAGTCTCTACGGATAGCCTTTTCACAGACGGTCAGCTTTATTTAGTCTGGGGAGGTGGAAGCAGCCAAAATGTGCTGTTAGTGACAACAAATGTAGGCTTCTGTTGGAGAGGGCTTTGTTGATGCTAACATTCTGTGTATTGTTTACTACATTACACAACCCACCTCCTTGAGGAACAAGCCGACGGGGTCCGAGTTCGTTTTTTCTTTCCTCTTTTGAAACGCTTTTTGGATTGGATTTACGCAAAACGTTTTCTAACAAATGTCTAGGCTTGCATGAAACACGAAACGAAACTTATATGGGTTAACAGACTATGGATAATTTGCTTTTATTATGTTAAATTAATATGGGAGTGTCGTGTTGTTCAGTTCATAAAAACGGTTGCTGCCTGGAATCCAAATTCCAGAGTCTATATAGTCTAAACCATGTAAAATGTGACCAAGTGCAGTAGAATGTCATTGAACAAACGTGGGAAAATGATTATTCAAGACAGTAACTTTGACCCCAACGAAGATCTCCTTGACCGAGAAACTATGATAAGTTTTTAACTATATTATTTATAAGGCTAAGAACACTTTGATTAAACCCAAAAAAAAAAAGAACAAAATAAAGCCATTATGAGTTTAATCTCAATAATACTCAAATAATGTACAATATTCATGGCATGGTTTCTTGTTTCAAATTGTCAAATTTTGATTCACATGTTGTGTGGTATATTACTCCACAGCTACCTACACTTGGGGCAAGGATCTTCTGAAATAACGATCACAATTACGAATCTTATCGTAGCATTTTACCAAAGCTTTACCTTCCTGTATTTTCCAAGACCAAGATAAACCTTTTTGATACCCTATACATGGGATACAATCATTTGTCCTTATAACTATCTTCATCGAGGGCTTAAAAAATAGTAATTAAGGGACATGTAAACAATGTTGTAACCTCATGAATCAAAACAACTTTTCAATTACTAATTAGCTCAAAAAAGAATAAGTAATTCCAGCGTACAAAGTTACTCTTGCTCTAACAGCCAACTGTCGATGATCACGATATTGGTACGTGTGGATTCTTTAATATCTAATATCTATGGTTATGTAAAATTAGAGAAATCTTCAAGGAAGGTCGGTGATACGTTTTTCGGGAGAAAGAAAATGTACTTGAAAGCGTGCATGAGGCATGGATTGTGCTTGTACGTTATTGTTGATAGGGAGTAGAAAAGTACACAAGTGCGTGCCAAAAGACAATAAAGGATCGGTGGCGTCGGTAACTAAAGAGAGATGATTATTTAAACAGATGGCTTTGGTGTTCAGCTTTCTGCGAAGTTGGGGTTCACTGTTTCAGAGAGTTTGGGGAATTGGGACAGTCTAAGGTGCTGTTTTGCATTGAAAGTTACAGAAATAAAAAAAATTTATGGATATGAAATAAGAATAAATATACGATGTGTTCAATCCACAGCATCTAATTATTGGGTCGGCCTGTTGTAGCTTAATAACAGCTGTGCAACCACAAAGAACAAACTGGGCTTGGTGTCTACAGCCGACAGCTGTCTACTAAAGACTAGTCTCCGCATCACGTCCTTTTTGACATTGCTGTCTGCTGATGGGATAGGATTCAATCAGTCTCTCATTTCTTCACTCTCTACCTTCAGGTTTGATAGTTCTATTTATTATTAGGGTTTGCCTATTTATTATTATTATTATTTTTAACAGTGTGACAGAGCAGTGTAATTATAATACAATTAATCCAGCAAAATATTGTTGCTGATCACACACGCGTGCTTGTACCTTTCAGTTCAGTCCCTGTCCTGTAGCCACATGGCTCGCGGGGAAGTGCAGATATAGAACCCCCCTCCCCCGTCTTGTTCATCTCTGATTTCATAGCTCTTGTCATTTGTAATTTTGCAGAGATCAACTAATTTTCCTTTATCGTATTCGCTCTTCTTTTTTTTTTGGCCTTTTGCCCGATTTTGACACGATAGGTGAATGTTAACAAAATTCATACACGAAAGCGCACACGCAAGCTGAAAGGACTAATATTCATGAAAGGCAGAAAGGGTACGAAGAAAGTTACTGTTGAAACATGAGGATAAAAAACATCACCATTCACTCACTTGCTATTCATCTCCTGCAAAAACCTTTACCCATTACCACTAGCGGAGATCATTGAAACCAATTAACTAAAAAATACTTGTTAAGTCTAGTTTATAAAAAGCATACGAACTCTATTAGATCTCCTCACATTAAACATGTGTTTGGGGTAAATTTAGAAAGATATTTTTCAATTAATGAACTAATGACACATTGACAATTATAAGGATAAAATGGGTACAATACTTCGAACGGTATAAAAATGACATTTGGAATAATTTACTACATTAGATAGGCTTTGAAAATCAAGGGTCGAGGTTAGACATGTCAATATATTTATAAAAAAGAATAAATCTTGTACAAAATGAATATTATTGTTGTTTTCCCCCTAAATATACAGATAATTATAAAATATTCTTTTCTTTCAACCTAATGATGACATCTATCCTTAATTTTTATGCACTCTCCTTACCATTAACCTTCATTTAAGGGTCTCATTTCTCTCTCTCTCTCTCTCTCACACACTGTTTTTTAGATCATTACCCATTTCTCCATTTGCAGTAGATCATTTATGTTCTCTACCTTCATCATCATCTCTACCATATTATCACTCTCCATATCTTTATTCACCATCCTCATCTTTATCAACACTAAACATATCTTTATAATTGTCTAGCTTATGTTATTCACTTAGATAATATAAAATCTTATGTAATCTCTCATTTATGTAACATATTGGTGATGACTTGCTCCTGTGGATATAGACCAAAGGTCAAACTACGTAAACATTATACGTTCTTTATATTTATATTTGTTTTACTATATTTTCAATTTGAGATTTATATTGTGTTTCACATACGAGATTACTTAAGTTACTTGACTACACAAATTATTTTGTGAGACCACCTAAGTTATCCACTAAGTACACCTAAGCTATTTCTAAGCACACCTAAGCCCCCAAATCAACTCTCTGAATTAACTATGTGGGGCTCCATTGAGCTCTCCCTATTATTACCCATACGACCACCTCAACTTGTTATTAATATTACTTTAGTTCACCACCTAGTGTACCTCAGCTAAATCACCTAACCCAAATATCAGCAAAACACATAAAAACCCAATCATCCCATGGGCTCCCTTCAAATATAAATTTATTTATTTGAATTATATTTCAGCTGAGTAAGAATCAACCAATTGGTTTGAATTAGATCCTAGCGAAAATTTGGTGAAAATAATGTGAATTCAATAAATATGAAATAGGTGTAAATTTTAAGAGATAAGTTGAATGATTTGAGCTCAAGATTTTGGCTCAAACATAATGACAATGTTATAGTAAATTAAAAGCACTTATCCCAAGAACTTCGATTATCATATTACTATAATCCATATTGAGCTCTCCGTATTGTTGCCCATATAAACACCTCAGCTTGTTACGCATGTCGTTTTATGTTACCATCTAGTGTACATCAACTAAATCTCATGTCCCAAATATTAGTGAAGCACATGTAAACCTAAACTTACCATAGGCTCCCTTCAAATATAAATTTATTTGTTTGAATTAGATTTGAGTTGATTGAGAATCACTCAATTGATTTGAATCAGATCAAGCCAAATGATTTGACCTCAAGATTTTGGCTCAAACACAACGACAACATTATAGTAAACTAAAAGCCCTTAACCCAAGAAATTACATTATTAGATAAATGTATTTTCTTTTTTTTTTTCAATTAGACAAGAATAAATAGTATAATTTCATATATTTTTTAATTTATGTAACAATATATGCTGATTTTATTATTAATGATCTACAAGCGTTTAAATAATCCAATTTATTATAATTATATCCTTTGAGTTTGCCTCTTCTCCATCTAACATTCTTTGGCTCTCTCTCTTAATCAAACACAGAGCCACATTCTCTCTCTCTTTTTTTTCCCCAGTGAGAGTTTCTCTCTCCGGTTGTCTGTGAAGGTTAGCACATTGACATACACGAAGGATGAAAGACACAAGAGATATCTACATGAGAAATCTCTATTTAAGTGTGCATAATAACATGAGACATATTATGAACTATAATGGTGAATATAATAAAGTTTTGACTGGTTATGCACTATAATGGTGCGTCTACAAAATTATTTTGAACTTAAAGTTAATATTTTACTCTTGTTGTACTCTTATCTATGTTGTTGGATAAAATTGAAATTGTGGTTTGAAAAAAAATTAATTCTATTTAATGGAGGCAAAATGAATTTGTGGGTCGAATACCAACTGAATCGGATTAAAATTCGGTGAATTCAAATTTAGCCTATATGATAAATGAACCCTAGTTTCATCATTCGGATTCAATTTTTTTATGAATGAATATTATTTTGATTTATTTAAATTAATTCATCTACATTTATATATCAAATATTAATTAATAAGCAACAAAAGTCAGACAAAAATAAATTTTACACAAGTTTATCGTCCAATTAGAATTCGAAGTTTTAAACATGCTGTTTATCCAAAGTCCAAAGTTACAAAATCATTCACAATGACAATACAAATAATAAGAAATAAGAATCCTTAAAGTAAACTAAATCAAATAAAATAAACGCATTCCGAACGTATTACCGCTCTTATTTCTCATAGAAAAAGAAAACCTAAAAGAGGAGGGTAATTAAATTTATTATCCTTTGAGTTCTGAACAATTGCAAGCGGAGGATGTGACCACTGACCATACAATACTCGCTTAGAAAGCCTGCAAGCAATAGTCAAGTTAGCGCAAGAATGGGACACAACAAAAGAAAGCATTGGCCCACGACATATAACATTACCATTTGTACTAGGTTCTATCTTCTGTGTCTTCAAAAGAGCAACTTACTAATCTACTAATCTACTAAAATCGTTGCTCTCTTCTGGTCTTAGCTTATTTTGAGCATATTTGCCCTAGCTGATTAAAAAACAAGAACAAAATACGTGTTAAAAATCTTGTGGACACTCAAGAGAAAAGAATCTAGCTGGGTTAATTATCAGAGCTAACCATTGACCGATGCTTTTATGGTGGCGTGCATATCCAAGCTCTTCAATCTTCATCTCTTTTCTTTCTCCTCGACCCATTAGGCATTAGCTTGCAACTCTCTGAACCCGTTAAAGAATTAAATATTTGTGAAAGCAACTTTTTTTTTTAATTTTTTTTTAAGAACAAAACATGGGAGAATAATTGATAAGTCAAATCGAGTATTAATTTTCTAGCTGAAAATACTCTTCTCCGATCGCGTTTAGTGTAATGATCAGCGACGTGATCCAACAGCATGACTCGGGTGAAAAACTGCAAAAGATGGCTCTACCTGTATGCATATCTTCAGCTATGAAGCTGCTAATTTTTATCGAGATCTTGGAAGTATGAGAGAGATTACTATTTACTAGGGTTAGAGGCTCATGAGTCCTGATGTTTTAGTTAAAAACCTAAAATTGCTTTTCGGACTTTTTTTTTTTCTCTTGTAATGATTACATAAAGTACCGTAAACTGATATTTCAATTACTTAATTATATATAATGATTGCCCAAATTTTAGATATACTCTAATTTGTATTCAGCCTTCGAATCAAGTGGCCCAGAGTTGTAGTAGAAAAGTAGAATATCCCTGATGATCCCGCTCTCAGTAGTAGAGGAGAATGAGAATTATCAATGCTTCAAAGGGATTTTTTTATCCTCAACGTCAAGGCTTTTCCATTATCATTAATATGCATTTCCTATCAGATGAAAAGTATAATTAAATGCAATCTTTTGAAGTAAAAGCTGGCATCGGGGATTTAATTCTTTAAACAAATAAAACTAGTGTCCAGGTATCTTTGAAGAATTTAATTCTTCTCACAACTTTGACAAAGAGAAAAGTTTTCATCGACCTGATCAGTAATTTTCATTATTACCAAATAATACAGTGGTTTAATTTACTTTGTTTTCTTTCCTTTTTCAAATGTATGCATAAGAGTTAAAAATTGTTTAAAAAATATATCATAGATAATATGACATTCAATGTGTAATATTAACCATCAAATCAGAGGCGAAAATTTTCCAAATTAATAAGAAGGGTCCTGATTATATAACATTTTGTCAATGTCTTTCAAAGTTGTATGTTTTAGCATTTATGTTTACATATTTTCGATTCTGACATCCTTTACTTTATATTTCCTTTAACTCCTTGTTGACCAAAAAACCATCACTTCGTCACTACATCAAACTAAGTTAATGATCATTACACTATGCTAATTATAACCATTAAATTGGTCATTGAGCCTTGTGGGCAGTGGTGACCACTTCTATCGACTAATTTTCTCTTATGGGGCTTCATTTTTCTAAATTTGATTAACACATCTTACAAAACTCCTAGTAATTTTAGATTGTAACAATTAAAGAGACAGCAGAAGCAACACAAACACACGCAAACTAAGCAGGTTGGATTGGAGAAGAATGTAAGCCGTTTGCTCTGGTCTCTCTCTGTGCTCACTCTCAAAATGCTGTCATCACCATCAACCGATGATGCTTCCGATGTAGACACAAATGAAAACAACCCTAGAAAGCCTAAGAAAATGGACGATGTTTGGAGAGATCAGAGTCTGGGCCTCGGCTCCTCAAGTTCAACATCATCAGGTGGTGGTGATACTGCTGCTGAAGGCCCAACTTTCAACAACAATAAAACCAAACTGACACTTCGCCACCGCTCGGTCCCAAGAATGGGAGTTCGCATGCAAGAATTTCTCGGTACCTTCAGCCGAGAATCATCACTGCGCAATAACCCACCACCAAAACCAAATGGAGTCTTTACTCTGTTTGGCTTTCCAATTCCGATATATGCGCCTGCATCAGCTACACATACGCCTACACAGGCCAACTCATCACCTGCAACTTTAGCTTTGGCTTCCGGCTCTACAGATCCCTTGCCTGAAGAGGGCAATTCTCTCCGAGCTGGGTTGCCTGCTGCGTTAGGAGGCTCCAATTCTCGTGCGCCTATTTCCCGTAGAAAGAGAAGGAAGCCATCGAATGACGTTTGCGCACGTCGTGCAAGGCGCATGACGATGAACCGTAAATCTGCTGCTCGTTCAAGGGAGAGAATAAGGGTTGATGTTCACTCTCACTCTAATGTTTTAATCATCATGTTGTGACGTTCGTTTAATTAATTAAGTTTCTCTAAGTATATATTTTTGCTCGCTCCCATTTTTCTTGCAGGCTTACAATTCTAAGCTAGAACGAGAAATTGCTTTTCTTACTGAAGAAAATGAAAGGCTCAGTAGGAAGCAACATTGGTAATAATTAACAATTAATGATTGTGCGCGCAATGCAATGCAGCAGTTGTCTTTTAAATTTAATTTGATTATTACGAAGCTGTTTTAATCTATTTGTTTTTATTTTCATCTTCATGCAGATGCGTCGGGTAGCCGCCATTGCTGATCATCAAGTTCCGGAAAAGCGAAAGTCCCCGCTTCGTCGATCGTCCACTGCACTATTTTAAAGAATCTCATCCCATCTGATCCGAACTGATCCGTACCTTGTGGTGAGATGAGAGACGATGAGAGTACCGGAGGCTTCTGTGTCTGCCTCGATGCTTTACTCAGGACTAATAATTTATTATTAGCCCAAGTTAATTAACAATTATCAGATTATGGTTTTAACTTCTAAGAAAGCACATCGGTGCATGTATGGAACTACAAGTGCCATATATAGTAATTGGTTATATATGTAAGCGTAATGTAATATAGAAGCACTGTTTGCTTTTATCCGATGATCTGCTGCTTTATTTCTATCTTTCTTCAGAAGAAAAGGTAACTCAGTCTTGACTATGTTACTGGGTTTCCATGATCATCTTACACGTTTGAAGCAACAACTTTGAGTTTTCCTACAACTTCCAATAATTAGGTTCTGCTGGCTTTAACTGAGCGCTGAATTCTAATTATTGCTTCATTTTTGCTGTTTCAGAGTCAGATTACTTTAAAAAAAAATCAAAATAAATACAGAAAATTGTTTGTTATATTGTTTTTATCATAAAATATATCAATGAAAATGGTGATCCTGATGAAACAAAACAATAAACTAAAAGCATTAATTTTCCCCATCTTGATCCTCAATTAAGAAAAATTGACTGTCTCAACCTTGATTAATAAATCCTTGGTCGCAAATGATACTAATTAAGTGCTTGTTTGTTATGGTTTATCTAATAGTCATAAGTACTTATTTAATCTCATAAGCTTTTATCAAAAGTTTTGTTGTTGTTTGGCTGTTCTTTTAGTAGAGATTTTGAAACTTAAATAATCTATTTTGCCTCCACTAGTAAAGCTCAATTTTTTGGCTTTTGGGAATAGAGGTTGAATTTTTCTGTAAATGTTAAAATATCTAAAATATATTTACTTATTTGACAATTTTATTTTTTTTATAACATAACTTTTAAAACTTGTCTATTAAAGTAATTTTATAATTTTTAATAAAAGCTCTTTTTGACAATGAACAACTAAATATTTTTAAGCAAAAGCTTTACTAGTATAAACTCTACTTAAAAATTTGTACCAAATAAAGCCTAAATCATTTTCTTTCTTATTTTCAAACATTTGTATAAATTAATATTTTGTGCTCATAAACCAATCAATAAGCATCAAATTTATCTTCTCTATGTTACTCTTTAAATTCTTTCATTATACTAGAGGGGATTTAAGAGTCTTAGGTATGTGGAGTTTAACCACTGTTCCTTTCTTATTTATACATATACTTCACCCAATCATAATAATATGCATATCCATATGGTAAGCCCTCAATGACAACGAAGAAGGAGTAATTCTACAGGAGCACTAAAGACCATCTTTAGTTAGAATTCCATATTAAACCCGGATAAACTATATAATAATACAAAACAAAAGGAAATCACAAAACAAAAACAAGTAATATCGAAGTTTGTGACTTCTTTATTCTGAAAGTATATCTAATTCTCATTGATAGAATTTTTTTATTATTCATGACTGATTACTAAATTATTTTAAAGTTTACATGGAAATAAATTAGATTTTTTTTTTCTTTTCGACAAGATTCAAAGAAATAATTTCCGGATCTACTACATAAAACCTGAAAGAAATCATAAAGAAAAGTCAAGGATTGACAACATGAAAGTAGGACGAAGTTCACAAAATTACCATACCCAACTGGAGGGATAATAATAAGAATTCAATGATGGAAACAAAATAAAATATAAATAAATAAATTTAAATAGTTGATTGTCTCCATCTTGATTTTTACGTACGTTGATTAAAATATTGAGTGTCAATCAATATTTACTAATAAATCATTATCCTCAAATTATATTAATTGTGCCATTTCTTTTTTTATTTTTTTAAATATTTATATAAATTAAGCCTTTATCACTTTATGGTCATGAATCAATAAAAATAAAATTATCAATACACACACATTAAAGCTTAAAGCTTTCAAGTATGAGAATGGAAATTCTCTCCATTATTGGGAGCGGACATTACCGATTCAACATTAAGATATATCTAGCCATAAATTTGATTTAAGCAAGGTTCGGACAGTGTGCTGAAGCAACTTTAAGGGCCCCGCCACGTGTGGCATCTTTGATAGTCATCATAGATTTCACAATTATTGCCCTCCAACAAAATTGACTTGTTTGTGAGAAACTGAAAATGGAATCTAGTGCTGCTGCTTGCTTCTATCACTATTTGGTTTGGTACCATCGATCAAAGAAGGTGATTCATTTTTGTTCGTATTGGCCTAAGAACCTCTACTTTCTATCTCTTTCTTATTCCTCAATACATTTTCAATCTTTTTCGTATGAGTCAATTGAGAGAACAGTCTTTCAAAAAAATAATAAAAGAAAAAAAGTGTAAATACATTAAGAATCACTTTATGATGGAGTAGTGGTTTCTATCTTAATTTGAAATTTTCTCAATAAAAAAAAAATTGGTGGTTGATGATTAGCAGATACAAATATAAAAATAAATGAAATGTCTGAACATATATATATTTTTTTAAATAAGAAATCGAAACGGTTATTACTACAAAAGTAAAATGAATTATTATTGAGACGTATTTAGAAATTCAGGTGGAGTCAAACTAGAAGGCATTTTCATTTTTCATTACTTTTGTTGGCACAAGGAACAAAAAAACTATCGAAAATGATTTTACTTTACTCGTTACGGATGAAAAAATTACGATTATTATTACTTTACTCTTTTGTTCAACTATTCTATACATTAATTAATCAGTTCTTAGTTAACTCATTGGGGACACCTTATCACTCATCTAAAGATCTTTATCAATCACAACTCACGAGTTTGTCTCACTTATCATGTAATGGAACCAACAAAAATTTGATGTTAGAAATTTTTTAATAAGTCTCCTAGCTTGCTTTTATTTGTCAAGTTTTCGCATGGATTATATATATATATATATATATATGCATAGAGAGAGAGAGAGAGAGAGAGAGAGGGATAGAGAGAGATACGTAAACCAACATGAACAAATCACACAGGTTGGCAGGCTTCAGCTGTTTTCTTAATTGGGCAAGTGGCAACCATTGCGGGGTATGAGCTTCTGCCATTGGCCATATTTTTCTTGTTCCCTACAAATAGTTAAACAAAAATCGCAAGGACATTACACAATGGCGAGCCTTTTGCCACTTCCCTGCAGTCTTGTTGCTTGTATTTTTGCTTATTGTAAAATATCAAAATGAAAAATGCTGGCACACACTACTATATTATCCGTTGTCGTCCAGCGGTTAGGATATCTGGCTTTCACCCAGGAGACCCGGGTTCGATTCCCGGCAACGGAAAATTATTTTGCTTTTCAAAAACAATTCATGCATCTTCACAGTTGTCTGTGATTCTAATTAAACGCAGTTCCATAGTTTTAGAAGCCAGCAACATGAAATGAAGAAAACCATATCACCATCTCATCAGTAAGCACCTCCCCTAGGCCTGCGTGAAGCTTCATCTCTTCACCCATTGAAAAGCGGCAGAGTGGGCAAGTTTTTGTCCATTCATTGAACCATCTATCCACGCATGCCCTGTGAAATCTATGCAGGCAAGGTAGAACACGCATCTCATCTCCTTGCTTCAGTCTCGACAAACATACACAACACGACTCGCCTTCAAACTCATTAGCTAAACGTGATCCACCCAGCAAGCTTGAAGATGATGAAGCACCTTCTGTCAGCCTATTTAGTACAACATCTGATGCTATTACTTCATAGGATGGTGATGCTTTATTCCTTAGCCTGAGTTGGCTTCTTAGGATGATCGAATCGCAGAGAAAGGTGGCTAATTTGCTGAGAACCATTTGTTGTGATGAAGCATTAGCATTTTCTTTTTGATTTTAATAAGAGATTCTGAGTCGAAGATCTGGGCGTCAAAGGTGCTATTTAGATAATTTGTTGCTTAGTTGTTTTGCGTGATCTAAAAGGGTTGTAGGATTGGGAGAGTCCAACATCCATATAGCAGTTACACCTAAATAAGATAATTACACTTGACCCTTTCAAGAATTTATTTGTTTTTATCTCATCAGATGCGTTCTAGTTCTATTTAAGGGATCATTTGACCTGCCTTGCAGCCTTAATTAAACGATCACAAATATAAATATCCCTTCAACATTAAGATTTGCCACTGAGAGCAAGAGAAAGATTAAACGAGTATTCAATGGTGCAGAGACTATTTCACTTTCAAAATAAGAAGCACACTTTCTAAGTGACATTGACCTCAAAGAGAACAGGCTAAGCTGGAAAGATGTTACTTCAAAAGTGGTAGCACACTAATAAATCAAGACATAAGCTGGAAAGTCGATCTAGGAATAAATAAAGAACAAGTCAAAAGCAAGCCTCAAGTTGAGGTTGCAGTTGCACATTCAAAAGGTGTAGCGACAATGTTTGGGGAACATCTTGTACATAGAGGTGACATTATCTCATATACTTCTTGAAAATGTTTACAGGTACAGTTGAAAGAACAAGTAAATTACCAATGAAAGAAGTAGTTGAGGCCAATTGAACATATGGGAAACTCAACGCTAGTTATGCTCGAAAAAGACTTGTGCCATATATTGCTGAAAAACAAGAAATGCATGACCAATCACAACATAATTGTGGACATGGCAATATGAAAAGGTTGACATAATTTTTCCAAAAGCAGTCCTCTTTGAGCACATATTATGTCTCATAGTCTCACAACCGATGCCACGTATTCATTCCTTGTTCATTGCAGCATCAGCAGCATCACTTTTTATCTGGTCATCATTGACACCAAGTATCTTGCCATCCTTTGGCACCAAGCTGGGGATTCCATCTTTTATCTATCCATTACACAAGTAGCAATGAACGTTTAGCCAAAAACCATAGATGAAAAAAATTGTGACAAAAGCCATTATGGTAAAGGCTCAGCACCACTAAATCAGTAATTTTTACACACGAGAATAAGTTAAACAAACAGAAAAGTCCCTGATGGACAATTTCGATATCATCATTTAGAACTTGAACCAAAAATCGGTGTGAAAGTTAAAGTAGCATCATATGTCACCTCCCTATTAAGCATGATTTTAAGATTCATGAGGTCTCTAACACACCAAAGCTTAGATCTTTCAACAATTTTTTAATAACCCATTTCCCAAAATTTCCCTGAAAGTCAAGAACTGTATCTATTTATCACCAACTATCTGATTAACATTAAACAGAGAAATTGCAGTAGTGCAGGTATTTATAAAAAAAAAAACCTAGAACAGGCATTTATATTCTAAAATTAAACGTATCCCAGAAAAGAAACAAGAAATTGAATTTAAAAAAGAATAAGGTAACAACTCACTGGAAAAGAAACGCCGATGGAATCACTGATCAAGGAATTAGTTTCTTCACATACCCTGGCATGAACAAATAAAAATAACCAATTATAGCAATTAGCAAATCATGAATATCAATATTTTAGACATAAAAAGGAAGGAAAAAAAAATACCTAAGGGGCTGTTTGGTAAGTGGGCAGACGAGGATCTCAGAAAGAGTCTTACTGAGTCCCGTTCCTGCTTCTTTCAAAAGCGCTTTGCTTATTCTCACCATTTTATAATGATTCAAGTCTTGGGAGCTCCATTCGAGCATATTGGCTTTGGAAAATTGGACTTGCTTTGTAAGATGGTGCCAATAAATGGAAACGACAGCGTTTCTTCAAACGAAACTAAACGCACCGTTCGGTCCGTTCCTGCGTCGCAGAAGTGTGAACTTTGGAAATCGATTTCAAAGGCCACGTTTGGTTCAACTGATCGACTCATTCTGCAATCTGCACATGCCCAAAATTACACCTGTTCGGCTGGCTAACTCCTCTGAGTTACTGAATGAGTATTTCTATGGACACCTCACTGTCCTCATCAAATCCTCCTTTCATGGTATCTATCATTAAATAATTAAAAGATTATTTTATGACCAGTGATATTTCACCCCTCAATTTATCTCAACAGTTTATTTTTTTTAATTACTCTCATTTATTTTTTAAATTATCCTTATTATAAATTAAGAATATGTATTTATTTTTTTAACTTTGTTCTTTTCTCTCTCATTTGCGCCTTCACTTTCTCAAGAATGACCACTATACATATCTTCATCACCTAGAGCTGGCAAAATGGGTCATCGGGTCGTGTTCGTGTCGTGTCAGTTTCGTGTCGTGTTAAATTTAGGTCGATCCAAACCCGACTCATTTAATAATCGTGTCAAAATATTGAGACCCAAACCCAACACGGAAAAATAATTGGGTTACCCAATAACCTGTTTAATATATATATATTGAACAAAAGTTACATCAAATATTTACACACTAACATACATACGTATGTACATAAATAAATACATACATACATACATAATTTATCGATATTATAAAATATACATATCTACCAATATATTACACATGTACACTATTGAGGTTTTAATTATATATATATATATAATATTATATATCAATATTATAAAATATACATGTCTATCAATTTTTACACATTTACACTATTGAATCTCTAAATGTATGTAAAATTTTATAAATAAAACATTGTGTTTATATTCACCCTTTTAAAGAATAAAAAAGAAAAAGAAAATCATCTCTAATATTTGAGTTTTAATTATAAGAATATGTAAATTATTTTAAAATAGAAAATATAATCGGGTCATTGATCGGGTAAATGGGTTAAGAATTTTAACCCAAACCCGACACGGAAAAAAATCGTGTTGACCCGGACCCGACCCATTTAATAATCGTGTTAAATTTGACGACTCATACTCATTTATTTATATCGTGTTCGTGCCGGGTAATCGGGTCGTGTCAAATTTTGCCAGCTCTATGACATCACCATCAAATCTATAATTAGAAATTAAACAATTATTTTGTATTTTTAAAATTTTTTTGGTATATTACAGTGAAACCAGCCAAATGAACATATTGATTACACACAAAATTCTGAGTCTGCATAAATTATTTGTGCAACAAGTCCAAAATTAAAAGTAACTAATTACAATTTACAAGTTCCAGGCTAACACAAAATTCCAGGTGGAATAAAGTTGAAGCTCCTCAATTCTCGTTGACACAAAGGCTCGAAAAATCATGTGCTTTCCAAAAAAAATTATATATATATAAACATAATAATTAAAAATCTCACCACTATGAGATTGCACTCGATTGAGAGTAATAAGGGAAAATTTGATGAAGAAAAAAGAAATAGAAGTAGAGGTAGTAGTAGTAGTGTTTGAAGGCTTTGTATGACTCATTTATATAAAAAGTCATTTATAGTTTTTTTTCTAATTCAATTTTTAGATTACTCGTCCACTTTTCTTATTAAATTTAAATTAATTTTTCATGCATCCTATAATTTAATTTAATTTGAATAATTCAAATCATGTATAATTTAATTTAATTTGACTTATTGAGACGCAACCAATTTCAATATCAAAGAAAAAAAATATTTACTTTCACTTTCTTTAAATAATTACTTTGAAATACCAATAAAATTCCAACATATTGCTTTTGTTTTGATAACTAGTAACTACTCTCTTTTACAATTGCGAGGGTAAATTCACAGTGTTGACACTTTACAACGCATACATAATTCAGTGTAGAAAGACCCAAAATTTAAACTCTATATGCATTCCTCAGTACCTAAACACCATACGATGAGCATGATGTAATTTTTATTATATTTTTAGTTTTTTTTTAATTGAAAGGTAAGTCTTTAGGTTTAAGCTGTCTGTATTTTAATTTGGTCATAAAAAAAATTACTTGGAAAAAATATTAAAAAATTTAAATTTGATCAAATTACTCGGAGAATCGAACATATTTTTCACTCGATATTTGACTCTGACCGAACCGGTTCTTATCGAACCCAGTTTACGTCGGATTTTGGATCACGGGGCGCCACCCGGCTCATTTTGAACTTTGCCACCGAAAGTCCAAACATCTTTCGCAGGGATCCACCGATGAGTATAAAGCGAAGCCACATCGTCCTCCTCATTCCAAGATCGATTGTTCGATGTCACGTATCGAGTGAAAAGCAAGAGCGAAAACGAGAGTGATGTGTGGTAATGGCGCTGACCAAATTGGAATTAAGATTCAATTCTAAACACAAAGTTGCAAATGAATGGCAAGAAACGCAAAACGAGAACTCTTTAGATTTAGACGCACAATTTTGTCTCACCCGAATCTAGCATCCACCTCAAAACCGAACACGAGCAGCCTCTCTTTCTCTTCAATCTTATCCTCGTCATCTAGTTGCTACAGTGAGGATAGAACTATCTCTTTTTTAAAATCATGTCAGAACATGAAACAGCTACTTCAGATCCAAGCCCATTTGATCACTTCTGGTCTTTTCTTCAACAACTCATTTTGGACCATAAATCTTTTAAAGCATTCTGCGGATTTTGGGAGTCCGGATTACACTGTTTTGGTTTTTAAATGCATTAATAATCCAGGGACGTTTTGTGTCAATGCTGTTATTAAAGCTTATTCAAATAGTTGCGTCCCGGATCAAGGTGTGGTCTTTTATCTTCAGATGATTAAAAATGGATTTATGCCGAACAGTTATACTTTTGTGTCGCTTTTTGGATCTTGTGCGAAGACGGGTTGTGTTGAGAGAGGCGGGATGTGTCATGGATTGGCTTTGAAAAACGGGGTCGATTTTGAATTGCCAGTGATGAACTCTTTGATTAACATGTATGGTTGTTTCGGGGCAATGGACTGTGCTAGGAATATGTTTGTTCAAATGTCGCCCAGGGATTTGATTTCTTGGAATTCTATTGTCAGTGGGCATGTGAGGTCTGGTGACATGTCGGCTGCTCATGAGCTGTTTGATATAATGCCTGAGAGGAATGTGGTTTCTTGGAATATCATGATTAGTGGTTATTCAAAGAGTGGGAATCCCGGTTGTTCGTTGAAATTGTTTAGGGAAATGATGAAGAGTGGATTTAGAGGGAATGATAAAACAATGGCAAGTGTGCTCACTGCATGTGGCAGGTCCGCGAGATTTAATGAGGGAAGATCAGTTCATGGGTATACTGTAAGGACTTCATTGAAACCAAACATCATCCTTGACACGGCCTTGATAGATTTGTATAGTAAGTGCCAGAAAGTAGAGGTAGCGCAAAGAGTTTTTGATAGCATGGCTGATAGGAATTTAGTTTGCTGGAATGCAATGATTTTGGGGCACTGCATTCATGGAAAACCAGAGGAAGGAATTAAATTGTTTACAGCTTTAGTGAACGGGACTGTAGCAGGAGGCAGCATTTCTCCTGATGAAATAACTTTCATTGGCGTTATTTGTGCTTGTGTTCGAGCAGAATTGTTGACAGAGGGAAGAATCTATTTCAGAAAGATGATTGATTTTTATAAAATAAAGCCAAATTTCGCTCATTATTGGTGCATGGCCAACCTTTATGCTGGAGCAGAGCTTACAGAAGAGGCAGAGGAAATTTTAAGGAAGATGCCTGAAGACAATGACAATATGTCATTCGAATCCATAATGTGGGTTAGCTTACTCAGTCTATGTCGTTTTCAAGGAGCTGTAGCTATGGTAGAGAGACTTGCAAAGTCTTTTGTCGACATGGATCCTCAGGATTTTTCAAGATATCAGTTTCTATTGAATGTATATGCCGTGGCAGGCCAATGGGAGGATGTAGCTAGGGTAAGAGAGCTGATGAAGAAGCGACGGATGGGGAGAATGCCTGGATGTCGTCTTGTAGACTTGAAAGAAGTAGTTGAAAAGTTAAAAGTGTTGGACATTTTTGGAGAGGTGGAATGAAAGAGGAGGTGAACAAAATGATGGAGTGCAGACAGTCAAGATCGTTAGCTACTGTCTCGAAGCAGCTACCCAGGCACAAGAACAAGTCCGGAAGTTAACATCACAACTAAATGTTGTTGTGATGATGCAATGTAATCTTTCTAAACTGTGGCACTGCTGCATCGTCTCCCAACCATTACAGAGTGAACTTAAAAGAGAGTAACTCTGTAGGAACTAGGAAGGATACCAGCACGATGCTTGAAGTTGAGATCAAGTTTTATATGATTTTGTTGTGATAGTAAGTTTAATATATGTGCAGGTGAGCATATACACCTCCATCAATACACTCTTTCGTCTGCGTACACAAGACGTGAGCATGATGATGGTCAACGGACTTTGAGATTTTTCTTTAGGTTGTCGAAATCTTTCCAGTTTGTTTCTGCGGCACAATGGAACGAGATTCCAAATAATATTCGAATTTTTATACTGAATTTGCCCTTGTTGCATATTAGATTTATTTTTTATTTTCCAATTTAATTCACTTAAATTCATACTTGTTCACTTTCCAAAACTTAGTCGACCTTCAAATTGTATAACTGTTATTAAAGGTAGCAATTTGAATTACGACATGGATACGACATAATTTTTTTGGATTTATATTGATAAAAATTGACACGAGTAATAATCATTCTGCATTCGTATTGGACCTTTTTAGTAATTAAGTCATTAATGCATTTATGACATGAATATTAATTAAAGTGATAATACAACTTGAAAATAACAAATATATATTTAATACCAAGTTAATTATTTTATGTAATAACTTTATAATTTCATAAACTTATTCATATGTTATTAAATATCATGTTAATTTATTTATACTCCATTTTCAAATAATAATATTGACATACTTATTACAATTAAATTTATTTTTAATTTTCTAGAATTAAATGTACTAAATGAGTTAACATGATTAATAAATTGATCATATTAGTATTTGTTCAAATTTGACATGAATAGACTAACAATAGCGCGAATTACCATCCCCGGCTATTACTTACTTGCGTCATGTAAATCGACAATGTTGTTAGTGCATTAGATTGCACATTTAGTAACAAGGGGAGAGACCAGTGGAATAGATCGGTCACTTCCTAACCCTCTAAATTAACAAACAACACAAGAAGCCAGAGCCAGGCAAGTGACTTGATCTTCGAAGAAAGTCATCTGAAAAATTAACTCCGAATACATTTAAACTATTTCTCAATCATATGTGACAATAACTAATCACAATGAGCATCATGCCACCATCTATAACTTACCACTCCAGCTTGGTAAAAACTCTTGATAACAACTGTAATAATGAATTCACAACAAAGTCAACACATAGTAAAAAAATCCATGACATGGCATTTGAAACTATAAAACTACTAAGCCACAGCGAGAAAATCATCCAATCAATGGATAGGTTTTAAAAGTTGCATTATTCCTCACAGGCAGGTCCATTCGTGCGTAGACCATATAAAGATACAAAATAACATGCATGGTACCAAAATGAATTAGTCAGAATTTAATGGTCTAAGGATCTTGATAACAACTTTGCAAGCAGGAAAAGATGGCCAGCAACTCCTACCAGTTCCATCAAAATCAGACCACTATTTATTTACATTTCAGTTAGCTTATAAGTTTGCAAGTAGGGACAGGCAAAAGATAGGGCGGTCAATAACATCTACATACAACATGTTAAAGGACAGATGAGAGTGATGCAATTATTTCATCTATGTTAAACAAGTTTCATTCAAATGCCCACTGGTTCTCCCTACAGCATTCTTCATTCTCTGGGGTGAAGTCATTCCTGATGTTAAAGGACTTCCAAATCTCTTCAACTTGTTGATCATGTCTGCAGCAGTCTGGCAGCCTAAAAATGGGAGCTAAAATCCAGCAGCCCCTTGATTTTCAAATTGATTGCCTCCTGCAACATTAGACCAACAATAGTTGCTCCAATGATTGCTTCAAGCATAACTGAAATAATATATTGTTATTGTATTACCAATGGTGAGCAATCTCAGATACATGACAATCACACAAAACCCTAAACACAACAACTAGTGTAAATACATGCAAAAGAACATGTAAGCATGCAACAAAAGGCAATTCAAAACCAATAGAGCAACTAGTGGAAATTTACTGCATTAAAAGAGTCCAAGAATCACTGTCATAAACATGAGAAATTCTATAAGACATCAGAGGTATCACGACAGCCATACAATAAACAAATGATGCCTTGACATGTATACATTTATTTTAAAAAACCACCATACAAGTAGCGATTATATTAAATTCAATTACACATGCCATACACGCATTGATTGATTGTATTACCTCTAATGTATTCTAGAATTCCTTCCACACACTGGCTGCAACAACATCAAATAACTATCTAGTCTTTCTACATTTGTAAGCTATTAACTCATTACGTCAAATAAAATAATTGTACAAGAGCAAGCAGTCTACCATGCAATCGCCAAGTTCATAACATAAGCATACCTTACAAACCCGAACGTCAAAGATATTAGTAGATAATACACAAATGAATCGCTATTAGTGGAATAACAAGAAATAAGCCCAAATATTCCATATTAAGTAAGAAACATTATTTTCAAACCATAACTTAAAGGAAAAATTAAATAAAGAGATCTTATTATTGAAAATAATAAGATCGAAGAGTGGCCTGGTCAACCTTGGCGACGATAGCATCCTAGCTCTTGAGATCCTTCCTAACCAACACCTCCTCGATCGTAGAAGCCTCTAGGTGTTTCTTTCAATAATCAACCACCTTCACCAGGATCTTGCTAGTAACAAAAACCGTTATCAGTGCAGCAACAAGTTTTTTGGTGCATTAGACTGCATATATTAGTAAAAACAACAGAATTCCTGTGAAGCAGATAGTTCCTATCCCTCAAAGTTAATAAATACATTAATAAATACTACAGGGATAGTTCCTATCCTTCAAAGTTAGTAAATACTACAGGGACATATACAAGAAGGTGGGCATGTAGATCTGATACAGTTAAACTATCTATAGACCATTTATGATGACATATAATCAAAGAGATCCCAACAATCTGTTACCTAAAATAGTTACTTCTCCAACTTGGAGAAAGCTCTGGATTACCAAACAAGATTAAAGACCAAGTCATAAAGTTTGTAGAAGAGAGCGAAGGTCAACACATGTCTACGTATCCCATCACCTGGCATTTAAAACTATTGAGCCACGACAAACTGATTATCTTATATAGGTTTCAACGTCACATTACTCCCACATGCAGGTCCATTCAAATACAGACAAACCGGGATCCAAAACCATTTACACCTGTTGCATTCATATATATATAAAGAAAGAAAATAACACGCATCGAACCAAAAGGAATTAGTCAAATTCAATGATCCAACGGTCTTGATAGCAAGCAGGAAAGGATGGACCAGACCAACTGCTACCAGTTCCACCAGAACAGACTATTATTTACATTTCAAACAGCTAATAAGTTCGAAAGTACAATGAGAAAGGAAAAGATAAGCCCTAGAAAACTACATCTACATGTTAAAGACAGCAAGATTGCAAGACAATGATAATGAAAAATTGTCTTTGTTGAAACAACTTTCACTCAAAAGCCCACTGGTTCTCCCTACGGACCTCTTCTTCCTCCTCTGGAGTGAAGTCATTCTTGATGTTAAAGGTCTTTCGAATCTCCTCCGGAGTCTTTCCCTTGATCATGTCAGCAACAGTCTGGCAGGTAAGGTCCAGCAGCCCCTTGATGTTCAGGTAGTTTGCTGCCTGTAAAAAAAAGAAAAAAAAAATCCAAGCATTACTTTTCAAACGTAACTGAAATAAAAAATTGTTTTTCTATTACCACCGGCAAGCATTTTCAAAACGAGACAATCGCACAAAACAGGAAACCTTAAACACAAAGTGGAGTGTGAATACATGAAATACAACATGCATGCAAGCACAAAACGAACGGTCAATTTCCTTCATAAAAATGATCCTAGAATCACACCCATAAAGACAGTGCCCACAACAACATCACTTAACTACAAAGTCCTTCTACAATTGTTACCAGCAATCAGATTTGAAAAACATCATAAATTCGTAAGCTTTTGAGCAAGTAAAATACTAATTAACTCACTAAATCACAAAATATAATTGCAGAATTACGGACGGAGCAAACAATTAGGAGATGCAAGATCACAACAAAAACATACCTTACAAACCCTAACATAAAAAATATTGGCAATATTACCCAAAGCAATCAGTATTAGAGAATGAAAAGAGATAAAGCCAAAATTTTCATATTAGGATTTCAAACCCTAACTTTGATCAAGCAAAGAGATAAACAATACCGACCAGGATGAGATCGAAGAGAGTGGCCTGGTCAACTTTGACGAAGTCAGTGTCCCAGCTTTTGAGATCCTCCTCACCACCGTTAGTGGCAGTACCGTTGCTGTTGGCGCCGCTGTTGTTGCTATCCTGGGTCGCAGGAACCTCCACGTGTTTCTTGCAATACTCAACCACCTTCGCCAGGATCTTGCCCGTCACGTTCGGTAACGGGATGCCGTTATCGGCGCAGTCGTCCTCGATCATGTGCTTGATGGTCGTCGACTCAAGCGCGACAGCCTCCTCGACCTCGAACGACTCGCCGTCACAGCTCTTGAGTACGATCATCTTAGGAGACGACATCGTTTCGAGAAGAAAGAAAACAAATCTGACTTTGTCTCCTCCGCTTAGTTTATTCGTCCAATGAAAAGCGGGTTTATATATAGTAGGGGTAGGGCGAAATTGTGAAATCGTAATCAGATTTTGTGGGGTAATGCTGCCGACTGCATACGTGTCGTAATGTTTTTTTAAATGATAATCAGACTATAACTACTGTACGAGATTATTACTATATTTACATTCAGATTAAATTGTTATTCAGCTAAAGGCCGAGTGACTTGTTACTAATTGAAGTTTTTTTAATGTTTTTTAATGCCCGTCTAAATTAGATAAAGCTTGTGGCACTATACTTTTTTTTAATAGATTATGGTACAATACTTACCACAACTAGTTATGGGAAAATTCTGACGTACCCTCTCTTTAAATCATTCTCATATTATTGAAAACATCAAATTATCTCCACAACTCATTATTTCTATGTTATTTTTAATAGCCAAAAAGATTAAATAGTTTTTACACATTTTCTTAACAGTCAATTAATAAAAAAAGGTCATACCTAGGTAAATTAATTTTCATGGATCCAAATCTTGTTAGCGTAAAGGGCTACACATTATGTAATTTTAATGATAACAAACATGTGTCTTAAGTGATTTTATAAATATTGTATTTTACATTTCACTAGTTCTTGAAGGATAATATTTATGATGAGGTGAATCACCTTAAATCAAGTTCAAGACACTTATGCTGCGTTTACTTTTTGGATTGGAGTGTGAATCCTGAGGAGTGGGAATCCTTGGATTATGAGTGTGGAGTGGGAGTGGGAGTAGAGTGTTTACTTAGACTAAATGAAAGTATGGATTGTCAATCAGAATCCCAATTATTTGTTTACTTTGTTTTAGATTGGGAGTAAATTGTTTTAAATTACAATTTTATCCTTATGTAGAGAATTATAATTTGTAATTAAAAAATTAATAACAAATATATTTGGAAAATAAAATAAATATTTTATTATATTTATAAATTAATAATAATTACTAATATTCTTAATTATGTAAATCATAATTTTTTATTAATTTTAATTTAAATTATGTGAATAAAAATTATTAATAATAGCAACACAAATGAAATATTATTATTGATAATATAGTACAAAATTAATATTTTTTAGAATAAAATATTTATTATTATTAATTAAATAAATAATTAATATTTATTAAAATTAATGTTTAATATTATTAATTTAAATATAATATTTATTTATTTTTATTTTATTAAATTTAATAAAATAAATATGATATCATTATTATTTTTAATAAATATGATATTATTTATTTTATTAAATATTATTTATTTATGTTAATTTTAATTATAAGGATAAAATGAGAAGAGGGGGGAGTGGATTCCCACTCCCACCTCCCCCCATGGGAGTGGGAATCCCACTCCCCACTCCAAAATTGAGTGGGACCCACGGATTTCCACTCTCACTCCCCCCTTTTTTAAGGTAAGTAAACACTGGAGTCGGAGGAATCCACACTCCACACTCCAACTCCAGCAAGTAAACACTACCTTAATGAATAACGACGCGATCAAGAATAAAGTTTAGAGCTCAATGTACTAATTATTACGACAAATTCTTGTAAAGCCGGTATGATTTAATTGATGCATGATTTAGTATTTGAGAAGCTCAAGAATCTATTTAAATAATTACTTTTCGTAAATTAAAAGGTTTTATATTTATAAGATAAGGTGCTTTATGAATTTGAGTAATTTGGATTAAAATAAAAAAGTTTTGCAATCCTTGATTTTAATAAATATTTTTAAATTTCAAAATTGGACTTATTTGCAAACTATTGAAACCTCCTAGGTCATATTATAATTTATGGAAGTTTGAGGAACCCAATGAAATCCAAACACTTGAAAACCAAAATTGGACAAAGAGTAAGCGGCTAACCGCCTGAGGCTAGCGGCTGGCCGCCTGAGGCGAGCGGCTGGCCGCCTGAGGCTATATTTTCAAATTTTAAATTAAAGTGAAAAGTTTTAAGAACTTTGAAATTTATGGATATTATGTTAAATTTTGAAAAAGACCTCTTTGAAAAGTACTAATATATTTGTGGCCATATAATAATTTCATAAAGTTTTGGTACGACAAGTATTATTTAGAAATTCTGAAATTGGACCTGTTTACAAACATTTATGACGTTTTGGGCTATATTATAATTATAGAAAGTTTTGGTCTAAAGTGTAATTTTGGTGAACAGTATTACTATAGGAAAATTCAAAAATAACGGTAATATCACTGTTACAAGCAGCTAGCTGGATAAATCAAGTGGCTAACCACTTGGTTGCGTGAATTTGCCTATAACGGCTAGTTTTTAGGCTTTTACTATAAAAACTCAACTCCAACTTCATTTTAAGAACTAATGCAAGCATAAATAAGATCATATAACATATATTGAGCTTTCATTTCGCAAATCATCATTTATTGAATCATCATTGAGCTATAATTTATTTATCCACTCTTAAAGAGAGTTTCATTGTTGTAATTTTCATTTCTCATAAAATTGTGAGTGTACAAATATGAGAAACACTTGGGGTGAAGAGATTGAGGAAATAATCTCTTGATTGTAAAAGTCCGTTAACACCTTAGAAGTCAATTGTAAACATTTGAAGCCTTGAGAGGTTTGGATATTGAAATCCTCAAGCGAGGTGAGCTTGGAGGCGTAAACGTAGGCACAGATTGTCAAACCACATAAAAATATTTGTGTTTGTTTTCTCTTTTCTTACTCTTTTACTATTGTACTATATTTAATTTATTATTTTTGTATTTAATTAAGGCAATAGATTAAATTGTTGTGCAAATTGTTTAGCATAAAATTTAAAATCTCAATTAACCCCCTCTCTTGGGTTGCATAACTCGCATAACTCGCATGTCAAATCTTTCTAAATTTTTCAAAACACATATAAATATTTCAAATATTTATAGTATGCTTCCCAATACTTTAAAATATTTTTATTTGGTGCCTATATAACTAATTTTTTTAAAAGGATTAATTTTACCTTTTCGTATTTAAAAATTTTATTTTTAAAAATAAATATAGAAATTAGTTAAAAGTTACAAATGGAAAAAGAAGAATATTTTACCTTTTTATATTTTTTAGTATTATCATTATTAATCTTTTTTTTATTTTGTAAAGGTATTTAAAGAAAATATAGATATAAAAAAAGGGGAAAATCAAAGAATAAAAGATGATTGGTTGTTCTAAGTTTTGGATTTTATAGATTCTAATTTTCTGGGTTTGGATTTTAATCTTTAGAAATTAAGTTTTAATTTTAATTTAATGTAAGATTAGATTTGAATAACGGTTGTATAGTTATCATGTACGTGAAAGGAAAAAAAATTGAGAAAAAAATGAAAAAAGAGTAAGGATAAGAAAAAAAAAGAAAATGAAAAATGAAAGAAAAAGACGAAGATAGCATGACTTGTAATTTTGAAATTTAATCTTGATGGCGTTATCGCGATTTACATATAATAACATGTCTTGTAATTTGCTTACCTAACATGTATAATTTAGGAATTTTGTCAATTTATTTAGGTTCATTAAATTATTTCAACAGTTTATTTTTAATTTCTTTTTCACTGTTTACACATTAATATTTTAATTGTTTAACTTTTTTATTTTTCAATGACTAGTCATATATCAACTTTTTTTTTTATCCTCACAATGTACTTACAAGAGTATTCTATTAGGGTCGGTCAATGGCGGTCAATGATTAACGATAACGAGTTTTGGGAGTAAGGGAGGCGATTGAAGATTGTCACAAATAGTAGGGGGCAGGTTGAAATTTTCTCACTAATTATTATATGTGTATCATATGTAATTAAATTTAATATAACTATTACTTAAATATTAATTTTTAAAAACACATAATATAACATAATTTATTTGTTATATGGTTAACTTTATACTTCTAATATATTATACAATTTCTAAAGCTTACAAACAAATTGGTGATTTAACAACTATCTTTAAAATAAAAAAATAAAAGCATTTGAATTTTGAAATCCTAATGTGTATGAGAAAATAATTAATTATTCGTATTCTTTTGTTGTCCATGGTTTAAAAGTATAATTAAGAAAAAAGAGAAGTGATATGGTTAGCATCTGATCAAAGTTTATAAGCAAATTGGAAATAATTAGTTATAAAAGGAATTAGTTAAGTATTTAGTAAAATTTATTTTAAAAAGTGGTATAAATTATTAAACTAATTGTAAATATTTGGTAAATCCTACTGATAAACTATTATAAGAATGCAAATTACTGAAAATACACATAATGTTTAATAAATTTATTTACAGTTTTGCACAATTATAAACATGTATATATAAATTTTTTTGTTGTATATAATGATTGGTAACTAAAAAATATTTATATTTTATTGATTTTATTTCTTTTATTTTGTTATATCAATATAAAAGGTAATAATAATAATAATCTTTTTAAATTTAGTAATTTTATTAGGATAATTTTAGTTTTTTTTTTAAATTTATATGTGATGATATATATGAAATTGTATTAATGAGTTATTATTGATTTCCGAGTGTTGAGGCAACTTACATTTTAAATGGCACACTTTATTGCATTTGAATGTTTTGCGTTACTTAATGGAAGGTGAATTACACCACGTTGTACTGCATTAATATTGTATTATATTAATGCTTTATGATGCTAGGTAGTACATTGAATTGCATTAATTTTTATTTATCCTAAGGTTTGGTATTTCATTGCACTATCTTAATTTTATGGTAGTTAATTAGTAAATTCAATGATTATCTAATTTTAGACATTAATATTCTTTTTCCAAGACGCCAGCACACCCCCCCTCCCGATTTGTTAAGTTCGAAACAAGCTTAAGAGCATCACCAAAAGACTCTTCAAATAAGATTTTATTAATTATTTGAAGAGCCACCTCAATATTTAAGGCTCCAAAAGACATTCCAATTAAGATTCTTCAAATAAGAAATGATTCTCTCTCTTCAAATTTGGAGAGTTGATTTCTCCCTCTTCAATTTATATTTTATTACTTTTCATTGAAGAAAGAGAGAGAAGTGCTTTAATTACTATTGACTTTTCCTTTAAAAAAATAATTATTTGATTAAAATAATATTAACTTATTTCTATTTGAAGAGTCTTTTGGAGAATATCATATTTTTTCACCATTCTATTTGCCACATAGGTAAGCAAATAAGTATTTGAAGAGTAAAATTTATAGAGGCTTTTGGAGATGCTCTAATAAAATCAAACATCAATTTTAATGAACAATTAATTAAAAAAAACCAAAAAAAAAAAGAAAGAAAAGAACCCGGTCACTACAGAGTTTCAATTTAATAATGACATTGCAGCAATTTTAACACTAGTTCTGAAAAAAAATATTATAAAACAGTGACTCTCACCCAACAACCAATTCAATGACTGTAGACACTAATTCTAAAAAAAAAAAAAAAAAATTCTATAATGAAATCCGAACATTCGAAAATAAACCCTAAATCATAAATCTAACTCATATTAAGAAATCAAATTTGCATCTTGATCATTCATGTGGTGAAGGATAGGAGCGAGGGTGGAGGAGCAATACTGTCTCGTGACTAGGTGGTGATGGAGCTATGGTGTTGGACAGCGCAGTGGTAGCAGGGTTGTGTTATCGCGCAACACGATAGTGGTGGAGCTGCAATGTCACGTAGCAAATCAAGATGGCGTGGTGGTGGAGCAAGGCTACCGTACATTCGGAGGAGAGAAGAGAAAACGAAAATTGGCTGATGGGTGTTTGGAAGATAAATGTGAGAAACGTCTTTTGATTCTTTTGTTTTTGAGATGTAATGCAATTCGATATAAATCCAATTCAACTCCACCGCAGTAAATTTATTTATTAATGCAATGCCGTGAAACAGCCAAACGTGAATATTGTAATATTTTAATTCAATGTGAGACTAATACAATATAATGAAGGGTGCCGAGCATGTCCTTAATTCAGTTCATAGTAATCTAAATCTCTCCACCTGAAATATTAGTTGAGCTTGTCGTCGCAAGGATAGAGACAATTGACGAAAGAGAACCAACCACATCGGACAAAATAAGGGTAGAGACAATTGACGAAAGAGAACTAACTACATTGGACAAAATAATGGACCTTTTTCTATCCATGAGAACAAATTTCCGAGCCGTATCACATGGATAAGGGCCCAGCAAGCTGGCTTTATACCTGTCACTAATTTCTATTTGTGATTTAATTTTTGTTTCTTCATTAACTAGAATATGATTCACCGGATGAGAAGTTACATCAGACCTTTCAGTGATTTTTGATATTCCATTTCGAACTAGCTGCACAATACAATAGTTTCTAGACAGCACCCACGTCTACGTCTTGCGTTATGCATTATTTTTCCACTTCAGGTTCATGGAGTGAATCCGCGTCTTTAAGCAATGTGCAGCAACAAGCAAACCCTCCGGTGTAACTTGGACTAACTACCAAACAACTGGCAGCGAAATCTTGTTCTGATATTGATCATGAGGATGCGTTATATAATTTTACTCAAGGCAAAGGCAACATAGGCGAAAGGAATCAAGGATCCCATGCATGTGTAGTCAACGATTAACAAACACCGAGCATACAAAACCATATAACTAATTCAAACAACACTATACCTTCACAGAAAAGGTCTATAATACATCATGTTCAGATCTAAAAGAGATTAATTTACATATGGTTAAATTCATGGCATGGAAGCATCTGCAATACAAGTTTCATAATAAGCGGTAATGGGTATCTACCTCTTCTTCGGTTTCAAGGTCAATGAATCTCCAGCAGGAGCTGAATAAGTCTTAGATTTCTTCATTATGATTCCATGATTTGTGATGGTGGGGGGCTTGTTTTTGTCTTCTCAGGACCTGCAAACCGGTTTAGCAAAAGTATAAGAAAAATTTGAGAAACACAAAGTAAGAAAGGAAGGAATCTGCGATGACGAACAGGATTGGGTATCCTCAAACTTAATGACAAAGTTATCTAAACTTTTCAGTCTTCGACATCTACAAGAGAATCATGGCATTCTAACAACAGTATGTTAAGCTATAGTATGGTGCATACCATATATGCCGCGGATCTCTACTTCTCGCCATTCTTGGACGAGGGCACAGCAGCAACACATAAAATGTGACAAGAAATCATCAACAAAGCCCCCCTGCCAAAGGAAGTGATTTAAGCAGTAGAATATGTGGAAACAAATTAAATGAAGATCAATTATATAATTTGGTAATCATTATGAATCTTATTCTGCTGTCCGCACATGTTCTTGCGCAATCAAATTTTTTTTGAGACAAACGATTTTGAATCATTTAATTCTCAGCATATTTCTTTAATTATTTTCTTTTCTACATTAATACAACTTCGCACATAACCCATCAATTGAGCCAGCACAAGTAAATGATTATGAAAATGATCATATTTTAGAAATACACAACAATTAAACCATATATTTTAGATGAGGGAAAAACAACATTCAGCAGGTTTATAGGGTATTGATGACATAAGGAGATGATCTTGCAGTGGCAAGGAGAAAATACCGCGATGTTCAATGTCTTACGAAGCTTCCTTCTGATGCAGCAAGTATAGCAACAGCATGACAATATCAACGAATATGCCATCAGTTCATTACATGCTTCTGCAGAAGCTGAAGACCATGGAAACAAAACTTTGCCGTGTTAGCTTTGAAGTGATAGCAAAACCATGTTGAGAATTCCAAAAATGCTTGGATGTTAAGTTGACAATTATAGAAGATTTTTTAAAAAAAAACAAAAATTAAGGGTGATTCATGACTAGATCATTCTTGGACAATCATGATGTTCCAGTTAAATCCCAATACTGCATTTTACAACCAAATAAATTGTGTAAATCAAGATCAGAAAATAATACTAAAAACCTTTGAGCATTAGAATCACTAGTTCCAAAGCATGAGTCTCAGAAACACATAAACCATCACTTTAGAACAAAACTAGATCACCAGCGTATATATATATATTGAGAAAAATGAAAAAAAAATGAATAAATTCTCCTAATAGCCTCAATTTCGGCATATTTTTGTAAAAGAGCTAAAAATCGAAAATTATATTTTGCAAATAAGTAATTCCTGGATTCACGAGCCCACGTAAAATGCACATTATATGCAGCCACATTCCAACTCTATAATAAGTAATCACGGGACATGTAATTTGAGAGTTCAAAACTGATCACAGCATCAGAATACAACTTACACATGTGCCTGCTAGTTGCCACAGTAGCAATCTTTGAAAATGTGCCACAAGGATAGAAAAATGTCTTCATACCTGTGATGTAGACAAGCTACTAAGAACACAAAGCATGGCTTATAACAGAAAAACAAATAATTGAAAAATACAAACCCAATCTGGCAGCAAAAGCAGTGACAACTTATGATAGAGGTTAGCTACTGACAGTATATGATTAAGAGCTCAACTTTACTAGCATAAATCACGCCAGATCTTACTATTAGAGCAGATGTTAGAACAATGGTGTTAAAAATACTATCAACATAATTAGACCAACAAAATACAACTTTCCAACAGAGAGCTAATAGTGATAAACAGCCTGAAAGGACATACACAGAAGAGGTTCTGAACAACAGCCAAGCAAATCAGTGTGCCATTCTTCATGCTGATAAGAACCTTCCCTTGACAGCAGATCACGTCCTGAAGAAACTGAAGATGTGTTTCTGGAAGAAAAGGTTGCATCAAATTGTAAGTCTTATGAAGTGAACAAAAATCATAATGAAGTGCACAATCAATGTTTCTTGATCTTGTAAAACATGTCTTTGAAAAAAAATAAAATAAAATAAACTGATAAAATTAAGATTTAACAGTCAGTAATACTAAACTGATGATAGCATCAAATCTCATAACCATGCAACCAAATAGATGGCTGAGCAGAAAAGCTGCCAAAAATTAAGAGAGTGCACTTAGTAAAATCCTAAAAGTGCAGTCATTACCAAATCTAAGTCCAGTTACATACTGCTTTTATTATGTCAACAAGACCTTATTTGTCAGTATCGGTACCGCCAAATATAGAGCAAATAGGAGGCGTATATATTATATATATGTATATAGTGTGATTTACATGTTATCATAAACACATTTTTTATCTTTTATTGCTTTCAATCTCGTATGCAAAAAAAGTCAAAATAAAACAAACCTTGAATTTGTGCGAGCATCACATTTGTTAGATTTTTCATTAAATGAATGATTTTTCCCGTTATCGGTGTCTGAATAGTTACACTCCACTTTCTTAGAACTTTTCTTCGGTGAAACCTCCTCTGGAAGATGATTTGCTGAAAAAGCTTCCGTGACATCAATCAAACGTTGAATCACTTCACACTGGCTCACATCCATTTGAGTTTGTGATCGTTGTAGCTCCAGCTGAAGCTTTTCATTTTCCTTTTGCAGCACTTCGTTAAACCCCATTTTTGGATAGGAAGTAGATAGAGTTTTCTTCAAAACCATAGTTTCATGTTTTGAAGGTTCCCGTCTCAAGATAGCATCTTGCATCTTTTGATCCTCCTCATCCAATGTATACTCACGTTGATCCTTCTCAATATCTTCCAATCTCTCCTGTCAATATCAAATGACCAAAAATACTTAACTTCAATTGGGCTGCATAAACACAAAATCATACAAACAAATAAACCAAAAGTCAAGCAGAATACAGAACTCTCATAAAAACATAACAAGCATCAGATTTTACTCCAGCTGTGAGGCAAAATTAAAGGAAATAGCATTGCATGTATTCATCAACAAAAGCAATAGAATTCATGACTGTATCTTCAGACATTATAATAGTGATTATGTCGATCTCCCCAAGTTCCAATCTAATCCAATAATAGCAATGAACTTCTTTTCTGTAATTCAGTCGTCATAACTGGATCTTCAGACATTATTCACAAACAAAATCGGATGCACAGTAGATCTTATTGCAATTGAGTGATTATTGAAACATATTACAACAAGATTATAAAATAATAATAGAGCAATGAATATACCCTGACACGAGCATTATCCACGAGGGTAATGAGGGGAACGATTTTCAAATACCGATCAATCTCAGTCTGCGCTTTTCTAAACTGATACACGATGTTCCATCCCATGGCAAGCAAATAAAGATAACTTCGATCCTGGCAACTATTCACCAAAAGGTACGACCTTCTCAGCGCATCCTCCAGCTGTTCAAGAGGTTCCCGTGTCTCTGGATACTTCTTAAGCTCAGAGATCTTGAGCTGCTCCAGCAAATTCCCTATCAACTTCAGGTGCTGCGCAAATTGCCTGCAGTTCTTCTTGTGCATTCTCGCCGTGCTCGCTGCTTTTACTATCAGTCCTATCAAACGAACGGCGTCAAAGCCCGCCAGCTGGGCCACGTTCGCTATCTCTCCAAAATGCTCCCAATTTGCCATGTTTATTATTCAATTTAACTGAACTCCGTAAACACTGACCCAAAAAAATTTACAAGACTAATCAGGAAATGCTGAATTTGAATATCCAGTGAATTTGAGAGAATTTTTACTTTGGTCGTTACCTCGTCAAATGAAAGGTATTAAAAGAAAAGGAACGGCGTCGTTTGCAAAAGTTGCTCCGGTTGCATTGTTGAACAGGCGCTCCTCGTCGGCAAGATCTCTTCGGTCATTTCATTTAGACTCGAATATCGTCAATGATTCTAAAAAAGCCAATAAGGATTCGCTCAAACAAATATGAAACAACTATCAGATTCCAAAAATCTCAAGAATTAGCCATGACGCTTCTTGATTGTCACATTTTCAAGCCAAAAAAAAAAAGAAATAAATTAAATGAATAAAGCAAGTAATAAAACAAAAGATATCCTTTGCTTGAACTCACTTCAACTTGAAGAAAGCGAGAAGCAAAAAAAAAATAAATGCGAATGCTCATGAAACACTCACCTAGTTGGCTACTTGAAATTCATTATTTATTAGTTTAAATTGGTAGCTTTGAAAGAAGAAAACAAGAAAGAAATGTCAAAATGGAAGAGAAAAAAGAACATTGAATTTAGGGAATGACAGACATTGCTTTGCGCGGAAGGCAGTTTCTTCTTCTTCTTCTTCTCAGTGAATGGATTTGGACTTTCTGAGTTGAGAGAGAGAGAGGTCTCAAATCTCTCTCTATCTATTATCGGTCACAGTATCGGTGTGCTTTTGGATTTTTGTCTCTGTGCTGCTATGTGGCCTGGAAGTGGCATTCATTTAACAAGACTAATGAGGAATTAGTGGTGGTGGTGGTGACTGGAAGTACGGGAATGCCCCTGGGTGGTATTTGTATTTACGAAAATTATTGGTGCCTGGCGCCGTTGGGGCGAACTTCACGGGACTGAATGCCAGAGTGTGGATTTCGTTGACTATGATGAAGATTTAGGGTCGGATGCTGTAATAAAAAAGCGCCAGCTGGCATCACCCTTTGAAGATACACCGTAATTTGCTTTCTTGCTGCAGAGTGCTGGCCGAAACACAAGATGTCACACAAAAGGATAACGACCATGTGTCATTATGGCTAAAGCAATACTACTTTTCTAGGTGGCCCTTTAAGGCATAATAATGGCGATGGGTAAAATTGGTTGAGAGCCCATATTCAACTGAATCGGCTTATATATGGTTTCTAATTTCTGGTCCTGTGAAATTCATGAAAACATACGAATTCCTTACATCTGATATTAGATTATTTAAGGGTGCGGTTTCTCTAACTTAAAATTATAATTTTAAATTTTTGATTTAATTGTTTATTTATTAGATTCCGTCATTACATTGAGTGAATCCAATAAATAAAAAATTAAATGATTTTTTAAATTAAGAGAACTCTCTCATTATTTAAATTCAAGGGTAGTAAAACGGAAGTGAGATGATAGAAAAGAAACTCAAATTTTTTTATTTCCAAATGTAAATATAACCTTAACAAAAAGTTCAATAAAGAAATCTTATTCCAACTATGGTTGGTCAATAAAGCCAGTTTTTCTGTCCCAGGTGTCTCTTCCCTTTCATCCGTTACCATTAGTGCAAGAAGCTGCTCGCTTTGCTGTCGCAGGTCTTCTTGCCTCTTATCCAATGCCTGGGGTAAATTCTTTGAACTCCGGTCAATAGACTATCTTTACTTGATGATTGGCTATATATAATCCAATTAGTTCAATCTAATTTTAAGAGTGAATCAGTCTAATATTGTCTTATAAGTTCTAAATGTAGGGTGTGTTTGAGATTGAAGTATTGTACCTTATAGTTATTATGGAAAAAAAAAATTGTAACTATAAAATAAAAATTAATAATATATAATAAATAATAATTTTTAAAAAAAAATTATTAAAAATATAATAAAATTTTCATCATATAAATAAAAAATCATATTAATATAGCTTTTAAGTTACAGTAGTTAGTGTTTACCAAACGCTTTAGTACTGTAACTTTTAAGTTACAACTGCTCAATCTCAATTTTAAACAAACGCACCCGTAGTCCTAAAGCAATGAACGGTGAGAATATAAAATATTTAAAAACTACACTACTTGTTTAGCAGTTTTTTTAAAATAAATATATACATAATAATTAAAAAAATCACTGGATGAGTGTATATAATTTCTCCATTCACGGGTGCAAGTGATGTGGCAAAAGAGTTCAAAGGTCAAGATCTCGGAACGGGGAAAGGCTAATACTGTAATTCGACGCTGCCGCGAAACAGAAAACAGGAAAACGCATATTCTATAGTTATATCTCAACGCCCGTTCTCTGGCAAATGCCACGTGGACCCATTACGGGACGACAATGACGGGGCGCACATGCCGTCCAATCACACGTTTCCACGACTTTTCATTTTAATTTCTGGGTAGCGTCTTGTTTGATCGCTCGCCTTGTCCACGACCCACAAACAAAAAAGGGCCCCATGTCATATGTGTTATTTGATATTTTTGGTAAGCACTTGACTTACATGATGACTAAAAGTGAGTGATTAATTTATCAATATTTTTACTTTGCCGTTGTTGCTTCAATTCACGCTTTTCTTTCTATAATTGGCTACTGCCTCCGTGATGTGTGATTCACTGATGTTTTACCTCCTCGCCAGCTTTTTGCCCCTAGTCCGGTAGAGTAGTGGTATTTACCTAGGAATCTGAATTGGAACCCTCAAACAGCAGTGAGTAGAAATTTAAAATATTAATTACATTTTAAAAACAATCCTCATTACCAGCTTTTGAAAGGGTTCAAAACTAGCTCTCGGTCTTCTAGCCCGTGAACCGTTGCAGTCAACTATGATTATGAGGCAATGGTTTGAGTTTCTATAAACTCAATTTTTGGTAATTAAAATATAATTGTGTAAAAAATATTTGTAATGTATTTCTCCTTTATAAAATATCAGTGGAGTAGGGATATTCTTTCTCCGTGACGAATATTTAGTTAGGACATATACTTTATAAAATAAAAATATAATAATATAAATCTCAAATATATATGTAATGTAAGTCTCATATATATATATATTTGATTGTAAATATCAATGCAATGGTCTACTGTCATAATAGTTATAAAAATCTGTTTAATACAGTAACTTGATATCTGTGTAATACAATAACTTGATGCTTAATTAGTTAAAAAAAAGGTTCAAAACTAGTAAAGGTTAAGGAAATAAACAAATGCAAAGAAGCTTGGCTAATTACGTGCCTTTATAAAAGTAAAAGAACAAATTTTGCGATTGTTATATTTGTTATAAGGGTAATCAATATGATACTAATTTGATATGTTATTTTTTGCAGTACAATTTCGAAAGTTTATATAAAAATAGGTAATAACTAACAATTATAAATATCGAACCAAATTTTAATGGATTAATGTGAAACTTAGAAAGGAATTGTCTGCTAGCTCGATTTTCATTATTAACTAACCGCATTTTCAATTTCGTTACGCAAATCCCCTACTATGCACGCACATTTGTGGGTAGGGAATTGTTTTCGATTATTCTCAGGTATAGATTCATTTTGTTATAGAGCTAAATATTTTCTTTTTTTGGCACAAGGGGCTCTTCACAAAAGTTAAGGACGGACAAAGTGGGAATAGACTGCAGTTACAAGGCCTCTTAATATTTTCTTAATTTTCTAATCGATTGTAATTAGAACAGTAACCCATATATGGTAAAACTTAAAAGTCGATGAACAAAGTGACTAATGATTTAGATAATAGACTTATTTATATTCATTATTCGAGGAGCATTTTGAGTTGAAAAAAAAAAATTATGTTGGATAGAAAAATATCCAAATACATTATTATTAATGCGAGTCCTAACAAATGACTCCACGTGAAACGAGCGTATTAAAGACGGAGTCTGCACATGAAATGAATCGAACACACAAGACTCTGGCGGCGATAAATATCGTGTTGAAGAAATGAATTTAAGTGAAAAATGGGACAACAACATTTAAAACAATTCTTCCCCATAACTATGTCCCCCCACTAACTTGAAGTAGGAATTGTCAAAAAAGTACTGAAAGCAAAGCGATGGGGCAGCGGTACCGAACATTAGAAAGAAAGAAAGAATAAGGGCAGGTAAAACCGTGCATCTGAACACTGATGGAATAACGAGAAGTGCTAGCATGCCTTTGTATAAAATAAAGCAGGTAAGCTGGCAAATTGTCGTCTATAGAGTCCGAGTGCCCTTTTGGCATAGGAGTTAGTGGAAGATAAGACCTCAAATTTTCTTTCGTGAATTGTACATTAAATACACCTGCGTTTTTAACCTTTTCTTGAATGGTAGAAATTTGAATTATGCATTGAAATGATCGTTGAACCCACATTGAAAAGCACAGAAATGTTGGTGCACTGTTGAAAATAGGCACCACCATACCAACTTCGTAGTGAATGTTGGCTTTATATCCCTATCGAAATTGATGGCGAAGAGACCGCCAGGTGGATGTGGATTTAAGCACTTTATTGCCTCTCGAACCCCAAAAAAAAAAAAGTGAAATAATAAATAAAACAAATATAGAAAGCGCCTTAGCTTATGATTAAAAAGAAAGCAAAATTTTGTTGGCTAAATGGTCCAGTTTGGGCACAAAATGGGTGAGACTACCAATTGTTAAAGGGTTGTTCATGAATGACGAGATCCCATTGAAGTTAGATGGAAGAAATGGAGGATAAAGTTGAGTTGTCTGTTTGAGAAGTGAGAGGCGAAGTGTCGTTTCTGTTAATTATTATTATTATTTTTTCTTCATTGTTTTAATTTTACGAATAACTTTTTGCGTTTTTCTCTGATGTTGGTGCCGTCTTTTGCACGTACTTAAAGATGTTAATTTCACGCAATAATATGTTTGTCGATTGAGTCTCTTTCAATTCTAGCTACGCTTGTTATGTGCACCAAATACATATCTTTCAAAATCAACTTGTGTGGCACATATTTCATATAGAGAGGGCAGCCAAATGGTTTTGCACGCATCAGGGTTTTTTTTACCTTTTTTTGAATATTTGTCCTTGCTATTAAAAGAAATTTATTAAATAAATAAAATGAAAGAACAACTTAAAAAGATTAAGCATGATTAAATTATTTTGGGTTTTTTTTTTGTTTTGCTTTTAATAGTATGATTATTTAATATCTCCAAGAATATTATTGTAAGGGTATTATTATAGAAAGAATTAAAGATAGGAACATAATATATTTAATAGTAGGAAAAATCTTAAAATAAATTTTAAAATATAAAGAATAAACAAATTCGTAAGTCAAAAAATAAAAACTATACGAGCATTTATTTCATAACAAGGAGCAAAAGCATTCAAAATGTTAATTTGCTTTCTTATCATATGTGTGAAAATTAAAGTGTTGATATATATATATATATATATATATTTTAATGTTCATAATAAAAATATTCTTTTACATTTCGTGCAATCACGGATGAATTGATACTCCAATTGATATCACGAGTACATTTCTGCATATTATATTAGAACAATGTTATCGACAATCTTGATGATTATATTATTCGATCAATATTCCAAGACAACAACCCTATCTTACAATTAATGGAATTAGTGTTTATATATTAAAATAACTTATTGTCAATTGTCACGAAAATGATATTCATGTGCTTTAGTGGAATAGTATGTTGTATTTATGTGAGGCCAAAAGGGCTAGTGGTAAGTAGCTAGTAGTAACGTCACGTGGAATCATTATAACTTTTGGTAATAAGCAAAACCCATTAATAAAGTAAGCAAGGTTTATCGAAAAGATAATAATTTAATCAAGAATGAAGTGGATCATGACAGAGTATCCACTTAAAGCACAGCTGGTATACATTGAAATATGTACAAGGTTGGAAAGCAAAAACGATTTTACTGTTGCATGCATTACAACGTATACATTAAACGCAGAATCAATTGTTAATTATGATATTTAGTTATCAACCCCAAAGTCATATCATATATGCGTGCATTTTAATTCTATAAATAAAAAATGCGGTTTGTGCAAACTGAGTTACGTATAAACGTGTACCTGGTGCCAATTATAACCTAGTGATATTGTTACTTAATTACGAGGAGATTCATGTTACCATATATCGTGGGTGAATGATTCTGATCAGATTGCATCTTACAGAATGTGAAACGGAATAGTATGCAAATGTTATATTGCAAAACAACGTTGAAAGTATGGATGACAAATTTTTTCGATGGGATGAGATCCTGCGGGATCACATTTCATTTGGGATGGGATTGAGACATATTTTTGTTCTATAAAAAAATCTAGAGGTGGGAGTGAGACATTTTTTAATCTCAATTACATATGCGGGACGGGAGTGAGATTGACAAATTCCTTCCCATCTCGTCTCATTGCCGATTAAGAATGAGAATTTTTCCAATTGAATAGATCTCATCTCTTTTAAGACGGGATTGAGACATATTTTTATCCCAAAAAAAATATAAGAACGAGACTGTGACTTTTTTTCATCCCATTTACATATACGGGATGAATCCCAGTCCCATCTCATCTCATTCCCAACCCTAGTTGAAAGAGAGAAAAGCTCCGATAATGTTATACGTAACTTCACCTCAACACAATTCTGTAATTTCTATCAAACGCCAGAATAAAACTGGGGATCCGATCAAGATACAGACGAGGCCAATTCAAGTACATTGGTGCTTGAAGAAGAGATAAAGTTCAACTTAATGGCTTATGCTTATATTGTATTTGTAAACCACGTCGATTTTTGTGGTCCTTTTCAGCTCGTGCCTGTCATTATCTTTGTCGTCTCCCATGCTGTAGCTGCTTCACTATCTTTCAGTTTCTATCACTACGTCTTCATCATCTCATTCAAGGTAGTAATCCTTTTAAGCTTTCTTTATTTAATTCTTACCTTAATTTTTTTCATATTCAAAGAACCAGGAACTTTGTTTTGATTCATAACTAAAACACATTATCCCGAAACTATATAAAATTATACATCAACTTTCACAACTCTTGCATGTGAATTAATTTAATATGAATCATACTAAATTTTAGAGATGGCCAACAAGTTGGGCGGCATGGATGTGTAAGGGGCACATTTTGGTAAGGCATGCGGCATGACACGACACACATGCGAGTTAGGTTGGGCTAAGAATTTTAGGCACGAAAACCTTAAAAACACGACACGGTTAGAAATGGCTAAATCAAAACACGTAAAAAGGCTTGCAATAAGCATGTTTTCATCAACATCACGTGGGCCAAAGTATATTAAAGTAAATTTTTTAAAAAAGGTAAACTGAAAATTTTATTATTTTATAAATAACTTGAAATTGAATTTTCAAAAAATGATTCTTATTTTTCAATGTATTTTATAGGCATAAGTTTTTAAATACATTTAATTCTTATGTTTTCAAAAAGATACTCTAATTGTCTTATATTTATAATTTATTAAATGAATAGATGATATCATGATTTTATAAATGTATGCATTAATATTATTATGGACTATGATCTATAACTCTGTGTAAGTCTAAATTAACAATTAAACTAATCCTTAAGAAAAATTTATTATTATTATTGTTGTTGTTAGATATTAAAAAAGAATTCTAATGCCATAGGTTCTAACTTAATAGTTAGTATTATATTATTTTATTATTATTAATTTATTACTATTGAATATAGACTTGAGTTTTAAATTTTTGATTCTATTAAATGCACATGAATAAAAAAAAAATTGAGAAAAATACACCAATTGATTGGCATGCCTTCTTAAAAAAAAATTAAAAAAAAATTTTTTTTAGGCACGGCACGCGTGGGATTGTCTAATGTGTCGGGGCCAAGCCTGGCTTAAGCGCAAAAAAGAAAAAAAAAAAAAAAAAAAAAAGGCACAGGACAACAGGAATCATATGGTGACCCGTGCCATACTGGCCCGTAAATTCTCATGGGCCTTCCTTTACCGGCGTGACTCGTTGCCCATCTCTACTTAATTATGCATGTTTAATGGTTAGTAAGCGGCTTGTGTTTATGTTTTACGTGGGTAAACTTTGCGGAGAGCTTTTGTTCGAAAAACTTGCGTGTAAAAATTGTAGTCTAATATCTATATTATTGCAACACCAAACGAATATTTTCTTCAAAACAGCATGCGCGAAAAATTAAGTGAATTATGGTTTGCACATGCTCATAGGAAAAAAAAGAAAGAAAAAGAAAAATCTAAATTATGAAAAAGTCTCAAAATGACAGGATGAAGGGTAGAGAAAATATCTCTTTCTCAAGAAGTTTTGGCAATTGAATCGACCTACATTCATAAATATTGCACCCAATGACTTTCTTTCCAAACTACCAGCAATCTAATCCTTTGCCTACTACCTATGTGAACAGAGTTCAAAATTAGTCCCAATAATTTATTCTCTCATAGCTAGCATAAATAGATTATATTTCTTAGAGTGGTGCTATTGGCACCTTCTTAAAACTCACTTGAAACCCCATTTTCATTTTTATACCTTTATTCTTAGTTAAAATTACATAAAAGGACAAAAGAAATTTAATTAAAATCAAATTTTAATTTCTTTTTGTTACTAATTCTTCAAACTCAATAAATTACTTTACTGGTATTTTTGTTATTTTTGCCTTTAATTTCTTTTTTTAAAAAAGTAAAATAAGTGCCCACTTGGTGAAGAAAATCCAATAATTTGATAAAAGTCCAATAATTACTTGGACCTTTTTTTCTTACTTATTTCAAAATTATTTTGGAACTGAAAAAAAAAAAGAATCCAATATACATTAGATACTGAAAATAAGAGTTTATGATATATGGGTATGAACTGCGAAGTGTCAAAAAGACAATACGTATATGGATTGGGGTTTAATAATTTTGTATTCGTAGTTTATGTAATTTTTTCTTGTGAAAGAGCTGTTAATGTGAAAACGGTGTTTCATAAGGATATTGAGGGGGTGCCAATAGTATCACTCTATTTCTTATCGTTAATACCCTTTCTGAAGAAATTACTCAGAGTAGGCGAGGCTCCGTACAATTGAATGGGTTGGGTTGGCAATTTTCCCAAGTGGGTTTGCAGAAAGGTTGAGAAATGGGCCTTTAGGCAGTCTCATTTCGTCATGTCCAAATAGACTAACCTCGGGGATTAAAAATGGGCCATCAAACACTGTCCACAAACTCCCCAAAAAGTGGTATTATGACAATTAAACGTTATCCCACATGCGTACTTGATTTTAATTTCGGTCTCTTTAAAGTCTCGAGTTTCCCTTCACTATTTGTGAGTTCTACTTCGTCTATTCTGTGGGGGGTCCAGATTAAGTCGTATGTGCTATATGTTAAAATTTGATTCACTCTTACAGTAGTTTGGACCGTTTGACTCTTTGACTGCTTTCAAAAGCTCAAGTTAAAAGTAAAATGGACCGGCCGCAGTCAATCTTCCAAAGCATAAGTGGACCAGTTTTCATCCGAATCTTATGCTAAAAACACATGGACTGCAATGCCCTGCACATTAACTACCAAAAGAGCGCCCTCACGCGTTATTAATGAGGCGTGAAAGGGTTTAACTGTCCTTTCATCATTCAATGTTATCATGCGTCCCGCCTGAGAAGGTCCCGCCTTAATTTTCGAGGCAAAAACTCTATGTCCCTAGACTGCCCTTCTGGTACTTAGTTTTTGGAATCGAACTTGAGTGCTCACATTGGATTCCTCGAAGGGTACCCGCAAATAAACCATCGAACAGCTTCAGTTATATTCACTGTGATGAAATATTAAGGGTAATTCAGTCATTACGAATAAATTTTATTTCCCTCTGAAAGAATATCTACATTTCAAATCAATCAAAACCCCACTATTTAATTTAACTCAATCTAATCTAAAATCTAAGCCACGGAATCTCCGCCGTTCGATAAGGTCCGGTAACCTAAGCCAATAAAGACAAGATTGGCCCACCACTAATATCACCAATCACAAGAGGCCACGTGTACAAACTACCGGAGTTATATTCATCTCGCTTTCTACGGTTTTTGTTTTCTTGGCAACTACTGCGTTGAAAATTTTGGCGGGCATTCTAAAAGAATTCGAATAGAAACCAAACCCTAGTGGCCCCATCTCTCTTTCTTCCCCCCCTCTCTCTGGAATTCCTTTCTCTCATCTCTCTAAGAAATTCGTTTATCACTTATTTTTATGATTTTTTAATTTAAGTTTTTGTTAAGGTCAGCATTTCAATTTCATTTTGGATTTTGATTTTCTTTCTGATGATTTTTGTGTCGGTTAATCTTAATTTGCGTTTCGTTTTGTAAAGGATCTGATTAAGGATTGCTGAGGAGATCTTGAAAGTGTAATGATGTAAGTTTGGTTGATTGATTAATTTTATTGAATATCGATGAACTTTGAAATCTGTATTTCATTTTCTGCTTGGCGGCAATACATAGTGTTTAGTGACAGTTTTAATTTCTAGGGTTATGATTTATTGTTAATTGCATATAATTGTTATGTATTATTGGGGATCTATTTTGATTGTTTTAATTTTTGTCTGTGTTTTGAAACAGTTATTTGACATTGCATGTTTCAGGATTCAATTTGTGATTTGCTAGTCTGAATAAATTTTGGAAAAGAGTAAAAAATACTGTACCAATAAGAGCAAAGGTATGGGGAAAGTATCTCCAAAAGAAGGGGGAGCAAAAACTCCCAAACAGAAGAGGCGATTGCGAAACTCAAGCAGTAGGTATTTGAAACCAGGTGCTCTTGCTCAGCAGCTGCGGTACAATAAGGTTTCCACTGCCAAGTCATGTACTGATTTGGGGAAAAAAAGAGTTGCTGTGTTGGATGCAAAGAAGCTGGAGGTTGATGAACTTGTGACTGAGAGCAAAGGTGTTGATGAAACCCCTTTGATGTTGTCTCCTGTGGATGTGCTTAAGCAAAATTTTCTAGTGAGGACTCCTAAGACACCAAGAGAGGAAGACTGCGAATCGGAGTCGAGGCTTGAGGCTCTTCCTATGGATTTGCTGGTAGTGTTCTTACTTGGTTGTTTTGTTAAGTTTGATTGTTTATGTTTGATATTAAACGTTATTCATGGGCATATTTTATTACTCAATATGAGCATATTTTGTATCTCTTCTTTGGATTGTAATTAGCTTCCATAGATTCTACACTGAAACATATCTTTTGTTACTATTTTATATGAACATTCAATTGTACAGTTACTAATTTTGTCCAATTCCTCTGTTTTCACTGAATGACCATTTTGTATGTTATTTGTATCTGTCTAAACTTCTACTAAATAATTTTCAATAGTTTTTGAAGAATTTAGTTGATAGATTCCAATTGCTCCTGGAATTCATGGTTTGTACTTAGGAAACATTGGTATATTGCGTACAAACTTTAATAGTCTTCTGCATGTGAGTAGAGGATCACACATGCAATTTTGCACCATTGAGAGCCAGAATATGTCTATCTCTAGGTGTTCCTTTTTTGCCACTATCACACATGGTATTGTGTATTTAAGTAGAGCAATACAAGGTGAAAGTAGGGTAAAAGGAATGCACACACCAGATCAAAAGGGCCGAGAAAATAAATGAAACAACAAACTTCAACTTATTATGGTCATTAATTTTATAGTCCATTAATTCATTGTTATTTACAGAACCAAATTTTACCCATTGACACTGATTTCTGTTTGTTCTGTGATGCTTGAGGTTAAAATACTCTGTCACTTGCATCATGACCAGCTGAGGCCTGTTTTTCATGTTTCTCGAAAGATTAGAAGTGCTGTAAGTCTCTGTCTCCTCTCTCTTTGTTTGTAAAAGATGATTATCAAGTGGACATGGATGAACCTGGTGCTGTTGTTGATGACAGGTTGTGATTGCTAGACAATTTTACTTCAATTACACCACTCCAGATCGCTCTCGCCAGGAGATGTTGCAAATAATGACCCCACGGCCAACTGAGCGTTGGCCTTTTGTGAGGTTGTTATCTAAAACTTTGTCATCATGGTCATTGTTTTAATTTATCTTAACTCTTTATTTATTTATTTATTTTTTTGGCAGCAAGGGTGAAGGAAGGGGTGTATTGATGCCAAGTCCCCATACTCCAAAAGCCCCAAAGCATGGTCCCCGGCCACCTTCTCGCATGAAAATCACTGAGATGCGACAAATTGCTGCAGTCCTTTTCCAAGATTCCGCATTCCCTTCGAGGTGTATGGTACCATCTGTTCTGCCAAAGCCCCTTTGCAAATCTTTGGCCTCTAATCGAGTTCTATTCTATGAGGACGAGTTATGCCAGGCTGTTGCTCAGAATAAGCTACGTTGATTTCATCCTGTGGCAACCGTCTCATTGCCTCGACTTTATGTGTATAGTTTGGTTCCTATAGTATTATGGTTTTAGTTAGTTAGAATAGGGGGCATGCAATTTTGTAGCAGTGCTGGGAGTGCTAGGTCATAAGAAACTCCAGGTTTGCAATAGGAGTTTGATCAATTTAGATAATGCATGTGGGAATAATGTATTCGGAACTGGTTATCTGTATATTTTTCACATAAGTTAAAGAATGTCTAGTTTTTTTCTCCAGGATCAAGCATTACCAGACTTCTAGTAATTTATATTTAATAGCATTTTCCTGCTAAAAAGAGTTTGATAGGAGCCATCACTCGTCAAAAGCATCCACGATAAGAGCAAATAGTTGATTATATTTATTCGGTGGTTGGAAGAAACAGCATAATTAGGACATAAATCACTTGTAATACGACTGATGAAGTGGTGAGGATGGTGACAACTGACAAGACAGCAATCTTAGAAAAGTTTGTCCTTATTTTGATTGAGAATTTTCGGGGTAAGGATCTTGTAAGCCTTTTCCGTGGGATGGTAACTGTCCCAGAATATGTATTTGGATGCATCCGGGCATGTCGCTGCATCCTCCAAACGATTGCACAGTATGCTAACCTCTAAATTTCCAGTGCCGCAGCACCCTTTATCTGCCACTTCAAACCCTGAAATCATAAGCGTTTAGCAACAGATCGATACAGATTGGCTTGCTTGTATGCATGTTTCATTGTCCATATTATTATTCTTTTGTCGCCTGCTTTATATATTGTTTAAAATTAAGCTTAAAAAAAGCTCCTACAAAAAGTACTTTCAAATAAAAACGCTTGAATATCTGTATAAAAAAGATTTCATTATTATTTTACTTATCCATTCAATAATTATTATTATTGAATTAGTCTAAACCATTTGAAAGCAGTCGCCTGGACACCAAGAAAGAAGTAGGCCCAATTTTCTTTAACCATTTTTCACATTTTATTTATATATTATTTATTTCCTCTAAACTATATATATGTGTATGTATATATATGCACACACACATACATATATATTTTATCTCAATGTCACCTCTTTTAAAAAATTAATTAATTAAATGCCTAAAACCAAATAAAAATAAGCCTCTTTCCATAAAAAAAAAAAAAAAGAAGAAGTCTAAAGATTATGATGGTAGTTCTAGTTTCTATATATTTACCATATTGAGGAGGGTTTTGGATAAGAGAATTCAGTGGATTGTAGATATCAAAGTAGACAAATCTTGAATCTGGAAACTCTTTACTGAGAGAATCAACTACAGATTGGAGCTTCGAGTTGTAGATTTGAGCAGCTTGATTGGCAAAATCTGAACAGCCTCTAGCGATGCCCCCATTGAGTGTTCTCTGTACTGGCACACACCCAATTGGTGGTAAACTAAGTACTCCTATTCTCCTTGCTCCAACTCCATACAGTTCCTGCACGATGTGGTTTTCATCCGCACAAAACAAACAACAATTATTACTCAAGTCTTTATCATATCATATCATATCCACCAAACTCCCAACTGCCTATAATTACTACTCAATTTCATTGTCACTGACTCACTGTATTAGATACGTACTTCCATGCATCTCCACTAATTCCCCATGTATATATTGGAGCTTAATTTTATGTTCTATATATCTTCATCCATTTATCTATGTTTTGTCCCGCTACAGTAATTTCACATTATTTTGTACGCATGAGTGTTTAGTAAACATTACTAGATATCGTATACAAGTTATTTCTTATCACTTTAGAGCCTTTTTTTTTTTTAAAAAAAAAAAGTAGATAGTTGCTCGTGCTACCAATCAAGCTGTAGAAAAGCTAATAAACTGCCAAAATAATAATAAAAATTAATGAAAAAAGTCTAAATCAATATATTACAAAATAGGGCTCCTTTGGTACAATTTTTTCAAATGAAGCTTATTTAAGTAGAGATTTTATTAGTAAAGTTTTTAGAAGTAGAGGTTTTACTTAAAAAAATTATAATTGTTTGATTTTTAGTGAGAGATTTTATTAAAAACTATACAATTACTTTAATAGGTAAACTTTTTAAAGTTATATCATGAAAAGAATTAAATAAAATTGCCAAAATAAATGAAAGGACATTTTACATATTTTAATATTTTAAAAAAGTTTTTCAACTTCTACTCCCAAAAAATCTAAAATTTGAGCTTCTATTGGTAGAGGCAAAATAATTCATTTAATCTTCAAAACATCTATTCAAAAAACAACTAAACAATAACAAAAAAATTTGGAAAGAGTCTGTCGGAGCCATTAGATGAACTATACCAAACAGACACTAGATATCAAATATAAGTTATTTCTTATCATTTTAGATTGCCTTTTTTTTTTCTTTTCTTTTTCTAGTAGATAGTTGCTCGTGCTACCAAGCAAGCTGTCGAGAAGCTAATAAACTGCAAAAGAAAATAAAATAATAAAAATAAAATAAGGCCCAAATCATTATATTAGAAAATAAGGGAGATTTACCACACTTTCCCTACTATAATTTTAGGGTTTTGACCACTTAACTCCCTACCATGTTATTCTCTTGATGCTAATTAAAAGTTTTATAAGAAAATTTTGTTGTTTTATGGTTGGGATTGGGATGAACTTTCGTCAAAGTTTTTAGGTAAAATAGTTAAAGAAATGTTATGAAAAGACTACGATAAATGGGCAAAACTAAAAAAAAACATAGAATAAGGAAAAGCATCATTATTGCCCCAATTAAAAACAAAAAAATATGTATGCTACTGTGCTAGCCAGAGTACTTACTCATTAGCCATATTTATGAATCTATGATAAAATTTTCTGCCATACATTAAGTGATTTTAGTGAAAATGATGTATATATATATTAAATATAACACACCTGTAAGAAACTTAAAGCTGAACTAGCTGTTAAATCAGTATAGGAATTGATATCATATTGGCCTCTCCTGAATGGAGTTGATAAATAAGTATTTGCAATATCATCACTTCCGGAGACCACCATGAATAAGCCTTTTGATAGTATATTTGCAGTTGCTTCTTCTCCCGCTGTAGCTTTTATTGTCTCTAATGCTTTCTTGAACAAGTCCAATTGATCCGACATTGATAACGCAGACTAATATATATATATATATATATATGTATATATCATCAAACACAATGAACGTTAACTTTTAGAATAACTAAAACCAAATGTAAATAAATTTGATCATCTAGGGTTAGAGAATTATATAATATGAATATACATACCGCTACTTTTGATGTAAGAGGATCATATCCAGCTCCACCTGAGGCAAAACTTACGCCAGTAACAAGGTCTTGAGGCTTTAGATTTGGATCAAGATATGCAGGCAAGAGCTCTTTAATACCAAATTCTTGGGCTGAAATTTAATTAGTCAAGAGAGTGAAATGTAAAGTTATTTTTGGTTAATTAATAATCTTTTAAATGAAAAAGTTTAGATTAATTAAGTAAATACATGCAATGATTGGGATAAGGCTCATTCAGTCCTCTTTTAGTTGTCACTTTATTTTTTATTGTTCAATAAAAATTTCCTCCGTCCCGCTGAGGCTTGCTTAGAAAAGGGAGAAAAAAAAAGTGAATGCATGCCATGCTTATATATATATATATATATATATATATATACATGGCTGAATTAAAAAAATATTTCCATCAATGAGTTTAGACCAGAGGAAGAGAAATGTTCAGACTCTGGTCCTACAGAAAATTGAATTAATTATATATTTACTTATCAAATACCTATAAGGTCTGATGGAATAACTCCATTGGAAAATCTTCCTGTTGCAATTTTTCCTTTAAAATCTCTTCCATACGGGGGAAAATTGCACTTGATAATAGTTTTGATGTTATTGTTGTTGCCCGGATCCGCTATTGAATCTCCGAACACAAAAACTGCCGGCACCGATTCATTTTTGTTTTGGGTTGCTCCATCTCCATTTTCAGAGAAATATATGAATAGAAGAAAAAAGAAAATTATAATTGAAAAAGAAGGGGTGGACAAAGAAGTAGGGTTTTGAGAAAGAAGCTTCATTGTTTTTTTTTTTTTTTTTTTTTTCAAGGAATGTTAGCAAGCAATTTTAGAAGCAAAATCGATAAATTGGATTCAGTATGCAACATAGAGGTAGTGAAGATCGATTATTTATTGGACTCAAAAAGGTTGTACTTGTTGGATACACTGTGGTGGTAGCTGGCAGGTTCGTAATTAATTTGGGAAAAGCCACTGATTGTTCTTCTATATCAATCAAGAAAATGAAAATGTAAGAGTTCCTATTTTATCTAATCGTTACATATCATACATGCATGCTTTAAAATGTGAACACAGTGAACAACAGTTTTAGTTAATTTTCCAGGAAATAATTTTTGAGAATCACATTCGTGATTTGAGATGCACAAGTAAGCACACGTATATCCTCATCTTTTAGCAATCATTTAATGAGGTCGGCCGCGGGTAGGACTTCATATCCGCTTATTTACTAATCACTGTGCTTGTATTTTAATAAGCTTCTTATTCTCCACCTCGTAATATTTCTAAGTTTTTTTGTTTTAATACACGAAATGATATCCATTGATAAAAGATTAAGTCCTTGAATCGGGTTGTAAAGCTTGATTGATAAAATCTTTTGTTGGGGTACAAGATGATTCTGGTCTAATTATAAATTAAACTATTATTATTAGATTAGGTAATTCACAAAAAAAAAAAATTATTTTTTAACTTAAGAAAGATCAAACTTCCAACAAATTATCTACATGCTAAAGTAGCAACAAATAACTTTAGATAATTGAAATATAAAATATTTTTAATTTGAAAAAGTATGAACACAAAACTAAGTCATCGATGATTGGGTGTTTGTCAATAATTAATAATAAAATTAATTAATGTCATATAAATGACAACAAATAATTGATGGCATATCAATGGTGTTACAAATTAAGTATTTCAACTGAATAAACATAACATTGTTGTAAAAAGAATGAAATTCCTTTTGAACTTTGAGAAGAGTACGCTACCTAGCTTGTGTTAGAGGCTTATTAATTTTAAGGTTTATATCAATTGATTTTTACTAGGAACGAGGACCTTAATTTGGCATCATGGTTCAACCTATTCAGTGGTTGTTGACGTAGAAATCTGATCAACTAAAAGAATAAATAAATGAGATGATATAATAAACGCGACATATAATTTAATACAGTTTATACTACGGTGTCTTATCCCTTTGTACTGAGAGAGACATTTTATATATAACCCTCCACTGATAATATGAAATTCAAATTCAAATTCCTTTTAGTTGTCAATATCATATATGCAATGCAACGGCAACCATAAAATTTCACATAATACATTCATAATTTGTCTACATACGATCATAAATAATTCAACGGTTGATTGCAACATAGCTATATTCATGCACTTAAGAAGCAGCTTATGATTATTTGTTTATTTATTTTGTTTTAATTACAATACACCCCACCTTTTCTCAATCCTGAACTAAATGTATCTTATTGGCCTCCGGTCTCTTACTTCAATAGTTCAATGTAGGAGATAAACAGTTTGCGGTGTCCTTCGGAAATTAAGCAATTTACTTGTAATGGAATAATGGATCATTTTTCTTTGTGCATACGTGTGGCTTCCCCAATTATCACAACCCCCCAAAAAACATGAATCTTCCCATCAGCTTTCACAAGTGAAATCGTGTCAACAAGTGAATGGAATTGAATTGTAAAAGGTGTTTTTTTTTTCTTCATGACGAAATCTGATGAGTCTTGTTCTAAGTCGTTTTCTAACACATAATTTATATTTGATAATATTAAAAACATGAACCCCCCAACTGCTTTTTTCTTTTCTTAATTATTATATCTATAATAATTATTAATTATTAAATTTATTGCAAGGGCCGAGGGACCATCCCATCCTCATTTATAGAAGCACATGCTAGGTTATCAAACTATATATTTTGGATTATTTTATTATGATTGAAGGGCCCATGTAGATTGTTATTAAGTCCTCCATCTGTTTTTATGGATTCTGGAACTATATTTGGGTCCAAGTGAGTTCTCTTTTTTTTTTTTTAATATCCCAATCCAGCCCATTTACTTTCATTCCTTAGTCCCCACCTTATCAAAGTGTTGCATTTGCTTTTGAAATAGTTAAATAGTTAATGCGTGCTGCTCAAAGCAAGGGTCCACTGGGGTTCCCCCACGAGGGACGACGTGTGCCTTCCAGATTCTTCCACGTACTCCTTCCTAGTCACAAGTGTCAGTATGCGACGCAACTTACACTCTCATCTTTCATCTTTTAAGTCATTAATATATATCTCCTTCAAATGATTAATGATGTCCTAGCATTAGCGACGAAGTCGTCGACAATCGCCTTTCTCAGAATCACTTCTGGGTACTCCTTGTTTGCCGTAATAATGGGTTTCTTGGAATACGTTTCTGAACTCTGTGACTTTGAGTCCCGCTGGCATTCCCATCGCAAACTCAAAAAGCGCAAGCAATTACAGGTAAAACAAATAAATGTTGTACCAAACATGCATTATTTTTTCAAGTAAAATAAGCAGTTACGGCAGTTTAAGTTTCCAGCGTACATTATTGATTAGGAAGTGCTTTTGCTGCCGTCAAAAAGTAAGAACTCCCATCCCTTCAAAGAAATTAAGCATTAGTTTAAGGCTAATGCTAAGCTTTAGCTTAGCTAGAAGTACGTACGTAGAATGTTTTAATTACAAGTAAGTCCTGGAAAATATGCATGCAGCGGGCGAGTTAATTTCCTTATTTCTGTATTAAAGAAAAATGTTGTTTCAATCCCGCGGACGAACGTAGAACGTTGTTTTAACTCGTGTGAGATATATTAATATACATCAGACGGTGGAGATAAAGATCAAAATGGACTGCGAGGGCTGTGAGAGAAGAGTCAAGAAGTCAGTGGAAGGAATGAAAGGTGTGACGCAAGTTGAAGTGGACCCCAAGCAGAGCAAGTTGACGGTGATCGGCTACGTGGACCCGGATAAAGTTTTGGAACGTGTCAGACATCGAACGGGAAAGAAGGCTGAGTTCTGGCCTTATGTGCCCTACGACGTCGTGCCTCGTCCGTATGCCCCGGAAGCGTATGATAAGAAGGCCCCACCTGGGTACGTGCGAAACGTGCTGGACAACCCGGTGGCCGCCCCTCTCGCGCGCGCCAGCTCGTTCGAGGTCAAGTACACCACCGCTTTCAGTGATGAGAACCCGAATGCCTGTGCTGTAATGTGATAGATTGTGTTACAAATACTGCTTTGTGCTTTCCTCTAATGTGTGTTGTTGTAATCTCATCGCATGTATTATTACGTCCGTACTACATGCATCCTACTCGGTGCGAAAAGTAGTGTTCTTGCTTGTAAAAATTGGTTGTGGAATATCAATCAAATATCATGGATGCTAGCCTTTTTAGAAATCCAAGTTGCTTTATTAAATTGTCCATGGTCTTTGACAAATTAGAATTGACGGTATGTCACTGAACAATCATTCATTTACGTAAAGATTTTACACATTTAATTTCTTTTGGACGACTGCATATATATATATATATATTGCATAGGGTCGTTGTGATATCAATTTCTTATCCACATGCATCAAGTTTGAGCAATATAAACTTTGCTAATTTAGTTTGAGATTATCTCTTAGGTTTCGATTGGTACATTTTTTTAAATAGAGTTTACTTAAGTAAAGCTTTTACAAATTAAGTTTTTATTTAAAAAAATTTAATTATTTGGTTGTCAATGAGAATTTTTAATAAAAATTTATGAAATTACTTTAATGGGGAAGTTTTTTAAAATTTTGTTGTGAAAAAAGTAAAATAAAATTGTCAAATAAATAGATGATATTTTAAATATTTTAACATAAAAAAAAAACTTTGCAACCTCTACGGTTCTACTCCTAAAAGCCCAAAATTTGAGTTTTTGCTAATAGAGGCAAAATTGCTTGTTTAAAATTTGAAAGTTCTACTAAAAAAAATTAAACAACAACAAAAATTATGATACGAGCTTATGTGATTAAATAAATATTTATGACCATTAGATAAAATCATACCAAATATGTACTTAATATTATAAAAAAAAGAAATGGTAAAGAGAAGAATAACAATCCTTCATAAAATGAAAAAATAAATACGAAAAAATAAATATAAGATTTAAGTTTAGTAAGAGACTCGTTAAATAAAGAGAGATAAAGAGAATACTCCAATGTTATCGAGAAAACACTAAAGAGAAAATGGTAAAGGAAATCACCGGTTTTTTTTAATGAAATCTTATATGTCATTTATTTTTTTGATAATAGCTAATAAAATTTCTGACAGTATAATTTTATATTATTATTCTTATTTTAAATATATTTTTATTCACATTTATTATAAGTTAAAAATCATATAATTAAAAATTAAAGTTAAAAATTTTAAGAACATAAAATAAGAAATATTATATTTTGATGTAAATAAAAAATAATAATAAGATATTTTTCTTATTTTTTGTTATTTTTAAAATTTTTTATAATAAATATATTTTACATTTTAAAGATAAATTATCAATTAAATAACTCATTTCTCTTTTTTTTTTTAAATTTTTTTATGTCATAAATTTTTTTAAATCTTATGAATAGAAATTAAATAGTATATATTAATTTCATTAAAGAAATCGCCCCATTATAAATATTGTACTGACAAACGCGCCCTTAAATTGGACGGGGAATGACAAATAATAAAGCTCATGGCAGGAGTGCAGTCCCTCGCGTTACCAAACGGACCCCAAACTAAAGCAAATTTTGTGGAGGGACGAATGCAAAAGAATCTTCCACGTGTAGCACATTCTTGTTACCAATCACCCAACGGTGGGCTGCCGCAATCCGTCTATAAATACCCCTCTACAAGCTGTAAATGAACCTTCGCTCTACGTCGAAGTTTCCCTTTCGACTGGGGATATAATTTCTCGTCTTGTCAAACCCTAACCCTAACACTAATTTTCTCATCTTTATTTCTACTGCCGTAATCAAATTTGGCGGGAATATCGTATGGTTCTTTACTAAACCGAACGTCAAACCCTAGCTACGGTCTTTTGGACGTTTAAATTTACGGTTTAAGCTAGGGTTTGATTGTATTCTTTTTTATCAGATCCTGTTTTGCGAATAGAGCTATGTCTCGGTGTTTCCCGTATCCTCCTCCTGGATACGCAAGGAATGGTATTCGCGATGAGGCTCTGGCCGAATCTATTAAGGTTTGTTTGATTCAGCATTCGTGGATTCGATGCTGTGTTGGGTGTTTGGCGTTGTGAGCAAGTGACGTGTTCGGTTACGAATCTTCTGATTGTGATGCTGATTTGAATGTATTGAACTTTTGTTTAAAACTTCCACTTGAAAATAAAAGAAAAAGAAAAGGGACCACATTTCTTTTGTTCAAGAACTCGGGATTAGATATATTTTTGTTAGAACTTTGCCCAATCTGGTAGGGGTCGTTACTTTTATCTTTCTTTTCCAGTGTACGATTTGATTCCCACTCATCCAATATTTTCCGGGTTTCTGTTTGATATGGCTCAAACAGCCGAACGAAGAAAATGACATTTTGTCTACACATCTTTATTAAAATTGACATATGTAAAACCCAATTTTTCAATGTATATTTTCTTTGGACCAATTTTGACAACACGGCGTACTCTCTTTACTCAAATAATAGAGCTTAAACTTTTTCACTGAACGTCCTATTGGAAAAATCCCTTGCTGGCTAGACTGCAGTGTGGCAATCTTTCGGATGATACAAAATTTTATCATGAATTTTGATTATTGTTTTGTGATTGATTGATTCTTTGTTGTTTCTCGTAGACTAATATTGATCAACCATTAGAAGCTGAACACAGTCATGTGCTTGGTATTAATTTTGTTCTTGGGTATTGTTGCATTGTAAGAACTTGGGAAGGGCTAACTGTAGGGTGTCTTGATTCCATTTCTATGTCAGGGGTTCCTTGGGAGTTGGAGCTCTGTTCCTGGTTCACCAGGTTTCAGTACAAACCAATATTAACATGTTATCTACACATGTATATCACTTAATTGGGTTATATGTCACTGATGCTTTTGATGGTTCAAAGCTACTAGATGCCTGAGTACTTGTTGTATGCCCTGAGTGGTAGGTGAAAGTATTTCATATTAGCTATGTGCTCTTTTTTGTTCTTTGAGTGCAACATTCTTTGCATGGAACATAATCCTGTTGAAGCTGCCTTGGTGGTGAAATGGTAGACACGCGAGATCTGAAATCTCGTGCTGAAGAGCGTGGAGGTTCAAGTCCTCTTCAAGGCATAATGTTGAGAGTACTAATTGCATTTTATTCTTTTTTATATTTTTATCGGTCATTTTTGTGTAGAATGGAGCTCCTGGAGCTCCAGTATCGCTTAACCTGTTGAATATAACAAATAATGGTAGCGATCCATTTCTAGCAATGGACATCGAACTAGTTTATAAACTAGTAGAAATCAGTTAGCCAAAACATTCTGGCTCTTTCTCTTATATGTGGTTGGTAATTGCAGTCAAGAACAGTCTGAAGACAATTTTATGACGAACTGTCTGGAGTCACGAGGCTAGTCTCTTATACTTGCCTTTGTTTTTGATTAATTGTTGCAGAGCCATTAGTGTGTTTTTCGGCCAACGATAGATGGACTCTCTTCTAGCTCTTCCTTGGGAAGTTACATAGTCATGTCAGATAATCAAAGTTGATATCAGCGCCAGCATTTGAATAATACTTTGAATTGTTTTAGTCTTACTCATGGTATATACATATCCACTGGAGTAACTTTTAACAACTTCACACTAATTGGAATTTTTGGAGATCTATGTCCGCTACTAATTTTCCGTGAACACTAATATTGTATGTATTGTTATCCCTATGCCCTTGTTACCAAGATCTTTGAAGTTTATTTCTCCTCTCTTTTTGCTTGGATATGCTTGCAGACTTTGACGTTGCACTTGCTTGCTTGTTTTGTATTAGCATCTCTCTTTTCTGTTACATGCTTTTGCTTGCTTGTTTTGAGTATTCATATCTCAGTAATTCTCAAATTGATGGCTGTTCTTGTGATTTGAAGCTCCAAAGAGAAGGACAGAAGGCCAAGAAAGAAAAAAAGAAAGAGAAGAAACGAGAGAAAAGAGAAAAGGGGAAGACCCGGGGAGGTGGAGATATTGAAAGTAAGAAGCACAGTCATAAGAAAAGGCGCAAGGATGAAAGGAGCAAAGAAGATCAGAAAGGAGGAGAACTTCAAAAGAGAACAGAAAATGAAATAGAACAAATTGAGAAGAGTAGTCTTACTGAAGAACGTGGGCATCCAGTTGGATCGCAGGCCTCCTCTGACAGCACTCTTAACAGTAACAAAAGACAGAAGTTGAGCTCGCCCCCCAATGGTAGGCATAATGCTGGTGAGTGTTTTTGTCCTTTTCCCTTTCCTGGGCAAGGCTGTTTACTTGTTGGGTTTGTTTGATACACATCGGCACTTATGTACTTTCTTCAAATTCTAATTATTAATGTGAAGGAAGCATTATTCGGATCCGGTTGCCTGCTCAAAGGCACAGAGATCCAGAAGTGCTACCCCTCAGGGAACAGCCTTGCCTTGCTCCGGGAAGGTCTGATGATGCCTCAGTTCAAGTGATGCATGAACCTGCTCCTATACCAAGCAGAGAAGGGGTAGAAAATCCTTGTTCTGCTTCCGGAAAGATGTGTCCAGAATTTGCTATGAGGCTAAGCAAAAAAAACCCCTGCCTTGTTCCTGGAAGGATTGAGGATGCCTCTATTCAACTGATGCATGAACCTGTTCCTAGATCAGGCGGAGGAGTAGTAGAAAATCCTTGTTCCACTTCCAGAAAGATGTGCCCGGAACATGCTGTAAGGCTATGCAAAGAAAAGCCCCGCCGCCCCACTGCAGTATCTGAAAGTTCCAAAAAGCCCCACCTGTCTACTGGGGATTCTGAGTGTTATTCTCAAATGGCTGAGACATCGGTGCCATCTAAATTCTGTGGCAGTTGTTCTCCTCTATTAGCATTGAAGTTCCTAGATGTCATTGAGAACTGGGTTCCACCTCCAATGCCAAGTGACAGTAACGACTTTGGTGATCAGGAATGGCTATTTGTGACAAAACAGAGAAGCAGGGATAAAAGGTGTGATTTGGATAGTGTAGGTGTAACCACAAGTCATGCAAACACAACTACTTGGCCACGCGTTTGTTACTTGCCTGAGGCTGATGTATATGCATTGCCATTCACCGTGCCGTTCTGAAATTCTTCTCTGAAAAGAAGATAAGCTGGGAGGCAAGATAAGGAGGCTGGTAAAGCTGCACTGCATTGTTTATTCCAGTGCCAGAAAGTGAGAAAAGTTTGTTTCGTTTCCAGCTTGGGGTAACTTCTTGTGCGGGAAGATAGTTGTAGTGAAAGTTGTTAGAAATTGATGATATAACTTCTTTCATGGAGGGAACAAAAAATCGTGTACCACAGCTTCATTTTTTCTTATTTGAAAAAAAAAAAAAATAAAATAAGAATCTTATAGCATTTCAGAAATTTAGGTAATGTGTAAGGTTTCGATTTTTGCAGAAGGCTTGGACGATCTTGTAAGACTGCCTCTGAACCAGGGCTAAGCAAAGAAGGTACCTGGCTCCTAAAATGAAGAGATAGGAATGGTCTGGTCTGGTCTGGTAGTAGGAGAGGAGTAACCGTGTGTGTAGAAGAATCATGCGTGTGATGCTCCAGTTTTTGTTTTAATAAATTGGTGAAACGGTGCTTATGCATGTTTGTTCAATGGAGAAGGAGATTTGTATTTAAATATTAATTTTGAATAGAGCAAATAAATATTGTCAATATATTTTCCTTAACGTAGACAATTGAATGTCCAAAACCCCGAAGGCATTCAATGGCCTGCTATTTTCCTTCATTTTTACCACCGTGTTAAGAGAATATTGATATATTGCCACAAATTTCTCAGGCTTGTGCATTATTTAATTAGCTTTTGAATGATTTTGTTGCCCACATTAATAGAGAAGATACAAATTTACTTTTATATAAATAAGTTGGGAGGAAAAATGAGTCCCAATATTCCATGCTTTCAATTTACCGAATACCTTGAAAAGGTGGAATTTAACAACTTCATAAGAAATTAGTATAAAGTACAATTTGGCGTAAAGTACACGACCCAGAATCAACGGTCTAAGATTTATTCAGAGCTTACACGTCAAGCGCACAAGATCACGCCGATCCAGAGCGTCTAAAGGCAATTGAGGATCTTACTACGTATCAAGTCAAAACGCAACCTCGTTAACGAGAGAGAGAGAATGATGGTCGATGGAGTCGAAGATGAGGAGAAATGGCTTGCCGCCGGAATCGCTGGCCTCCAACAGAATGCGTTCTACATGCATCGTGCTCTGGTAAGTAACATCTGTTTGTTTCTCGGGAAGAAAACGAGCGGAAAATCAAAGATTAAACCTAATATGATGAATTTGCACGGTCGAAACCCTAATTATGGTGGCGGTTAATTTGAATTTCTCAGGACTCGAACAATCTGAGAGATGCTTTAAAATATTCTGCTCAGATGTTATCTGAGCTTAGGACTTCGAAGCTTTCTCCTCAGAAGTACTATCAACTCTGTAAGACTTTAATTCTGTGATCCACTTTCCAGTAGTGTTGGATTTAAGATTTTTTTTTTCCAGAAAAACTTACGTACGAAATATGATTTCTGATTGACTGCAACAGACATGCGAGCATTTGATGAGTTAAGGAAGCTGGAGATGTTCTTTAAGGAAGAGACTCGCCGTGGTTGCTCTATTATTGATCTGTATGAGCTCGTGCAGCATGCTGGCAATATATTGCCTAGATTGTGAGTGAATGAATGTTCCATCAAGCGTTACTAAATATAGTGTGAAAAAAGCAGCTTTATTTGTATTAGTTGTAGGTTTTCCTTTTTGCATTGTTTTATGAGTTAATTGTGATATTTTGTCAGGTATCTTCTCTGCACAGTGGGATCAGTATATATTAAATCTAAGGAAGCACCCGCTAAGGATGTTCTAAAAGATCTTGTTGACATGTGCCGCGGCATTCAGCATCCTGTACGTGGGCTCTTCCTGAGGAGTTACCTCTCGCAAATTAGCAGGGATAAATTACCTGATATTGGTTCAGAGTATGAAGGGTAAGGATGTTAGATGGTTGTCAAGTCTTCCATTTCTAGACTAGTGTGAAGATCATTTAATTCTATGTTGTTTTTTGGGGATCATTTGGTGGTTTGAGACTTTTAAGCAGTATTGGCCCTATTGGATGAGTGTTTGAAATCATTAAAGTGATTTGAGCTGGTGGGTATCCAAATCTTGTTGATTGCAGCTGGTGTGGTGCAAGTTGAAGGGAAAATTCATCTTTTTTTTTTCCTCTCTCTAGAAATGTTTTTTGTTTGTTTCAAGACCACTAGAATTTGAGGGGCCAAGAATTTTAATGTTAGTTGTTGTTACTATTAATGTATTTATCTTATGCCTAGTTGTTGGTAAATCTTAATGAATTTATTTTATGATATCAATGAAAAATTAGTTTGGTTGCCTTGTTCATTTCTTGTTGGTCAATTAACCTTGTGTATATTTAATTTAACAATTGATTAAGCGGCAACTTATTTTTTGATAGCTTTACTGGATTCTGCAGGGATGCTGACACTGTAAACGATGCTATGGAGTTTGTACTTCAAAACTTCACAGAGATGAACAAATTATGGGTGCGGATGCAACATCAGGTTGGTTGAAACATCTCTGGACTGTTACCTGCTCTCATGTTTGGCATGCATGCACCACAATCTCTTGCATGTCATGGAGGTAAATTTGTGTCATGAGTGCATGATTTCTGGTCATGCAGGTGTTATACTGCTTGTGAATCATTCATACTCTTAGCTGACCCTGAGTTGAGGCTTGCTGTCGGGCTTTCTGGACTGCAGGGACCTGCCCGGGAGAAGGACAAACGGGAGAAAGAAAGGAGCGAGCTACGTGATCTTGTAATACCAATAACCCATATATGGTTAATTTTGCCGCTATAATTTTGTGCACCCAGTTACGCTTATGGAAAGCTTCGGTTTTGCCTCCGTTTTTCTAACTAGGTTGGGAAGAACCTGCATGTCCTCAGTCAGATAGAGGGTGTCGACCTTGATACATACAAAGAAACTGTGCTTCCCAGAGTTCTCGAGCAGGTATGTTAGACTTTTATTCCTTTTGTAGTCAAATTTATCGCTACAATAGGTGACTTTTGCTTGTTACACTTTGGGCACTGGATTCTGCATCTAAATTATTTTGACAGGTTGTCAATTGTAAAGATGAGATTGCACAGTGCTACTTGATGGACTGCATCATCCAAGTCTTTCCTGATGAGTACCATTTGCAAACTCTTGAAATATTGTTGGGGGCTTTCCCACAGCTTCAAGTATGTAATTTCGTCTGCATTATCAGTTTTTGAATCCCCTTCTATGTAACCTTTTAAATGTTAATGTTTATAGAAACACAAAAAATGAGCTTACTTGGCCCTTTATGTCTAATTTATGTTTGTTGACCTAATTCAAAGCTAATAATGTGATGAAGTCCAGAGTAGTAATTTTTCTTTTAAACCTTCACACACTTTTTTGTATTTGTGCTTCTCAGCCATCTGTTGACATCAAGACAGTCCTATCTCGTTTGATGGAAAGACTTTCAAACTATGCTGCTTCAAGCACAGAAGTTTTACCTGAGTTCTTGCAAGTAGAAGCTTTTTCCAAGTTGAACAATGCCATTGGGAAGGTAAATTGTGTTTATATATTTTAAGGAATATAATCTGCAGCATTCGAACTTCGAATGTATGTTACACTGTCCCACCTATTTGCATATTTTGGTGACTTACATGTTTCCTTCTGTTTTTTTTTTTAAACTTCTACTTTCCACTTTTATCACAAAGTATTGTTTACATTCTTATTTTGGTGGCTGGAAATGGGATTGTAATCTATGTGATGATGCAGGTGATAGAAGCTCAGGCTGACATGCCTATCCTTGGAGCTGTAACTTTATATTCATCTCTTCTTACGTTTACTCTCCATGTACACCCTGATCGGCTTGATTATGCAGATCAAGTGCTGGTATGTATCTACTGAAATTACTTTTTGAATATGTATTGTGTATGCCTTGTAAACTGAATCACTATGAGACAGCTTTTTAAGTTTACAGGTATCTGTCTATGTTTGTGTGTGTGTTACCATCATCGTGAGGAAATAGATGTATGAAGTAGCATAGTTTTCAAACTGAAAATTAAATGTGCTGGATATCCATATAAAGAGAGAACTGACGTGCCATTTTATTTATGCTTGTCTGAATGATTCAATATCATATTCTATTTTTGTTTATCATTTTTTCAGTATGAAGGATATGTTGCATTCTTTAGGGATAAAATCTACTTTGTCCGAGCAAAGTTAATTTTTGTCTGAACTATTCTTCAGGGAGCTTGTGTTAAAAAACTTTCGGGCGAAGGAAAACTTGAAGACAACAGAGCAACAAAGCAGATTGTTGCGCTTTTAAGTGCTCCACTGGACAAATACAATGACATTGTTACTGTACTAAAACTTTCAAACTATCCCAGTGTGATGGAATACGTTGACAGTGAAACCAATAAAGTCATGGCAATGGTTATTATTCAGAGCATTATGAAAAACAATACTCAGATTTCGACTGCTGACAAGGTAGGTTTCTGTCCATTATATATATATATATACATATATCAAGTTATGCATTATTTTAAGGAGGCATGCTTCCTGGTAATTTGGTTTTATTCACATATGCATTTTATTTTTAATTTTAAATATTTAATCCACTAAATATTTTTGTTTCCATTTTGTAGGTTGAGGCATTGTTTGAATTAATTAAAGGGCTTATCAGGGACTTGGATGGGGCTGCTCATGATCAGGTTACTTGAAGTTTATTTCTCTGTCAAAATAATTTCTTTTATTTGATGATTATAGAACTCTGTTGTCTCTTATAATCCATCGATTATATACGTTACATTTTCTTTGTAATTCTTTTCACTGAACAAATTGCTAATTCGTCCGAGATTTCTTCTCTAATTGAGCCATTTTGTTTAACCATTTTTCTATTGAAATGGTTTATATATGTGTTTTATTTTTATTTTTTTAATTTTTTTTTTCATTTAGGTTGATGAAGATGATTTCAAGGAAGAGCAGAATTCTGTTGCACGTCTTATCCAGATGCTTCAAAATGATGATACAGAGGAAATGTTTAAGGTATCTGAAAGGGTGATACTCTCCCTATATGATTATCTAATTTCTTTAAGCGTTGAATGATTAAAGTCTTTTTGTGTGTACAATGTTTCTTCCTTCTCCAATTATGCATGTCTCACTGTGGTGTTTTTGATTTGGAATTAAAGGAAGACTCTGTAGTCCACATCATATGAATCTGGTGAACTTTGAGTTGATTAACCAAAGAGTGCAGAATAGATGAAGTGATGTGTTTTAGATTTATAATTCTATATTATTCAGCAATTTAATTTTACATGAACCATAAATAACTTTGTCAAACTTCTCTATTTGTAGTATGACATTTTTCTTTAGGTTAACTTGTACTGCACCGGAGCCACCCCAAATTAACCTTGTCTAATTTAGTATGACATACTCTTTTGTTAACTTTCTCTATCTATTTTTCCCTTTTCTTGTAAGCTTATTACATTATGCCCTCTATTATGGAAACAGCTTAATACGCTTAATATGTTGCAGATCATATGTACAGTAAGGAAACATATTCTTACTGGAGGACCCAAACGTCTGCCATTTACTGTTCCTCCCCTTGTGTTTTCTTCTCTGAAGGTAGTCGCTATCTGTTCAGCTTAAGTGAATGCTAATAATTTTCTCAATTTTATAGGATTTTTGTAATTCCTGTAATCATTATGTTGGTCATTGGTATATACTATTATACTGCCTTTCATGATTATGATCAGGAAAACTGATATAGTTTAAGCCTAGTTAGTTTATGTTTTTGGGACCAGTGGTTCCTCAAAAACTTCCTGTAATTTTTATTAACAGTACATTGTCTGTGATATGCAGTTGGTTCGGCAGCTCCAAGGTCCAGAAGAAAATCCTTTTGGAGAAGAGGGATCAACTACACCTAAGAAAGTTTTCCAGCTTTTAAACCAGGTAGCTTGTTATTGTTATGATCTATCAAATCTATTCCATTATGTGAAAATCAGGCACTTACCGAAATGAAGAAAACCAAAGACATGGTCATTATCTCCATGCTCAATTTAAAGAAATATTTCTATGAACGATGGTTGCTGACAATGGGGCATTATTAGAATTCACTAGCATGTGGTGGATTCTGTTGGGATTATATAATTGTTGTAGGAATTTGAGAGAGAACTGAGAAACTTTGTGAAAATGGGTGGTGTATTTTAAGTGATTTAAGGAAACGTGGGATTTAAATGGGCATTTTAACATTAATATCCTCATTCCAGGATCTAGCCAAATATCTTTGGTTGGAAGATCTAGTAAAATGAGGTATTTTTAGGACATGATCATTGTCATATTCTCCTTGAAAGGAAAGTGCTTTTTCCTTACATGTTAGCATACATGAGCTACTATGGAATCACACTTAAAAGGAACTTTCTGGAACTAGGATGTTCATGCATTTCTTCTTGCATTGTCTATGTTGTTTACATTGCAGGGATTGGCTCAACTTGTCTTGAATTTGTTTTTTCTTTGGCATGTTTAATCAATGCATTTCACTTCTTTTACTTATTGATCATGTGTATTGCTGCTTGTTTTAGACTATTGAGACCCTATATGGTGTTCCAGCACCTGAATTGGCATTGCGGTTGTAAATCAATGCATTTCACTTCTTTTACGTATTGATCATGTGTATTGCTGCTTGTTTTAGACTATTGAGACCCTATATGGTGTTCCAGCACCTGAATTGGCATTGCGGTTGTACTTGCAGTGTGCTGAGGTGCGTTTTGATATTTGATCTTCTGATATACAGGGAACCTATTGGTGAAGCATATAATATTCTGATCTGTAGTTTCCCATTATTTGTTATTTTATCAGGCTGCAAATGACTCTGATCTAGAACCTGTGGCTTATGAATTTTTCACTCAAGCATATATCCTGTATGAAGAAGAAATTTCAGTAAGTTGATCATGCCTCTGATGAGTAATCTTGTTTCTTTTTATTATCATCATCATCATCATCATCATCATCATCTTATGGGAAGGGGGGCTGATGGTGTTGGGGAATCCTTAGTCTGTCATCAAATAGACTAATATTCACTTTAAAATGTTCTTTCTTTGTAGGATTCCAGAGCACAAGTGACAGCAATACATCTAATAATAGGGACTCTCCAGAGGATGCACGTATTTGGTGTAGAAAACAGGGATACATTAACACACAAGGCTACAGGGGTAATGATTCTAGCATTTCAATTATTTCGAAGGTTGAGTAAGCCTGATTCTAAAGAAGCTTTATTCTTGGCAGTATTCTGCAAAGCTCTTAAAGAAGCCTGATCAGTGCAGAGCTGTCTATGCATGCTCACATCTCTTCTGGGTTGATGATCAGGATAACATGAAAGATGGAGAGAGGTTTGTTATTGCACATTTATTTATTATTTAACAGTTCATGTTTACTGTGAAGAGAGTAGCTTCAGCTGTTATATTTTATCTTATGACACATGCATTTGCAGTAAATGTGAGCCTATTAAGTGAACTTCCAAGTTGGAATAACATTATGTCAGGAAACTATGCGTTGTGTGTAGTAACACTTGGCCCGTGCAATCAATTAGTATTCTAGGTTGGTGTCTTCCCACACATATGGATGATATATCTTACTGAAATGCAAATCGTTTGCTGGAGAGTTTTATTTATTTATTGTTTATGTGGGAGACAATGCTGGGCAATATCTAATTTGTTATTTATCACTCTCATAAGGTCATGGATAATTAACATTATTCAAACTTCCATTTATTGTTCTTTAAACTAGGGTCCTGCTCTGTCTCAAGCGTGCACTAAGAATAGCAAATGCTGCTCAACAAATGTCTAATGCCACACGAGGTAGCACTGGATCAGTCACACTTTTTGTCGAGATACTGAACAAGTAAGATCTGCACCTCTGGTTTTGTACATGAACTAAGAATTAGTTTTAACAGGATAGAGACCCTTAATACTATGTGCAGGTACATTTATTTCTTTGAGAAGGGTAACACACAGATCAATGCTGCTGCAATCCAGAGCCTGATTGAGCTGATTACGGCAGAGATGCAAAGCGACTCTAATTCACCGGATCCAGCTGCAGATGCTTTCTTTGCAAGCACATTGCGATACATACAGTTCCAGAAACAGAAAGGTGGTGCAGTGGGTGAAAAGTATGAGCCTATCAAGGTGTGACTCATTGGATGACAAGAAGTCAATTTAGTTTTTGCAATATTCTGGAGACTGACGAGTTTGATTCAGGCTTCTGCCGATAACAGTGATTTGACTCATTCTATTGAGAGGTTTGGTAATTGGTGCCGGTTGTTAGATTTGAGCAATTTGGAAGCAATGTTGTTGAAGATCTGTATTCTTACCATTCTGGTGTTTGATTTTTTTGTGAGGTATTTAGGATCCCGTTGTTTTTGCGACCATGTGCTCCAAGTAATTACAGCAGTGAAGGATGATATAAATTAACAATAGATCTTCTTTACTCGTGTTATGATCTTTATTGCACGTGGACTGTCAAATACTTGCTTGTTAAGGGGTCTTCTTGCGCCGCGTGTTTGTGGATGTTGTTCTTTTCTATGGGCTTGGAACATGTTTAAGAAATCTTTAAGAAAAACGAGAATGATAAAAAATGAAAGAGTTAACCCTACCAATACCAACTGTTAAATATGCAAACGTATATTAACGGTCTCGTGTCGTGTTGCAGCTGCGGATACCGGGAGAGGCTTTGGTGGTGTGGATTCTTTTGCTATTCGGCAAGCATTTTCGCCGAGGAATCAATCAATTGTGGTCAAGAGTGCATGTTTTCTTTGTATGTTAATATATTCAGCACGTCGGTTGGGGTAGAGAATTTTCAATCAATTGACCTCGGGAAAATGTTTTTCACTAATTTTGCTTTTACTGTTCCCTAATGACTGTCTAAAGAGAAGGGAGAGAAGGGCCGTTGAAGAGAAACCAAACTCAAAATTGTTTAAAGCTAAGCGGACTCGCTTGATTCATATACAAATTCTGGCTGCTGCATGAGTTGCAGCATCTCAACATTCTAAACACATTTTTTGACAGTCCATGAAGAAATAGTAGCAATCATTTATATTGATCGTCTCAAACAGTAACAATCATTTACACGCACTAATTATTCCAAGTTTTTTTTTTCGCCCGGGGTGGCCGGGGGGAGGGAGGGGGGGGGGGGGGGGGGGGGCGGAACATGTTGGTGGTCAGGGGATAGGCAAGATAAGCTTAATTTGCTTATGGAGAGTTTTTCGGGGTACTAGCCCATGGCATATTTCTGAGTCCAGTTTCGTGCAAGATTCTCATACTTGAGCTTATCAGTCTTGTACAAATGAGCAATCTCTGGAACAAGCGGATCATCATCATCTGGGTTAGGATCGGTTAGCAGGGAACATATTGAAAGCAAAACCTGCATTCATTACATATTAATTAATTATCATTGATAACATCATGGTGTTCTATTGATTATGATTTTTTTTTTTTAAAAAATGAGATACCACCTTTGATATGGTGAGTGCAGGGCTCCATTGATCCTTGAGAATATCTAAACAGATACTCCCATTGTTATTTATATTTGGATGGAAAACTTTGGTCTTAAAAGCAACCTGCAATTTGAGACAATCACAATACAAATTCATATATAACATCAAGAACCCAGATGATCGATATCAACTTATCAAGTTTCAATATTACCTTTGCATACTATACGTATATATATTACCTTTGGAGGTTTAAAAGGGTAATCAGGAGGGAAATTGATGGCAACATGAAAAATACCACCAGCATATGGACTGTCGGTTGGACCAATGATGGTTGCTTGCCAGCGGAACAAATCTTCTGCTATAGGACCTAAACTTCGTCGAAACAAAAATTATATGTTACAGAGAAATAATTGAAGTAATTATAAAAACGATTTGCTGCAGTTTATGTCGGGTAAAAGCTCGTTTAGTCAATATATTTTGAACTTAGTATCCGTTTAGTCCCTATGTTTTTAAAAATACCTCAAACCATCCCTACCATTAAATTATTGACACTTTTGCCATTATCTTTTGTTCCTTTTAACTTATTTTTATAATATTGCCCTATTATAATAATTTTTTTAGACATTATTAAAAAGAAAAAAAAAATTACCAGTTTAACACCAAAAAATAAAATAAAATAAAATATATATACTAATTTTTGTGGAACACACTCTTGAGTTAAAATATTAATTTTTCTAAAAAAATTGATAATGTAATTTTTTACGATATTAATTTTTTAGACATACGTGAGCTTCCACAAAAATTAATATATACCTTTTTTGTTTTTATTTTATTTTTGAGTTTAATTTGATAACTTAATTTTTTATTAATATCCAAAAAAGAAACATTATTGTAAAAGTGTAATATTATAAAAGCAAGTTAAAAATAATAAAAAATAATGACATGAGTGTCAATATTTAATAGCAGGGACGTTTTGAGATGTTTTAAAAAATACATAGACTAAATGGACACTAACCTCATAATATAAGAACTAAACAAGCTTTTACCCGTTTATGTTCATCATATATACCTGCGCTGCATGAACTTGGAGGGTCGCTCTGCAAATCCCTAAGCTCCTTGATAATTCATTTTGACGCCATTAGGCGAATTTATGAAGAAAAATGCCTTTCCCCTCCCACCCCCCCCCCCCCCCCCCCCCCCCCCCCCCCCCCCCCAACCAAAAGAAGTGTGAAATATTTTCGTCTTCTAGTTAGAGAGGATTGAATATAGCCCTGGATATACTTGGTAAAGGGGGATTTCATGGTTTATAAAGCGAGTGAGCGAGATATTGGCGTGGTCCAATCAAAGGTTCTTTAAGGATTATATTGCAAGTGGATACATACAACCCTACTTGATGGTATAAATTCTTTGATAGCAAAATATGAAAAGGCTCCACAATTTCCTGTTTAAATTTAGTTTCTCCTTTTAACCTTCTTTTTTCTAATTTGGAAGATGATCTATTTTGCAATTCCAGTACTCCATCAAAGAAAATTGTCACTGGTTAAGAACATGCAGGTTTTGTAACTATGTGTTATGCAATGCTGTCTTGTAATTGAATCAATTAGCAATGGGAACCGTTGTTGGCGGTCTTTGTAAATATGTATTATGCAACTGATAAGACATCAACAGCGCTACTTACGCGGTAATGGACTCCGGATTCATTTTACTTCACATTACGTAATGATGGGTCAAGAATGACCCTTCTTGAGTAGTAGGTCCTTATTATTATTAGTAGTCTCATTTTTCATGTTACTTTCAAATTGTAAATATTCATGCAGCTCCGGAGCCCCGATGGACCGCCGGATGCCCCGGTTGTAATCGGCGTTAGGGTCGAACATGTCCCTGACCTCGTCGACGAGGCCAGCTTCGACCATTTTATCGACCCGAATACCGACGTATTTGTATAAAACAAGCGGATCAACATCCATCCAAAGGAAGCAACAGTCATAATTAGCCCTAAAGTTAATTATGGAATCTTCAACAAGTGCTTCAATATAAGTATTCGAGCCACCAACAATGATGTGCAGATGGCCATTTTCTATAATTTTGTCGATGGCCCTCAGGGCATGTTCACAGAATTCTTCCTCCGGATAGTCCGCTTCTGGGTCTACAAACCCTAACAAGTGGTGGGGAACGCCTTGGCGCTCAGACGCAGTGACCTTGTTGGTGGCAATGTCCAGACCTTTGTACACTTGAATCTTGTTCGAGTTAATTGCTTCGCCCGAAAAATGAATCGCAAGGTCGATTGACAGTTTGGTCTTGCCGGTGGCTGTTGCTCCCATTACGAACACAACTTTCTTCTTGTTGAAATTCATGGTGATCACTCGAGTGTACACTGCCACCAAAAGAACAAGAAAATTACATAATTAAAAATTAGATGTGGCATTCTGTTTTTGGAATGTCATTACCAGGGTGGTTTCTTTATAAAGAGCATTATTATGACAAGCATAGATCATGGGCTTCCTCAAAGAAACATGAGAAAAGAAAGAAAACACTCGCATGCAGAAGCAACACTGATAGAAATTAAATACATGCAAAAATTATATAGAAAATATAAAGTGCAGCATTTTTTCAAAATCGAAGTAAAAAGTAAAAGTTTTATAATTAAAAAAATAAGAATAAAAGCCAAAAAAGAACATTAGTTCTTGGTGGCTAACCTAGATTTTTGCTGATAAAGTTGCTTTTTCCACGATGGTCGACCTGAGGTATCCAAAATCCAGCGGCACGTGAAAATCCCGCAAATATCAAACAATCTGACGGGTGCACTACAATCAGCCACCGTTCCATATCACGATAATATTCGTGCCTAGCCAAAATTGTCAAACATCCATACCAAATCACCGCTGTTGATAACATAGATTTATCAAAAACCAGCTGCTGCCGGCCAGCTTTGCAAAAAATAAATGCCAAGAACAGAAAACTCTTTATGTCGCGGTTCATTTGCGTACACAATGATGGCTCCAGAATGCTATTCAGCTGTAAGCAGTTCTGATATATAACGTTATGCTCATTTCCCATGTCTCAGTCGAATTTCATATCATATCCATTTCTTTTACGCTGATAACAAGAATGAAAAAGAAAGATCATGAAGATGAATGGACTTTAAATGAGATAAGGAAGAACAGCATGCAGGAGGCCAAACCCACAACCGGTGATGGCTTGGAGTGGGGTGTTTTATTCGCAATTGGCCCGGGACTCACGGTGGAGACAGTCATTTTTCTCAGCGTCCGCATTGATTCCGCCTGTTGAATCTGCTTTCTGCAATTATTCAAAAATAAAAATAAAATAGAAGTGGCCCCTCCATGGAATGTATCGAAGTTTAATCGAGTGTTTGACAAAAAATCCAAGCCTGCTTGACCCAATGTCCCAGTCGGGGAGCCTGGGAATTTGGAAAGCTTGTCGTAGGCCAATATTATATTCTGAAATGAGACGGAGACTTGTCTACAATTAAATAAAAATGTATTTGCCATTCTCGACAGTTCCTTATTGATAGAATTATCCTCATGGGCTGCTTGTCAGACTGGTAGCATAAGCTAATATGATAATGACATTTCCATTATCGTGTTCTTCTAAAATCAACTCGAAATAACAACTAAAGTTCAACAAGCTAAAATATTTTTACCTTTGTAATGAACTTTTGTAAAATCAAACTGACTAATCAAATTCCGAAGAATCGAGCTTTTAGACCGCACGGGGTAAGTTGAGACATTTCAAAATCAACGGGACACTTAATTTAATAATAATAAGTTCAAAACTTAGATGGAGCATTTCGATTGGGGTCACATTGTTAATTACATAATTAGGATTTTCATTGAACTCTCACGGTTGACAAGCATCTTAATTAAAGACTTGATTATGTATTTTTTTATTTTTTATTTTCGTGTTTTCTCTTTCACCTTTTACGCAGAAGACGCGGCCAAGCCTTTAAAACAATACTAAGTTATATTTGGTACGTCCATGCAAGGAAACGTTGTTGGTCTTCTTAGTGGGAACTGGGAAATTCCAATCTTTTTAATACATAATGCATATTGAATCCGGGAGTCAACAAAAGGTGTGCAACAATGTAATGCATTTCAACAATTAGAGCCGATCACAACAATTCCAACAAAACAATACAAAACCACCTGATGATTCACAGAGAGATCCTCACAGTTTGTCAATTGAGATTTCTTCAAGAGCATAGGAAGAAAGATGAGGGAGAATTTGAGAAAGGACAGAGGGTCATAATCTCTTTACACCTAATTTCAATCACAATATAGAGCAGGCCTTTTGTGCTTTATTCTTTTTCTTCTTCGTCTTTGGTGGTTGGAGGACAACTCTGATGGCTGCATCAAATACTGCCTTCACATTCTGCAGCAACCAAAAACATTGAACCCTTAAATTAGAAATCTATAACATACATGAAGCATGAAAATGTTCAACATACAAATGTTACCTGCTGTGTTTTTGAACTGCATTCAATGTAAGCAGGTGCACCAATCAGCTTCCTCAGCTCCTCCCCCTATTACAAGTTATAATCAGTACATTGAAACTAACAATTTTTGTGCACTTTCTCAAAGGGGAAAAATGAAAATAATGTGAAGCTGAAAATCTTTACCTGAGCTGTACTAATGGGCACGGCACCTGGATGATCAATGAAGAACTGCTTATCATCCCGAAGATCTGGTTAATTCCACATCATAAAACAATTAGGATTACTTAAAATCATTTGGTACATACCCTTACAAGGTCCACATACAAAATGAGGTCAGTCCCAATAACTAAGATGAAAAGGAAAAAGGATAACCAGCCACGGTATTGGCTTCAGGCTCTTCAACAAAACATATGTTGGCACATGCAGGGTAAAAGGAAATAACTAAAAGTTAATTTATGTTTTGGTCGCGGGGGAGGGGGGGGGGGGGGGGGGGGGGGGAAGGGGGGAGATAAACTCTATAGCATCAATTTTGACGCAATGGAAAACAGGCAATCTCTAACGATGTCGAGGCCAATAAAAGAACTTCTAAGGGAAAAAAAAAAGTTAATGAGCTAGCTAGGATATACCTCCTCTACCAATAATTCTCTATACCCCTCTCATATAGACACACTCATTTGATTACTGATATTTGAAGGCATAATTTTAGAGAAGGAGATTACATAGACATTTGAAAGATTTGTCACGAAAGAAAATGTGACAAAATAAGCGTCAATATCTGTTAAAAATTGTGTACAATGGGTAGGTACCAATTATTTTGGCCATAATCCACACAATATAAAAATGCCTGTGGACACTGAAAAATCCAGCAAACATAGAAGGGGATAAACCCGACAATATGTTCCTTGGCAAACATGCATAATATGCATTTTGCCCATAATTAAAACCAAAAGCAATTACCATAAAAATCTGTATCAATTCGCTCACATAGAAAAAGACAAAATATACGCAGACTGCGTGATAATGAAACTTCAAGAACAACATCAAGCATAGATTAGAAACAATTGATGTACAACTAGCCATCAAAGCTTCAGAGGATGCTAAGGTAATTTAACTTAAATAAGATCCTCATAAATTCAAATTGTATAACAGAAACGGTGGACTAGAACAACGAAAAAAGCCAAGATCATGTTACAAAAGTATAAAAAAAATTGGTTATTCGGATTCTTTAAGAAAATGCTCCATGTACAGAGGCTAACAGATAGAAAATCAGTAGTGACAATTTGAATATAAGAAAACCTCACCAAGCTTTGTTCCAACAAGGATTATTGGCACACCAGGTGCATAATGTTTCAACTCTGGAATCCACTGGAGACAAAGCCAAAAAGAAATTCATCAAAATGTCATCCATGGATTGTATCTCTGTTGGAGTAAGAAAACAACATAGAATTTACTCACCTTCTTGGATACATTTTCATAACTTGCTTTGCTAATAAGAGAGAATGCAAGAATGAAAACATCTGCACCACGGTAACTTAAAGGTCTTAATCTGTTATAATCCTCTTGTCCTGTTCATAAAGGTGGGGAAAAAAGGGGATTTAGTCCCAGAAACAGAACTCTAAACAACATTTGCAAATGGAAAAGGGGGTAGATTTAATGTTACCAGCAGTATCCCATAATCCAAGATTAACAGTGCTGCCATTGACAACCACATTTGCACTGAAATTATCAAACACAGTTGGCACATAATCCTGTTTCCCACCAAAACAAAAAATTAACCACATTATGCAACACATATTTCCAAAAATCCTATTCCAAAACAATATTACAGCATGAGAAAGCACAATATCCTAGCATTTGTTTCTCATTGCCGTGAATCTTCACAACTCATCATCATTCATTCCTAATCTACCAACTGCATTAGATACCACAACATTGGAGACAAATTCTAAACCAGATATCAAAAATAACATCAAAGCAACCATCTTTCATTAAAAAATCCACACATATTCCCCAAATCCTTCACAAAATGACCCAAAAAGATGAAACTTTACAAAGTATGCCTGATTTAGATAAAGCCCTCTGTTGCCAAATTTCAAAAAGTTTCCATCTTTGACATTCTTCCGAAACGCCAACAGTAAAATACACAGTTAACCAGAAAAGAAAATAATTTTCCTTTTTTGAAAATAAAGGGAGAAATTTTACCGTAGGGAAAGTGTTGCTGGTGTAAGAAATCAGCAAACAAGTTTTACCCACAGCTCCATCGCCAACCGTCACGCACTTAATAAACCTTGATGCGCTCATTTTTATTTTTTTTAAGACAGTGGCTTTTTAGTTACCAAAATATAAAATCTCAGAGAAAATAACAAACAACCCTCAGATCCCAACGCCTGAGGAGAACCGCGATCGCAAGCGTAACTTCAATTAGCCATCATCTGCTCAGTAAAAAACAAAACAAAGGGAAATTTTCAACGAAACCCCAGAAAATTTCGCCAAAAAGAAAAAATTTCAAGAAAATACAAGGAGAGCTGGAGCGACGAAATGACGTCGGGGGGGGGGGGGGGGGGGAGGACCAGCAGAGTGCGACAATCGATCAAAAAGGAAAAAAGAAAAAAGAAGGGAAAGTAAAATTTTTGGAAATGAAGAGGGAGGAGGTGAAGATTGAGAGAAAATGGTAGAAAAGGAACCTTGTTTCGGCCGGGAAATTATGCCGTTGAAGCGTTCGTTGAGCGAACCAATCTTCGCCAACAAACTCGTTTCCTTTCTTTTACTCTGCCTTTTATTGTTTTTTTCCCTTCTTTAAACGACCTTTCCGGAGATTGGGCCACGTCTTACTCCCGATCCGATTCAATTCGGGTTTGCTTTTTCTTTCACTTTTCTTCTGTTTTAGTAAACAGTCATTGTCTGTATTACATAATAATGTCCCTACAATTTATTTTTTTAAATAACAAAATACTCCTAAGTTTTTCTTTTGTTTAATTTTTTTTTTTAAATGTTTGCTTGCGCTTACTGGGTTAGGAACGAACTCGAAATCAACATTAAATTTGTGGACATATTTACTATTGTTGTAAATTATGGGGACCATTAGGTAATTATCCATTTAAATAAGAGGGGAGGAAATAATCATGGGATGTTTATACTTTGTTGAAAGGTTGGTTAGATTAAATCATATGATGGGTTAAGGCGACCCACTAACGCAGTAGTGGATTTTGATAATTGTGCGGTCATGTCACGGAGTTAATGAAGCAATTTTGTTAATTAATGCATTTTCAATGAGTTCACAGTCCAATCCAATATATTTTTGGGTTATAAAACATCTACGTAGTTGTATTAATTTATTTATATTATGATAAGCTTTTATAATTGCCTTAACTATGGTAATGATACGTATAAATAATACACACAGATCAACAGATAACGGATTATACAAAAGATAGCCCCCCGTTAATTAAACTTTTTCGCCAAACAGACGTTTTTCTTTGTATGATCAACGTAGTTTGTTTGTTTGAGATTAGGCCAACAATTGTCAACCAAATAGCTTGGTCTCTTTCATGATCATGAATAACACCAACTAGAATTCGTGCATTGTTTTATGAGCAAAACAAATCTTATACAAGATTCATACAAATAGCTTACGAGAGACTGTATTATTAATTTTTTTTATATCTGATTTACGTTATTAATTTTGTATCCGTAAATAAAGGAAATTCTGATGCCACGTGTTAATACAATACAAATACAAATCGTTACCCGCCAACATCGAGTTTCTGTTAGATGATTGGACTTGGTCAGCATCCAAATGAAGCACCTTGAACGAGCAGTGCTGACATGAAAGAAGAAACCTGAACCAAACGATGAAATCAATTTAAAAGCAAATATTTTATTGCACTCAACGCAAACAATTTCTCCGAAATATACTCTCAAGCTGAAAAGATTTTCACTCCACTGTCTCTGACACTGTCACTATGATTCAGCACATCGTAGCTCCATGAATGCTGCAAACCAACTTCATTGATTCGGATTCTGACTGAAACCCACATCCCCAGTTTTGATTAAACACCACAGTCTGGTCTGCTCCTGTTAAGTAGTAGTAACACACTGACAGTACCACTATGTCAGTACCAAGTCGAGTACTGCTGGCGGCACTTGTTTGCTTGTTGACGATTTCAACGGTTGTTCAAGGAGAGAAGTTTAAAAGGAGCGTGACATACGACGGTCGATCTTTGATCATCAATGGTAAAAGAGAGCTTTTCTTCTCAGGTTCAATCCATTACCCCAGGATGCCACCTGAGGTACTTAATTCTTATTTCAGAATCGTGGATATAATATGTTTTATTTTATGTGTGTGTTTTGGTTATGCTAATGTGGTTGCTTGCTTGATTAATTTTGTACTTAGATGTGGTGGGACATACTGAAAAAGGCTAAAGCTGGAGGATTGAATGTGATTCAGACTTATGTTTTCTGGAACATTCATGAACCAGAGAAGGGCCAGGTAACATGTCAGTGATATTTTCTGAATTGGGAAGCTAATAATAAGCGTCTTTGCAACTGGTACTGTTTGTTATAAGCCACTGTGTTTTTACATTTTCTTTTTCCGGCTTTTGCAGTTCAATTTTGAAGGAAACTATAATTTGACCAAATTTATCAAGATGATTGGTGATCTGGGTATGTACGCAACACTTAGGGTCGGGCCATTCATTGAGGCGGAATGGAACTATGGGTATGGCCCCGGCTAAAGTTTTCTAAATTCTAATTAACAATCCAATTTTGCAATGATTTTCCTACAATGAGCACGCATGTACTCAGTCTGCTTGATCAAATGTAAATCTTTGCAGTGGATTTCCATTTTGGTTGAGAGAAGTTCCAAATATTACGTTTCGATCTGATAATCCACCGTTCAAGGTAATCATCAAGCTAGTTGCATAGTTTGATTTAGATTGAACGGATGGCTCCATAATTGGATGTTTTTCTTATGCAGTACCACATGAAAGAGTTCACGAAAATGATTATAGACATGATGAAGGATGCCCAGCTATATGCATCTCAAGGAGGTCCAATCATTTTATCACAGGTTACGTTCCACTAAAATGGAAACGAAAAAAACTATGCACGAAGATTATTGATACCTTGAACCTATGATATAATAGTTTCTTCATTTCTTTTTGCAGGTTGAAAATGAATACAACACTATTCAACTTGCATTCAGGGAACTAGGAACTCGGTATGTCCATTGGGCAGGAACTATGGCTGTGAGACTAAACACTGGAGTTCCCTGGGTGATGTGCAAGCAAAAGGATGCCCCAGGTCCAGTGGTAAGCCTCTATTCTTAAGTCCAGATGACTTAGTACTCATTATCCCTCTAAGCACTCAAGTTTACTGGAAAATTTGACGGGCAAAATATATAATGGTTTAAGTGCAGATCAACACATGCAATGGGAGAAATTGTGGAGATACTTTCACCGGTCCAAATAAACCAAGCAAGCCTGTGTTATGGACGGAGAATTGGACTGCTCGGTAAGTAACTAGCTACATTCCTTGAAAAAGCATCCATATGCTAATTGAGTGTCGTTTCTTGTTCATTCTTCATCCTGTTCGATTGTACCCCCTCACAAAACAATATGAAAGGAAAAATGTAGCAGAAAGTGTTGGAACTCAATTTTCTTGCAATGGACAAATTTTCACGAGTCAGCTGGTGTTTTATTTCCTTCGAGTTGCCCAGAAAGATCCTTTATTCAAAGGGGATTGATTGGTATTACAGGTACAGAGTATTTGGCGATCCACCATCTCGAAGGTCGGCTCAAAATCTTGCGTTCTCAGTTGCTCGTTTCTTCTCGAAGAATGGTACTCTTGCAAACTATTATATGGTATTCAACTTCAAGACCATTTCAACAAGTGTCATATTTTAAGAGTAGTCAATCAAGTCAAAATGTTTCTACTCTTCCTACAATTCTTCTTATATTTTTCTTGACAGTATTATGGTGGAACAAATTACGGAAGATCGGGTTCATCTTTTGTAACCACCCGATACTATGATGAAGCGCCCATTGATGAATATGGTTAGGCCTATTGAATTTGTGATCACCAATTCGGAAGTTCAATTTACTTCATTCACTTTTAAGTGCATTCACACAAATTTTTGCTGATCGCTAGAGATTTTTATATTGTGAGTCCAGGCATGCTGAGGGAACCAAAATGGGGTCACCTGCGAGACTTGCATTCTGCTTTGAGGTTGTGTAAGAAAGCTCTGCTTTCGGGGAAACCTTCTGTTGAGAATTTTGGCCCGAACCTAGAGGTATTCCTCCCCAGAGAGAAAATTAAAGTTGTGTTTCTAAGATGAACTAAGCGATTACTTCTTGCAGGCTCATATTTATGAACAGCCTAAAACTAAAGCTTGTGTTGCATTCTTGAGCAACAACGACTCTAGGACACCCGCAACATTAACTTTCAGGGGCTCCAAATATTACCTTCCCCAGTATTCTATAAGCATCCTCCCTGATTGCAAAACTGTTGTCTACAATACTCGAATGGTAACACTCCATCATTTTCAAGTACAACGTTGGAAATTTAATTTTCCAAGTCCTCTAAGATAAAACCTTTTTTTATGGTATAAAATAGATTGTTGCACAACATAGCTCAAGACACTACCAGAAATCAAAAGCAGCCAACAAAGCTCTTCGGTGGGAAATGTTCATAGAAGATATTCCCACTCTTAATGAGAATTTGATCAAATCAGCATCCCCGCTGGAACAGTGGAGTGTGACAAAGGACACTACAGACTATTTGTGGCACACTACTAGGTATGCAAATTTTAACTGACATTTCGGGAGATATGATTTCATTTGTTCTCACAACTGTAATTGACATTTTGTTCTCAGCATTTCATTGGATGGCTTTCACTTACCTTTGCGGGAAAAGGTTCTCCCAGTCCTTCGAATTGCAAGTCTTGGCCATATGATGCATGGATTCGTAAATGGACACTATATTGGTATTCTTTTCTATGAACTCTTGCATTGTCTAATGAGTTTCAGGATTTGTAGTAGAAATATAAATTTCACAAGAGAAGAACCCAAAAAAGTTGCTTTTGCATTTTGTCGGGTAATAAGGATCAATAGATTCTGATTCTTGTAATACAAATTCCAAAGAATTGTTTAGTTGTATCTCGATTTTTTCAAGGGGATTTATTTGTTTAAACTTGTCATAAAGAACATTGTATAAGTAGTCTGAGTAGACGCTGCAACTGATACGGCCCCCAATAGTTTTGTTCATTATCTACTCACCAAGCTCTGGTTGACAGGATCTGGACACGGAACCAACAAAGAGAATAGCTTTGTCTTTCAGAAACCAATAATCTTGAAGCCTGGAATTAACCACATATCACTTCTGGGTGTCACAATTGGTCTTCCGGTAATAATTGTAATTTTCAGCGTCCGCCTTTCAGTTCTTGATTTTCATTTTTATCCCTAATGAAATAAGTGGGAACTGGTAATAATCTTCTTTGCAATCATTAGGATAGCGGGGTCTACTTAGAGCGTAGGTATGCTGGAACTCGAACTGTAGCAATCCAAGGTCTTAATACTGGAACCCTTGATGTTACCTACAGTGAATGGGGTCAAAAGGTAACCAGCTGTAATTCATTTTTCAAACAAGGCTTTATTTTGAAACAAGGATTAAATTATCAGCTTTGTGCCGACTACAGGTAGGCTTGGATGGCGAAAAATTTCAGGTTTACACACAGGAAGGTTCTGATAGGGTAAAATGGAATAAAACTAAGGGATTAGGAGGACCCCTTACATGGTACAAGGTACTGCCTTAAGCAACCTCTTCGAAGCAATTAAATGCAAATATAAAACTAAACTCGGAATGGAAAAAAGTGTAAGTGAATGTAATCTGGATTCCCTAAAACTCATTTTATTTTCCATTTCAGACCTATTTTGATGCCCCTGAAGGAAATGATCCTCTTGCAATTGAGGTAGCTACCATGTCTAAAGGTATGGTATGGGTCAATGGGAAAAGCATTGGTCGCTATTGGGTATCTTTCCTCTCTCCTACAGGAAAGCCTTCGCAGTCTGTGTAAGCATTACATCATATTTGGATCAATTTTGTATATAAAGAAAAATGGTCTCACACTCTTGTAAATTTCAGGTACCATATTCCAAGAGCTTTCTTGAAGCCAAAAGATAATCTCCTGGCTATCTTTGAGGAAATAGGAGGAAACATAGATGGTGTTCAAATCGTAACTGTCAACAGGAATACAATCTGCAGCTACATAAAAGAAAGTGATCCAACACGTGTCAATAATCGGAAAAGAGAAGACATTGTTATACAAAAAGTTTTTGATGATGCCAGAAGATCAGCTACCTTGATGTGTCCTGACAACAGAAAGATTCTCCGTGTTGAGTTTGCAAGCTATGGTAATCCATTTGGTGCTTGTGGTAATTACATTCTTGGAAACTGCAGCGCACCATCTAGCAAGAGAATTATCGAACAGGTTTACCATCTCTCTAGTCTGTGCACATAGACACTTTCATTTTACTGCTTTTGTGCTAATTGGTTTTTCTCATTATCGAGCATGCAGTACTGCTTGGGAAAAAACAGATGTGCAATACCATTTGACCAGAATATTTTCGACAGGGAGAGAAAGCTTTGTCCGAATGTTCCTAAAAATCTGGCTATCCAGGTACAATGTGGTGAGAATAAATAGAGTCCCCAGTAAGAACCCTTAGGAGTTTCGGACAGGACTGTAGAAGTGAGATTTTGTGGCGACCTGTAGGTTTTAAACTTACCCAATAAAACCAACCTTCCTTCAGGTCATCTGCATGTGCCAAGTCATACTGGGTATCCAAAAGCTTCATTTACCAATCTGGTTTCCTTCTAGTGGCTTAAAAAGAGATGTTATTGGTTTGTACAGTTGAATTGCAAACAGCATGTTAGGTTCTTGTTTTTCACAATTTAGTTTATTTCAAACTATTTAGAACATTAAACTAAAGAAACAAGCAAGCAAATCTAATCACATTTTTTAATATGGTCGAAACTTTAACGAGAAAGGTACCTAACTATTTGCTCCAGACACAATTCATGGACCCAATGATCTAAGCAGAGTTTTGGCTATTGATCTGATTGGGGCTCAGTTACTTAGCATTTAGTCCGTCTCCGGAAGTGTCTCAAATTTCGTTAATTCGATTACTCGTCCGTTAAGCCGAAAGATAAATACTGCTGCATTGTTTCAGCAACTGAATTGGAAAATGATGTTAGAAACTGTATAGACTGGCTCATTGAAGCACCAGATTTTACCATGAAACTATGAAAACACAAACCTAAGGCCTTTCTATTAGAATTGAAGCCACAGTACAATGGAATAAACGATGAAGCTGAATCGGGAAAAGGAAAAAAGAGAGGTTTTTAATAACCGTGTGCCATAATTTCTAAAATCAACCCATATAAATTACAGCTTGGTATCTACTTTTCACCATAAAACTTATGAACTCAGATTGCGAAGACATTGTAGCACTGTCAAGGATAGTGGGCTGAACATCAAAATACATTGCACAATGACCTAGTACAAATTGGGGAGTAGCTGTAAACAAGAGCTCAAACACAGATCTGAAATCAGGACTTGCAAAATGCATAGAGTGTATCGTCCAGGGCCTTCCTATCATAATCGCCTGTAAAGACACAATTGCCTAACGGACCTTTCAAAAGGATAAGCCTTAATAGTCCATCAGCTACCTTCTTATCCACCTGCAATATCAAAAGGGTACAAATATGTTAAACAATGAGACAAAAGAGTTTGTGCTTTAAAGAATGATGACAAATTAAATGTCTTACGGCCATGATAGACTTGAACATTTCTACAGTCATGGTGTCTGGTGGTGCAGTAGGTAACTTAGCCTGTTGTAGGATGTTATGCACACGTTTAACGATAGAATCATCAATCCAACCAAGCCGGTAAGACATGTCAACGGCCATGACCTAAGAAGCAACATACAGTTAAGTAACAGCATAAAACGGGGAACAGCTATAACATGATGAAACCCAAATGAAGAATATGCTAACCATGCCAGCTGCAACAGCTTCTCCATGAAGCCACTGCCCATATCCAAACCCAGTTTCAATGGCCTGGTAAGACAAGCCACATGATCAGAAGAAGTTGATCAAGAATCTTTTAGCTAGAAAAGAATACCACAAAGTCAAAGGCCATTCTTGTTTTTAATCAAGTAGAAAGAGATAGAAAATTTCATGTATTATAGTTCGAGTATATGCTGACAAGCTAGCTTTGATATCATAGTAACATATACATGCATTAGTACTAGCCTACACAAGATGGCAATTTAATACAATAGGTTGGTCTTGCAAGCTAAAAGATTATTTAATTAATAGACCAAATAAATATGATCCAAGTTATATAATCTAATATAAAACTTGCACGACCAACTGTCATGTAACTTGTATAGGGTTGGGCAGTCTCTTTTCGATTAGATCAGACTTTGGGGATTGATACTGTTTTATATAGCTTCAACTGATTTTGGGTGGATGCCTGGTCCACTACTAAAGTGTAATACGTCAACTATGTATTAATATAAATCCTCATAGTTTTCTAAAACACCACCCCCCCCCCCACAAAAAAAAAAGAGACTTACATGACCAAATGTATGACCCAAGTTTAGTGTTGCTCTTAGTCCACTCTCCTTCTCATCCAAGGACACAACCTCAGCCTTATTTTCACAAGATCGCTTTATAGCATAAGCAAATGCACTTGGATCCCTGCAATGGGCCAGTCCCAAAATATTCAATAATCGATAAAACCATTCAAAAAATAAGAAGGCCCAGTCGATTGGAAGAGATTAGGAAGGGGTTATGCAATACCATATTCCTAAAGCGTGGAAAATAAGAATCTTTAATTTGAAATAAATTCGAACATGTCGTCCTCTTGTTCCTCGTCTTTCAAATTTATCAGTTAAGTTAACAACCAACATGCCCATTCTTAGTGTATGAGAACGTGTTAAGAATTTTCATCGTCAAACTTATACCTTGCCATCAATTTATGCATATTTTGCTCCTGCCATTCAAAAAATTCTGCATCCCTGATGAGCCCATACTTGATAACCTCTGCAAGTCCTGATGCCAGTTCCCTGTCTGGCAATGTATTTAATGTGTCAGTGTCGACGAGAACACACTGAGGTTGGTAGAAAGCACCAATCAAATTCTTGCCAAGGCGGTGGTTTATGCCAGTTTTGCCTCCAACAGAAGAATCTACCTATTAAGAATTTTTGAAATAGAAAGATAAGAAAATGTTAGAGAAAAGGAAAGGCAAAAGAAATAGTAGAAGACAATCGAGACCATTGAGCAAAAAAGCATGATTGAAGGCAGAAAGCCGCAAAAATATAATAAAAAAGTCTTGGGTGGTAAAATACCTGTGCCATAACAGTTGTAGGAATTTGAATGAAACTAACACCTCGAAGATAAGAGGCTGCAGCATAACCACACATGTCACCAATAACACCACCTCCAAGTGCAACAAATGTACATCGCCGGTCCAGCCGAGACTCGATGGCCTTGTCAAAGACTTTCATGAGAGTATCCTATAGGTACAAAGTATTTTGGTTAGTTCATGGCGACTAGCAAAGTAATGCAACAATGAAATGATAACCAAAACCTTAAAAGAGAACCTACCATGTTCTTGTAATTCTCACCATCTGGCAGAATCACATTCTCAACTGAAACATTTGGATTCCCTCTTGTCAAAGCATCAGTAACTTTATCCAGGTACAATGGTGCAACTGTGTTGTTAGTAACCACAAGAACTTTCTTTCCTTGAACATGCCTATAATACAAACAGTTATTTGACATAAGCAAGAGAGTATCAGAATTCCCAAAAACCTATCTTTATATAATAGTGCTTTCGGTGTCATAAAAAAATCTAATTCTTTTTGTTTTTGTGATTTTGACTGGAAGGACAAAAAATATTCTGTAAATCAGTTACTACTTTGAGTTCTTTCTTTGAAGAACTACTTACTATCTGTTTCTTTTACAAAGCAGTTTGGCCAAAATGATATACCAGCCAAAACGTTTTTTTTTTTTTTAATATTTATTCTAGTTAGCTGACAAAATCAATTTTGAAGTTGAGGAAGACTTGATCTATGCTTTTGTAAAAGCAATGTCTGAATTGGAAATGATCTTCAAATGTAGATGGAAGAGACACATTGCTCAAAAAAAAAAAAATCTATTACACAGCACTTACAAGTGCGCCATTAATTTCATGTTAAATTACCAGATATAGTCAAGCAAGAAAACCATAAAATTTAGACTTTTATAGCATATCTAATGTGTAATCTAGCTTGTTGTAGTTAAATTCCTACCTCGTATCAAAAGTCAAATCAAAATTTCAAAAACTTCAACGAACCTAAATCGAAATGGACAAACTTTAGACAGTGAAATGTTTAAAAACAATACTTTTGGAGCAGGTCGGGATGATCCAGAAGTCCGGATCCGATATAAATCGGGTAGCTCCGCTGTCCCAAATCCACCTCAACAATCGTAGGAGCTTTACTAACCGTTTGATCCATCATCGGAGCCGCACTACTCGCGTAAATCCTGCGGTTCACCTTATACTCGCCCAGGACGAAACCGCCGTTCCGTTTCAACTCAATAGAAGCCGGTGCCAAGGGCGGAGACTTAAGCGCAATCGCGTTAGGGCTGCGAAACCAGGTATATAACTCGGGCTGTTTGGACGCGTGTTTGGATGACAGCGAAGGAGACAATGAGTTGGCCGTGGATAATGCCATGGAATAGGGTCGAGTCCGGGTATTGGTTCGGGGATTTTGTGTTTGGTGAGTGGATTTGAATTTAAAGTTGTGTTTGAGTTGCGGGGTTTTGTTGAGAAAGAAAGGAATGAGAATCGGAGATGTGTCGGGGTAGGTGAGGAATGGCGCGACTGGTGTGCGCCGTTAATTGACGGACTAGTGGGTTCTGCTACTGCGAGAATTTGTGAAAATAACTATTCTTCTCTTAAAGGAATAAGTATCCAATAGTAAGAATATTATTGAAAAATAATGTTTTTAATTTAATTAATATCTTTTGAATAATACTATAATCTAATTAAAACTTTATTCTTTTTTTTTTTTTAATCTCGTGTTGTAAATATGAGAATTAGGGGTTTCATTATATTTATAAAGGGGTGTAAATACCGTTGAGAGGACTAATGGGCCGAGCAGCATCACAATTCAATCATGGCACCAAAAGGTCCAGCTAAAGTTATTGGGCCTATAAGCACTTAGGGCTTAATAGTTCTTTGGATAGGATGCACGTGCCCTTCAATTCAAACACGAGGCGGAAATAAACCGTACGGTACAGATTGTTGATTCAATAAATCAATGATTTTCTTGTCGGTACATCATAACTTTAACCTTCCCCGACGCTTCTCCTATGCGCGTTCTCAAAAAATACTTAACAAAAACCCCAGCATTTTCCCGCGAAACTTTCCCTCCATAAATACCTCTTGTCCGTTTGCTAGCTCTCTGTTACTCTCCCTCCTAAACGCTCCGCTTTGAATGTCTGCTTTTTTGTTTGTCCGTACAAATTCCTAGAGTTAGGGTCTCTTTTGAATACTGGTTACGATGGGGGAGGAAAATGAGGTGATTGTAATTTCGTCCGACGATGAAGAGTTTGATCTTTCACTGAGTTTAAATCGAGGCTCGGGGAAGTCAAAAAAGACGTCGTTAGTTACTCTTACAAACCCTAGGTCCGCGAAGAAGCCTTGTCTGAGAAGTGATGTAAATGAAGTATGCTTTAACTGTTCATAGATTACTGCTTTTCCTTAACTTTATTTACTCTGGTTTTTTTTCGAAAATTAAAAATTGAACTCTAATATGTAAATGAACTGCACTTCGTGGGGATGATTGTCAAAGAAAGATTATTTGAGTGGTTGAAAGTTTCAACTTTTTAGTGACTTTGAACTAATTGCATACGAGTTCTGACCATTGCATTTGCTGCGTTTTTAGATAATTATAAGTAGCTTTGTGATGGGAGGCTGAAATTTGAGTATGTGGAATGCAGATCAGTTTGTCTTTTGAAAAGTTTGATGAAGTTCTTAATGGGTCCAAGGTATCCAATGGTATGCATTTTTTGTCTTTTCTTCTTTTACTTATTACAATTTTAGTAGAGATTTTAAGTGATAACTTTAATTTTCTAGTTGTTTGGGGTAATCATGAGTAGCATTTATAGTGATCCATATGTAATTATTGATTCAAGTTTGAATTTTGCCTCGCTATATCTCATTTATTTTCTTTTATCTTTTTTATATTTGGCATATCAAAGTTATATGGAATCAGGAAAATGATTCAGCATTGGGAAGTAGCAGCACACAGCAATTATGGACTGACAAATACAAACTTTGTTCATTGGAAGAACCTGATGTTCAGAAAAAGAATGTTGAACATTTTTTAACTCCCTCAAGATTTGAAGGTTTAGTCAATCCCAAACGTGATTTAGCATTGGGAAGTAGCAGCAGACAGCAACTGTGGACCAATAAAAACAAACCTTGTTCCTTGGAAGAACATGCTATTCAGAAAGAGAATGTTGGGCGTTTTTTAACTCCCTCAAGATTTGAAGGTTTAGTCAATCCAGACCATGATTCAGCATCAGCAAGTAGCAGCACACAGCAACTGTGGGCTGAAAAATATAAACCTCGTTCCTTGGAAGAACTTGCCGTTCAGAGAAAGAAGGTTGATTTTTTTTTAACTCCCCCAAGATTAGAAGGTTTAGTCAATTTATTTTTATATCCTTTTCAAGTTTATATTGCTTATGACTATCATCTTATCTTTCTTCCTTCTTACTGCAGGTCGAAGAAGTTAGGGCATGGTTTGAGGAAAGGTTGGGAAATTCAAAGGTAGTTTATTGTTATGAACTACTCCTTTTACATTCAAGTGCCTTATCCTCATAAATGAAAAAGAAAATAAAAGGCTCAATTATGATTACTTTGAACTTGAAGTTTGAGTGGAGGATAGAGTGTAAGAAACTAATAAGTTTACATCTTGTTGTTTCCTTTTTTTTTGAGCTTTGGACTTCATAATATTTTATTTACATTGTGAAACTTCGTGGTCTTTAATTTGTGATTTACAGGACAAATTTAGTACTAACGTTCTTGTCATCACTGGGCAAGCTGGAGTTGGAAAAACTGTATGTTATCTCTCATTTTTTGGCATTTTATTTGAAAATATCATCTATTAGGATAGAGGATTGTTCTTGATTATGTGTAAACATAAACATTGTGTTACTTAAAAATGAACCAGTAGGCCTGTGGTTGCATTGTTTCCCTTTCCTACTTTATGCATATGTGTTGTGCATAAAAGTGGGACTTGGACTTCATACCCTGCAACTTAATCCTGCTCTTTACTGATTACTAGGAAATCTAAGTGACAAAAAGAAACTTATTGAGAGATGAACAACAATTTGCATAACATTCAATAATGTTATTGAAGAAACAATGCCACTTCTCTTGTAGGCAACTGTCCGTCAGATTGCTTCTCACCTTGGAGCCAGATTATATGAATGGGACACTCCAACTCCCACAATTTGGCAAGAATATATGCATAATTGTAAAACAGGTATCTCAAGTAAATATTGTTCATGAAGAGTAAAGTTGAGTGGAATGGGTGGTCCTTTTGAGACTAGGTGTTATTTTTGTTTCTTTTTTAATTTTAATTTTAATTTATTAACATCATTAAATTAGTTAATTTCTGATGGTGTTCTATGCGGTTCTTTGTTTATTGGTCTACTGGTAGGGCTCGAGTACACATCTAAGTTGGATGAGTTTGAGAATTTTGTTGAGAGAATAAGGAGGTACGGTTCAACCTCACCGTCCATTCCTGGAGAATCAAAATCATCAGCTATACTTCTAATTGATGACCTTCCTGTGACAAATGGAAGAACTGCTTTTGAAAGACTTCGACAGTGCTTGCTACTTCTTGTGAGATCAACTCATATACCAACAGCTGTAGTGCTAACTGAATGTGGTAAAGCAGATTCAGTTGATAGCACTGCACAGAGTTTTGAAGAGCTTCAGTCAATTCTTGTGGATGCTGGTGCTCGCAAGGTTACTTCTTGAACAGGTGTATTCTTGGATATACAATTATTTTTTTAACAAATGCTCATTTAATGCTGCTTTTGGTAATTGCAGGTGGCTCTTAATCCTATCACTAATGGTTCCATTAAGAGGACTCTATCAAAAATATGCAGACAAGAGCAATATAGTCTGAGCGCAGAACAGATTGATCTGGTAGCACAAGCCAGTGGAGGGGACATCAGACACGCAATTACATCTTTGCAGTTCTCCTCTCTAAAACAAGATCCAATGCTTAATTTATCGTTATCCATCTCTAAACCCAATTTCCCAGAAGAGAAAGCAGATGGGCACGGTGGATTTTCTATCCAATTTGGCAGAGATGAGACACTTTCCCTATTTCATGCTCTGGGAAAATTTCTACACAACAAAAGAGAGACTGATAACTTAGTGAAAATGGGTATGCTGTCATTAAGCTGCTTTAAGGGGTTTAAAAAAATTTAAAAATGGGAAGGGATCTCGTAACTACAAAATTTAGTAGTATATGAAGATGGAGATCTTGTGGCTTTCTAATCTTTTGGACAGTTATGATACTGTTCCCTTATGACTGCAAGAGTTTTCACTTCTGAGCTTATGTTTGTATTGTAGACCAAGACGCATTTGTTGTGAAGGAGAAGTTCTCTAGATTACCTTTGAAAATGGATGCTCCAGAAAAGGTTCTCTCTCAAGCGCATGGGCAAGCAAGACCTGTTCTTGATTTTTTACATGAAAATTGTAAGTTCTTTTATCTGCCTATTGCTCTGGAATTATTTTAGCTTTGTTCCTTTCTTTAAGTATCACACTCAAGAGATGCATGCATGCGAGCATGTAATTTGTAAGTGCTGTTTTACCTGATGCTACTGCTTTTCCCAACTGTTCTATCATTTTTCATGTAGTTCTAGATTTTATCAGTGAGGATGCAATCGATGATGCTTGGGCTGTGGCTTCATATTTAAGTGATGCTGACTTACTTCTTGCTTCATTCCGTGGAAGGCTGGTTAGATATAATGAGGCAGACAATGTTCTACAATCTGCTGCGGCTTCAGTTGCTGCTCGTGGAGTACTATTTGGAAATTCTCATCCAGTGCCTCCTAGGTTTTTTATTTTTACACTTTAATTATTTAATTATGAGCAGTGGTATTCATATGGTGATTTATATCAGCAAATTCTTTGAACATGCAGGTGGCATGCTATCCGTAAGCCAAAGCTCTGGCGAGTGGACCAATCTTCTCTGCAAAAAAAGGTGGATTTCAAAGTTGTCCATTTGCATTCAACTTTGGTCACTGAAACTGCATTTCCATTATGTAGTAGTAAAGTGCAATTCTTAACAGGGGACTAATTTTGCTCTTGAGAGGAAATTAGGTTGTTTTATTTATAATTTTATCTACTGGCAAATCATGTTTGGCTACTGCTCTGCAAAATAAGGGGAGGGGGGAGAGAGACAGAGGGAAATGGAAATTAGATTTGTTCTCTTTGTAATGAAATAGAACAGTGACCTTTTTGGAAGTGTGTCTCCTAGAGGTCTGATGTTAACACATCTGTGAAGTACATAAATAGAGTTGCACTGGCATGCATTTGGAACTGGAGTTATGTACTTTAACAGTTTTAACTGTCAACTAGTTCCACAATCACCAACACAGTTGCTAATTTAATTTAGTAGCAGTAATGGCATCTTTTCTCACTAATTTCAATTTTTACGGACATCATTTTTCCTTTAACTTCTTTCGCAGAAGGAGTTGCTAAAGAAGAAGTTTATGGCTTGGGATGGATCAATCTCAGCTGATGTTTACAATGGGTCAAGCTCATCTGATGTGTCAGTTCTTGCGACCGAGTATGCACCTGCATTGAAATGGCTTGGGAACAGAACATCAGTTGGTCTTGAAGCTCATGAGGCGCCAATTCCTGATAATGAAACACAAGATGTTGACATTTTTGAGGGCATGAGTTTGGATGACCATGAAAGTGAGATATCTAATTATGAATCAGAGGATGACTGGATGAGTGAGATGTAGAGTGTTTGAAGAAACCCTCTGTTTCAAGATTGATAGTCTATTTGTAAATATGTGTTGATCCCGGACACTTGACCGTTTGGGAAAATGCAAAGCGATGTAAATATTTCTCTACTGGATATCTGAAGACTGAAGTATCCAGCTATATTAATCCTCAGAATTAACTGAAAGTACCGTTGAGCGAGGATGAATTATTTACATGCTGTTAATGATCTTTGTCTCTGTCTTCTGTTTTTTCAGCATCCGTCGGCTGTAGTATTTTTTCGTTCGGCATCCAGATGAGTTTCGGAGAGCTTGTTTCTTAAAGGAGACAACTTATGACCTTTTCTTCTATTTTGATCAGCCCTTTGTTTTTTTCTCAAAATTTCCTTCAAGTTTCAAAGGCACAGAAGGGAGGAAAAAAAAGGTAGATATAAGTAGGGAGAAAATAAATTATGATAGAGCAGAGTAACAGGTGAACGAGGAAGACATTTTGAATTTAAAATGTAACTTATCATGAAATTGCGGGTGTTTATTGGGGAGAGTTGAAATGGACCGTTGGGGCGTAAACTTTGGTTGTCGACTGGGCCGAAATATAAATAAACGAGAATAGTGGGGCACTGTAGCAATTGATCCCTTTTGTCCCAAACTCATGGGGCAAAGTAAAGGCAGCATTGTTTAAATTTTCTGTTCTTCACAACTCGAAGGAAAGCGTGGAGTTTTATTTTATTTCTGACGGCTTCTTTAGTATAACTGGTCTAAAGTGGGACAAGGAGCAGCTCGAGAATAAATATTCTTGTAACACTCTAGGGTAATCAACATCGGTAAAATACCAAAGAGATGTTAAGTTTATAAATGTTGATTTACATCTTAGTTGGGTTGACGGAGTATATGAATATCTTAAAAACAAAACTATTTCACAAAACACAGAAGAGATGCTTGATTTATAAGGATGACTTCAAAGTATTTCCCTATTATTTTTCATTATTTTGTAAAAAATTTGAAAAAGAAGAGTGAAAAAGAGATTGTTCTGATTATTGGTCGGAAATCCATGGACAAGGGTTTTTGAAACACCTCTTCAATGAAAATATAGGAAATAGCAATGATATTAATTCAGAAAAAAAAAAGTACGAAAAATCTAGGGCTATGAGCTTAAGAAATCGTTCCCAACTTATTTGTGTGATACTTTTCTCGCCTACTGGTAGATTTATTCTTTCTGCTGAAAACACTTTGGTTATTTATTTATTTTTTTTAATTTGTGGAGGATATGTGGAAGAATTGGGCACTCTTAATTTCACTCGGCAAAACCTCAATTTGACAACAGATAATGGTGCTGTACGCTATAGTTTTGAGCTTAGGAAGGAGCTTGCTTATGTTCTTTTTCGATTGTGCATGACCAACCCTCAGTGAAATTATTTCGGGACATCCCGATGCTAAAAACATCATGAGTCAATGGCTGCCCAATCTACAAACAACTATGTTTTGTATTCTCTGAGTTGACAACAAATGAGAAACATGACCCATCAGTTGAGTCTCTTCCTTGTGTAGGTTCATTGGGTGTGATCCAAGAGCAAATGTCATCAGATTACGAGGAAGCAGATGACATAGCAGAAGATCAATAGTTTCTGCCTGGTTCAATTGCCATGCGGAAAAGAGGTTGGAAGGGAGTTGATGGTTCTATCGCAGAAGCTAATACAGGAAATGGCAGCTGCTTCAAAGCTGAGAATGGCTGCTTTTAACTACTGTGATAGCAGATACAGTATTGCAAATGTATCAAATAAGCGGATGCAATGAAATTAGTCGATGCAGAAGTCTATGTTGCTGCTCTGAATCTGTTCAACAACCCTAATGCAATAAAAACTTTATTGTCTCTCAAATGTGAAAAAAGATTGATTTGGTTGCATAGGAAGTGTGCTAATCCATACAGTGCCTTCAGTTTTAAGGAACTTTATAGAGTAGTCTTCTACTTGGAGCACATATTGAACTGAACTTAGGACTTAACTAGTTAGTCCTGTATCTTGTGCATAAATGCACTTTACCAGTCAGTCCACTTCATGCATGCTGAACTGACTTTTAACTTTAGTTAGTCCTGTATCTCGTGCGTATGCAACTACACGTAAATGGTAAATCCTCTATTTGTGTATTGAACTGCCCTAAAACTAGTGCATGTTTTTAGCCAGTCTTGAAAAATGATATTTTGTTTTCGAGAAATTATAGATTCTAGGGAATTCAATCTCAATTTTATACACCTGTAACAGGTAGCTCACTTGGGGTTCCCTCACCTCATCTGGGAGGGCTGTATTTCTTGCCATCGAACATAAAAGTCATGCCATAAGAACCTTCCGGGAAATCACCTCATGACAAATACGAATCAAACAGTGGCAAACAATTCACCTTTTAGAAACACACATAATTGTAAATATATAAATCCTTGAAGGAGAAGATTCAGTGCATGGAAACGCTTTCCTATTACAGAGAATAACAGGTATATAACATACTACTCACAAAGAGCTGCAAGGAAGTTTCCACCACATCCTAAACCCAAGTGACTCACACCATTCCCCCTGGATCCCCGTGCATTTACCATATTCTGCACAAAATTTGCAAAGAGATGGGTGCTGTAGGACATCTCTCCGCTTCAATCTGACAACTGAGTCAGGTATGCATCATCTATACATATAACACCATAAATATCTATAATATATAAATACCACTGCTTATCCTAACTCTAGCATCCATTTTCAAGGTAGTATCCTCTTCACCTCACGCTCCTGACTGATGTGCTTTGCATCGTTGTAAACAGATTCAAATGCTTGCATACACACACTTGAAAATCCCACCATTGCTTGAAAGACATGAGGGAACCCCATCTGCAGGTTATTCAAGGTCATTGCCCTGGTCACACTCACTGACTTCTCATGCTTGGTCTTCTCCTCTTCAGCCTTTGTTCGCAGCATCTCCACTTTCACTCGTTTCTCTCCAACCGGGTCCTTTCCAAAGGATTCACGCATTGAAAATGGACCATACTTGCTCTCCAGGGATCTAAGCTCAGCTGCCTTCTTCTCATACTCCTTAAATGAAGACTCTGCTTTCTTCTTTTGCTTATGTTCGTCACTTTGTTGAACAACAATGGCATGAACCACAGCTAAGAAGCTCTTGATTCCCTCAGATGCCACTTTGTCTGGAATCCTCTCAACTGCTTGCTGCCATTCTTCACAAAGTGAGTAAATTCCAGATTCCTGAGTAGTTCTTGAAAGAGGGCTTGTGCTGAACTGAAACAGGCTAAGGCGGAGCCAGCCTGTGAGAGACTGGACATAGTCCTGTTGAGCCTTAACTAGACTGCTGAAGGACTGGAGCCACTGCTGAACTTGGAGCTCAAGCTGGAGAGTTGCTTGCCTGTGAATCTCAGATGTGGGTTCACTAGATGGCATAATGTTGATGTATTTGAGCTGCTGAACTATGTGTGTCTGAACCTGGTGGCTCTCGTACATGCTTCTCCACATGCACATCATCCTACAAATCAAGAAAATTAGAGTGAGTGCTATTTGTTGCATTGTTCATGCATGTCTACTTGTCCATCCACAGATTTACGTAGTCCACCTAAAAAATGAATAAGAATATCAACATAATATAATCCTAAGGAATTCTACATTTGTACATTTGAATGTCAAATTTCAAGATGGCATTTTGGATAACTAAAATCTTTCAAAAAAGTACAAATATTTTAGCTAAAGCTCAACGGTAAAGCCAGATTAGCAGGATTTCAAAGACATCAATATTGCAGAGCGGTAAAAGTTCTGCTCAATTAGGCACCCATAAATTTGGTATGCATACACTCCAAGATATATTGCACTTGGGCCACAAAAGTTATGTCTTAGGAAGACAGGAAAGGCAAAAGGAATGATTAGAAGAATAAGCTTGATTTTGAAGACAAGCTGAGACCCACTCTTGATTTTCAAGAAAAACTGAGACCCACTCAATCAAAGAGATTGAAGTTTGGGGTCATAGCTCTCACTATATTGTACTTAGGGTCTGTACTACTTCTGTAAAGTATTTGGTAATCGCTTGTAGCTATGGCTTTTAAGCCAAGGTGATTTTGTCTAACAGTTCTTTGGTATAAAACTTATAACACCTTTTTACCAGCCTTCAAATAAATCTTATATAGAAGAATCAACTTTTATTTTACAAGTAGAGTTTCTTTTTTTCTTTTTTCTTTTTTTTTTTACTACAGCACATCAGTATGAAACAGACCTATAACAAAGATGGTGTGAGGTCATCTTTACAAACAAAGCTACTGAGGGGCCAGGAGAAGCAGTTACAAAAGGATTTTTTGTGTTGTAAAATAAGCAAATCTTAGGAAGTAATTAAATATGAGGATGGACTTCCACAAGAAAAGTCCCAAGTTCTCATTTATCAATGTTACTGGCAACAATACAATATACATTGAAAAAAAAAACAAAAAAACATTTCAATGCAAGAAAAAGAAAAAGATCAAAGTGAAAGCAGTCAGCAAAAGGATGCCTGCTCAACAATAATAATAATGCTTTACAAATGGACTAAGTGTAGCTATTCTCTTCACTAGTTTCAAATGTAAGAGTAGCTAGACGAAGCAATAAATTCTTCTGCGGAGGCAATAAACTCAGATGACTCAAAGGATTACATGCTACCTAATCATCTAGTACTAGTCATTAGAATTTCCCCAAGAAGGAAAATTGATGGAACAAAGTCAAATGATCTCATAAGCATTGACCCTAGCTCACAAATGCCAATTTTCACGAAATGGTTAAGTAGATGAACAAAATACATATGTGTGTGTGTGTAGATTTTTTTTTTTTTTAAAATCAGTGGCATAAGAAGTTACAAGAAGACTAACCCTTTTACAAGATCAAGGAGCTGAGGATAGAGAACTGTTTCTCTAACTTTGATGATTTCTGCTGAAATAGTTTCAATGGCCTGTGAAGAAACTAGCATTTGGGACTCAAGCTTTTCAACCTCCTTCCTGGTCTTCGCAGTCTTCAAATAGTCAGCCCTCCTAGCCTCCATTCTCCTAAGCTGGCCCACCTTCTTCTCATGCTCTTTCTTATAAGTCTCACAGTTCTAAAACAGGCACAGAAAAAACCAAATCAGTCTTATGGAATATGGATAAAACTCTTTCGACATTAAATAATAATAATAATAATAATAATGGATAATACACATTTCCCACCAACCCTCTTTTTTGACTCATAATCCAAATCTTGTACCCCATTCTTAGGCCCCAAAAGAAAAGAAAATAGTCAAAAGCTTAGATTTCTATTTGCTCATTATAAGCACAAAATTATAAGTAATTGAAACTAGGACAAGCACTCTACTAACAAAAGAAACTGTTCAAGAAAAAAAAATGCAGATTGATCTTTACCTTAACCTCCATGAATAGTTTCTTTTCCCATGCATAAAGCCTCTCCACAGTACAATGATGGCTATCATTGATAGCAGCCCCAGCACCGGCGTCCACCTCACCCACCCTTACTCGATGTGTGTTCATTCTTGGAGTCACACCCCATGTCCAAGATGTTGGATTCAAAGTGCACCCATAATTGTAAGCCTTATTAACTGCAATATATAAATTAAAATATATATTACAACAGCACAACATGCAAATCACTCTAATTAAGAAACTAAACATATGTAAATTAAGGACATTGTTGCTGAAAACTTGATAACATGTAACAAGAAAAATCAAAGGAAAAAAAGCAAGATACCTCCTTTAGTTTCAGTAGAAAAGCCACGGCTTGAAACTTCTAAAATTGCAGAAAGCTCAGCGCCAGCATCAGCAGCTTTGAGAAAGTAATCATCAACTTCCTTAGCAATCTCTCCAAGATCCTTTCTATTTCTTGGCACAATAGCAAGCTCAGTACTCCCACTGACAACAGAAGAAGAGGGGGGAACCGTCACACACTCTGACCTGTTCATTGCGGCGTCGGACATTAAGGCTTCAGCCTCTACATCCTCCTCCCAGTACTCTTCCTCAGTCGCAGACAATGGGGAAGCCGCGGGGACAAATGGGTCCCAGAAATCCCAATTCGAAGAGGACGGAGGTGGCGGCGGTGGAGGCGGCGGCAGAGGAGATGCCATTGTGGATGATGTCCAGGTGTCAGAGCAGGGACTGAACGGTACTGGGCGTGGAGGTGGCGGAGGCGGTGTTGTTGGTCGGTAATTATAATGTTGCTTGTGAAGAGAGGTTTCGTTGGTTGAGAACTGAAGAAGAGCTGAGCCAGTGCCGCGAAGAGAGCGAAGATACATTGCATGTGAAGCTGACAGAGCTTGTCTTGCATTCACAAGCTGCTTCATGTATCTCTTCCTCCCCTTGCATCTTGTCACTGTCTCTTCTTTCTCTATTCTTGAATACCAGCACCCCATCTTTCTCTTCTTCTTGTTCCCTTTCGTTTCCTTTTTTTGTTTTTTAATGTGCTTTTAAGACTTAAAACGAAAATAAATAAATAAAAAAAGCCCCACTAACCCAAGTGTCTAAGCCTTTCTCAAAAAATTACTGCCAAAATGAAAATATATATATATCACAATCTATTAAAAAAAAAAAAAAAGAAGTTTTTGGTTTCTTGGTTTGTTTTAATAATTAATATGAACGTACCTGATTAAGATCACGAGTTGCTGCTTCGGCCTCTGAACAAGCATTCACCATCCTCGTGTGTGTAGAGCCTAATAATACTAAATGTGTCAAAGCATTGGATTAATCGAAACACTAAAGCAGCTCTCTTTCTTCTTTTCCAGATTTTTAGTACGAGTCACTTCAATCACTGAGCATATTGAATCTATGCAAATATTGCTGGCAAAGCGTCCATCTTTATTACCTCTAATAACACTGTTTGTTTCACTCGTACATTTACAAAAGTAGAGTAATGGCTGTGCATGCCTGTATCGTGAACCAAAAAAAAAAGAAAGAAAGAAAGAAAACTATTACTTTGTTGCCATTTTCGTATGTTATCAGAAAAGCTTTTATTTTTATCAATGGTGGTGGTGGCTGGTGAGTGGTTAAGGTGGTGGAAGAAAAGAAAGAGAGAATAGGTGTGGAGAGACGGCAGCGGAGTCCAGAGACAGTGAGAGCCTTGGACAGAGAGCCAGAGTAACGCAATGCCCAAATATATATATTTGAATTTTAGAGACGATTTTGCCCCCTACAAGTACTTTTCTATTAATTAATAATTATAATTGCAAGCCCTCGGTGAGTTGAGTTGAATGTCCAAGATTCAAAACCAGGACAGCTCAGCCATCCCAAAATCTATGATGTTGATGTCAGATGGAGTGTTCTCTGTCGTAGGCTGTCGGTCTCTGTTATTTTTTTATTTGGATAATTTTGAGGGTGTTAATTGTAATTTCGTCTCATTTCATAGTTATTTTTTGTGTTGCCAGTGCTGCAGTTATTGCCAATTAATCGGTAAGCTTCTTGAGGATGTGTAAATTGCAATGTGTTATGGTGATGAAAACGATTGCATTTCATTTTTTATTTTTTTATTTTGAAATGTAGTTATTATTATTGGATTTACTTAATGCATTCTGAAAATAATTATAGAGACAAAACAAAATGACAATAATGGACCCCTTTTTTTTTTGTTAATTGATCAGTATTCAAATATGACCTTGATAATGACTACACAAATGACTTTACAAAACCTGATTGCAATTCTCTCTTTCTTTTTTTATTTTTTTTCTCTTTTAATTTGATATAAAACTATTTCTTCCTTTAAAAACTATTTTTTCTTACAATTTTTCCTTTTCTTTCATTTGTTAAACCAAACATTCCATTGAAATAATAAGAGCTATCTTGTCCGTCATTCGCCTGTTCACATATAAAGCAACGCCTTGCAAAAGTTGGGATGCATTGGGAAATAAATCATATATTTTAATTGTTTGATTTTATAGGTACCTGTGACGGCGGAATCTAACCAAGGAAGAGAAAGAGCGGTTAGGGTAACAAGAAGTAACTAGTCAGTAGTTACTTTTATTTTACAATTTATTTATTGTTAAAATCCTGCTCCTTTTTTTTTCTTTTTTTTTTTTTAATAATACTACTGTGATATCTGCATTATCAATTTTAATGACACTATAATTCGAAGTTTGTCGAGATTATTCTATTCTTGATGCAACTTATTTAAAGCTCGACATCACGTGTTCAAATGCTCACTCTGTTTCAGTAATTTTTCTATCTATTTCATTCAATTTATTGAATCCATATGTCTTTTGATTTTTTTAGTTTTATTTTTAGATTTTGTCTAGTTTTGATTATTAGATCTACTGGTGTCATGTTTTAATATAAATATCAGACTTTTACCTAATTACTTACATGGTTATATCTAATAGCTGCTAATCGAGTATTGCTTAGAAGAGATTCCATTTTTTTTCACCAACAGAACACAGAGAATTGGTTTGGAAATTCATGGTGGGATGAAGGAATTGTCCTTTACTAACGACACAGCTAAAAATCAAATAGATCGAATCCGGATATCTTTAACTTCAACAAATCACTCATAGCTGGAAAATTGTAATATAAAACACAAATTATCACATGGGACTGTAAGATCACTGATTGCAATGCATCATGGTCCGCACTAGATAGAGATCATGTCTTGGGTAATGTAAGATGCATGCCACTTCATTCTCGTCTCTAATTAGGGAAAAGGGATAATTTTGTCCTGCACCCAACTGTTTCAACATATTTCACCACACACCCATATGTTTCGAAAATACTCACTCCACACCCAATTCCGTTAATTTGACCGTTTATTCTAACGGTCAAAGGGCAAATTTGGAAATTCATATCCTAAATATTATTTGATGATGATAAATTAAATTTATTTGATAATTTAATTGATGAAATTATTATTAATTACCTTTAAATAAATTTTTTTAATGTAAACATTAATTATTAAATTAATATTTTATCTCATTTTATTTTTCTCTAATTCAAGATAAGGGGTATTTTGGACATTTACTTAAATTTCAAATAGCTCCGTTAAACATAACGGTCAAATTAACGGAATTGGGTGTGGAGTGAGTATTTTCGAAACATATGGGTGTGTGGCGAAAAATGTTGAAACAGTTGGGGGCAGGACAAAATTAACCCTAGGGAAAAAGACTCTTCGAACTCACCAATAAGCACTGATAATTTCATTCAACGGGAGTAAAATTCAAAAAAAAAAAAAAAAATTAATGCGGTGAACTTGTGCTATGATTTTTAAAAACTTCTTTTAAATGTTTATAAATGAGTGTAAGCTTCAAAAGATTTCATATTATGAGGTAATTGAATTATCTTAATATGCTCAGAATGTAATAAAAATAAAACACCTAAACTCTCAAAAGTTGATGTCAATACACAAGTAGGCCCTTAATTATTTAAGAACAAGTACATAGACATTGTTCATACTATTTATTCATTAATCTTTTTTTTTTTTTTTTGTAAAATCGATTTCATGTTGATGCTGATTTCAAAATATAAAGTCCATATGCCCGTAAATAATTAAAGAAATTACTAATGAAACTATGAAAGAGAGCACGGATGTTTAATTTTGAAACGTAAGGGGTCTAAATCGAGGGAGTAGAATCATCTATTAATATGAGCTCTCTTGATCTTTTACAAATATAATTACATCCATATTTTATTCTTAATATATGATTATGATTTAATTATTTTTATTTTTTAATTTATTAACCACCATTCACTTTAATAAAATTTGCTCCAAAAGATCAGGAGAGGATCGGACATTAATAATAAACCAAAAATTGATATATGATACTTATTTTTAACTTTAAAAAATACGAATTTTTGAATTTGGGATGCATCATTGGACAGCCCAAGGATTTTGATTATAATTGGGCTGGACGGATAATCTCACGGGGTTCAGATCTGAAAGCCCCAGTTTGCGTCGGAAAAGTGTGAAGAAATTGTGGGCCCAAAGTAACGATAGTTGGTTGGTTGCAGATAACGTGGGAAGGTGATCCGGGGGTTCGTTGAGGTCCGAAGTTCAATAAAAAGAGGACGACCCATCTCCCAATCACGCGCGCTGTCACGACAAATCTGTAAACTGACGCATTAGTTTGTATGATGGTCGAAAGGTCCACAAATGCGCACTTTCATCAAGCACGTACTATCCACGCACCCCCTAAAGCCGTAAAAGTGAAAACCATCCCATCCCCCCTTCATCAAATAACTTCCAAAACGGAGTAGCCACTAGCCAGCAGCCCCGTTTTTATCGACAAATTAAACCAAGGCTTCCTTTTTAATCTTTTCACATTTTTTTTTGTGTACCAAGTGTCACGTGCGACGGTTGGATCCGAAGTGTTGAGCAAATTTAATAAATAAGATCGATCTCCAAATAAATGCATTCATGAGTTTCAATATTTTTTTTTTTGGCTATATTATTATAATTTAAAAAACAGACAACACACGCGAGGAAAAAAAAAATGAAAAACTCGAAACTCATACCCTAGTAGAAAGCAGACGGTGAAAAAGTACATTTTAAGATTTATTAATTGTGCAACATAATAATATTTATTTATTTAGAGTATTTTTTATTTAATATTAAAATAAGACAAAATCCAATGATATTTGCCAATACAATAATAAAAACACGTTTAGCATCCTATCCATGCCCATTCCCTCCGTCAACAGTAAAAGAATTTTTTTTTTTTTAAAAAAAAATTCTTTACTTTCTCTCTTCCTTTTATCTTCTTCTCGTTCTCCAATCAATCCCTTCCCTTGCATTCTTGCATTTCATCTTTCTTCTATATATGTATATATATAATAAGTCGTAAAGAAAGTCGATTGAATTGGTCATTTTTATTTTTTTCTCAAAATCAAGATAGTGAAAATGGTGGGAAGCATCGCAATTGATGCAGAGTACTTGAAGGAAATCGAGAAGGCTCGTCGAGACCTTCGCAGTCTCATCTCCAGCAGAAGCTGCGCTCCTATCATGCTTCGCTTGGCGTACGTAATATTCTTGCTTTCTTTCTTTCTGGCACTTTCTTTGGTTGACTTGAGAGTAATATCAACGTGCAAGTTTCCTAAAATTAAGCGTCGAGTTTGTTGCATGTTTCATGGATGAATGGTACCGTACAGGTGGCACGATGCTGGAACTTATGATGCGAAGACAAGGACGGGCGGACCTGATGGCTCCATCAGGCACGAGCAGGAGTACGCTCATAATGCTAACAATGGTTTGAAGATTGCTATTGATTTATGTGGTGAGCTTTTAACTATTACCGCTCGCAACAGGTTTTTGCTAATAAGTTTGTTCAATATGTTTTGTAATTTTTTGTTTCTGGGCTCTGTTTTGGTAACAGAGGGGGTGAAGGCCAAGCATCCAAGGATTACGTATGCTGATCTTTACCAGGTATTCTTTTTTTCTTTTTTTTTTTAAAGCAAATTATGTATAGAAACTAGTATCGAAGGTAACTGGTTGATGTAAATAACTGTTACTAACTGAATATAATTGGCTAGCTTGTGACAAGAAGAAATCATTTAGTACTTCATGAAATCCTTTACTTTTGAACTGTATTCTTTTTGGATTCTTAGCTAGCGGGAGTTGTTGCGGTTGAGGTCACTGGAGGACCTGCTATTGACTTCGCTCCTGGAAGAAAGGTAATGTTAGAGGAGAGAGATATTAAATTACTTATTGATTACATTGTTCTTTCTCATTACTAATCCTGTTTATTTCTTCAGGACTCGTCAGAATCTCCTGAAGAAGGGCGTCTTCCTGATGCCGCTCAAGGTTTGTCATTCAGATTATTTAATTATTTGCACTTATTTCTGTTAATTAAATTTCTCAAAACATTCATGTTTAGCTTTCCTTTTGAATTTCATGGATACCACTTGCATGTGTCAAGTTTAGATAAGAGAGAACTGGGTTAGACTAGATAGGTCCCTTTCTCTGTTTTCTATCATGTGTCCTCAAACCAGTCTTTTAAATTTTCAATCATCATTAACTGGGGTGCTTTCCAGCCCTGAAAATCCAATCTGCATGAACACTCATCCTTTGACACTTCTGCTTATCTGATATCAGATGCAAGTTTCCCCCAAAATTTAACATGTTCTTGGTGTTGGAAATTTTGATTATGACAAGCCCTGTAAGCAGTAGACTTAAGAATATGTAATAGTTTCTATTATTGCTGACAATAGTTTCAGTTGCACATTCAATGGTTAATAGACTATACTCTCTTTATATAAAACTATTTTCCAGGTGTATCCCATCTGAGGGACATCTTTTATCGGATGGGTCTATCTGATAAGGACATTGTGGCACTGTCTGGAGGCCACACACTGGTAACTCTTATCCCTAATTCAACTGTTTGGTTAATTCTCTGCTATGATTATTAATTGTACAACTTTTTTTTTTTTTTTAAGAAATTTCTTCATTTATTTTTTGTAGGGAAGAGCACATCCGGAAAGGTCTGGTTATGAGGGACCCTGGACAAAGGAGCCTTTAAAATTCGACAACTCTTACTTTGTGTATGTTAAATTCTTTGACGGTTTCATATCTAGTTGACTTTCATTTATTCATAATAAAGCAGTTCAGATACACTTGTACACATGTTATATATGCATCATTGACCTACTAATATGGTGATCAGGGAGCTTCTGAAAGGGGAATCAGAGGGATTGTTAAAGCTTCCCACGGACAAGGCTCTACTGGAGGATCCTATGTTCCGCTACTACGTGGAGCTATATGCAAAGGTGATGAAATTCTGGAAATTACCTTGCGCCTTGTGATCTTTCTAAACTTTGGGTGGTTTTCAATCTTTTTACATTTATATGGCAGGATGAGGATGCATTCTTCACAGATTATGCTGCTTCACACAAGAAACTTTCAGAGCTAGGCTTCAATCCACCTTCCTTGGGTTTTAAGGATGCTGTGAAGAACACTGCATTGTTGGCACAAAGTGCTGTCGGAGTCGCTGTTGCTGCAGCTGTAGTGATTTTCAGTTACTTTTATGAAGTTCACAGAAAAACCAAGTAAAGAGGATGAAAATTAATCAGCTCTCATTCAAAACAACCTTATTGGAAATTATTCAATTAAGTGTGTTTGAGGAACTTGATTAATTGCAAACTTCCATTCTGATTCGAGAATAAATGATAGTTTTTATATGAATTTTCTCATTTAATATGCCTATGCACCTCTAGAATCAGGTCTGAGCCCTCAAGTATGCGTCCTCGCACTTGGCATTTAGACTGCTATTTTGTCTTCCTTGGGTTTTAAGGATGCTGTGAAGAACACTGCATTGTTGGCACAAAGTGCTGTAGGAGTCGCTGTTGCTGCAGCTGTAGTGATTTTCAGTTACTTTTATGAAGTTCACAGAAAAACCAAGTAAAGAGGATGAAAATTAATCAGCTCTCATTCAAAACAACCTTATTGGAAATGATTCAATTAAGTGTGTTTGAGGAACTTGATTAATTGCAAACTTCCATTCTGATTCGAGAATAAATGATAGTTTTTATATGAATTTCCTCATTTAATATGCCTATGCACCTCTAGAATCAGGTCTGAGCCCTCAAGTATGCTTCCTCGCACTTGGCATTTAGACTGCTATTTTGCCTTCTAACATATAAGAAAGAAAAGGGAACTAGACATATTGATTGAATTCAGTTTATGAGAAAGAATCCCTCATGGAAAACAGATACAGAGATGTGGGAGTCTGTCGATTCTATCTCATAATTTCATCATCATGTAGAAGTGAAGAAAATGAGACATCGATCTTTTATTGAAATGTGCCTTAATTTAGGCATTACATAAATAAATTGAGTGGATATATAAAGAAGTCATAAATCTACCATAAGATATACAAGTCCTTCCACAGCTGGAATTGGAGTCAAGGAGAACAAGTTTATCTCCAACCTAAACGCTATATAAATTATGAAATTCAATTATTAGTTAACGTAACAACAATTTAATTAATTAAAGTATGTCAGGCTCTTGGACTCAAAGAAAGTGTAATATCCTGGAAAACCTTCAGCCTCTTATCAATCTTCTTCTCAATTATCACCGAACTGTTGTTGCTGGCTTCAGAGCTCTTCCCTGGTTGTTCATTTGTTGAACCTAGAACTGCCGCTATAATGGCTTCTTCAAAGTCTTCATCGTCCGGCAAAAGATACGAGAGTTTGTCCCCAGATTCTTCAGATGATTGAGATAGCCTTCTTGTCTTGTTTTCTGGTTTCTCAGGTTCCATAGCAAAAGGCCTGGTGTGCTCTCCCACATCGGGCAGTCTCATAGAGTTAGTTGCATTACCAGACCTTGTTCTCTTCAGACTCTCATGATATTGATTCCCAATTGGGTCTTTTACAATCGGCTCCTTCACAAATTTGGATGAATAAAATGGCGGTGCATCAATGTTCCATGAGTTCCCAAAAGGAGCAAGTTGTTGGACACCTCTTTGCTGAGCAAGAACAGTTTGATTCACAACTATGTTGGCGTTGATGTTCTCATCAGCAAAATTTTCCTGAGTTTTGATTGCATTGGCTGTAGGAAAAAGTTTTTTGACACTTCTATGCTTAGAAAGAACAATTGGATTCACATCTACATTGGAATCAATGTTCTCATCAGCAAAATCATCTCGAGTTTTGATTGCATTGGTGGTGGGTAAGATGTGATCTTTGCAAGGCTGAGGCTGCCAGATTGATGAAGAGCCAAGGAAGGCGTCAAAAAGCCTGCTTTGTTCAACCCGGTCACCCCCTTTATTCATCATTTCCGACTCAAGATCTTTGAGCATTTGTTGTGCTCTTTCATAAGCTTTGAGATGGGAATCAACTCCTCTGGGACCGTCGGCAACTGCTGGTTTCACTCGCCGCAGAGTTTCTTTAGCCTCTCCAATTCTCCCTTGCTTCATCAAGCAAATGCCAAGATTGCACATCTTATTGTTATCAGGCGCAATTGAAAGTGCCCTTCTATATGCATCTTCTGCTTCAATATAGTTGTTCTGCTGCATTAGTGCCCATCCTAAATTTCCCTGGAACAGAAAACTCTCTCAAATTCTCAAGCACTCATTTCATAATCATTTAAAATAAAACAATAAGGCCAGTGAATTTTCTCTCACCAGTAATCGCGTTGCCTCTTGTTCCACAGAGACTTGAAACTTCTTGCCTTGCGACCTGGCTGTCTTCGTGCGCTTGCCGTTGAAAGCAAGCCCTTGTTGAATCAAATACAACTTATGCTTCAAAAGTGCTATTTGGTCATCCAATCTCCCACATCTCTGTGCACAAATTTATCCATAAAACCAATCAGTCAAAGCTCGGTACTTGCTTAATCCAAATAAGAACAAGTAGTATAAAAATGGGGAGATTTCTGCAGACCTTGTAAAGATCCAAAAGGATGTTATCGAGAGACTCCTGGGCTTGATCCGAACAACGGCTGCGCAATGATTTGATAGCTTCAATGGCTTCTTCAGCCCGATTCTGTTGCTTCATCACAATTGCCATATCTTTCAATGCGCTATCTACTCTATCCCCAGCATTAATGGCAGCCCAAAACAATGGTATCGCCTTCTCAGGGTCTTTATCCACCAACTAAAATCAACCCAGCACAAATCCTATCAATAAAGGTGAACCAAAAGACCACAATAAAAAATTGCATATTAAAAGTTTAAAACCAATTTTAGAAACTTGCCTGCACATTTTTAGCTCTGACATAAGGAGTGTCACCAACTGGGACTTTGTGAATGGCATGAAATGAGTCCGACCGGGTTCTCGAAACACCAAGTGGCTTCGCCGGCGATGAAGGAGCCGATTTGGTTGGCCGGAAACCAGGAGGAGCATTCCACATCTCTTGCAGCATCTTTAAACTAGTAGTGTATCTTTGTTTCAAATCTTTTGGTAATTTAATTTAGTCTAAAGATGAAGAAGAGAGAATTAAAGAGATTGGGATTGAAGAAGAGAAGTGGAGGGAGATTTAAGAGACGGAGAGGCAGAGAATGCAGAAGAGGAGTGTGATTTAGAGAGGTTTTTCTGGAGTACTTTTTGAATTTTCGACCGTTGTAGTTACCGTTTTCCTACTAGCCGTTGGCGTAGACTCTCTCCAATCATATACTCGCTCGAATAACAGGAATTTTCAAAACCACCCCTGATATTAAGCGTAATTGTTCATTTACTAAATAGTTTTTATTTATTATTTCCACTAACGTCACATCATACGACGTTCACGTTCTTCGTAAATCAGAATTCACACCAATAACTCCATTCTGCTTCACATTTCTTATTTTTTCTTAGGATACGTCGGCAATTAAATTTTCATTTTGTTCTAAAAATTCCATAATAATCTTTACCACTATAAAGTGTTTGAAATGTCATAAAAATATGAAAAATGTTTGGTGTACAAAAAGATGAGAGAAATTTATCTTCTTTCTCTCTACCCACCCACTTTCTCTCTTCCCTTTTCTCTCTCTCTCTCTACCCTCTCTCTTCCCTTTTCTTCTTTATTTCTCTCATTTTTCTCTACACTGATACTACTCTAAAAATATATATCAAAAGCCAACACTCTTTTGATGATATAAGTTACTGATAATATTTTGAAGGTCAAATATTTATTTGATCACATGATGTCTGGGTGGTGTAAGGAGGAGTTTGAGTTGTCATTAGATTAAGATAATAAAAAAGTTAAAAAAAATGTATGTAAGAAAGTTTTACGGCATATGATGCAATTAAATAAAATACATGACTAAATTCTAATTAGATCTTAAGTTGGATTCTCATCGTAAATTAACATAATCGTGCATTAAAATAGTTATTAGAATGAGATCTATAATATTGTCTAAAAATCTATTTTGTGTGTGTGTGTGTGTGTATGTATGTATGTATATTTGGGGTATAAATTTCAACTAAAATTGCTCTTAGAGACACTTACATTTTTTTTTTTTTTTTTGCTTAACCAACATTGCCTTATTAACTTCTCAGATGGAAAATATAGGCTTTTGAAATAATTCATTTTTTTTGGGGTCAAATTCAATTGGTACCATATTAAAAATACAAAAATATTTAAAATGTACCGCCTAACAAAAAACAACAACTAATATACTAAAGAAAGTCAAATTTATGATATTTATTTATTATAAATGATTTCAGAAAACACATTTGTTTTTCTTTTCTTTTTTTAAATTTTCTTCAAATGCCAATATGTTAAGATTAGGTGAATTTTAATTTTTTTTTATAAACATTATTTACCAGACACATTCAATAGTCTTTTGGGGAAAGAAATAGTTTTGGTTACAACTATTAATAAGTCTGTAATTTTGTACAACTTTGTTCTGTTTCGATATTATTATTTTTATTTTCTGGGGGGACGAGTTGGGCTTTTAATAACATGTTTTTAAGTTTTAACATGGGAAGCTGATTAATTTGGGGCACCATCATTAATCCGCTCCAAATCATTTGGACACCAGTGCTGCTAGTAACTCTCATGGGCCTCGTTTAGCTAGCTAGACGACGCCGTTTTCCTTGGATAACATGTCAAATCAGGTCGCAGATCCCGTGATAATGCGCAAATTATGAAGAAGATAAGTAGTTCCAATGTAATTAAGAAATCCAAATGCAAATTGGATGGCTTTGTGGTTGCTGCTAACATTAATGATGGCTGCTTGTTGCAAATTTGTACCTTTTCCTCTTACATATATAATCTCCATTCCTAATCGCCTAGTCAAAATATATATAATCTCTTCTACTTTCTCAGTCTTTTACAGGATGATGGCATGAGGTGTTTTTTAATTTTCGTACTAGATTTTGAGGATTAGCTAGGCTTTATTCTGCGCCATCAATATTAGTATGTTATATTAATAGTCATCTTACTATATCATGCAAGACTTTAATTCCGTGAAGCTGTGAAACAAATCTTCATAATAACACCATCCATGTTTAGTTTCTCATCTGCAGTTTAAGACAGTATACTACAGGTGAAAAGAATGCTTATGTTTTAGTGGAATATCATTCAAATCCTGTGGGTTTCCAGTGTTTGGTACAGTTCCATGTTAAGACGATTTGATGTTTCTTTGATCCCTCTGTGATTTTGTGCCTCTTAGTTCCCTGTAACGCCACAAATTCCCATACATATTAAATTATGGAAATTGGGCTTTCATTGAGAATTATGGGTGGCCTATAACCCTTATTTAGAAAGGGGTACTAATTAAATAGAGGTTATTTATGAGATCATTTTGGAAAAGGGCTATTTTTCCTTATTGAATAGGGTTTCTTAAGATCCCCTATAAATACATACTTTTCCCCCTTCCATAACCCTAAGTTCACAACGTTTATCCTTCTTCTCTGCTGCTCTTTACGCTCCTACCCAAATCTTAGGATTCAAACCTTTGTTTAGGAGAGAATCAAAGCGACGGGTAAGTTCACAACGTTTATTCTGAACAGCATGAGTATCTCGAATTTTTAAAGCTATATTTTCTGAACGAATTTTCTTATAAAATTTATATTTCTGGAAACTAGACATGTAGGCTTTCTTGATTAAATTTTATTTCATTAAATTCAACTTCGTTTTCAATTTTATACGTATTTTGGAAATAGAAACCACTGCACTGGAAATCCACGATTCCAGTATTGTGATCAGATTCACAAGACTATTTGTACCACCAAATGAACTCAAAAAATTCTGAAAGTTTATATGTATGTTAATATATGTGTCTAGGATTCGCAGTTTTAATTTCATAATTTTCGGATTAGTATTTTATTTTATAAAAATCACGGAACCCGTTCTGTTTGGTTTAGATTATGTGAAAACAGTTTCGAATTTGCTGAGAAGTAAATAGTTTTTAAAATGTTTTTGATATCGGATTCTCTTGTAAATTTTACATGGGGTACTCATGGATGTCCAGAATGGTTCCATAGGATTTTATATCATTCTGAGACTTGGATTAAGAGTTAAAATTCTGAGAATCAGACCTGTACGGGTATGAATTAGAAAATCAAATTCTTAGAATAAGTTATTGATTGTCATATCTTGTATTTGTTTAAGGTTTTGAAGGTGTTTGAGGCTCTTAGAAGCTTAGAGGTGTGTTAATCCAAGTTCATTTGTCAAGGTAAGTAACTTCATTCCTAATGTACTGGATATGTAGAAGTATTTTGATATTATTATTATAAGTATAAATGTTTTGATACTACTTAAAGGATTACTAATTTTGATAACAAAATTAGCTTTATGTAAATGTTTTCAAACCATTCTTTTTAACAAAGTATTTTATAAATGCTTTTTAATATGTAAATGATTTTATGACATGACAACCTTTTATGATGTTATCTTTAAAATGTTATGCAAGCCTATATTATTGATATGAACTTTTATGAAACTGATACGAATGTTTTGTACCTATGTTTGATTTCAATTATTGATGATTGTATGAGATTCTTAATGTTTTGGCTCACTGTCCATAGTTATTCTGATTCTGATTCTGATTTTGATCGTAATATACGATATATCTGTCTGGACCAGTACTGGGTTTCTGTTCTGAATGTGCACACGATATTCTGATTATGTTTCTGGCCGGGTCACCGGGACTATAGGTGACACTATGTGACATGAGCTAACCTGTTTGTTTTCTGTATACGTATTACATGATTTGATTCGTAAGTAAATATGCTTTTGAATATTCTGAATTATTAAGAATTTATCTTATGTTATTGTGATATATCGTTTTATGAAAATTATGGATTATGATATATGCTTTAAACAAAAGAAGGCTTGCAATATTTTTGGTATCGATAGGCCTAGTGTGTTAGGAATGGTTTTACTTACCGAGTTGACGGCTCACCCCTCGTCATTACTTTTTTGCAGATTAAGTTTCTTTTGAGAGGTGCACTTAGCTTTGGAGTTAATGATTTCCAGTTTCCGTTTGCTATTGAATAAGAGGAGGAATAGACTTGTGTTTCTATTTAGTTACTTTTATTATGAACGTGTAATTTGGAGTTTGAGACTTTTGTTATTATTTTTATATGTCCTCGAGAGAGATTATTTAGTATTTGACGTTTGGATTTATGGATTTATTTGAATAAGAATTGGAGGAATTTCAGTTTGAAACTTATGAGTAAAGATTAATGATTTGTGAGTAACCTCCTTCTTCACGTGCTCCGCACGTGTTAGATTTGGGGTGTTACAATTGTGGTATCAGAGCAACTAGGTTAGGATTCTGTAGACTTTCTTTTACGGTTTAATTAGATTGTCTAATTAAATCGATTACATTTGTTTTGTAGACATGAAGAAGGACAATATGGGTATGAAAAGTGTCAAGAATAAGGGATGGACAAATTTTCTTAGTTATACTACTTATTCAGTACTCTGCGCGCTTGCACGACCTTTAGCTATGAATTATTTACCCCTTTTTAATTATTTATTTATTCTCCGTGTTATAGTCAAGAGATGTCACGTAAGGGAGGTGCTAGGCATGCCTCTAGCTCGAGAGATGTTTTAGGTATCGCTGACGACGCTGACCCAACCTTGCACGAGATGGCTAACGAAGGAAATCCTATGATGCGCGCAATGCTTAGATTGATGGAACAACAAAGTAAGTTAATTCAAGATATGGCTAGAGGCAGAGTTGGGGCACAAGAGAATGTGCCAGTTGAAAGGCAAGGTGGCGCAAGAGATCATGGGGCTATGGTGAACTTAGAACGATTTAAGAAATTGGGACCACCTACCTTTCAGGGGACTGCCGATCCCATGGTTGCAGAGGCATGGCTAAAACAGATGGAGAAGATATTTGTGGCTATGGGTTGTAATGATGATCAAAGGGTAATATTAGCCTCATTTGTCCTTCAGGGTGAGGCAGACCACTGGTGGGATGCCAAATCTCGTCTTATAAGGGCTGACTTGCAAGATGCACCCATTACTTGGGAGTTATTTTTGGAGGCTTTTCATGAAAAGTATTTTCCTGAACGAGTTCGACATCAGATGGAGGCTGATTTCTTGAGGTTGACTCAAGGAACAAAGTCTGTTGCGGAGTATGAGGAACAATTTACTGCCCTCTCTCGTTTTGCTCATACCTTGGTTGCTAATGAAGGTAGTAAGTGTAGGAAGTTCCTGGAAGGGTTACGTCCTAACATTAAAGGGCGATTGACCATCCTTAAGATTAACAATTATGCCGATTTGGTGGACCAAGCAATTCTTGCGGAGAAGGATATTCTTGAAGCCCAAGTTACAAGGGATCAGAGAAATAAGAAGAATCCACAAGGTGGACCGCAAAATGGAAGTTCTTATAGGCAGGGTCCTCACTCCCAGAAGTATAATGGTGGAGGTAACAAATGGGATAACAAGGGTGTTCCTGATGACACTGCTCGGAGGAACTACCCCATTTGTCGACATTGTGAAAGGAGGCACCCTGGTGAATGCCATTGGAAAACTGGAGCTTGTTTTGCTTGTGGAGAATCTGGGCATAGGATTATGGATTGCCCAAAGAGACGTAGCGAGACTACAAATACTTCGACTAACGAAGGGCAGAGGAAGAAACCGAGGGTGCAAGGGCGTGTTTTTGCACTAACAGAAAAAGATGCTGAGGTGTCCAATGATGTAGTATCAGGTACATTGTCCTTATTCTCTAGAGAAGCCAAAGTTCTTTTTGATCCTGGTGCTACACATTCATTTGTATCTTGTGTGTTTGCCCGTTATGCTAATGTGCCTATCACACCACTGGATGTTCACGTGACAATTAGTACCCCTATGGGGGATTGCCAGTTTATAGATCATGTCTATAAGTCATGTGTGATCAGATTGTGTGATAAAGAATTCCTTGTGGATCTCCTACCTTTAGAGATGCACGATTTTGATTTGATTTTGGGGATGGATTGGTTAGGACCTTACCATGTTTCAATAGATTGTTTTGCTAAGGAAATTATTTTTCGCCTACCTGGTGAGGAAGAATTTCATTTTCAAGGGAATCATAAGAGTCATAAAGCTTTGATTTCTATGGTTAAGGCAATGAAAATGCTAAAGAAGGGGTGTGAAGGATTTTTAGCGTATATAGTTGCTGACCATCCCGATGGGGCGTGCCTTGAAGACATTCCTATTGTAAGGGAGTTTATTGATGTATTTCCTGAAGATCTTCCGGGACTACCCCCAGATCGAGAGGTTGAGTTTACTATAGAATTAGTTCCTGGTACTACACCTATATCCAAGGCACCATATCGGATGGCACCCATTGAATTAAAAGAACTAAAGGTCCAGCTACAACAATTACTAGATAAGGGTTTCATTCATCCTAGTGTGTCGCCTTGGGGTGCTCCCGTTTTGTTCGTAAAGAAGAAAGATGGTTCAATGAGGTTGTGTATAGACTACCGGCAGTTGAATATGGTTACCGTCAAGAATAAATACCCTCTTCCCCGAATTGATGACCTCTTTGATCAATTACGAGGTGCAGCGGTATTCTCTAAAATTGATTTACGATCTGGCTACCATCAATTGAAAATAAGAAGTGAGGATGTATCGAAGACAGCTTTTCGAACTCGTTATGGACACTATGAGTTCTTAGTTATGCCTTTTGGATTAACTAATGCTCCTGCAGCGTTCATGGATTTGATGAATAGGATCTTCCAACCTTATCTTGACCAGTTTGTCATCGTCTTTATTGATGACATATTAATTTACTCTAAGAGTAAGAAGGAGCATGAGACGCACCTGAGGATTGTATTAGAAACATTGCGGGAGAAGAAGTTGTATGGAAAATTTAAGAAATGTGAGTTTTGGCTTGATCGTGTGATGTTTTTGGGACATACAGTGACGAAGGATGGTATTTCAGCAGATCCAGCCAAAGTGGAGGTAATTGTGAATTGGGAAAGGCCTGCTAGTGTGACTGAAGTAAGGAGTTTCTTAGGATTGGCAGGTTATTATAGGCGCTTTGTCAAAGGATTTTCTAGCACAGCACCATTGACTAATTTGACTAAGAAGAATGTGAAGTTCAATTGGGATGAGGCATGTGAAAAGAGCTTTCAAGAGCTCAAGAGTCATTTGGTGACTGCCCCTGTTTTAACTCTCCCTTCTGAAGGTGGAGGTTTTGTGATTTACAGTGATGCTTCCAGAAAAGGTTTGGGTTGCGTTTTAATGCAACATGGTAAGGTTATAGCATATGCTTCTAGGCAGCTAAAGAATCATGAACAAAACTACCCAACACATGATTTGGAATTGGCTGCTATAGTGTTTGCTCTAAAAATCTGGAGACACTATTTGTATGGGGAGACTTGTGAGATCTTCACCGATCATAAGAGTTTGAAGTACTTGTTTACTCAAAAGGAATTGAATTTGAGGCAAAGAAGATGGTTGGAGTTGGTAAAGGATTTTGATTGTTCTATTAATTACCATCCAGGTAAGGCAAATGTGGTAGCGGATGCCTTGAGTAGGAAATCATCTGGGTGCATGGCTCATCTTATCACCATGCAATCTCATTTGGTAAAAGACTTGAGGAGATGTGGGATTGAGGTAGTTACTCATGGGCAAGCAGACGTGTTAGCACATTTGACAGTCCAACCCACTCTAATTGATAGAGTTAAGGTAGCTCAGAAGAACGACATAGAACTCAATAAAATCCGTGAAGATGTGAGCAAAAGACATAAGCCCGGATTTAGACTTGATAATGGGGATGGATTATGGTTGGGACAAAGGTTATGCGTGCCAGCAGACGAAGAGTTGAAGGCGGAGATCTTAAGAGAAGCTCATGAATCATCTTACAGTATGCATCCTGGTAGTACTAAGATGTATCGTGATCTAAAGCAAAGTTTTTGGTGGAGGAATATGAAGAGAGATATTGCTGCTTTTGTGTCTCGGTGTTTAGTCTGCCAACAAGTAAAGATTGAGCATCAAAGACCAGCAGGAACTTTACAAACGCTTCCTATTCCTCAGTGGAAATGGGAACACATAACAATGGATTTCGTTTCTGGATTACCTCGTTCTAGGAGGGGATGTGATTGCATTTGGGTAATTGTTGATCGATTGACGAAATCAGCTCATTTCTTGGCAAGGAAGAGTACAGACAATGTAGGGCAACTAGCTAAGTTGTTCATTAAGGAGATAGTGAGGCTTCATGGGGTTCCAGTGTCAATAGTGTCTGATAGAGATCCACTGTTCACTTCAAGATTTTGGGCTAGCTTACATAAAGAGTTGGGGACGAAATTGAGATTTAGCACTGCTTTTCATCCACAGACAGATGGGCAATCCGAAAGGACTATTCAAACCCTTGAGGATATGCTTCGAGCTTGCGTCCTAGACTTGAGTGGTGGTTGGGAAGAGCACCTAATGTTGATCGAATTTGCTTATAACAATAGCTTCCATTCGAGTATTGGCATGGCACCATTTGAGGCATTATATGGAAGAAAGTGTAGGTCCCCAATCTGCTGGGATGAAGTTGGTGAAAGAAAACTTTTGGGTCCAGAATTAATACAGATTACTGTTGATAAAATCAAGTTGATTAGAGGACGTCTTTAAACAGCTCAGAGCAGACAGAAGAGTTATGCAGATCGTCGTAGACGTGAGTTGGAATTCGAAAAAGGAGATTTTGTTTTCTTGAAAGTATCGCCATGGAAAGGGGTGTTTCGGTTCGGGAAGACAGGAAAGCTTAGCCCTAGATTTATTGGACCATTTGAGATTTTAGAGAGAATTGGTCCGGTGGCCTATCGCATAGCTTTACCACCAAGTCTGTCTAGGCTTCACAATGTATTTCATGTGTCTGTGTTAAGAAAGTACATTGCAGACCCTTTACATGTGCTAGACTATCAACCGATTCAGATAAATGAAGACATGTCGTATGAGGAACAGCCTATTGAGATTGTCGATCGAGACGAACAAGTATTAAGGAATAGAGTTATTCCCCTAGTGAAGGTACGATGGATGAATCATTCTATTGAGGAAGCCACTTGGGAGAGAGAAGCAGAAATGTTGGAGAAGTATCCTCAACTCTTCCATGCATAAGGTAACCTTTTAATTTCGAGGACGAAATTTTTGTTAGGAGGGGAGAAATTGTAACGCCACAAATTCCCATACATATTAAATTATGGAAATTGGGCTTTCATTGAGAATTATGGGTGGCCTATAACCCTTATTTAGAAAGGGGTACTAATTAAATAGAGGTTATTTATGAGATCATTTTGGAAAAGGGCTATTTTTCCTTATTGAATAGGGTTTCTTAAGATCCCCTATAAATACATACTTTTCCCCCTTCCATAACCCTAAGTTCACAACGTTTATCCTTCTTCTCTGCTGCTCTTTACGCTCCTACCCAAATCTTAGGATTCAAACCTTTGTTTAGGAGAGAATCAAAGCGACGGGTAAGTTCACAACGTTTATTCTGAACAGCATGAGTATCTCGAATTTTTAAAGCTATATTTTCTGAACGAATTTTCTTATAAAATTTATATTTCTGGAAACTAGACATGTAGGCTTTCTTGATTAAATTTTATTTCATTAAATTCAACTTCGTTTTCAATTTTATACGTATTTTGGAAATAGAAACCACTGCACTGGAAATCCACGATTCCAGTATTGTGATCAGATTCACAAGACTATTTGTACCACCAAATGAACTCAAAAAATTCTGAAAGTTTATATGTATGTTAATATATGTGTCTAGGATTCGCAGTTTTAATTTCATAATTTTCGGATTAGTATTTTATTTTATAAAAATCACGGAACCCGTTCTGTTTGGTTTAGATTATGTGAAAACAGTTTCGAATTTGCTGAGAAGTAAATAGTTTTTAAAATGTTTTTGATATCGGATTCTCTTGTAAATTTTACATGGGGTACTCATGGATGTCCAGAATGGTTCCATAGGATTTTATATCATTCTGAGACTTGGATTAAGAGTTAAAATTCTGAGAATCAGACCTGTACGGGTATGAATTAGAAAATCAAATTCTTAGAATAAGTTATTGATTGTCATATCTTGTATTTGTTTAAGGTTTTGAAGGTGTTTGAGGCTCTTAGAAGCTTAGAGGTGTGTTAATCCAAGTTCATTTGTCAAGGTAAGTAACTTCATTCCTAATGTACTGGATATGTAGAAGTATTTTGATATTATTATTATAAGTATAAATGTTTTGATACTACTTAAAGGATTACTAATTTTGATAACAAAATTAGCTTTATGTAAATGTTTTCAAACCATTCTTTTTAACAAAGTATTTTATAAATGCTTTTTAATATGTAAATGATTTTATGACATGACAACCTTTTATGATGTTATCTTTAAAATGTTATGCAAGCCTATATTATTGATATGAACTTTTATGAAACTGATACGAATGTTTTGTACCTATGTTTGATTTCAATTATTGATGATTGTATGAGATTCTTAATGTTTTGGCTCATTGTCCATAGTTATTCTGATTCTGATTCTGATTCTGATCGTAATATACGATATATCTGTCTGGACCAGTACTGGGTTTCTGTTCTGAATGTGCACACGATATTCTGATTATGTTTCTGGCCGGGTCACCGGGACTATAGGTGACACTATGTGACATGAGTTAACCTGTTTGTTTTCTGTATACGTATTACATGATTTGATTCGTAAGTAAATATGCTTTTGAATATTCTGAATTATTAAGAATTTATCTTATGTTATTGTGATATATCGTTTTATGAAAATTATGGATTATGATATATGCTTTAAACAAAAGAAGGCTTGCAATATTTTTGGTATCGATAGGCCTAGTGTGTTAGGAATGGTTTTACTTACCGAGTTGACGGCTCACCCCTCGTCATTACTTTTTTGCAGATTAAGTTTCTTTTGAGAGGTGCACTTAGCTTTGGAGTTAATGATTTCCAGTTTCCGTTTGCTATTGAATAAGAGGAGGAATAGACTTGTGTTTCTATTTAGTTACTTTTATTATGAACGTGTAATTTGGAGTTTGAGACTTTTGTTATTATTTTTATATGTCCTCGAGAGAGATTATTTAGTATTTGACGTTTGGATTTATGGATTTATTTGAATAAGAATTGGAGGAATTTCAGTTTGAAACTTATGAGTAAAGATTAATGATTTGTGAGTAACCTCCTTCTTCACGTGCTCCGCACGTGTTAGATTTGGGGTGTTACATTCCCTCTCTGTTATCTTTACAGAGGATAAAAAGTGAGTCTTGCGTAAGAATCCTTTGAATTGAAGAAGAAAGGAGAATATATTCAAGAGCAACACTGGTGATTATATATAAATTATATGTTCTCGAGCAGTGCTTTTATCTAAAAGTTTGTCCAAGTTAATTACGTGGGTGAAGTGGTTACTTCTGCACCCTGCAATCTGTATGTAGCTACTGTGTTTAATTTAATTTATGCTACATATTGAAAGCATAAAATTAATATCCTCATTTTTTCGTTTAGCCGTTAATATTTATTTATTACCGATCTATCAATAATTGTTTGCCGTTTGGTCTGGTGCTATGATCCTCGCTTTGGGTGCGAGATATTTGTCTTGCTTCAGGATCAATTTCGGAGGGAAAAAAAAAAAAAAGCCCATCCATTGATTTATATTTTACATGTATAATATTTTTAACTCCGAAATTAAAAGCCACAACACCTCATTCACATACATATGCCCAAATATTATTATCCAATTTAGAACTAAAACCCACCACCGTGCATATATAAATCATAACACATGTAAGCAACCAATGAATTAATTTAGACCACTCGAGTCAACTCGGATATTATGTGGGCAATATTATCATATTGCGTAAGATTAATAAGAGTGTTGTAAGACCAGTGGCAGTGGAGCAAAGCAATCTTTAATTTTAATGAGAGCCTTGTAAGACCAGTGGCAGTAGGGCAAAGCAATCTTTAATTTCTCGCCGTACAAGCAGTGAAAAACAAGCGTTTCAGTAACAGTACTTATCAACGTCAACGAACCCTCTTTAAGGTTATGTGCAATTGTTGATGAGATTCATGATTGAAAGGGCTCATTCCACCGCAGATACTCAGAACATATCATGGAAAAGATGTGCCCATCCTGTGTCTCAAAAGATCATCACATGATCAGGAGAGGATTTTGGACAGGGGAAGAGGATGAGAGACTTAAAAGTTTTATCTTACTAAATGGTGAGGAGGGTGGCTGGAACTGGGAGGATGTCCCAAGAGGTGCTGGCCTTCTTCGTTGCGGCAAGAGTTGCCATGATCGATGGTTCAATCATCTAAACCCTAATATTAGGCGTGGTGATTTCACTCTAGAAGAAGATGAGCTTATCATCAATCTTTGCCGGGCTGGTTCAAAGTAATTACTAGTATAATTTTATTTATTTATACTTAATATATATAGTCTGTATATTAATGTTTTATTTAAAAATAAATAAATTTAACATCTATTAATTTCTATTAATTTGGTTGTGATGAAAGAAGAGTTTGAGATATATTGTGTTTTGTTTTTTATTAGGTGGACTAATATAGGCCTACTTTTGCCTGGGAGAACTCATAAAGACGTTATGAATTATTGTAAGACAAGTTATATGAGGTATAAGATGAGTAATCGAGGTGTAGATCCTTTTGCTAATAAGCGACCGAGAAGGAAGTCATCAACTGCCTCATCACCTGCTTCTGCTTCTAAAAAGAAAAACATCATTCAAGAAGAGTCTACGTCCAAAATTCCGAAGAACCAATTGGATGGAGAAAAGAGCGGGAAATTGGATCTTCATCTCTCGCTAAAGACTCCTAACTAAATGGCAATCTGCACCTTTCAGATTAGAGAATAATGAAGAAGCCTCTGTTAACATGCATTGCGAGCTGGATATTAATGGAGATTGTACACGCTTCACTGGTTCTGTTTCTCTAGCTAGTGTGTAATGATTAATTCTAATCATTAATCTGAAAATAATTTCCATTTTCTAACCTATAGAAGCTGGAAAAATGATATTGCATGTTTGTTGCATATATCTATGAATTAATAAAGGTTGCGACTTCTAATTAAGATGATGTTTCTTTTTAGAGATTCATACTCTTCTAGCGTACTTCTTCATGTAAATTTAAGACATTTAACAGATAAAAAATGTAAAAGAAATTAACTGATCAAGGCTGATAGAATAATATCTTTCAATTTACATGATATACAAAACTGTTTTTGTTAGAGTGCAATTTATGCACTAGTTTTGCATTGTTTTCTTCCCTTAATATTGATGTTTTGCACTTAATAATAGTGATTTACTTGTATTTTGTTTTTGTAGGTGCAATCCTATTGATTGGTGCTAAAATTGAGTTACAAGATGATGTTTGAGAATGATTATTTTCCTGGAGAAATTATGAGGTTCAGAAGAACTTTGTTGATAAGGCGTGGGCGCGTGCTGTCAACTAAGGGCCTGCAGTTTTTATTTTAACATGTTTTATTTTTTTGGTTATTTTTGTAATTTTGAATTTAATATTTAGATAATATTTTAGATATTAGTATTTTATTTTTGGAAAAACTCTATAAGAGAGAGGAGACGTGAAAAACAAAGGAGATGAGATTTTTAAAGAAAAAGAAAACCCTAAATCTAAATTTTTCTCTTCTCTCTACGAAGAACTAAACCTATTATTCTGGTTGAAGGTTAAAAAAGGTTTGATTCATCATTACTGTGAGATCTTTCTTATGCTTTAATTGTTTTATTACTTTTTGGGTATTTATTTATTCTATAAATTATTGTCATGATTATGTTTGTTAATTAGATAATTGGCCACTATTTAATTATCAACTTAATCTATTGTCAATTAAAAGATTTATCGTATGAAGATTTTAATGTTTGTGACAAATAGCATAGCAGTGCGTTGTGTTATGAGAATAAACAATCTAATTTAAATGAACAATCGTATGCGTTTGTTGATTAGGATTTGAGTCTCTCTGATTTTTCAGGTTGTCAATTAATTAAATCCTATAATCGTATCTAGGGTTGTCTATTGATTAGGAAAATAACTAATGGTCGTACATTAGTTATCGACTAGTTAAGGTGAGATTAGCTATTAGAGGGTCTCAGTAGTTATAACCGGTCTATTCATAAGTAGTAATGATTTATATTTGAATCAATGATCAGTAGTCGAATCAAGCTGAGTTAATTCCTTCAACCAGAGCTTTTCCCAATTTGAATTACAATTTGAATTTGCATTCTTGTTATTTTAGTTTGATTTTTATTATTGTCAACAATCCCCCCATTTTGCATTTTACATTTTAAAATGATTTAAATAATTACCGATCTCTGTGGACACGACCTTGCTCAATCATTATACACAATTTATTTAGAGTAGGTATTTATTTTTGCTAGCTTCGACAACCATCAGTTTTACAATTGTTTATATTAGTGCTATATTAGACATTTCTATTTAAATATATATAATTACTATATAGCAATAAATATTGAGACTTAGAGCATCCAAAAGGCTCTTCAAATAAGATTTTATTACTTATTTGAAGAGACACATCAGTATTTAAGACTCCAAAAGACACTCTAATTAAAATTCTTTAAATAAGAAATAATTCTCTCTCTTCAATTTTGTAGAGTTGCTTTCTCACTCTTCAATTTATATTTTATTATTTTTTATTGGAGAGAGAGGGAGAAGTGCTTTAATTACCATTTTTTTCCTTTAAAAAAATATTTATTTGATTAAAATAACATTAACTTATTTATATTTGAATAGTCTTTTGAAGAATAACATATTTTTTCACTCACATTTTTACCACATAGAGAAGTAAATAGATATTTGAAAAGTAAAATTACTAGTCTTTTGTAGATGCCCTTATAATCACCCAACTCAGTGGTTAGCATTGAGCCAGTATATATGAAATTATGCATACAGTAGATAGACACACAGATCAGCCGTATATTTTGTTAATTGCCATGCCAAGCATGCATGTATGTATAGACATATTAATTACGGAAAAACTATTCTTAACATTAACTATGACTATCAGATAACAAATTAAAAACTATGAAAAAGATTCTGCGCACGAGACAAAAACCCGTACTTATATTTTGGCATTTGCTTGCTTTATCCTGAGCACACACATGATTTGCAGGTCGTTAGGTCACTCTCACGGGTTGTATTTAACCATGCCCTACAATTCTCTATCGTCTATTAGGTCGCTAGCTAGATAAATAGATAGATAATAACCTAATTAATGAGCTAAGCTGGCAAGGTATATATAAAGTAGTTTTCTGGTACATGATTTTAAAGTGTAGGAAAAGTTTAGAAAAACTTTAAAACTGTGAGATTTAAGAGGTTTAAAACTTAAAATGCTTAAACTGCACAGTTTATTTATTTTTCTAGACTTTCCCACACTTACACACACACACGTATATGTATATCCATAAAAACATTGTAGAGATTTAACTTTCTTCCTCAAATTTTAGTAAAGACAATCTCCTCTCTTTTAAAATGTGAGTGGAGTCGACGTCCTTCGAATATTAAAGACATTCCTCGAATATTAGAAATTTGAGCAATAGTCTCATTAATTTATATATATTTATTCAGTTTTAAAATTGTCATTTAAATGAGCAGCCCTCATGAATACATGAATACTCCATTATAATGCTAAAGAAGCTACATACAATTAGTTTGTTGATGCCGAAACTTAGATACAAACATTAAATTATGAATATTTTTCTGACTTGCAAACACAGTAGGAGAGGCATTAAAAGATTAAGTGGGGGCGCGTCTTGTTTTTTTTTTTTTTTTTTTTTGATTACATGAGACTATTGCTCAAATTACAGTTCAAATTACAACTCATATTACATGAGAGTATAATTGATATGTACAATCATATATTTATACTGAGCCCTATTGATATGAATACTGATATGACACCGCTCAGATTTTTAACCCTCTCAAATATTCGAGGGATGTCAAACTCCCATCCTGGGAGAAAGACTGTCTTCACTCGAACTCAAGGGCTCCAAGAAAGAATATTTAAATTAAACCCCTACAATGCGACTGCGGGGGCTCGAACCCCTTCCCTCACATTTGTGAGGGAGGGGCTCTAGCCACTTGGGCTAAGCCCAAGTGGTTGGGGGCGCGTCTTGTTAGTTGCTCATAAGGCCTTGGTGTCTGCCACTTGTCAAACATATGCCGATCGATTTGGTTATTGCATGCCCTGCTCATACTTGTCAAACTTATGGAGTGGTATCCACGAGTCCATGATCTGTTAACAGGGTTCTCTTGGCTGGATTTTAAGCTGAATTTGCGAAATGTGAATATCAGTACCTGCTCAAGCAAGCAAGGTATATTCAAATATTTACTATTCAATAACATAGTTTTGTCCTCACTTCGAACATTAATTGACAAATGTAAAAGAGCGCTGTACATTTTATTGAGGTTTCCGTACGTTTAACAGTGGCCTTAAACTGTTAAACTGGAAGACGAGTAGGAGTAGGTGCCTTGTAATTTAAGCCAAAAATATAAATAACTTTGCTAAATGAAATGAGTGATTTTGTGGAATGCACCAACGCGGCTGTACGTGTTGACCCAACTGCAGCCAATGCAACTGTGATAAATGAGAGAGATGAGATGTGCCATGAGATTTACCGGAGCAGAGACAAGGATCTTTTCAATTAAATAAAAACAAACAGAGTCTAACTGCAAGTAATGCTTCATTTCTTGTGAAAGTTCGGAGAATGTAGAATAGTCATGAATGATTAGTCTTATCATACGCATGATTAATTCAGTAGTTATCTCTCTTTTGGGTATAATCTAGTCTAACATACATGTGAATGAGAACAGAACGAGCTGTTGTAGTTATAAAATGAATGAACATAATAGATAATACTGTTTCCTTCTATCTGATCTAGAAATTGTGTTCGAATTGTTTCTTTTTTAGTTCAATTTTTTATAGCTTCTATAGATCTGATAAAAGCGATTTCTTGTCAATTCAATAATAGGAGACATGCCAACTAACAAAATATTAGTTACATTTGAAGTCCATTCTGCAGTATGCTAAATCTACCACATCCATGGATACTGTTAGAATATATGAACATTACTGATATAATAAATGTGACCAAACAAAGTTATGTGACAACAGGGAGCTGCCCTCATGTTCTCTGGGAGACTCCATTTGCAGCTTTACAGAAGTTAGTGCCCAGATTGTTAGATCGCCGGTCATCTCTTTTCTTTTAATTGTTCAAGGGTTGAGGCCTTGGTGTCTGCTACTTGTCAAACATGGCGATTAGGTAATTATAGTCTTGCTTCGACAATATTAACCGTTAGAAAGTTTTTCTTCCTTTAAAAAAAAAAAAAAACTGTATATTTGGGATTACGATGTATTCAATTCATGACTTGTTTGCGATTCTTCTCCCTAATTATGTGCCTGTCTTTTTTATTAGACGCGATTGATTGTTATTATGCAAGAATAAATGTATATGTAGTTAAGTTTAAATTCTATAACGTCACTAATCCACATATGGTGTAAGATTTTCAAAAAAAATATATATATATATATATATATAGTACAACTCAATGAACACGGTGATCCAAATTCATAGTTTCATAGTAAACATGCACTCAGAGTGCATCCACGTTACGTGTGTCATTGTCAAACCGCTCTTCAAAAGTTAAAATAGATAAGATAGAAAATCGTATTCGTATTTCTTCTAACTCTGCGACCAAAACAGAAGTCACGCAATATTTTGAAGACACATGAATGCCAATTATTCAACCTTCATGTTGGAGTTGGGCTTTATTGTACATTTCTTGCGGGATTATCATATATCTAATTAGTTGTACTTTATGTAATACTTTAGAAAAAAAAAAAAAAAAAAACCAAAAACATATGGATATATTTTTCTGACTTGCAATGCAGACACACGAGGAGAAGAAGTATTAGATGGGTTTAAGTTGGGGCAGGTCTTGTTAGTTGCTTATGAGGCCTCGGTGTCTGCCACTTGTCGAACACATGGCGATTAGGTTATTGCCCCCCTTCGACTTATCAAACTTATGGGACTAGTAGTCTCCATTATCTGTATTAGGAATTATAAGAAAATCTTGCTTCAGCTCGCTTCCACAAAGATAAGAAAGATTTATATTTTTCAATCGAAAAAGATTTAGTTTTATAATTAAATTGTTATTTAATCAAATTTCAATTGAAAAATATATAAGTTAAATTATTTATTTAATATGTAGAAGCATAATTAACTCTATAATCTTCATTGACTTTGAAAAATATGTTAAGAAATTAAAATAATAATAATTATTATTATTATAGAATATTGTAATGAATTGGTTTACCTTAGATTATTATTTTTTTTATGTTTGATTTATGTTGTGAAATTTTTATTTGTGGATTTATGGAGTTGTTGTATATTATTTATGTTGAATTGGCGTTAAATTGTTGAATTATACTTGGATTTTATTTGATATTATTAAGTAAATTATTGAATTTGAACTTATTTTTGAATTTATTATTACGCGAATACAGATATTCAAAAAAATATGCACATATATTACTCGTATCAAGATCTGCATATTTTTTTGTGGATAATGATGCAGATCTGGACATCAAAATTTCAACGTGGATTCATATTCGAATGCACCTACATCGAATCTGGATATGAATTTTGCGATTCTTAATTTGTATTGGTGGGGTCAAATTAAATAATTTCTATGTATCTCAAGTCTTTTGACTAGATTTTGAAAATTTTAAATAAGATGTTAGCAAAAGTGCGCTTGTGCGTACAATTCACTGAGGTTTCAGTTTAAGGCCGCTGTTAATTATGCAAAAGTTTCTAAGTAATCTCATGGTAATTAACTCTACCGACCTAGCTGAATCACAGACACATGAATGCCAATTAATAAATCAATCTCAGCCGTCTGTTATTATTATTATTATTATTCTTTTTTAAATTTTAAGCGCACTCTGAGTTTCAGCAGAATTATTGACCTGGCCTCTGGGATCTGCTTGCTTTCCACTCAATGCCGAACACTTTATCCTGATTCCTGAATCTGATCCTCTTCTCATCTTTCATTTTTTTCATATTGTTGGCTTCCAAGAAGCAAGCAAATGGGAATGATGAATGAACGGAGCCCATAAAAACACAAAAACAAACACGGCTCTTGAGTCGTGAACCCCCACGACAAGATCACTCTTGTGGTCCACCACCACTATATATGGTCCATTTTTTCAGTAGAGTAAATAGCGCGTAACGTTGTACACAGTATTATACATAGTCATTAAATTAAATATATATATATATTTCATTGTAAAGTAAATTTATTAATTTTATTAATTTTTATCTTTATACACGAGTATTGTCATTCTACTTATCAACTGTAATTTTATGTGCAAATATCGTTTATAGATAATATTTGAGTGATGATTCAGTTTAAAACTCTTATATAAACTTATTTTGTACAAACTAATACGGCATCAATTTATTGGTTGAATGAAAATATTAAATAATGAAAAATTTTATCTTCTCATTTTCTCACTATAAACAGTAAAATATCGTTTCGCCTTCGAGAATAATTAATTCAGAACATATTTATGTTTTTTTTTTTTACCATTTTCCTCCCAAACCAAAAAGAAGAACATTACCTACCATTCCTAGATGCATTGCCTCTAACTCATGCGTGAAGGTTGCCTTAATGTGTAAACCTTCTTAAGTTGATGGCAAAATATGTTGGGTTTGAACTAATTTCATAAGCACGGGGAGAAAATTTTGGCTTTCATTCTTGCAATTTTTTTAAAATTTTTTTTTTAATGCATTGATTCAACTTGTTAGTAAAGATTTATTGTCGTCGCGGTTACTATATCTATGACCAACAGATGGTCAATTCTTAATAATCTATCGAGCATATTTGTGTTAAATAAATAAAAATTGGGGATTGCAAAGTATGTAAATTACTAATTAAAAAAAAAAAAAGCTAAGATCTATCCCCCCTCATCACACACATGAATTGGGATAAATATATTATCCAAAAAAGATTCATGGACTTCATCGTTAAGAAACCAAAAAAAAAAATTAATTAATTATTTGGCCACAATCCGATGGATATACTTTCATCAACATGATAAGCCAATTAGTTTGGGAGAAAATTCAATAAAATGGTACAGATTGAATAAAAACAATATACGAAGAGAATAAGTATGATATTTAACTTTGCTATACAAAGTTTCAATTTACGAAAATTGAAGACAAAAAGAAAAAAAAAAGATAAAAATACATACTGTCGTAATTTTATTTTTTAAAAAATACAGTATCCGTAGAGAGATTTAAATAATTTTGTTTGAGATCTTGATTACTGGCATTTTTACATGACAATAATTCACCCAATGAATTTCTTATAAGATATTTGATGTCTTTGTTACAGTAAATTATCACAAAATTAAAATAAAAAAATATCTTTCAGATGAATAAAATAAGGAAAAGATCCATACGATTACCCATTCGGGGGGGAAAAAAACATACTATTACAACATTAAAAAAAATATTCCATGAAATCGAGGGTGAAAACATGAGTACATAATCTAAACTAACATCGATTATTAAAAGCAAAAAGCTTAGAGCCTACAAACATGAGTACAAGATCTAAGCAAACATGGATTATTAAAAGCAGGTAAGAACTGGCTTCACAAAGAGTAGGTGGGCAGTACAAGCTAGCGATCGATCCTACCAAGATAGAAATCTTACATCTCTTAACGCGATAAGGCCAACATAACGAGGAGAGCCATGACCAAAACAGGAATAAATAGAAATATCATAGGCGGTGGTGGCAATGGCGGCACTACCAGCGGCAACCATAGAAGTAAAAACGTGCATATAGACATTACCCCAAAGGCAAAATACTTGTCCATCAAATTTGCAAAGAAGTAGCTTGTCGTTGATTTAATTAGCTCACGTGTGAGGGTTTCATCTTTATATAGAACATAGATCTTATGATTGGATAATAGTGTTAAAGAAATTATCCCACGTCGATTTAAAATAGTTAGGTTAGTTATACATGTTTGAGGTGTATAAAACTCTCTCTCTCTCTTTTATTTACCTATCTATCTATCTATCTATCTATATATATAGCTTAATGGCTACATATATTCTATTTTACTATTAGACTATATATTTTAATAGTTTTTTTAATTTAAAAAAGATCATGTGTCTAATTTATATTCAAAAGTTAAATCGAAAGTTCAGAGTGCCTAAACTTTATTATTTAATTGAAGATTAATTCTCGTCTGATATGAGATAATGTCTTTAATAGTTTTCATCACATGCAATCCGGTTAATAAAATAGTATGAGTCTACTCATATATAAATTTAATTATGAAATTACATAAAACTCCATAAACTTAATTGATGCTAAATAATAGTTGCTCAAGAGTCAAGAATTGAGGGTTAATTGATTCCTGCCTAATGAAACAAGTTGAAAACATACCAGTTAGAAACCGGCAGTCACATACATAACAATGAAAAGACAAGTCTAAAGGCACATCAATGACAACGGCAATTATCACATTCCACTCGTCTTCGTTCCACTCAATGCCACAAACCTTTCTCTGACAAACCATCTTTCATTTCTTTTTCTTGTTTTTTTAAATTTAAAAGTTTTTCTTTTTTAAGCTGCGAGGTAGCTTACATGCAAAAGAGAATAAAAAGGAAGCTCACAAAACCAAGGAAAATTACAATTTAGGTACCCAATTTATGTAAAATGACCACCGTGTATCTTGACATGTTATAAGGTAAGTAAAAATGTTATCATCATAGTCAATTAGGAAAATTTTTTTGATATATATTATTTTCTAAAATTCTAGTTACTTCAACTAAAAACTTTTCAAAAAACAATATATAAAGAAGATAAATTTTATTCTTATTAATTCATGAGCACAAAAGTTCAATTCATTACAAGTATTTGAAATATGAGAAAGGAAATAATACAATTGATATAATTTGAAATTAATGACTGATAGAAAAATTGAGTGAATCAATTTTTCTTAATCATTAATTAAGATGAAAACAATCAATCAATCAATCATTTGATTGATTGTTTTCTTTCCATCAATGTTGTTTAATTTGATTATTATCATCAGCTGGTGTATGAAAAAAAGATAAAAGAAATATTATTTTTAACTGAAAAAATTAATAATATTTAAAGCAATTTATTACATAAAAATGTTGTTATATATATCCTCCATCTTCCCACCTTCTGTTCAGCGATTGCGCATCTGCACGAAATGGGTCATATTCTTAACTAGTGCCACGGTGGAAAAAATAAAAATAAAACACATTTCAATGACATGATGAGCCTTAACCCGTTAGATGTGCACGTACCATATCCTCAAGAAGTGGAGCCAATGCATATTTTATGCCACAATCTCCAAGCATTCGGCATGTAACTGCTCCATGCATCTTTTTTTTTTTTGAATTAACATGAGACAACATAAAATACTCCAACTGAACAAAATTTTAAGGGCAAGAGTTAAGAATTGGGTATTTGAAGACTTTCTTATATCTCAAGCAAAAGTTTCAATAACTCTTGAGTTTCAAATGATGATCAGTCCAATATATATTTTAGGAATTAAGTGAAGTGATATTTTGCATGACCAACCACCAGATGGGGTGTTAATAAGTCACCTTATATACTATAACTTATATCAACTTGATAGTAGTGGTGCCCAATAACATTATATACTGTAACTTACATCAACTCGATAGTAGTGGTGCCCAATAACTCAAAAGTTGAATCAACTAAATTAGATTTGGGTTTATAATTATAATTTTTGGGTTGATATATATTACACTATTATGTAACTCAACAGGGACCGTGCTAAAGGGTGTATCAACTCATCAAATCGGGAGCACGCATATGCATATTTATCCCGTGAAGTGTCTTTATGCTGCCTTTCAGTGTGCGAGACAAAAACCTGAAAGCACTTATGTTGTATTTTGGCATTTGCTCCTTTTTCCTGAGCACAACATGGGCTGCAGGCCAATTTTTCAACTCTCATTTCAATATCAAAACATAAAAAATCGAGATTGTGATGTCATCGTTAGTCCTTTACCAGCCAAAGACTGGTAGCTAGAAAACAAAGACAGTTGCATGAGCATAGCAACGTAGAAGGCACATGAATGAATCATGAATGCCAATTAATTTTATTCACTCGCTCGTTCTACTTTTTTAATGCAATCTCGGCCGTTGGTATTATAATATATCTTGGGATCTACAATGCGTTGCAGGAGTCTACGCCAAACACTTATTCAGTTTCTGCGGACAGGGCTGGCTGTTTCTTAGTTTCAACTCTGGCTGGCTTCCAGGAAGCATGCGAAAGAATGTGAATGAACACCCCCGAAAAACAAACAAAAACAAACGTGGCTCGTGAACGTGCATCAACTCATTTTTGTGGGCCATGGTCAACTTTTCACTGATTAAAATTGACTCAGCTTTCGTCATCTCTGATTCTAAACATCCATCATCCACGAGATATTGTTTCCCCAATAAATTTATCAAAATAAAATAAAATCCACAGGCCGCATTATTGCCCCAAATTATAAATACACACTATTAGATAAAGAAAATTTATGAGAATAGTACAAAAACTTTGGGATTTAAACCCTTGCTCAAGGTAACCAAGAAAATTTTGGTATTTCATTTGTGAAATTATTAAAGAAATGCATTGGCTGAAATTGTTAATAAAGTTTTGTTGTTGGCGAGGTTACTATTTTTTTTTTTAATTCTGAATTTTAAATAGATCTGAATTGATATGAAATCATAATAAATTTAAATGTTTGAATGTAAATGACATTTTTTTTTCTTTTGAATATCCGAATGCAAGTGTTAAATTATCTGTTTTCAATGTTTGCACATATTTACGTACTCTTTCAAACATTATAATGTTAAATAAGTGATAAAATATTAAAAAATAAATAAATTAACATTACTTCATATTTATTAGTATATTAGTATATGCATGAAAAGTTATGTTTATATTATAAAATAGGTTTAATATGCCAGCAAGCTCAAGTTTGTAGTCGACTTGGAGCTCCTTGCTCGTATGGAAGTTTGTCTCCAAGTGGCTAACTTGATCTTGCATGAATCTTTGTTTTTTTTTTTGTTAGATTTCGTAGCTGTCCCATTATTTCATAGGCATGAAATTGCATTGAGTTTGTTTCTATTGCCTTGTAATTAGGTAGTGATAAGTGATTACTAGGTAAGAAAACGAGATTCACATTTTTCTAGAAACAACAGAAACTTGTACTAACAAAAGGAATTTTTGTAAAATAAGAGATTCCACTCCCATCGTCCCTTATCATCCATACAAATTCGGATAAGTATTAAAGCATATATTAACAAGGATGCATGGACTTCAATGTTGAGAAACAAAACGAATGTTTTCTATTTGGCCAATGGCAATATATCTATATCTCTATTTGGCCAATGGCCAATATATCTATATCTCTATTTGGCCAATGGCCAATATATCTATATCTATATCTATCTATCTATCTCTCTCTATATAAACACATCTGCATAGGAAGGAATGTCAAACAAAAAAGGATAAAGAGAAAACTATAATTTTATTTTTGTTTGTACAAATTGTAGGATTCGCTCATAAATTTCTTTTTTCTTTTTTTAACTTTTAAGGATCTTATGACATGTGACATTATGTTTTATATACACTAAAAATAATGGAGAGAATTGTTAATGGAGTACATAATAGGGAGGATAAGGCGGGCAGCTGTTAGAAATGTAAACCATAGCAAACTGATCAATTGGGAGTTTGGTGTATAAGGAAACTCCTTTTTCCCTAAAATTTTAATTTTTTATTTCAATTTCTCTCTCGCGCATTCTTTCTTGTGATATCCTTGAGATTCATGAAATTTAAGAAGAACAAAGACTACAAGATGATTTGGTGAAAATTTTGGAGAATAATTTTGTTACTTAATTTTTTGTTTAATGTTTAGAAGGACCTTTTAACTTTTTTGGATATAAATTCAACAAGAAAGGATGAGGAGGATTAAGAACTAATTAATTTCATGAAATTAATCATTGAATGGAAAGTGACTATTACTGGGATTATCTTCTCTTACTTTGTGTGTCCTTAGCCCATATTTGGTTGGAAGAAATGGTAGGAGAGGAGAGGAATGAAAATGAAAGAAAGGGGGAGAAAACAAGTGAAAAAGAAAGTCGATTTCATTTTCATTGTTTGGATGGACAAGGAATTCATTTTTTCTCCCATTATTTTTTTCCCTCTCTCCTCCTTTCCTCTCCTCTCCTATCCTTATAATTCTTCAAACCAAACATGCTAGAAGAACGTACGTGCGTTTTCATTAAACAAACTTCGAAAGCAAGTACCAAAATGGTGCGTTTTGATAGGAACTAAGGGAAGAAGAAAACGAAGCGATCTTGTTAAGAATGCAAGAGATGCTAATCCGTTACACAAAGACTCAATTTGTATTTGTCATAATTTCAGAATACAGTTTTCAAATGAAGAAATCTGAATGATTTTCATTTTGATTTTTGATCGAAGCATTGATTTGGGTTCTTTTCATTGATTATGTGGTGAATATCATCATATTAATTAATCTTCAAGAAGAAGACTACTGGTTTCTGCTTTCTAGAAATGTTTTTTTAGATCAGATGAATATATAAAACAAGAATTACGAGATCCATACATACTAATACAATATTAAAAAATAAAATTGCATAAAATGGAGGGGAAACATCAGTTCATATAAAATCTGAAGTTGATTGCTGTTTATTAAAAAGCAAGAAGAATTTGCTTATCATACAGTAGTAGACAGCAAAGGGATCGGGCCCCAACAAGGAAAATACTGATTGTTTTCAACGAGAAAAGGCCAGCAAAAAGAGGAGAACCATAATCAAAACCGGAACAAGGAGAAGCATCAAAGGCGGCGGCGGCAATGGTGGCAGCAGCAGGGGCAACAGTAAAAGTGACACCATCAACACAACCAGAATCATAATTGATCTAACTGTAAACAACCCTTTCATCAAATTCGACAGCAGCCGTTGAATTAGCTCACGTGTTGTGGTTTGATGTTCTGTTAATTTATATTGAAATTGGACGTTCGGGTTGCAACATAGATTTTAAATATATCACCGTATTTCTTCTTAACTTTAGTAACCAAAGACCCTGCGGTCAAATCTCAATTCACAGTGCCAAGTAAAGACACACGAATGCCAATTGCAATTACTCAAACTCTCAGCCATTTTTATTCCACTCAATTAACACCAATTACTTTTCTCTAAAAACCACTACTTTTTTTTTTCTTCTTAGTATATGGAAAGAAATAAACTTTTAATTGAAAAATAAATACTACAATCTTAATATCTCAATATTTTTTTTTTTGGTTTGAACCACGAGGCGGTCCTGAGTGGGCCCCAATTGTGGGACGCACCTTTAAGCCTGTACCACAACTCAGACTAATCCCCGCTCGCACCGGGTCGGCCCATAAGGGGTAAAGTGCTGGCCAAAGTGGTGACTCCATACAAGAGCGGGACTTGAACCCCTGACCTCTCTTAAGGAGTGAGAGTGCCGAACCACTCACACCAACCAACTTTGGTTAATATCTCAATATTTTGATTTCAAGTATTAAGGTCACATTCATTTAATTGTTGGATCGTATTGACTAATTAAGATACTATTTGATAAGTTTAACACTACTCTTTACTCTTTAACTAATGTTTAAGTAGATTTATGATAATTTAATATCACACTTAAGTATTTTTCGTCAACGTTATTAACATCTGTTTAAGATGACCAACATGCCCTCGAACTTGTAATTAGGTGAGAGAAAATAATATAACCAGACTATCCAATTTTTGGTATCAGGTAACTAGTTTTTTTTTTTTGTTTAAATAAAAGATACAAAAGTTCAGTGTCCCATTAAATTAAAAGGTTTAGAATATTTTGGGCAGTTATTATTTACGACAGATATATCCTTCATCTCCTTCTCCCACCTCCCCTTTCTAGCCACCACAAAGCTGTGCCGCCAACTAGCGTCCCTGGCCAAACAAGTTTTCTTTTTTTATTCAAGTTGTTTATTTCAATTATGAATTTAGTGTACAACTTTGGGTCAAATCGAGTAAAATTTCTTTGACTGGGTCCAAGTCCAACCCATCAATGATGAAAATGTAAAATTTGTGAAAAAAATAGTGATTATTTACACAAATTTATTTCTCAGTACATTGACGTGACATAATTATTTTTAATTAAAATATTAATCATGTGGTGTTTTTATCTAACTAATACAATAATGTAAGTAAGTGTAACATACACACACTCACAGCAACAATGTTAATAATGTAACTTATTACTGTTGTTGTGAGTGTGTGTATGTTACACTCAACGTAACATAGGGTGACCCATAATACAATATTAATTCATACCAAATTTATGGCTCAATCAATATTTATATAAAAAAAAAAAGGCCATGCGTTATGATATTTTAAAAAATAGATAGATATGACAGAGTAGGGCTTTGGACGAAACCTTATGGATACAAGTTATTATTATACGCAAGCAATGAAATCGCACAGTGTACAAGACTACTCATCACAGACATTATGCGGTGAAAATAAGTCATATTGCGCGTTAGACCAAGACCAAGGAAAGTAACCCAATGTTACGTCTCTGACAAAGAATTTCTCGCTAAACTTCAATAATTTAGCAACAGAACAAGTGAATAACAATTGTTCCACAACTGTACAAAGTCCAAAGTCTATGATGATGAACTTAAGGTAAGTGAATGTATTGATGATTGAAAAGACTCCACTTGCCTTACCCTCTCATGTTTATATTCACAGGGGGTTGATAGGTGCGTGCAGGCACAGCCTTGCATGACTGCTCGCATGTCAAGCTCTCATTGGGGCTGCCGGCACAGACTAACCGGCTAGCATAGCATCAGCACCAACAGCAGAGTTGACAATACCAAGAAAAGAAGAGCAAACACCTGGCCACGGAAAAGGTGAGCTCCTCTTCAGATTCGAAAAGGAAAGCACATTTTTATTGGACAGAGGAAGAAGATGATCAGAAATTAGAAAATTACATCTTAGCTCAAGGTGTAGGCAACTGAATAAATGTCCCGAGACTTCCAGGTGTTCAACAATCAACATTGTGGCGAAAGTTGTCGCTTTAGATGGTTTCATCAATTACGTCCAGGTCGGTCTAAAGCGTGGCTGGTTCACTCAACAAGAGGATCAACTTATTATCAACCTATTGTGCACGTGTAAAGGGTTAGTGTACTCACTAGTATTAGTACTTGTACTGTTCTAATTAATACGTATATTATTTCTGTGAGGTAACTAATTTGACGAATTAATTTTGTGTTAATGAATTAATAACATATTATAGGTAGAACTCTATAGCAAAAAATTTACCAGGACGAACACTTGTAGCTATAAAAATCGTCGTGAAACTGTTAATATGAGGCAGCAATGGTACGTTAATTAACGCACGTAGCAGCAGCAGCATGTGACAATTATTATCCAGTTCCTGTTTTATTGAATTTAATCATCTAATTAATTTTATTACTGTCTTATGCATTAGCTGACATACTTGAAGCTTTCCTAGTTGTAATGTAACAATAATCCACTGGTGGTAATAATAACTATCGCAATTTAATTTCCGCTTACTCTTTGTAGAAGCTGGAAATAATAATATTGCACGTCTTGTGTACATCTATTTAATTTATGGAGTGTTAAATTTGACTGAACTTGAATGTATGATGAATTAATAAATCTTAATAATATGTTTTATTTTTTTCGCATCTAAATGACATAAATAAAACTATAATTACTAATTTATTAAAGTAAGATGTCATGGTTTATTCTTTCTAGAAATAAATATTAAATAAATTTAGAATCAGTGATTTATTAAACCAAAAAAAAAATTACTTGATTTTATTGAGATCTTTTTAGCAAGTTTTTAGTACAATTTTTATGTTGAGAATGCAAGAGATTTGAAGCTTGAAATCGGCTCATTAGTGGGGAGAGAATGAATTTGATCTATTAGGTTAAATAAAAACAAAAAGGACAGATTCTTCTAAAATATATCAATGAAAGCTTGTACAGTATGTTGATCAATTACTGTCATAAAATAATCATGGCAATTGATACCCATAAAAAATAAGTCTTGTTAATTTCAAAGCAAGAACATTTCATATTTACGAACCGCAACACTGTTATAGATCTTAAAGACCGTGTCAACTCAAATCAGAAACGTGCATTTCCCGTGAAGATTGCACATGGCATTCGAATATATGAGACAAAAAGCATTACTTATTTCCTTTGTCCTGAACACACACACTAGGCTTGCAGGCCATTTTGTCACGATCCCTCTAGTAAAAGAGGCTAAATTGGGCGAACCAAAGTCCAGAAGTTATTTAAGTGCCGCATGAGTTGCTGTGCAAGGTAATCATCCGGCGACAATTTGTTCAAAACAGCTCTATTTGAGCTTCAAATCAGAAGAAATGGTGGGGATTTCGAATTGGGATGAATAATTGTCCTACAACTTTAGCGTTCAATTAATGTGAGATAATTTTATTGACAATATCAGTGTGTTATAAATAAATAGTTGTTTAATGTCTACATTTTAATTTAAAAATCCGTTTAGTCTTTATATTTTAAAAAATCTCCGAAGGCATTCTTATTCTTAAATATATGACATTTCTATTTTTCTTTCCTTTTACAATAATACTTTTGCATGGGCTATTAATGACAAAAAAAATGTCAATTCATCAAATTAGCCTTTACAACAAAATAAAAATTAATGTAAGTTTATATGTTATTGTTTTACTTTTAGGATTAATTTAGTAGATTAAATTTTTATATACAATTATGAATATTGTAAGGATATTAAATATTACTTTAAGTTGGCTGATATTAATTAATTTATAAATAATTATTAGCAAGATTGTTGTAAAGATACAAAAGATTCCAGTTCTTTCATACTGATATTTTTGTTGGTTACTGGTTATAAAAGTAAAGAAAAAGTAATGGTAATAATATAACATATTTAATAATAAGGGTATTTTGAAGTACTTTTATAATATAGGGATTAAACGAGCACTTAAGTCAAAATATAGGGATTAAACAACCATTTACCCATATTTTAATGCTACGAGCTATTTATTAGCATATCAAGACGATATTCCATTCTATTTTTTTTTCTTTCTAAAAGGAGATGATATCCATTATGAGTGCTTGAAAATTTTAAATACTACTAATAAAGCAAAATTGTAAAGTTTTAGTTTAAATTCATAATTTGTTAAGAACTATACATCTCAAATTTTTTATCAAAAAAAATTTCAAATGATGTGGTATTGATCAATTTGTTGGTGAGACCATACAATTAATTAACTTGAATTTTGTGAAAATAATCGATTAGTTAATGGATGACACATAATTTGAGTTGAATTTTGAAATAACAAATTTGGAATGTTTGTCATTAGACATTTGCTATTGAACAATTTAGGTGGGCACTCCATAAATTTATTATGATTTGGGATCTCCAATCTACAAATTTTACAATGAATCTATATAGCCAATGAGTGAATTAACATTAATTGGAGAATTACTGTATTATTAATAATAAGGGATAAATTAAACGATGATTATTTATCTTATAGCCTACAAACATGTGTTCGAGTAACTTCCAAATCCATTGTTTAATTTCAACTGCTGGTTGTTTGTTTAAGCATTACGTCCGTCAAAAATCAAAATATAATATCTGATGCTGTAGAAATTGAGGCGCTCGTACAAGAAGCACAATTCATGGCTATTATTACACGTTGAAGCTAAGCAAAATAAGATGAATCATGAGTTGAGAGAATAAAGCACGCGTAGTGTGCAAGTATGGGGCAGCGTTTATCTTCAAAACCTTCATTATGTTTTCCCACTTGCAATATTCCTCCAACAATTGCAGGCACCCTTATTCTTCGGCAGTTCTATATATATAATTTATGACCATATCTCCATGTAATTGAACCAATTAATTTCAAAGTGTATAGCTCTCACATACAAGACAGGGGGGGCAAGGCCACCTAATCGTTTATATTATTTTAATTTACTGGTATAATAGATATCCAATACTCAGCAGGAGACCATGGACAAACGAAGAAGATGAACGTCTTATTAGATACGTCGAAGCTCACGGTGCCATCATATCCCTAGAGCCATGCGTAGCTCGCCTAGCACTCGGGGTCGATGGCTCAACCATCTACTCCCTAATATTGTTAAGCACGTCAACTCCACTAAAGAAGAGGAGGATGTCATCATTAACATACACATGCAAGTTGGTAACAAGTTAGTACATATACAGATATCCAAATCTAAATAACCTTTTTTTTCCCCAACTATGCTCATTTAATAACATACAGTGTGTGAGCTAGCTGCTCGATCGTTACATACATTCATTATTATTTCTTTCTTATGCTTTATCTCATTTTTACGAAAGGAAAGCACATTATTATTACTGTTTTCTTTTTTTTAAATATGTTAATTAGGTGGTCTGCTATGGCTAAAAAGTTAGCACATAGATCAGCGAATGACATTAGAGACCAATGGAGAACTATTGTGAGGAAGAGATTTCTTCTTCGGCACATGAGTCCGTCTTTGTCATTGTTTCGCGACGACGGCATGCAGAGATAAAATCTCGTTTGCTTTGAAAAGAGAAGGAGGGCCAAAGCCAAGCAAAATGCAAAAGATGAACCCAGATATAGCAATCAGTTCAGAGCAGATCAATCTGGAACTCACAATAACTCCTCCCGCTCACCATTTCAAAGATCAACCACATTCTTGCTTGAGCTTGGAATTGTAAGTGCAACTGCGATAATAGATGCAATAATATATATATATAGAAAGAGGGATGATTAAATGAGGTTTTATAAAAATTTGTTAGGAACCAAGTGGTAAAAGAAAATTTCTAATAGGATCAGCGTGTGATTCTCGTTTACATATATATAGGCTGTAGCCAGTAGTAGTAATTTGGTTGTGCTTATAGATTATATTATGGGACAAAAATCTACTTAAAGTGTGGAGATAAAGCTTTGATTTCGAACTTGTGTTGTGAAATAATAAGTCAAAAACAAATGGTATTTTTTTTTTTTATTTAAGAAAACGAGGCTAGCAAAAACTAAGGCTTAACGAAGCGTGGGAAAGCAGTTCCTCTGATGTCCCTATGAAGCCAAATATTGACACCAGAAGGTGATTCATGAAAAATATGGAGACCAAGAGGTAATTAGAGCGCAGCCGTAAAATTCACCTCACGGTAAACATGACACACCGAGACCTTCCAGTTTCGAAAGAACAACGCCAAAAAATCACACGAGAGGAGAAGCTGCATTATGATTTCTAGTTATTTGGAAAAAAAAAAAAAATAGTTTGTTTCATTAAATACGTGGTTTGTCACTTTTTTTAATAATTAAAAAGAAAATAGTGATTGTACTCTTAGAAAATATAAAAGTCAGCATTGTAAGTTTTAAATTGTATTTATTTGGATATTGATTGTTGGGAGAAAATATAGTTTTAGTTTCTCTTATAATTTTTTTAAATCTATTTAGTTCCTGATCTAATAGGGATTGCAAAATCAGGTTTGGCGCTCCACCCTAAACCTAAATAAAGTGAATTTTTAATAATGTTAGGGGAATGGGGTGTGAAATAAGGGAAAAATAATCCTTAAATTCTTAATGCGATAAGGTTTGGTTTTGTACTCCCACCCCATTCCCACCCTAATCCCCATTATATATAAATATATTTTTTACTTTTTATTCAATAATTTTTTATTTTATCAATTACAATGTTGGTTAATATTCTTTTTTTACCTAATATAAATATGTTATCACTAAAAGAAACATTATAATTCTTATTCAACTCAAACATTGTTATGTTTTTTTTTTCTTTCAAGATGCTGCTCTCTAAACACTTTTTAGTTTGAAATTATTTCAAGATATTGTTTCAACTCTTTGGAATTTTTTTAAAATAATTTAAATACTTTATAATATGATAATGATTTTATTTAAGTTTTTAATTTTTGAACTATTTATTCATACCTATAATAAAATAAATAAATAGAGAATAAAGTAGGGATAGGAAAAGCATTTCCCATATAGGGATTCCTCATCCCCACCCCACTAAATTTATTAGTGGATATGGTGGGGAATGAAGACAAAATTTTTAATGGAATGGGGAATGCTATAGGTTTTCTCATCCCACTCCACCCACTTCACCCCATTGACGTCCCTACCGATAAATTCTAATAAAGTAATGCTATACTTACTTATTTTGGATACTCAATTGATGTAGTATTTAATGATGTGGCATCTTATGTATCATTCATGGATTAGATTGTAAAAATAGTAGGCTAATCATTAATAATAAAATCAATTAATATAACATATATAATATCAAATAATTGGTGACACATCAATGAGTATCGTAACTAAATACCCAAACTTAGTAACCATAGAATTATTGATTTTTAATATCATATTTCATCCTTGGAGTTAAAAATATATGTGCGCGCGTGCATGACATTTTGACATATAAATTAATTATTTGAGACCTTAATAATTGAAAACTAACTAATTTATTTATTAAAAGGTAACGTTTACCCAACAATCATGTATTTTTATATCACTTTCGAACAAAAGATTAAAAAGTATTAAAAATTATCAGGACTAAAGTGGTGAAACAAATTCTAAAAGCACTACATTTTCACTCTTCCTTAAACACGTGACTTTACATGCCTAAACCGAAAATTGATTAATGTTAACGATTATCACAATTTTTATAATTTTTTTGTCACCGAATCACACGATTGGATGAATCTTATTTCGGTAATAGAAAAAGTACTATATAAGAATAACAATAAACAATTGTTAACATAAATAAACAAAAATTATTATCGGTTTCTAATAGTACGAAAAAGAGAACTGACTATGTAAAACCTATATAAATATGGTTTAGTGATATTGTTGTATTAAATTAAAATAAGAATAATAATAATAATAAGGGTGGAGCTATTTGAATCCACTATAATATATTTTATTAAAAAATTAATTACTAAAATACACATAAGTTAGATTACTATCATAGACAATGAAATTAGCGCCCCCTCTCCACTATTAACAAACCCAATTAACTTAAATTTCAAGGGGAAAAAAAAGTATTAGAGAGAGTAAAATTTGAATTTTACCTCATTTTCTTTTCACTTTGTTACCTATGCTCTTCCGTATACACTTCTACACTATATTTTCTTTTGAATGCGTGATATTCATAATCAAACTTTTATCTTTGACATTCAATCCCTTTTTAACTCAAATTGATTTTTTAATATATTTATTTTAAGATCAATTATGGAGCAAAGAGAAAATAGAAAGAATCTGAATTTTTTTTCTGACTTTTCTTATATTTTATCATACAATGAGTTCCATGAAAGCTAATTAGAAACTTGGTTTGAATAAATTTATTAGGAATTGTAATTAAAATGAAAAGTCATATTACTCGAGCATTAAGGAAAATAAACCATGCAAGATGGGCGTCGGCAAAATTTCGTTCCATTAAATCGACCCAACCCATGAAAATGATGGGCCAGTTGGGTTTACCCGATTGGGGAGATCTATGTCCACTTCAAACTTTTCTGTTCACACCCACAGCGTCGACGCGGAGCATCATCTCACAATGAATGCGACTGGGCGTCCACTTATTCTTCATTGATGCCAGTGTAACTTTTGAACACCCCCTAAAATCCTTGTAACACTCGTTTTAAATTTAAAATATCCCAATTTAATTTATAAAATACAAACATAGATATTAAAAATTAAACATCTTGCCACATAAAATTTCACCTTAAAATAGTTTTTTTTTGTTTTAAGTTTTTATTTATAAACTATGTAGAAATTCTAAAATCTTAAATTATTTTATGTTTACTATATAGTTTCTATCTTCATAATTTTAAGTTCAAACAATATTATTTAATTAAAATTAAAAATATAAATTACTGAAATGGGGTGGTGTAAAACTTTTTTTTAAAATATATTATTTATGTTTTTAATTAATTTTTTTCCAAAATAAGAAATAAAGTAATTTAATGTTGATTATTTAAGTAATTTTAACTAAAAACTTTTTATGAGAAATTTTAAGGGTGTCAAAATATCTTCTCATTTGATAATTGATTCTTTTGACTTTGTTGCCTTCCTAGAGCAGAGCAGAGCAGAGCATGGATGATGATGACACATCAAAAAAACCTAGCACAAAGTACAAACAGGGCTTGTAAATGTTGTTACATCAAATCAAGGTTCAATTATTCATATACACGCTTGTCTTTTATATACTACATACTACTTCTTCATATCTTGTGATGTAATATTAAATAAAAAAAAATTTTGCATTTATTACTTATGTGAATTGTTCCCATATGTACAAACAGAAATAAAGGTATCATTTATACGGTGTCACTTTTAAATACGAATGTCCATGTTTTTTTAAAATATAAATTTGGAGTTTCATAATATTGTGAATGATTTTTATAATGTTGTAAAATGATTTTTAACATTTTACAATACCGTCAACATTTTTGACAACGTTGTGATATTTTAAATTCATGTTTTAAAATGAGAATGTCTGCACATGAAAATGATTACATTTATACATACATAAAAAGACACATATCATATACGAAGCAGTTAATTTGGATTAAGTTGTAAGAATAAAATTAGTTTTAGTATTGAAATCTCAATGGGAGAAAGTTAAAAAATATTTTTAAAATTAGCTCGACTAATGAAAACCTCAATTATGAGAAAGTAAAAATTATTAATTTTTTTATTACCCACATCTTTGCAAGAAAATTATTGAGTTTATTAATCAAACTCCTATCATTCGAAATTTTATGTGATATAAACCAATAGACGATTGTATATCAATGACTCAACATCAGTTGAAATTTTAATATTTATATTGAGAAACTTAGAAAGAAATTACGGAGTACACAAAGATCAATGTTTGATCAATGGAAAATAAAAGAATATCACATACCATCACTTAATAAGAGCATCGTTTGCACACCTTAAAGCAAATAGTAGTGTAAAGGAAACACTTCGAAGAGCAACTACGCACCAATGAGCTTTTGGTTCAATGAGAGAAGTCTTGCACTTACAATGTTGAGTGCAAGGGTTTGAGCCTCCACAAGAGCATTATGGAGGTTAGTTTCAGTTCTTCCTCAATTATCAATTAATTGAGTGGAGACAGTCTCTCCCTTACGAAATGTGAGTGGAGTAGACACCCCTTAAATATTAGAGAGGGTTTAAAATATTTGGGCTAGTGCTTCAGTGGGTTAATATATGGTGGTCCCAGTTGTTTAGTACGATTGTATATATGGCGGTGGTCCCAGTTGTTCAGTACGATTGTAAATATTGTAATGTGAGTGGAGTAGACACCCCTCAAATATTAGAGAGGGTTTAAAATATTTGGGTAAGTGCTTCAGTGGGTTAATATATGACAGTAGTCTCAGTAGTTTAGTACGATTGTAAATATTGTAATGTGAGTGGAGTAGACAACCCTAAAATATTAGAGAGGATTTAAAATATTTGGGCAAGTGCTTCAGTGGGTTAATATATGACGGTGGTTCCAGTTGTTTAGTACGATTGTATATATGGCGGTGGTCCTAATTGTTTAGTACGATTATAAATATTGTAATTGTAATGTCTGATATAATATCAGTAATTATTTGTCTATAACAGAATTAAAAAAAAAAAAAAAGAGCAACTACGCCATAGCAATGGGCATCAAATAAAACGAAATCATTCTTATTATTAAACAAATGTAAAACTAATATAATAAAATTAATGAACACAGGGGGATGAAAAAAAAGAAAAAAAGAAAAGAAAAGGGGAACGTAACTTAATTGCGGGAGGCTGAATTTGTTCTGCATGTGATTCACGCAACTTACTGTTACAATTACTTTCTATTTTGCAGTGGTTCGAAGTACAATTAATATTTTGATTGATTCACGCATCATTTTTTTTGGGGGGGGGGGGGGGGGGGGGCGCTAAATATTTGATAGTACTTCTCTTCTCTGTTTATCCTCAAGAGTCCATCTCAATGGTGATGCATCTGCTGCTAATTGTGTTTTAGAACTGAAACATACGCAGAGACACAATCACCATAGCCACATTATTTGATCTAATCTAAATCAATCAAAATGAAATTATAAGCTGTACCTACTTCAACATCTACACCAAAATAGCTAGGGTCAAAATATAAAGACTCAATGCTCTTATGAATATTGGGGACATAAGATACCTCCGAACTGTTCTGCATGCATTGGATCTCAACAGAAAGTGCTACATATCATTTTCTGTTTATCTGATGAAGTATACAGATCCTCTCCGAAACTGTCAATAATTCTTCCAACTTATAATTTGAGGAATTATTGTTGAACTTGAACGTCTTTGAATCCTCTGTATATAGACTTGGTTTCTGGGTAACTAGTTGCATTTCATCTACGTATTTCTAAACTAGTAAATTAAAACTATCACTGCTACTCCACTAGTCTTCCTAGTGCCACTTGTAATTAGTAAATATGGGACGCAGACCTTGGTGTTCATGCTGTGGTGATAAAGGTCCTTCCTACTTATCTCTTAAATTCAAGGTCACAAATTTATCCGCAGCTGGACATATTTACCAAGATCTGCCGATCTTCACCATTGCGGCAGGAGTTGCCATCGTCGATGGGCCCATTATTTAAGTCCTGACATTAAGCACGATAAAATTACTGAGGAAGAGGAGGAGCTCATTACCAAGTTACACAGTAGTGCTGGCAATAGGTTAGTTTCCCATTTTAACCTTATTTACTCTAAATGATTCTTTAGTTTTTATGCAAGAAAAATTAACATTCAATGGTGTGTCATGTGTGTTTGTATTTCTAGTTGGCTGAGATTGCAAGAGAGCTCCCAGGAGGAACTGATTCAGATATCAGGAACTACTGGAAGACTGTTATAAAGAAGAAGCTAGTTAGTCAAAATGGTAACCACTTCAGTCCCCAAAAAATCAACAAGCCAACTGCCGATAATCAAACAAACTCAAGTACAGTAAAGCATTCAAAACTCAATCTTAAACTCACTCTAACCCCTCCTTGCCAAAGACAAGTCTCCTGCTCTTACTCGAGCTTGGGATTGCAAACCAAACAGTGCTGCTGCAATAAGTGCAACAAAGGTTAGGGGCCAGAGGTTTGAGCCTGCATTACGGGACTTGAATTGCAAACCACAAGCTAAAATACCGTAAATACTTTTTAAATTTCTGCAACACTGTTGTTTTCTTTTATTTCCCTTCCCTGTCATGTGCGTTAATTTGTCATCTGTATTATTGTGTTGGAACACTGGAACTTAAACACTGTGGAGCAATAATTTAAATTGCAAATAAAAGGAAACGAAGTGTCAAGTGACTCATCTGAGTCATAAGTAAACGAGAGTAGAAAACAAAAGGGAAAAAAAATGAACTATCAGTGTATCAGTGCATTGTTCCACCACTTCAGCAACCAAGGAGGAATTTATAGATTCTGATTATACAAAATCTAACAACAGAAATGGAAACTATGGCATGTTTCAACTGCTACATCAATATTATTTCAACAGACTGTGCCGAATGGTATATAATGACAAAGTATATTATGTAAATTAAAGCTTCATTAGATAGTTTAGCCATTGAATTTAATGGAACCTCTTTGGGTTCAAAAGAAAACCTCCAGATATGACTGCCAGCAATAATACTGTAACCAAGGTTTCAATGAAGTTGGTATCGAAACATAAAAAAAAAGTGGGTCACACCACGTTTATTAATATAACAAGCAATTCTGTAGATACCGGTTTAAAATTGAGAAGAAAACAACTCATATAGAAACTAACCCATATATACTTCAAACTACATTGCCTGAAAACTCTCAGCTTTCTCCAATCTGGCTGGGCCTGAGCTTGAAGACTCTCCCATTGGATCAGGAGAAGCTGCAGCCTCAGTTGTTTCTTTCTTCACTGTAGTTGGCAACCCTGAAACCTCCTGAAAAAATATAAAAGCAAAAGAACAAAATTCTCATTGTCAATTAACATGACTCACACTGCATGTCACTGCTTGGGAGATTATATATTACCTTCATCAAATGCAGTCTCAAGTCACAAGGTCGAACTTGATTCCCAATACATGCCATTACAAATTTTGAATAATTGAACAATACATCGGCAGCAGCTTGCTTTTTTTCTTCAGTCTACAATATAGAACGATTTTAAAGAAAGCCAATATTTGAAAATTTTCTATGAGTATTGTAACAATCACAAATATCTGAGATACATAAATTGATAAACAAAATATAAAACCTAGTATCGGAAGTTAGATGCATTTGGCACATAAGCAAACCATAGGGCACTAAATAATCAAATTATGAGATTTTCCTATTGTTGTAAACTGAGGAAATGGATGATTACGATATGATCATAAACTCACTTACACTCGACTAAGCCTAAATCCCAATTGAAATTTTAGACTATACTAAACATGAAAGAGAAATAAAACCAATAGAAAAACTATAATTAATTAATTTCAGGATAAATTGACAAATTAACGTTAGGACGGATCGCAATTCGCTGGAAATAAGAATTGATTCCACGCATAAGGCAGGAACAGAGGCATTTATTAACTATTCTGCCAAGACATGTAAGTTTATCAATTAATCTAAGATATTGTGTTAGTTTTTGAGAAAATATAAATGAAACTGAGCATAAAATTTACGCATTTAAAAACACGATCTCAGCTGAAGATGTACCTCGTAATCTTCTCCCATCGCCATTGTTCGTTTCTCTGCTTGTGCGCTTGATTTTGCTTTGGTCGATGAGCCGATGTCGTCCAAATTGATGATAGTAAAATTTGGCTATTTAGCCGACAACATCGACCAACAGGCCTATTAGCTCAGTTGGTTAGAGCGTCGTGCTAATAACGCGAAGGTCGCAGGTTCGAGACCTGCATGGGCCAAAAATGATTTTTTTTTCAATCATAGACACAGGGACCCAGACGTCATTTTTCAATTCTTTTAAGGGTGAAGCTATTTGAACCCAATTTTTTACTCTTTAAACTCTTCTTCTTTATACACCCATCACTACAATTGAAAACATCTATTTTTACTCAACAAACCCTCTCTTGTTCCAAAACTAACCCTTCTTCGTTCATCTTCTTCTCTTATGCATTTGCTTCCAAAAAATGCTTCCACACGAGTATAAACAAAATCTGAAATTGCAGCAACCAGCAAGAATTTTGCCCAAAATTCTAATACTTTTGGAGTGGGGAGAAAAAAAAAATTATCTTCACAATCTAACCTAAAAAATAATAAATATAGCAAATATCTTCCCAAATACAAGAATGAATATAAGTTATAAAGGTAACTATTTTGATACATTTTTTTTCACCCCAACAGGAAAGTTAATGAGTTGATCAATTGCAAGCATTTTTAAATATATGAAACTGATTCCTTGAAAAATATTGGTTCACCTGTAAATATTTTGGACCGGAAAGAAATGGTAGTTCTTAATTGCTTTCTGGAAAAAATCAATTTTCTTGTGATAAGTAAGAGCTTATTTTTAATTTCGATTGCATCTATATTTGAATTAGCTATTAATAAATTATATAATTTCATGGAATGACATTTTTCTACCTTAACCAAAATCAATTTAATGAGAAAATATACAAAGAGCCGGATGCAAGAGAGATAAGAAATAAAAAGATAATGGTTTCGTAATTATATATGAAGATATTTTTGTGATATAAAATTTTATTATAAAATAGGTGTAAAGAGTATAAATATGAGTTCACATAGTCTCACCCTTCTTTTAACTCTTTTTCCATTTTTTTTTCCTTTCTTTCGATTTTGGCATTTCAGATCACATGATCTAACTTGTCCTACACCATTGATTGCGTATCTCACACAATTCACTTGCAATTTAATTTAAGAGTAATAAAAAAAATTAATGCTTTATATAACGTCGTAAAAGGAGTCTCTAAATGAAGGTAAGGTGGTCCATGGTGATTTCCACTGAGAATGTACAAAGAGAACAAAAAATGACATCATTTTTATTTTCCTGCCTTGGCTTATTTGGGAAAGCGTCAACTGGGCATCATGAATGGCACGGCTTACAGTCATCCAAAGACAAAATACAATAATTGATGCAATTATTCGGTGTCCACATTATTTATCTTGCAGCCGAAGAGTAAGTTGAAAGTAAGACTCGGAACAAACAGGTCTCATGCCCCAACAACGCTCACCATAATCCATAAATATTAAATGACCATATAAGAAAATTTAAGCTGGCAATAATCTGGTGCTCTGTTATATCTTTTGAATGCAAATCTAAAAGCATATAAAACTTAACCACAAAAAAAGCATACTAAAATTCTGAAAGGTGAAAAACAACAGGCAATGGAAAAAACAGAAGCCAGAACTAAAAACTCATGTTTCCTTGGGAGGTCCCTTCTTTGCAGCCTCAGCGGCGGCCTTCTTTGCTTCAATCTCGGCTACCATGGCATCAATTTCAGCTTCATCAAGCTGCTTCAGACCCTTCTCCCTTGTCATCACAGCAACTTCTATGTTTTTGCCCCCACTCTCAACAACCTGACCATATGATGTTGGTATTTTGAAGATTAGGTTTATGAAGATGAAAATATGCAATAGCTTGCTATAGATATACAGCATAATACTGAAGTATTTAACGAGAATAATACAGATGTTCATAATACTTGGTGATAACCATGCCAAGTGACATTCTGAAATATAAGAAAGAGCAAACCTCAAGTAATGCCCGAATTGCAAGCTTTATAGTTTCTTGCCCGGAAGTTTCCTTATAGTTTTTCTCCAGAAACTCCCTCATTGAATTAGAGTTTCTCCCAGTTGCATTAGCTTTCCAAGCAGAAAATGTCCCAGAAGGATCTGTCTGATATAGTGATGGCACGCCAGTGTATGGATCAAAGCCCACAATCAGAGTAGAAAGACCAAATGGTCTCACACCACCGCTTTGTGTGTACTTCTGCTGGAGACCTGCAATGTAACGAGTGATGTACTCAACAGTTACTGGGTCCTCAACAGTCAGCCTGTGGCTCTGACATTCTATTCGAGCCCTGTTTATCAGTACACGAGCATCTGCTTTAAGTCCAGCACAGGCCAATGCAATATGATTATCCAAGCTGACAATCTTCCTCACTGATCTGTATTATAGAAGAGGCAAAACGGTTATGGTAAAGAAAAGCCCAATCTCAGGCAAATATGCACATAATAACATTTCAAAATGTACAGTTTAAGCAACATCTAACCAACAATATATTCCAATATCAATAAAAGAAAGCATTGGTGGAAAGGTTAGGGTTAGACATCTTCATAGGATGTGGTTTTGTATCACCATCAGAGAAAAAGATTTTCCTCCCCTCAATGAAAATTTAAAGGTGCTTTATGTTCGCAATTCAGTATCAATTTCCAGAAATTTAAGATACAATGAAGCAGATATATCTTAGCCACAATGTCATACAAAATACCAAAGCAAGCATAGACTTGTTTATAGATTTATATCAATCATAAAATTACACCCAAAAATCAACTCATATAATTCTACATTTGTACCCATTAACAGTTGATGGACGCAATCAACAGGGCATCTCAGTATTGCTTATTTTTCCAAAAGCAAGAGCGCATAACATGAATCGAACAATGGAGCAACCATAAACTACTTCAAACTAATAGCAATCCAATACTTCAACAAGTCTTTGCACCAGCGTTAAGATCAACAAAATGAATATACTCATTTTGCAGGAAACAAAAGTTCTTAACAATCCAATTCAAATTTCATAGCACGGATGTCAAAATTCCGGAAGGGACCGGTCAATTTTATCAAAAAACCCTAAGATTCAGAAATCACTAAAACCCTAATAATAACCTAATTCGTATTTAAATTTATTAAAAGAAAAACAAATGAAATCTTTTGAAGAGAGAGAGAGAGAGAGAGAGACCTGGAGTCCTGAAGCTTGACAGTGGATTTCTTTTCGACGCCAAGAACGATGGTGTCGGTGCCGCGCACGCCGACGGCGGCGTTGCCTTTGCGTACGGCCTCTAGTGCGTATTCCACTTGGAACAGGTGGCCATCCGGTGAAAATACAGTGATTGCTCGATCGTATCTCGCCATGTCAAATCTCTCTAATTTTCCTCTTCTCGATCGATTTCTGCGTCTCTCTGATTCGAGTTTCTTTTTCTTCTTTCCAGCTTATTAATTATTTCTTATTTTGAGTGTGATTAGTGAGTTTTCTCAACCAACTTAGAGAACAAGTCACTCACTTTTTCTTTTTTCCTCTCTTTTTTTACCTTCAATTATTACTCCCTTTTAGGATTATTACAGAAGTAATGAGAGATCTGTGGATCTTTATTTAGACCAAATTTATCCTTAAATAATAAAAAAAAAGTTTTGATTTTTTTTTTTAATTTTTTCTTGTTGTTGTCCAATGCCTATAACAAAACCCCGTGTACTTATCATGCATTTAATCTCTTTTTGTCTCATATTAAATTGATTTTTCTCCGAAGGCCATAGCTTAATGACATGTTAGTGCTCTTAAATTTATAAAGAGCTCAAAATAAATCTACCTTCCACAAATATTAGTAGAATTAAATATTCCTAGGTGTGTAGCAATATTAATATGTACATGTTTCATCTCTTATTGGCTTAACTATGCAGAATAGGCTCTTTTTGAGCTATTCTATGTAGGTTCCACATAATGTAATAAGAATATAATATTAAATTAATTCCTTCTAAAATTAGTGGGATAAAAATTTTAACCTTTACGCGACTGGAGGCAAAATCAACTGATCTTAAAGACAAATTAAAAAACAAGTCCATTATGTGTCTATAATATAAATCATTTGAAGTATATTATTGGACTGTCAATTTGCCTTGTCAAGTTGTTATTTATTTGTAAATACTATGACGATTGACCCACTTTAATTAAACAAGTTTCTTAAAATAGGATACAAGTATTAGAGATTAATTTTAATTTGAGGGAAACAAGTTGTTTTTGTTATTCTTTTCGTAATGATGTAATGTTTGGTTATATTTGATATATTTATCCCTCCACATAGCGGGGTACAGATTACTTAATTTTGCAAGATTAATGTGTGATCACTAATGCATGGAAATTGAAATAACCAAAAAAAAAAAGATAAAAGTAAGGGAGAAGAGAATCTTGATGAGAGATAAACTGTGGTGTCATTTTCCAATAGATTTACTTTAGATTTAGTTAAAAACATATTAAAGTAACTTGTCCTCCATTTTTCAATAGATTTGGGAATGCAATGAGTGCATATCTAATATCTTCAAGTAGACTAAGAATACACCTTTTCATTTTGCAGTTGTAATATCAATATCAACAATGATGACTTTTCAGGGATTTTTAGTTGTATAATGCTAAAGATTCTCTTAAAAATATACGTTATTACACAAATCAAACAAGTTATTACATGATGTTACATATAGAAATTCATTTGATAAAAAGCCTATTGTATTAACCTCCAAGGAGATTGCATTTAATTTTTGTAAATGCGAAAGAAGAATATGGTGAGGTGGTGTATGAAGAGAAATGTAACGACATTTTGGTTTATTTTATAAATTAATTTTATTATATGAGTACGTGAACTTTTATTAAAACATTCATTTTTGGTGTTAAAATCGTCAATCGCAATAAAAAATATATATTTTTGAAGAGTAAATATGATATTTTAATAAATAAATAATCTTTTTTAACCTAATTTGAAGGTCTTAAATAATCAATTCGTATGTGAAAATGTTACATTTATACTTCAACAGCGTATTTTTATGCCACTATCTTAATATTAGGGGCAAAAGGAAACATTTATCAGTAAAAATCCAACTGATAAAAACTTTTAAAAATGATAGAAGTGTCACTATACCCCCCCCCCCCTCTCTCTCTCTCTCTATATATATATATAACCATGCACTGATATTTGCAATTGATTATGGAATTTATACCCTTCATTAGAGGGTTGTTAAAAATAAAAAATTTACACATTTTTTCTTTAAAAAAGTTGCACAATACATTGTATAATGAATAAACTATTCATAGTGATTTTTTCTTTTCTTTTTGGTTCCTTAGGGTCCAGAATTAAAACAAAGATGCTAACTTATTCACAAGAGAATCACAAAAACAATATATAGTAACTTGAAAAATGGATGAAACTTTTTGTGGAAAGAGGGGAGGAGGGTGTATATATATAGCAGTAGTATAATCATCTATGATAATGTGTTGTACCGTTTATAATTTATAAACATAACTTGTTCATCTTTTTTTTTTTTTTTCTTTTCTTTATCAAAATTTGTTTTGATGACATGGTAAATACTTTAGAGACCGCTATCAGAAACCAAATAAAACAGTCACAGCCAGTTTTTGTTTGTGCAGTGAACATAATCATAAACGAAGCATGACCACTTTTGTCTTAGTATCCCGTACTTTTCATCAAATTATATACAGCCAATATTATTTCCAGCTAAAAAAATGTTAAGACGATTAAGTGAACATAAACAAATAAACAAACCAGACTTTTATATCGTAAGCAAACAACTTACACAAGTCTCCATATCACAATTACAGTACACAAAAACCTTTTACAACAACTCATTAATTATATATAACAACAGTACCTAAGAAGATAATTAGTTAAAAGCACACACAAACCGCAATAACGTCCACTTTCTAATAATGCAGCCATAAATAGAAAGTGGGAATTTGGTTCGAAAGCACAAATTACAACTTACTAATAACAACTAAACATAGCATCATCACAAAGTCCTTGACCCCAAAACATACGCATGCACTTGTTGAGAACTAAGGACATGACTTTGATCTGCAACATTGTTACCCCAGAAGATGCCCTAAGACAACTTGTTTACCTTTCATCTTGAGCTTCTGCTTGCTCATCACATGAGAACTTGTGACTTTTACGAGCAATAGTCTCAACAATGGCGGCAGCCAACAGGTGTTCCTGCGCTGGCTTGTTGAGAAAAGTATCCATGCCAGAATTGAAGCATTCTCGTTCATTATCTGCGGTTACCAGAGCTGTAAATGCAATTATGGGAATGCTTTGACCCGTTTCAGCTTCAGCTTCTAGCTTCCTGATTACTCTTGTTGCTTTACAGCCATCCATGCTGCCCATCTGCTTAGAAATTAATTCAATTAATTGCTTGCTCATGCAATAAAATGAGCAAAATTTAATGTGATATATGCCTAATGTAGAAGGAGAAAAAGATACCATGACTGTACGGTCCCACAAATCCTAACTTAAATGGAGGAGTGAAAATTAGATAAAAAAATTCAGAAAAAAAAAGTTGAATGTATGCATATATTGAGAGAAAGATGTCGGTGCTCATGAGTACTTGGCAGTCCATGAGGATTAAGTCATAGTGAGGGGGATTATGAGTTTCCAAATTGGATCCATGGTGGAGGTTTTGAATTTGATGATTTTTCCCAGCTGCATTGATCATGAGGGTCATGGCTTCAACGGCAGCCTCTCCATCTTTGACTAGAGTAACACCAGCTCCAAGCTTTTTTAGCATTCTGATTCCTATCCTTTGTAGTACTGCTTGATCTTCAACAAGCAAAACGCTTAGGCCTTCCAAAACTTTCTTCTCATCAAGGCCCGTAATATCATCATTCACGGGACAAGAAGAGGAAGAGCCTTCAGCCTGTGGAATGATATTATTGGTGACGGGGACAGGCTCAAACTCAAGGTGAAGCCCATGCTCAAGCTCAAGCTTTTCAGGATGGGATGTTGTTTCAGCTTGCTCTTTGCCAATAGACATATTGTATTTTGTATGCAAAAGAGACCAAAGCTCGTTGTGTGCTTGTAGCTCTGGTTGCTGTGTGAAGAAACTAGCTAGGGCTTTTTGGTATTTAAAGGCAAAGTGAGGAGAGATGAGAATCGGATCCATTAATTTAATTAACCGGGGACACACACATAACAACGGAAAAGCCCGTCTAATCGGGTGATGGTGGTGGGTTCATTTGTATTTTGTCTAGGTTTTTAAAGAATGATTCGAATAAATTTCTATAGGTAAGGGCAAATAATTTCACTCATTTATAGCAAGATTTGTGTACCAATGACAGTGAATTAACATGGGGTGCTTGTGATTTGTGATTGTGTGGTGTGTTAGTGTGTGCGAGCCACAAATCATTTTTAGTGGAGTAATGTACATTGACCATTGGAACCCTTATGAGTGATGGATGAAGAAAGTTTGGGGGGGGGTGGAAGTAGTGAGTGAGAGTTAGAAGTTAGCTCAGAATGTCCAAAAATTACAATAATGATCAAATATTGCGCAAATTTTCTAATTTTCTTTTCTTTTTCTTTTCTTTTTTTTTTTTAAGGCCCGAGCAAATTTGCAAAAGCCTGGCACGAAAATCAAGAGTGCGATTCATCATCATTCAGTGGTATAGTACGCACAAGGTTTGATTGATCATTCAGAATCACATCCTTGATTTTATTGATATCTTCAAAACAAATCACACCAACTCAAAGGGTATCCAATAATATTCTTATCAACTTAAGGTGGCTGAGTTGAAATGAAAGTTGGTCAATGACTTAGCAATTCAATGAGCGGTCAATACTCCAAAATTACTTTACTTTGAATTTGTTCTGAAATGAGGACACCTTGTTTTAATTACTTTGAAAGTGAAAGAAGCCTGTCGTGTGTGTGTGTGTGTGTGTGTGTCTATATATACACGCAACACGTTAAAAAAGTAAAAGGTGAAAGCAAGATATTAATGATCCAGTGAATTACAATAATTTCGTGTTGTAGAGTAAAATCCCCATTATTATTACGTATGTTATTTGATTAATTCATAATTTCATCCCCCATTCAAAAGATAGAATCGAGTCACATTATTCATGAGATTTTATAATTATCTATATAGTTAAGTTCTAATTTAATAATTACTATTATTAATATTTATGCATAGCAGTCTGGTAATATAATCTAAAAAGGAAAAAAGAAAAGAAAAAGCTGGAAATGTAGCGAGAATTTTTTAAAGTACAATGAAAATGTTATGTAGGGCATCAAAAAAATTGATGCAGTGTAATGTTGAGCGGATCTAACATAAAAATGTACAGGATGTAAAATATAAAGATGTTTTAAAGATAGAAAAGGGCATGAGCGTGTGCAATAAATTTGCCTCTGCAATCTTAAAGCAAAGATTGAGAAGATTACCAAATAAAAGAGATTTTGAAAAAGCTGGTCAATAATGACATGTACAATAATGTTAATACGTCCAGTAACAGTGGCACAAATTCAGTTTCATTCTGTGAACTGTCTATTTCAATCTTACAAAAGAGAGAGAGGGGCACAGTCTGTAAATTCATTGTGAGATCTTCAAGAGATTTGATAGAGCTAATTTTTTTTTTTTTCAAAAAACAACGCTTGTTTTCGGGCAAAAATGCCAAAACAAACAATGGTTTCAATTGTTGTCATATATGCAAAGCAAATCTTCTACCAAATACATAATTTTCATTTATATTAGACCCTCTTTGGTATTTATATTAGGCCCTATTTAGTATTAAAATTGGACGTTTATAATTTTTGGTTAAGTATTGATTACTGTAATTTAGAAAATAAGTTAATTAATCCACCACTTATATGATGAAAGACCTATAATATATATATATATATATATATATATATTTGTCAAAATTATAAAAAATATATTTACTAAACACTATTAACTTTTATTTTATATTTATATTTTTTTTACAGCTGTAGCTTTTAATCTCAATATCTTAATACTAAACGTAACCTAGATCTAATAACCATATGAAAAAAAACAAAAAAAGTAAACCGCTGTAATTGCTTTCAGAACTTTTACGACCGAAAATTCTGAAGCATTCAAGTGTTACCAATTGCCAAATTTAATTTAATTACAACAAACATATGTACGAACGCAAATCTTTTGTATGATTTTACTTTAAAAAGAAGTGTTAATTAAACCTTACCCACAATTTTTATTTGTTCTTAAACGCCGCAGCATGGTTTCGTCAACAATGGATCTTCATGGGGCAGAAGAAATTCATATGCACACACAATATTAGACACGACTTTAAACAAAACTTCTCTAGCCATTAGATTAGAAGTTAATAAATGGTCAAGATCAGGTGAGGTGAATCAATAATCATTAAACTTTCTCTCTCTCTCTCTCTCTCTTATTTATTCACGTTTTCTCTCTAACATTATTTACTCCATTTTTTCTTGTCAAAATGTTTTATTTTCTCTGGACATCGTCTTGATCTGCTTCTCTTTCTTTATTGCTCTCATCTTCTCTTCTCATTTCCTCAAAATTAAAGATAGCCACTCAATATGGATTTAAAACATTAATTTTGTGGAGATTGACAAAAGATTATCCAATATTATCGAAAATGCATATTGCAATTTAGCGAATGACTATTAAAGTTGGATTCGGATACAATCCACTTTGTAATCAAGTAGAATTTTGAGGCTGCGTAAGTGTTTAGTTATTTTATGATTACTTTATAGGCTTTACAAGAATGAAACTTTCACTTCTAAATCAAATTTAATGTGTGGTAATGAAAATTTTGATGGAGATGGTTCTTGTTAGGGCCATTAGTTTTATCCTAAACACTAGTCAACAATTACAAGATTAAAAGAGTACAAATTTAAGTGGAGAGTAAATTTTACTATAATTTAAATTTTAAATTTGAGAAGAAATCGAATAGGCAACTAAGGGAGAAAACGTTGTTAAAAAGAGAGAGAGAGAGAGAGAGAAAATAATGATAAAATAGTTAGTAATTAATAAGGAGAAAAGAAATTAAATGAGTTAAAATCTTCCCTTATAATGAATCTTAACCATTCATTATCCAGTAATCTACTGGTCTAAAAATCATGTTTAGAATTGTGTAAAAAATTGTGTCTCTTGAGCCAATCCCATGTGTGTGTGCGCACGTAGATATATAGATGGAAATTTAGAGAATTAGTTATTAAAATTCTTTTTTGGAACAAAAACAAATAATTTATCATGGATATATGAAAAGAATATATAGAAAGATATATGAAAAGAATCCCGAATGCATAACTAATTATAATGATGGATTTGCAAGCTTTTTATCTAGGGACTCCCTCAATGAATTAGATCAGTCAACTTTGATTTTCAAGCAGAAAAAGCATCACAACCAGATTTGAAATAGACCTAGCTCATGATATAAAAAATAATTGGCACAAGAAAAGCCACACCATAAGATTAAAAATCTTCAGCAATGATAAGGATGCAGCCAAAATGATATATGCTTGATATATAAATCCAAGCTAATTGAAAATTTCTGTCACATCTTAGACCTATATGAACAGTTGCATGGAGCTTATTTTTGTGGTAAAGCCATGTTCACAAGTTTGAATGAATCACATGCAATTCAAGAAAAAGCCTGTTCAGCTGGCGAGAAAAAAGGACAACAAGCATCTTTCCTTCTTCAAGTAAGTTTCTGCAATAATTTACAGACAATTCATAATGTGAACAACTATTGCCAGGTTCCACAATTCCATTACTGCAACCAATTTACAAAATTCCTCTCACATCCTTAAAATTAAATTAGAATACTTATGTAATCTATAATAAATAGTTAAGGAATAAATTAATTCTTAACCAAGCATATACAAGAAGTTAATTAGAATTAAGTGTATATTTACTAAAATTTCCAAAATTGGAAAAATAACAAAAAACTAAGATTTACGAAATTGGAAAAATTAAAAAGAACAAATTAAGAAGGGGAATCTTTCATAGAACAAATTAAAGATATCTACACTAGTGGTCTATGTGAAAAGAATGTAAAGTGAATTGTGATCATAGAACAATCGATTTGAAATCTGCAGAAGATTACTAGGAATTGGTGATTAATTGCTCTAACCAAAATTTAAGTTTTCCTTAATCTTCATTTCTTGATGTGATTCGCATGCAAGGCATTTTGGCATGACACACACATAGTCCACAGGCAACTTGGGTTTAGGATGATGTAGATTTTCTTATTTTTGCTTTTGTATATTTGTCCCTTTTTTTTTCGTGTCAGCCTTGCATGGATTTTAATTTGTTTCTGTTTCAATCACGAACACCTTGTTTTCTTTGCTTTTGAGTAACAAATTACACCCTTTTCGGGATTATTAATTTTAAGAAGAAAGAGTTGCCGACTTCTCGTAAGTACCAGATAGCATGATCAATCCCTTTAATCAAATTTTTCATGAAACTCTTGAAGAAAAATAAACATATAATGTTAAGTTTTGAAAATCTCATTACCGAATTCCAGGGATAGAGTCTTGATATTTTTCTTGCCAAAATAACCCCGGCCCATCAAGTAATGAGATTCAGATATATGGAAACTCCTTAATTCATTTTGTGTGTGTGTCAGTGTGTGTGTGTACACGCCTCCTGTTCTCTTGTAAAGAGTGGTCTTACGTTCATTTAATAAGATTAAAAAAAGAAAAAAAACTAGTACTGGAATTTGCAGAAACGATAATTAACCTAAAATTACAGAACATCGGACAACAGCAATAGAAACCCTACTAACTAGTACAGAAGTACAAGCTGAAGAAGAGAGAGCATATATATAAGTGAGTCAAAACCTTCGACGGAGGAGTTGTTGGATAGCATTAGCGACAGGAGCAGGGGAACTAACATGTGGCAAATGTCCATGCGTCGGCAGAAACTCCAGCACAGTCGGGCCACCGAGATGGCGTCGCATATACTCGGCAACCGCTGGCGGGACAGACAGATCAACAGAGCTCTGAATTATACAAACGGGAACCCTAACAAGGCCCAGCACGTGCCTTAGGTCAGCTGCAAACGCTGTTCTTGCGACATGCAAGGCAATGTCAGGCCTCATGCTGAACAAAGTCCTGCTGAATTCTTGGAGAGCCATGTCAGGCACGTCCGCACCAAGTGCCATTGGTACAAAGCCTGCGACCCAGGATTCATAATTGCTCTCCATTCTTCGGAACACTTCTTCCATGTGAGCTGGATCAATACCCCCAATATAATTCCCATCATTCGTGAACCTGATCATGAATTCATTAATTCATTCATTTTAAGTTTAATTAATTTGCTCGTCATATTCATAGATCAGTGTCGTCTCGCAAGCTAATAAATTAGTAGTAAATTAAACGGAAAAAAGAATTAAAATGATCCAGAAATTAATTAAATAAAACAATTATACATACCTTGGAGAACCGCCAATGAGAATGAGTCTTGAGAAAAGGTTGGGACGGTGAATGGCGGCTAAGAGACCAATCATAGCCGATACTGAATGACCAACAAAGGCGCAACGATCAATTTCAAGGGCGTCGAGAAAGCTGAGCAAGTCATCAACGTAACCATCAAGAGTGGCGTATCTTTGGAAATCATAATTTGTTGGGTCGCAGCTTCCTGAGCACATTAGGTCAAAGCTGATTACACGATAAGCACGGGTGAAACTAGGGATAACGCGACTCCATACGGATTGGTCAGACCCAAATCCGTGGGAAAACACGATGATTGACTGCCCTTGACCTACTACTCGAACATTTAGTGCTTCCAAGAGAAATTCGCCACGGTTATTGTAGTTGGCCATTTTAATAGCAAATTTATTAAAATTAATTTATGAGTGAACGAAATTAATATTGAAAATATATTACTTGATTAGAAAGAAATTAATATTGATTGTTGGTGCAAGTTTGGATATATCTCAAGGCCTTGCTTATATATATAGAAGATGCAAGAGCGCGGTCTGGTGTCTTACAGGATCTAGGGTTTTGATTGGGCTGTGTCGATGCTAATTGACACTCATGTCTGTGTAGTTTAATTGACAAAGGAATAATGTTTTCTATATTCGTATGAGCTTTTTCTAAGTAAATACAGATATATTATTTGTTGTTAACTAAAGGACATGAATTAAGTAGAGAAAAAATTATATGCACCCCACCGTTAAATCCCACTTCAACCACACAATAATAAATTTGTGGGTAAATTTATTATTAATTTAAAATTTAGGTAATTTTGCTATTAGTTTAGTTTTTATTTATTCTTGTATAGTATATAGAAATTTATGCGATCAAGAGGACAAACACATGTCGTTGGGCAACAATTAATTAATATGTTCTCTTAGGAGGGAATATTTATTCGGCATAAATATTGGCATGATGAGAGAGTTTTGAATTTCTCTTTGTGTTATATCTTATTAGATTTTTGTCATGCGTGTTTCTACATTATCATAGATGATTAAAATATACACGTGAAAGAATGAATTTTGATTTCAAGCAAAATATAAAATTTCAATTTGGTGATTTTGGATAAAATGATACAACTAATTAAATTATGACCATAGACACTATTATAAATATGCATTTAACATGTATTTGTAAAAAACTTAAAAACGCATCTTATATCGACGCGAAATCCAACCCTTCAAAGAATTTTACGTAAGTGGTGCATGCAACTTAAACGCCCAATTTTCTTTCTCACAGATGGCTTGAAGATTGGTCCCGTAATGCTAGTGGCTTCTTACACTATTATGGCCCTCTGGAGGTTTCATTCATATGATTTGTAACTTTATCAGGTCATATTTTCCTTAGGACCTTCTTATGATTTGTGGGCTTCTCATGCGTAAAATAAAATACACATGAAATTGATGATTAATGATTAATGATTAATGATTAATACACATGAATGATCGGTGAATAATTGATGATAATATTGGAGGTAAATATTTTCTAAGTCCTAGTTTTTAAGCCGATCACTTAATTAGTTAGTCTATATATTTTTAAAGATTAATCAAAATGTTTATGTTGTATATTTGTTTGTATTAAAAGTTTCTTAATTATTTTTCTTTTTCATTAGATGCACTTTTATAACTATTAAGTTGTAAAATATAAAACATTATTTTATCATTATTGACTAATGGGGTTGAATGAAACGAAAGGAGAAGTAAAAGGTTGGGGGTTTGTATTGTTCTTGAAATCTTTTGGATTAACTGTGGTATTTATTCGTAGGTACTTTAATGCTTTATATTTATCGGTGTATAGTCCCAATTTGGAAACGTCAAAAGAAATTTGGGCTAAACGGTGGCAAACTAACCAATCAAAGAAGATATATATTTGTATTATGCAATTCAAGCTTCTGGTAATTAATATTCAGTGATTAGTTTGCATAAATAATGAGATTAATATTCAAACACTATCCAATGGTCAGTGATGAGCTATTCTGTGAACTTCGTGGTAGTTTGTACTTTTTCCAAATTTGCTTCGACTGAAAATGGCCACCATTATTATTCGCTTTGCACATTCTCAGCTAAGTTCTATATTCGTGTACTTAGCATCAATAATTTGCGTAAGATACATATTACTCGTGACGTAGAGCATCATGTAAGTCCAACGCCATCAATATTCGGCAAGTTGTTCACGTGGATGAAGATAGAAAAACTAATTTTGGCCAAACATTTTTTTTTCATATATATTTAAAAAGAGTTAAATGCTTCAACCAACTTGCAACCATCCAGTCGCTAACTGTGCAATTTATTTTTACTGGTGTTTTCCATTTCAATTTTAACGGATAATTACATCTCCCCTTTCAGTTTGGCAAAAGTACGTTTTCTTTTCAACTCTTAAAGATAGACTTCTATTAGTGACAAATATTCATTAGCGTTAAGAATTTGTTAATTAGATGATAAAATTGTGAAAGTAGCATCTACATTGGTCATTTGCAAAAATTTATAGTGGTGTTATATATATATATATATATATATATATAATCATTTTTAGGTGTGGACACCTGCAATTTTCTTAATACTGATAAGCTCTTAAACTACTAAATACATAATTAATATTCTCAAGTGCCCACGCTAGTAATTGTTATTTTTTTAATACGAACACGCTTTTAAATTGTGCGGTTTAAGAGAGTTAAAAATTACCTCTTGTTTGCGGCTGATTTTGGGTCAATGAATAAAAAACCACAAAACCAACCCAAGAGCAATAAATTTATATTTTTGTCGGGGAGCGGGGTACCTCGCTTGTTCGGCACGTGCGGGCTGTTTGGGCTTTTTGTGGAGTGGAGGAGGATTGAGATGACGGAGGATATGGAGGGGGTCTGACTTTAGGTGTAGAGGGCTGGTGAAACTCGCCTTAAACCTGCGAAACAACCAAACAAAAGTCAGAGGTGGAGCCGGGGGTGGCCGGCGACCACACTCCGACGCTCAAGTCAGAGTTGGGTTATCTCAGGTTAGAGAGCTTGCAAGCTCTCGGTAATGGAGATTTTGAGGTTGAAGAAACCCTCGTTTCTTTTTTGTGGTGAGTGTGTTCACTTGCCTGATAAAAATCGAACCTGAGTATTTATATGGTGTACCCCGGTCGCCGTGCCACCTGGAGCTATTTTAGTGGCGTTTCCTGCTGTCATGTCAGGAATATTCTTATTTTCATGTGTATGGCGGCTTAGGCGTTTCAAAAATATGTGTGGAGAGCAAGTTTGTGGCGTATTCACGTGTTGGGCATAGTGGAGTGGTCCCGCGTACCTCTGCAATTCCGTTGTAATTTTGCAGGCGTAGCAGGAAAAGCTGGTGGTCCCAACTGTCACAATATCACACTTTTGGCGGATTCGCTGGCGTGACAGGCGGCTGTCTCCTCTTTTGTAGCACGAGATTTCCTCACCGATTCCTTACTTTTTGACACGTGTTCAGCCGATCTTTTTGAGATTTGGAGCCCATCTATCTCTTGATATTTTACGAACATTTTTCCTCACCTTTTTTTCCTTGCTCGGTGTACCCCAGGTACTGAGTTTTGTGGGGTAGGTCAGGTACCCCGGGTGCCGAACTAATGGTGTAGGTCGGGTACCTCGGGTACCGAGTTTATAGTGTAAGTCGAGTATCTCAGGTGCTGAGTTTATTATGTAGGCTGAGTATCTTGGGTACCGAGCTAATGGTGTCGGTCGAGTACCTCGGGTACCGAGTTTATAGTGTAGGCCGGGTATCTCGAGCACTGAGTTTATAGTATAGGTCGGTTACCTCGGGTATCGAGTTTATAGTGTAAGTCGGGTATCTCGGGTACCGAGTTTATAATGTAGGTCGGGTATCTTGAGTACCGAGTTTATAGTGTAGGTCTGGTATCTCGAGTATCCCGAATACCGAATTTTATGGGGTAGGTTGGGTACCCCGGAGGATAACTAATAATTACATAACCTTTGCATCGACACGTGGCGCTTCATTTTCAATACTCTATTTATCCCCAAACACCTCTCTTAAACTATATGATTTAGAAAAGTATCTGCATGAAAAAAATAAAAATAAAAGTGTCTGCTCTATAGAAGAACTATATATATGTGTGTGTGAATACACACACATTCATTATTATTGGGTCATTATATATCAAGTTAATTTTTTTTTGGATCATACAATTTCTCTAAGATGGTATCACAGCGAATATCTCAAATCTTAGTGCAATTTAATTGAAGAGAAAATTAAATTAAATAGCCCAGAATCAGAATCCTATTGCAACCAAAGAGTTACGTAAGTGGATTGAATTAGTTAATTAATTAATAGTAGCTATTTCCTGAAATTCTCGAAGCATTAATTACCCAACATACATTTCTTTGATACTTGAAGAGATATATATTTAATTAATTAAATACCCTTTTAGGTTAGGTCTCGTTTTTATTTTATTTTTACTTTGGTTGTTTCTGAAAAAGGATGGTTAGGTCTCGTTAAGATGAAGAGAGTGGTGATGATGATGTTTATGTAAGAAATTAAAACACAGTGAGTCAAACAAATAAAACCAGTAGGCAAATTAATTGAAGCAACACTGGAAATTACAACTGAAAACAGCAGTGAAAAGAAAAATCAAAACAGAAAAAATGAAACTCGAGGCCTGCACAGAACAATTTCCTTAAACAGATTTACTACCTACTGAAGTGTTTTAGGTCTTTTGGTAGATGTTTCCCAGGATACAACGGGCACGAATTTTCGGTCAAGTACAAACAAGTAATTCCGGCGAACCAGAACAGTGGCAAACTCGATTAGAAAAAAACAGATGAAAGGAGGAAAGGGAAAAATTGCAAGTGCTCTATGTGCTGGTTTTTTTGTTCGTTTAAAAAAAAAAAAGGGAAGGTGCCTTTTTATACTCATGTGGGTAGGTAACAGCAGCAAAAGAATTGAATTTCGAAATTCAATATGAGCAATTTAATTGCTGTAACAGCCAAAAATAATTGTAAAGTTGTTACAAATCTTTTGAATTCAAAGAGGTGTGAAACTGTTACAAAAAAAATTCAAAACGTGCCATGCAAGCTTGGATAATTTTGGGCTGACATTCGCGTGCGCACCCGAGTTCAACCAAATCGGTTTTGAATTTGTAACCCCCCGCGTACGCACGTGTGGAGAGAGCCTCTATCCTTATTCATGCATGGTTAAGTGTTTATATATAAACACTAATCCCTTGGCTTCTTTTTCCCATGTGAGATAAGTCTCATTTCCTTTCAAATTTCCAACTTCAAAGGTAAACTTTGAGAGACAATTTCTCATTCACTCAAGCACCATTTTGAGAAAATAAAATTATTCTTTTGAAGTATTAACGGAATAGAATCCGAACCTCACAAGATTTCTCACTTTTGTTAAGTGCAACCAACTCAAAATGTGCCTTAAAATAACATATATACATGCTATTTTTTCAACAGTTTAGTCACGGGTAAATATAGTCTATGCGAATATAATGGACTCTAGCTCTGAAAAGTTGCAAAAGTGAAGAAGCACAGAATTTAGCTGAGAATGTTGATAATGGCTTGCCGTTTTCTTTTTCACTGTCCATGCAAAATTTGGAAAAAAAAAAAAAAAAAAGCTCAAACATGGCACGAACTCCGAGCCACTGCGGACTTATTCACATCCTAAACATAAAATTTCAATTTGATTTATTTTTCTTGTAATCTAATCTCTGCCTAATTAGTTGAGTTGTACATTTAAACTGGTAGGACAATATTCCTAATATTGTTATAAATGATGCTGACATTGTAACAAAATCAATCACAACACGGAAGAGCAAAACGAAAGAAAGAATGGACTCCAAAATGAATTTTGGGAAGAAGCAAGTTTCTCCAAAGGGAAGAAAGACAAATCCTCCTCCTTCGAGAGTAAGAGTAATCGAGTAGTCTTTGAAATGGGTAATGAGGAAGGGGAGATTTCGGTGGGTTTTGAAACCGGCTGGGGCAGCAAACTGTTTCTTGGTTCCACAACTCCGAAGCCGACGGTGGTGGGTCATGGTGCTGGCCGTTGCAGCCACTCTTCTGCTGATAATGGTGGCTCACTGCAGAGGCCATTGCCTTACGGTGGCACTGGTGCCCATGGGCGTGGGGGACCAGGACTTGTTGGCCTTCAATACTTGGCTAGACCATCCATGTCCATGCGGGTCTCCTCTCCTGGAAGAATTTTTCAGAAGCCACTTTCAGCTCCTGCTTCTGCTTCTGTCGACATTGAGAGGCCTTATTTCTTTTTGCGCAATCTGGAGTAGGAAGTTTGAGACTGGTGATGACATTTTCATGTTACAGGAGATGCACTTCTCACTCTCTTCGTTCAACACTTTAATGTGTGTGCGTGTGTTTTAATTTTTCTGTTACGAAGGAATTTGATGAAACAAAGACATGCTTTCTCAAATTATGAATTTTAGAGGGTTTCTTTGACGGGTTTTGACTTCTAATTTACTTAGTAAAAGGTCCACTAATATTATCCGCATAAAAAGGAAAAAAAAAATAGTTGATTTCTTGGTGCTTGAAATATTTTATGTACCCTTATAAAAAAATAAACACACACGTATACTTCTATTTATTTCTTTGTTTTATTTAATTTCTCGGGGAATGCTTAAAAATTTTCAATAGTGGAAATTATTCCTCGAGATTAATTTTATTGCTCTGACGAATGTTGACTTTTATGGAAATTATTCCTCGAGATTAATTGTTGTGGGAATTTAATTTTGTTTTCTATTTTTAGCACATAATGCTAACGGGCACAAGCCCCTAATTATAAGTAAAACTTTCAATTTCGACTCATCAATAACATATATTAATTTCACAATTCATTAATGGAGTTCTTTTTTTTAAAAAAAAAAAATTTCCCCAGGGATGATTATGCTTTTTGCACCCTAGAATGCAGGGCAGTACAGATAGACTTTTTTGAGAAAAGAGACTCGATGAGCCGTCGTTGGAAGAAGGAACGACAAAGAGCAGCCGCTAAATCCACCACTGCTTATAGCAGGGGTCAATCATCATGATATATGTAGTAAATAATTTCTTGTAGGTGCATGCAAGAAATTATCTTCTGTCTTATGTTAAAGCTGTAGTGCTTAATTATTTGAACCCTGTTTTATTTTTTATGTCAGTCTGCACTGTTGAAGAACATGATGAACATGCACTATATGTATGAAGTTTGCACTCTTTAACTACTTCTATATATGTTCAATGTTCCTTCTGTTTGTGATCTGTTAATTTGTACTACAAGGTTTATTTTCTCATCAATTTGTCTTTAATTACATATAAATGAGTGAGTTCAATGAATTGTGGGGGATGGGCAGCGTGTTATTCTTTGCTGGAATTTTTGTGTGTGGCATTTGATGGTGTTATTTTCAATAGAATGAGTGAAGGAGATGCCATCATTTTTCTGATGAAAAGTTATAGAACTTTTTTAGTTTCTCTTTTGGGTAAACTCGATGTATTGTTTTTTACTCGACCAGAATACCTACACCAAAAAATTGTAGTTGGGAAGATAGTTTTGAGCTACACCTTCTTGCCTCAAGCAATAACTGGCAACCACGAACACTCCAGAATGTTTGCGTTCATAGTGAACAATTAGAGAAACACTAGAGATTTTTGCAGTGTTAATCCTCCAACGTTCAATTCAGTTTATTAATAAAATGAATATATAAGTATCTACCTTTGAGTTTATTAATAAAATGAATATATAAGTATCTAACCTCAGTTAACTTACTTTTACTGAAAAACTTTTCACAAATAGGACGGAAAATTAAGAAGAAAAAGAAGAAAAAGAATAAACTTTTGTTACTATTTTTTCCCTAGGAAGAGAGTTTGTGGAATAGAGAGAGAAAGATAAACATACCAATTTGAATTTTTCGGAGGCCCTTATAAAGGTTAGAGACCTATGACTCTTAAATTGGGAGATGAACGTTAGTGAATCAAGTTAGTGCCCTGATTTTTCAGAGAGGATACGTAAGTTGATCTCTAAGAGTGCGTTTGGGATTGAGGTTGGGCAGCATTAAAGTGTTTGGTAAACACTAGCTGTTGTAGCTTGAAATCTATGTTGATGTGATTTTTCACTTGCATAATAGAAAATTTATTATATCTTTAATAATTTTGTCAAAATTATTATTTAAAATTTATATTTACTACATATTATTAATTTTTATTTTATAGTTACAACTTTTTTTACATTATAGTTTAAAAGTTTTAGCATCTTAATTTCAAACAGGACTTAAGTCCGACCGAATTTTTAGATTGACTTGGATTAGATCTCTTCTAGTAGGATCCCTCCTCAAGAAATCATCTGCTCGCAACTCCGTAATTTAAGGAAGTTTAGTCACTTTGCGAGTGCGAATTGAATCTACTTCGAGCGGACTTCTTGCTGCTGTCTACATTTAATATTGAGGGGATCTCAATTTGCACGGAGAAGCATCTATTCCCACTCCCTCCTTATCCATCACACATAGGGATGGCAAATTTTTCTGGACCCGGCCTGAACCCGGATGATCTGGTCCAGGTTCAACCCGATCCGGATGTATAAAAATACAGAATCTGGAACCCATTTTACAAACCCGCACATGTCCGGGTCCAGGTCCGGTTTTAGGCGAACCTGTATGTCCGGAATTCGGACCCGGAAATTTATTAATTTTAATATTAAATTTTAAAAAATATTTTTAATATAAATAGGAAAAAAAAAAGAACCCAAAGGTGCCTTAGGGCTTAATTCATTTACACTTTCACAGCTGCATCAACACATTTCCTCTCTCTCTTCAGCTCATCTTCATCAAATCAAATCAAAACATCGTCGTCGTCACACTCACTTGCCCACCTTTGCGGCTGTTCATCATCATCATCAGCAGCTCGTCTTGCCCACCTTCGCGTCGCGGCTGTTCCTACATGGTTCGAACCAAGCTAATTTGTATTTGGTTTGTTTAGGCCATGGATTTGTATTTAATTTGCTGAAATCCTAGATTTGTATTTCCATTTGATTTTTCAGTTGATTTGTCATTTGATTTGTATGGACTTGTTTATTTTTCGGCTTCTGCTGCGGTAGCAATTGGTGCAGTAGACGTGACTGTGACTGTGGCTTGGCGTGGTGCTGAGTACCGTCTGGTGGTAGGTGGGGGAACTTGTGAAATGTAAGTTATGCAACCCAAGAGGAGGGGTGAATTGAGATTTTAAAATTTATGCAATACAATTCGCACAACAATTTAATCTATTGCCTTAATCAAATGAAAACAATAAATTCAATCAAGCACAATATTAAAAGAGTAAGGGAAGAGAAAACAAACACAAGGATTTTTACGTGGTTCGGCTATCCCCGCCTACGTCCACGCCTCCAAGCTCACCCGGCTTGAGGATTTCATTATCCAAGCCTCCCAAGGCTTCAAATGTTTACAATTGACTTCCAAGGTGTCAATGGACCTTTACAACAAGAGATTATATCCCTACTCTCTTCACCTCAAGTGTTTCCCACACTTGTACACTCACAATTTGATGAGAAAAGAAAATCACAACAATGGAACTCTCTTTAAGAGTGAATAAACAAATTATAGCTCAATGATGATTCAACAAATGATGATTTACGAAATGGAAGCTCAATATATGTTATATGATCTTGGTTTTTCTTGTATTAGTGCTTAAAATGAAGTTTGAGTTGAGTTTTTATAATGAAAGCCCGAAAACTAGCCGTTCTAGGCAAATTCCCGCGCCCAAGCGGTTAGCCACTTGATTATCCGGCTAGCCGCTCAGGAACAGTGATATTACCGTTATTTTTGAATTTTGCTACAGTAATATTATTCACTGAAATTACACTTTGGCCCAAAACTTTATATCATTATATTATGGCCCAAAAAGTCATAAAACTTTGTAAATATGTCCAATTTCAGAACTTCCTAAGAATAATTGTCTTTCCTAAACTTTCTAAAATTATGATATGGCCCCAAAGATTTTATTATTTAGCACAAAGGTCCTTTTCAACATAATACTCATATTTTTCAAAGTTCTCAAAACCTTTCACTTTAGTCCAAAATATTCATAAATTATAGTATGGCCCAAAACATTTCCAATGTTTGTAAAAACGTCCAACTCCGAAATTTATACTTATTAAAATCAAAGATTTCAAATCTTAGCATTTAAGTCCAAATTACTTAAATCCACAAAATACTTTACTTTATAAAAATAAAACCTTTTAGTTTATGAAAAGTATTTAATTAAATTAATCTCTTGAGCTTTTCAAATGCTAAATCATGCATCAATTAAATCATACTGGCTTTACAAGAATTTATCGCACTAATTTGTTTGTTGAGCTCTAAACTATATTCTTGATGTCGCCGTTGTCCGTTGAGTGTCTTCAATCTTGGTTTCACTTGATTCACTTGCATAAATATTATCCTTAAAAAACTAATGAAAATGTGAAATACAATATTTATTATTTTTACTTAAGACACATGTTTGTTATCATCAAAATTACATTATGTGTACCCCTTTAGGCTAACAACTTGCAGTGTGGGGTTTGATGCCCAAAGAGGTTTCCAAAAATTACCTCAATGCATACAGAGTACATAAGCTATAGTGTCGTGCCTGAGGGGCAGGCATAAACTGAATATGAACCAAACTGAATTATATGATTGGGTTCGATTCATGAAATTTAATTTTTTTTCTTTTATATTACTTAAATTTTTAGTTTTTTTTTAATTAGATTCATCAATCCGGGTTGGAAACCTGCAATCCGTAAACCTGGATTTTCCGGGTTGAACCCGGACCGGACCCGGAATGAAAAAATGCGGGTTATGTCTGGGTCCGGTACAGAAAAATATTCGTCCGGGTGCGGATCCTGAAAGGCTGAACCCGGACCCGGACCCGAATTTTTCCATCCCTAACCACACACTCCTAATATTTTATATTTTATAATAAACATGACACAATGAAAAAAAAAATTATTTTATTGGAGGAGAGTCTAAAAAAATACTAAAATCACCTTTTTGTTTTTTTTTTTCAATTTTGAGAAATGATACATAAAATTAATAAATATAATGGTGAGAACAAATCCTCTGTAAATGGTTTAAAAAATATTTTGCACACGTAGCAATCAAAATCATTTCTTATGGAGTATTCAGTTTAGAAACCGAGGTTTTTTAATTCAATATTTAAGATTACATTAAGCACGTACAATCCTATATTAAGTCCTGTTTCGTCAATATACTTTGGAATATTGACCTCCCATTGATTGGGTTTTTTTGGTTGATGTTACATATGATGAAGATCAAACTAATTAATAGTTTTGTTTTCTAAAAATATTTCCCTGATTTATTTAGTTTAGCTTGTAATTAAGTCAACGATAAAACTGTCATAATATTGTGGTTTATTTTAAGATAAACTATGCATAGTAATTAGTTCCACAACATCATCAAATGAGAACACCAAACTCACATACACTTTTAAGTTTCGCAACAGCGGCCAAAAAAGGGCAATTAGAGTAGCAGTTTCACGACAGTAATGAAAGCTGAAATTAGACATATTCCTAGGACATTAGTGTTGCATGCATTTTAAAATTTTTCCGGGGATATGGCTACCTCCAAATTGCCTACCTTGTAGTCCCTGTAGCTTCTGAGGGCATGTTCTTGGTGAGTCTAAGAATGGTTGATACCATTCGTTCTGAGTCAATTGGCTTTGTTAGATACGCATTCATCCCCACCCCCAAGCATTTTTTCTCATCCGCATTCATTGCATGAGCCGTTAGTGCAACAATAGGAATATTGCGCGCACCGTGTTCTGATTCCGATTTCCTGATTTCTATTGTTGCTTCGTAACCATCCATCTTCGGCATCTGATTTGTCACACAGACGTTAAACACGTTAAAGAATTTTGTTGAATTAATTAATGTACGCGTTCGATGTTAGCAAAATGATACCAAGGAGTGAGACTTGATTGCTTACTTGGCAGTCCATTAAGATCAAGTCAAATCGAGGGGTATCAGGAGTTTCTGATGGAGATCCTTGCAGGAGAGATCTCCTTCTGCAACTTTCTGCTGCAAGCATTCTGTTCAGAGCTTCCACTGCCTGCAGTCCATCTGGCACGACATTAACCGTTGCTCCAACCTTTTCTAATATTTTGCATGCCACTATCTGGATCAATGGTGTGTCTTCAGCTAGCAGTATCCTTAGGCCTTCAAGAATTCTCTTTTGATTACAGGAATTTTTCGAAGATGAACAAGGTTGATCTCGACGACTGCTACCAATCTGATGCCGTTCCCTGCATTTAGAAGTTTAACATTCAAGTTTAATTTGCAGCAATGAAATTGCTTGTTTATTGTCGACAAGCAATATACGTATATAGTATCTCATGTGTCATATTCTAACCTGAACATGGTGTGAATTAGATCTTCTCTTCTGGAACTGCTTTCCCCTGGACATATACTACTGAACTCAAATGAACACTTCCTGAACGTCTGGTGCTTTGATGCACTATAACTTGCAATGCTTCCCCTAATTTCCTCCCCATTGCCTAATGCGATTAAAGAGACAGATCCATAAGAATTAACTAAGCTGCAGGTACCTCTAGTGGAATTAATTATTTTCAAGACATTCTTAGGAATTACATACCTTCATTTGTTGTACTTGAAATTCTATTTTGCATTCCAAGAATTTTCCCCCTCACGGCAGTTTCCAAAATTTGAATCATCTTTCCTTTATAGAGCGGTTTGGTAACCACTATATTCTGTCCTTCCCTGCTAAGCTCTGTCTTTATAGGAGATGTGGTTTGATGGTTTACTACCCATGCAAACATCGCTTTCCGGTGGAATATGTCAAGGGAGTTTAGCTGTTCCCTCCATAAGTCTGAACTTAAGTCTAGTAGTGCTATATCAATCACTACAACATAAACTGGGTCAATCAAGGCTTTGATGTTAGTCATCTCAGCTTTCAAAGGTTCCCTTGATGAATATGGAGCATCAAAACCATTACTAGAGACTGGACTGATAGGATCAAGGAGTTCCCGGAGAATCTGAGTTAGCTCATGCCACTCAGATGTTTCCAAAGTGGACACTTTTTTCTTGCGTAACCATTGGGAAATGATCATTCTTTCCATACTACCAACTGTTGCAAGCACCACCTACATTGACATGATAATGTGTGAGCTTTTACCCACGTGACGTGTTTTATGTTCCAAAGGATGTAATTTTGCTCACCACAGTGTTTGGAAAATCAGCATCATAAATCTGCTTTGATTCTGAAGACGCGCCCAGGAGCAGGTATAGTTGCATCAGAGTTCCTGGGCTGTTCTTCTTGACAACTTTGATTTCTCCACCCATCTTGTTCACCTGTCGTAACCCGGATGATTCAAAGATGAAAGTGATTTCAAAACCAAACCTAGCGGATTAAATAAACCTTTAAAAAAAAAATTCTACTTTCATATTGGTGTACCCACCAGGGTTCGCACAATGGATAGCCCAAGGCCAGTCCCACCATGCCTGGAAAAATGCAAAACGCTTTAGACAAAAATTCTGAAAGTCTCAAGACTTTAATTGTTCCATGAATTGCTTAATATTCATATGCTTTTGATGAATAAATTTTGTTAATCTATGCGATTAAGTGTCAATTTAAATTTGTATTTGAAGAATCCATGACAGGATAAACTACTTACTTTCGGGTCGTTGAGGGATCGCCTTGCTCAAAGCTTTCAAATACTGTTTCCCATTTGCTCTGATCAATCCCTATACAGCATAAGAAACAGGCATGTAGTAATCATTCAGATGTGGCATACTTCTTTACCAATGCAGACAGGAATTTTTAATTTGGTTTCAGACATTTGAAATTCGTACCACAGCCTGTGTCATCGACTTCAAAGCAAAGTGCTAATTTGTTATCCTCCCGAAAATTCATCGCGTTGTTCGCCTGTTGCTTCAATTTTGTCCTAAATGCACGCCCAAATTTCTTGCGATCAGTAGGAAACTCTGCGGTGTTTTTAGAAGTGTCCAAATTCTCACACCATCCACGGATAATAATGTGCCCCGCTGCAAGACATTTGAAACAATTTTCTATAAGAGCTAACTCTAATCACGCGACCACTACCACAAAATTTATCAAAAATGGGACTGTTATATCAGTCTGCATGAAGTATCGCCACACTCGAACTAGCAAACTTGGCTGTGTGATTGCTGCACTTACATGATGTGAACTTGATAGAGTTGTTAATAAGATTTGAAAATATCTGAAAGACTCTACCAGGGTCCCCCCGAACATTTCGTGGAATGTTATCTAAAAGGAAACAAAGATTTGTAATCATACGTCAGAATATGATATAGCCAGAAATATATATTAGTAGGAAAAAAATGAAGTTGTACCTGAAAGGTCTAATACGGTCTCCACATTATGATTACTGCACTGCACAGAGAACATGTCGACCAGTTCTTCGAGCTCCTTTTGCAAGTCAAACTCTGTATTTTCCAACTCCATTTTTCCTGATTCAACCTGTCCAGTGTTCAGAGAAATTAGTAGGAAAATGATTACTGATTCGGAACGTAATGTTTTGAACATACCTGTATTGACTTGTAATGTAACTGACCTTGCTGAGATCCAATATGCGATTAAGAAGTCGGAGTAAAGCATAAGAGCTTTTTTTAATATGGCAGACAGTGGAGTATTGTTCATTGGTTAATTGATCATCGGATTTAAGAATTTCCAGTAGCCCGATTATAGCAGCCATTGGTGTCCTCAATTCATGACTGCAACGCAACAAAAAGGCAATTTACTTCTGACAGGCAGCACAGCAAGTGTAAAAACCAATCATTGTGGTTGAGTGAAGATAGTTGCCGGCCTAAATTGGAATGATTTCTCTTTTAAATTATTCACGGTTTCTGATTTATCTTTTGCATATGCCGTCATGAATCCTTTAATGACCTAGTATGTACTGTGTTATAGTACTTTCGATATTGTGGGAATACTGACCTCATATTTGCTAGAAATTGGCTTTTGTAGTTGTTTGAGGCCTCTGCTTTTCGTCTTGCATCAAGATGGCTTATCAGTTCTGCTCTTAGTTTCATTTCCTTTGATACTCCATTTGTCAAAATCAAAATGCAAATACATCCGATGACCAGGATACATACAGATGCAGATATCAGTATAATCAAAGTTTTGTAGGCTCTCTCATCTGCTTTTCCCATTATGTATTCTCTTGGAATGATAATGACACCAACCTGCAGACAGTGTGAATCAAATCAATATCTTGTGACGCTTGTAATGGCAATAAATGCAATATTGGTATAAGCAATCACACAAGAAATTCAGGCACACAACAGAATTATGTAACAAAAAGATTGCGTCTTCTACATTGTCGAAACTTACAATAGGTAGTCTCTTTAGATTTAGAAAAAATGTGTCCATGTAATATTGCTTGTGGCCAAGCTTGGCGTTCTGTACATGAATCACATGACCTGGGGGAACCTTGCTTCCGTATTCACTCTGTAGCCATTGAGCTCCCATTTGTATTACAGGATTATCAGAGTCAACAGCCTTCACAAGATTTGGTCCCGTTGATGAATTTGTTAAAAGAGGAGCATTTGTGGAAGTCGCTAGCAAGTAACCCTCTTGAGAGGTCAAATATATGTGCCCACTATGTACTTCAACAAGTTCTTTCATCAGCTGGCCTACACTAGAAAGTGCGGTAGTGACACCCACAACAGCCACAATACTTTTATTGGAAGTGGTTGGGTCCCAAACTGGCAATGCTGCTGAAAGCAATGGCGAATTAGTAAACTTGCTTACTGCTACATGCCATGAAGCCACTCCATCAGGTACTTGAGATATTCCTGCAATATTAATTAGATCGTCCGGTGGGATGGGGCTTGCCTTTCCTATCTTCTCACCAGTGATGGGATCAAGTGGTTCCCGGTACCAAATGGCGGATATATTACCCTTTATGGATTGATCATTCCACCCTTCTCGCGAAGAGATCAAATTGGAATCATATGGGCCGCTGGTACCAATTGAATAGTTAGAAAGATCTGAGTAAATGTAGAACGTGTTGTTACTCCTGTGATCTCTATGGAATGCCTGGACAAAACCATTTTTGTAGTTTATAGTTATGGCATTCAGGGCTTTGCGACTCGCAAACATTGCCCAGGTTACATCCCTCATCACTTCATACAGCTAACAAGAATTGACAGAGAAATTCTGAAGTTAATAGTTAATTTTGCCAGGTGTCAACAACATTCGCAATAATCACATTGCAAGAACTAAATCAAAAACTTAATTCTTTACCTGGATTTGTTCTGCTTGAGTAGCAGGCTTGTTGTACCGCTTAATTACATATTCTGAAAGCTTAACCTGGGCAGCCGTTATCTCAGCAGTGGAATTCACAATGTTCCACATGCGCAATAAAGGACGTTGTAGAAGTTCATAACGAAGGCCATATGCCAAAGTATCCAGTGATTTTGTTGTGTAGACCCTTGTAAAATGCCATGTCAGTACAGTTAGCAGTCCAATCAGAATGGCCAGCATGATCTGCACTAAGCGATTTTCAGAAGTAACCAGTAAATCAAACCAAAACAGAGCAATAGACCAATACTTTCTCTCTACCAACATATACACCATTAAAATGACAAAAATAGAAATTCTCCTTCCGTTGAAATGTGAAAAATCATATAACTGAGTTTTTGCAAATGGAAAACAATTAAATTCCATTAATTTTTTATGCTGTTGCAGAGTACATTGATCTCTTCCATTGGAAAGTCTGTTATGTAGTTTTTCTATCACAACTTACAATGAGCTAATGACCGAACAGAATTCGCACGGAGCTCTCAAAACTGTCAGTATACTGTTCCAGAAATGAATATGAAAAAATTTGAAAACGAGAGCTCTTTTTTTTCAGCGGCAAGTGGACTATAATTCATACTAAAGCCACGGTTACAATGGCTAGCCTGTTATGTAATCCATTGCAGTTTGAGAATGTTAAAGAATACAGAAACCAAACTTTCATCCATTATGCTACCGAAATTTTTCATGTTCAAGCTAGTGAAAATTTCAACACGATTGAAAGTTTCTAGCAACACCCCAAAGAGAGACAATGAACGAAGCAGAAACCATATCATCTTAAGTCATTTTCCAAAGCTAAAATGATTTGTCTGTCAAATTGAAGTTTGAGCATGCTGCAGAATATAAGAACTTAATTTTTTTTTTTTAATCCATCTCTGCAATTAAGGTCCTAAAATTTGCATGTTCAAACTTTCGGCAATTTCTAGCACACTCCAAATAGAAAATGACAGGCAGAAAATATACTATTATATTTCAATTACCATGGCTGATCTGGTTCGCGTGTCATTGAAGTTTGAGAATAGTTCATGAAAATCAAAATTTTATCCATCTCTATAACTAAAGTTTGTTCATGTTAAGGAAAATACCTTTACGATTGACTTATTCAAACAACACTTCAAAGAGGCCGTGACTATTGACTGAGCAGATCATTATAACTGGTTTGCCTAGGCTAACCTGATCTAAATGATCTGTATGTCAATTTCAGTTTGAAAAACAAAGAAGAAATACCAAAATTTTGTCCACGTCTACTGCTACAGTTCTAGACTTTGCATGTTCAAGCTAATGAAAATTATCTAGTCACAATAGTACGACTTTCGAACACTTTAAAGCAGATACATGCCATTGAATGTTTGTTCATGTTACAGAATATCAAAACCAAAACATTTGCTTCAACTTTGCAAGTTGAAGCAAATGTGAAGCATCCATACAAATGAAAGATTGTAACACGATCATCAAAAATCCAAAAACAAAATTTAGACTAACCATGATAGCAAGGCGAGCAACAAAAACACTATAATAAGATGAGAGACAACGAGCGGCTGCATGTTGGAACTCATCACCTTGTTGTTGATCAGCAGCATCCTTTTGAATCATCCTTCTGCTACGTGGAGCTCTTCTGCTTCTCCAAGAACCAGCAATACCAGAGGAGATACAGATACTTTCAAACACCCTTTTCAGAGTCAGAGGGGTAGCCATTGGCCTGAAGTGTTTCGAGGCTTTTTTTTTCTTATTCAAGAGAGTCAAAAGAAAAGAAAGGATCTCTATGTTTTATCTGGTGTTCAAACTGTCAGTGGTAGAAAGTCTTTCTTCTGGGAAAAACTTCAAAGAAAAAAGAATTAAGTGAATTTTTGTGAAAGTGTAAGAAAGATTGTATTTTGTTTTTGTTTTTATATGTGGATTCGAGTGTGCGACTGAATTATTTGTGCAAGTGCAAGTGTGTGCGTGTGTCTGCTGCTTGTGTTGTTGGTGGGTTACTTAAATAAACTTTCTTGGCTTCATGCGTAGTGTCATTTCCCACCATTTCTTTTTGTCTTTTTTTTTTTCCCCCAATCGGAACACCACATTCCATGCAATTTTTTCATTAGTGGTGGGTGCTTTTATTCCTCATCCGCAAATGTTTTGCCACTTGTGCTTCCTTTTTTTTTTCCTCCCTATTCCTTTTGCCAACTTCAGTTTCGACCTTCTGATATATGTGGTTTTAGCAATTTATCCTATTTTTAAATGCACTTTCATTCAAAAACTTGGGTATTATTTATAAATTGCATATCTTAATAAAGTTCAGATCATTTTTTCTTTCTCCCTTTTATAATTAGGTAAGCCGTACAATAGTTCTTGTGAAGAAAAGTCTGAACCTTTCTATGCCACTAGTTATGGATGGAGCAAAGTGACAAAAAATGTTCCTTGCCAATAATTAGGGTTCTCATTGGAAGTCTTTGTTGATTTGATGAAAAGGGTATAATTATTTGAAGAAGATAAGTAGATATGACAAATTGACCCTATATGAATGAAAAAAGGCAGCTAACTAAAATGTCTTAACTTGAGGAGAATATGTAGAATCCTAATAATAGTACAAGTATTTGCAATTTAGTAGCAGTAACTAGTTATTAGAGAAAGGTCGATATGAGTTGCTAATGTATAGCAAAGACTACAATTAATTTTACACAATCTCCAGAATACATGTAACAGTAAAAATAAGTAACAAACAAATGGGGGAAGTGAGGCCGGCGCCATAATTTGTCTTCGTTTTTGCTGGTTGCAGGGGAGATCCTTAATTTTATTGAAATGAGCTAGTGTTATAAAGGTTTACTGTATGGGGCCAGAAATCAAATTTCCCAGAGTAAATAGCAGATGTGACACAGACAGAACCCTCGTACTGGAAAAGGAGGTGTCTTGTAATTGGTCAAGATTTTGGGAAATTTCAAGGACCATATACACCTGAAGATAAATCGGAGTGGGAACCAATTTTTTGATTAGACTGAGGGCATCGGTGGGAAAGTGAAATTTTCAGTTGGATCCCTAGAGTTCTGTTTCTTCTGTTGATGGCGAGCAAAATTGTACGTAGGCCTCAGTTTGGCCCAGGCCTTAGAGAATTTCTGGAAGGGCTCCCTCTACACAAACCCAATAATAACAAGAGTGGCACAACTAGGAGCCTGTAATACTCCCACAAAACTTTTTTTTTTATTATTTTATCTATTTTTACGTTTTACCTTTAGTTAAGGTATATTTTCTCTATTACTTAAAAATTGTTCACACCCCATTTGAGATAAGGGAACCTTCTCTATAATTGTGAAACTTGTATCTGAAAAACATTAACGAAAAGCTACCTAATTCTTAATTTTGCATACCCTTCGTATAGCCATATTTATTTTCAAAATTCTCATTTAACAGAGCGGAGACCATTAAACTTGTGTATTTATAGTTTGTTTTTGAATTTTAAGAAACTAAATAAAGAAATCATATTAAGTTTTGTTTTTAAAGGAAACAAGTAACAAAATAGTTGATAGTAGATAAAACCAAATACATCAAGAGATGAAAATTTATAAATGGTGCACAGAGAGATTTTAGAGATAGAGAAAAAACAAAGGGGATATAGTGATAAAGATAAACATACAAACTATTTTATTGAAAAATTGATGTGCATCTTTGACCCTTAGATTTTTTTTTTCTTTTTTTAAAGGATTTCAGAGGGATGCTAATAGCACCACTCTAGAACAATAAGAATGTAGTGAGACTTGGCAGCTAGAGAGAGATAATCAAAGTAAAGAGGAATAAATCAAAAGAAAACTCAAATAGATACTTATTGCATGAATTCTTTATATTTGATGATATGGTATAGATGGAGCTATTTACGATCAAGATATTGTTTTAAACATTCTAATTTTAATAAAATTATTTATTTTAAACATACTCATGATCTAAATTACTCTTAAAGATAATTTTTTACGAGTCAAAATAACATAATTACTTTAAACACTCATCTTGCACACTCATCAACTTATAATTATCTTTCCATGAATGCCAGCTCTTATTCAGTATCTTAAACAATATTAAATTGAACAATGAGCAAATCAACATTTTAGAAGATTTTGATTACAAGAAGGTATGTGTGACCCTTTTGACTCTTCAAAATAATAATAGTTATATTAACTGTAACACCCTAGGCGAATCCCACATCGGCAAAGCACGGGAGAGATGCTGAGTTTATAAAGAGTGATCCACACCTTAATTGGCAAGACGCGTTTTGGGGTGTATAGGCGCCCCAAGAACAAATTTGTACGGGCCTTGTTAAGGCCTAAAGCGGACAATATCTTGTCAGGTCTGGGTTGGGTCATGACATTATGGTATCAGAGCGGCTCCGCGTGTCCTCTTGAGCGATGATGGGGCAAACCTCAGCGAGGACGCTGAGTCCCCAAGGGGGGGTGTATGTAACACCTTAGGCGAATCCCACATCGGCAAAGTACGGAAGAGATGTTGGGTTTATAAGGGGCGATCCACACCTTAATTGGCAAGACACGTTTTGGGGTGTATGGGTGCCCCAGAAACAAATTCGTGCTGGCCTTGTTAAGGCCCAAAGCGGACAATATCTTGTCAGGTCTGGATTGGGTCATGACATTAACTCTAGATGAATTTTCTTGGCAATTGTTAAAGACATTTTGATGGCCGCACAATGAGAGGCTAGATGAGTAAAGAATCACACTCAAACAGCTCATCTATATATCACTGGCTTTTGGTATGTGACAAGCAAATAATCCGAGTTTTGTCTTATAAAAAGTTCGAACAAATTAAGCTCTAATGCCCTAATTAATCCATACATAATTAGCATTTATTTTATTACTCTTCGTGTTGGAAAAAAAAAACTTAAAAATCTAAACCTCTATGCATATTTGATTATCTTCTCCAGCAATAATGCGCCGAAGAATTTTATGAATGTGGAGAGTAAGTAAAGATTAAGAAAACGAAGAAGAGGAGGAGAAGAAAGTTATTTAGGTACTTTAAATAATTCATGACCACAGCTATAGAGTATTTACAAGAATGTGTAGAGTAAAAATTAATATTTTAAAATTATTAAAGAAGCGTACAGAGAAATAAAGTGTTAGAATACAACTTAGAGTACTTACATTAAAAAATATATATATAACTCAGACTACAAATAACTCCATCCTTTAATAAATTACTTGTTCCGGTAATATGATTTAAAAATTTCATGACCAATAAAGAAAGTTTTGGATACTAAGTGTTGTTCAATTGTTCAATAAATTTCATTTTTATATATAAAAAGGGACACATACCTTGATTGGATTTAAATGGATGAACGTAGACGTGTAAGACGATTTTTTTCTCGGTATAATTGACAATTTGTTCTAATATTTATTAATTTGATAAAGATTCCAAATAATAGGATTAGCAACAGTTAAAAGGGAGGAAAAAAAAAAAAAAGGGGTCGATTTCAGATTTGCGTAACTATTTATTAGGAAGAGTAAAAATTTTTTATCTACTGGGTGAAAATATGGTTGTAATTCGAAATATAGGTTTTTCAATTGGGTTTTCGATAATTTCGTTTAATCGGTGCCAGTGACTTCTTTGGTACTCAGTGGAGAAGAAAAGAATAAACAAATGCCGTTAATTTTGAAATTCTATGACGTATAATAATTGGAATTATTGGTGTTGCTCTGAGCAATAACAACATACAATTTCCCTTTGGAATGAAGTTAAGAGTAACAACCGAAAGTGATAGAAGAAAGAATGTGTGTATATATATATATATATAGAAAAATTGTGAAGAAGAAAAAGTTGGAAAAACGAATTAATATTCTTACTAACATGATCTTTTATGATGCCATTGACTTGTTTGATACTAAGATTTTGTAACCATGAAAATCTCGAAAAACTTATTGAATTCGCCAAAAATATTAAATTTGAACTACTCATATACGTACTGTGAAATCAATTAATCATTGGAAGAATATACAAACTTGAATTTTTTTATACAATGAATTTAGCATCAACTTATGCACATTATATATTTTTCTATTCACAACCGCTTTATGACCAATAAAATCTAGGATTACATCTTAATCTTATAACGTGCAGATGTACATGACTCAAAAATCAAGATTTATTTAATTTTTTATTAGACCAAATCTTGACATTAAGATACTCATTCATCAACTGAAATCACCGCTTGCTTAAACAAGACTAACAAATAAAGATTTTTTAAAATCAAATAGAAACATCTAAAGAAAAAGAAATCTAAGCAAATTGGTTCACAAAAAAATTTGAGGGGAAGTGGAGTGGTTGACAGCAAAAGATTATAATGATTTTGTGATGGCGGCATAGAGAAATATAGAATTTATGAAAGTAACAAAGAGTGGGGCGTGATGCATGATGTTGTGGATTGACATTGATAACCGCATGCTTGCTTCGGCATCCTCTAGAATTCTTCTTTTGTGAATCCACCTCAGTAATCCATTTATATGTGATGTTTATGGATAGGCCACAGCTCTACGTACGGTGACTTTTACCACCCACTAGCCTTGAGATATATGAATGAAAATTCTTAGGTTTTTGTTTAACTTTGAAGCAGCATGAATCATAATCATCACTAGTGCTTGTACAAATGTCCTCATCCGTTATGCTTATTGCCTACCTCAAAAGATGACACTAAAAGAAACAATGTCATCTATATCAATATGTGTTTTAATTAATTCCATAAAGAGATGTATATGGATAGGCCACATCTCTACGTATGGTGTCTTTTACCACCCACTAGCTTTGAGATATATGAATGAAAATGCTTAGGTTTTTGTTTAACTTTGAAGCAGCATGAATCATAATCATCACTAGTGCTTATACAAATCTCCTCGTCCATTATGCTTATTGCCTAGCTCAAAAGATGACACTAAAAGAAACAATATCATCTATATCAATATGTGTTTTGATTAATTCCATAAAGAAAAAAAAAAGCTAATGGGACTTCACTTTTTCTGGGTTGAGAGAGTAATTAACTTACATGCTCTGTTTATTTCCTTATAGTTTATGTTTTTGCATGAACTGTATCTTATACTTTCTGACTTAATTTTCATATTTCTAGGCAATGAAAAATAGACAACCTTAAGAATCATCTAGTTTGGTATGCATTGGGTTAGAGTAGATGGAAAATTGACAGTTATAAGTTAGATAATTTCATAACTGAAAGAAAAGCATGCATGGTCAGCATGGACATTTGGTCAAGTTCTAACTTTCACGTTTTGAGTAAAATATATTCTAGAAAGATGCCTATCTGCTTATTGTTGAACATGTGCATGCATGTAGTAAACAATTGCATGAGGTTAGCATGCAATTTTTTGACTCTTAGCATAAATTTGTTGAGTAAGTGGGGAACAAAGGTAAGTGGGAGGAATCAACTTTTGACTTTGGCACCGGAGTAGAAAAGTTGGGTGAAAATTTATATTATTTTAATACTCACTATTGTTGTTTTTTAGGCATGACTTAGCCTATAAATAGAGGTCTCATTTGTCCTCATCATTCTTCCCATTTTATCTAATTCAAGTGAGAGTGCCAAGAGGTGTAAGTTGAGAGTATTGAGAGCTTTGAGCTTTAGTTCTAGTGTTTTGAGAGTTTGGGTGTATTGAGATTTTGGGTTGTGAGATAAAATATTACAATACTTGTAACTTTTTTTCACTAGTAAATATATTTTCTTCTATCTTCACTCATGGATGTAGACAAAAAACTGAACCACGTAAATTCTGGTGTCCTTATGTGATCATTATTTCTCAATTTCACTTTAGTTGCGTGTCTGCTGCACTTCCGAATTTCCAACACATATTTTATTCTTTTAATCTTTTCATCTCAAATACTTTATATATATATATATATATATATATATATATATAGATAGAGAGAGAGAGAGACTTATGTAGTTGATGCAGTGGAAGTTTATGTTCAAAATATTCCATTGATTTTATAGAATACCGGAATAAAAGAACAAACTAAATTCACGTTGATTTTAAAGAATACTGCGAATTTAGAGGTTAAGACTTGTTAATTTCACAGAATACTGAGAATTAACTAAAATCAAACACTACACAAAAATTTGAATTTGAAAAATATTATTAAATTCGAATATACTTTCAAAGGCTACAAGAGAGTGATATTTGTACTGGTAGTAAATATTCTAAATCCTGAAGAAAAAGGAAAATAAAGTTTTAATCTAGGAAGAAAAATAAAAGTTCTAAACCTTAGTTAATAAGAAACATATCCTAATATAATATGTATACTTAATCTGCATCAGTGATGTAGTGGTCAGTTGATAATAAAATTTGAATTTAACATATTTAGGTTCTATATAATTACTAATTGAGACTTTAATTACATCGTGCAATCATCCGTGTATGAAATCAATGACTATGCAAATATGATTCCAAATGAATGCTTTCCATAATTATTCAAACACTCAAAGTCAAGATCGCCACTAAATCAATAATGGAGGAAAAATTTTGGAGTGGTAGTTGATGCTTATTAGGACAGTCTTGACTTTGAAGGGATAAAAAGAATCTCTTAAAAGCTAGCTAGGGCAAACAAACTCTTAAAAATAAATCCTCATCAGGATCAATCCTCAACAAAGAATCAGATCGTAGATGCTGCGAAAATTGGTAGTTCATGAACTCAATAATTAAACTCAAGTTTCAAGCATATGATTCTCTTACTTAATCCTGGAGAAAAGCTTCTCATTCTCATCTACTGGAAGCCACTGGTGCAAATTTAAAGTAAAACCCATTAAAGGAACACATCACGTTCACAACCATTTTCTCTTGGTGCTCTCCCGAATTTGTATGGAACAATTTTTAATGCTGAGAGAGATAAAAATTGACGTAACCCAATGTATATGAACAATGAAATAATAAAGTTTTAATATTGATGGCGATTGGGAATGTCATATGGGCCCACTATTTGCCGAATTGCCATTAGATTGTCAAGATCGAGGATCATGTCCTTTGACCTTGATTGGGGCCCATTTGTAGTTTCACGTTTCTTGACACACAAAACTCTAAAATAGTGACAGCCGAAGGAAAATGCCCAATCAATAGCCTTGACGTTGAAAAAAAAAAGAAAAAGTTGATGGTGATTTTACCGTTCAAACGAATAAAGTAAAAGTTGGGATTCCGAGTTAAAAATAATGGTGGTGTCGTTTATTGGGCCCCCCACGTCTCAAGTGAAAATAAGACGGTCCTGTGTGCTATTTTCCTCGAAAAAAAAGTCGGGAAAAATTTTCAGAACCATCAATGGGAAAATCCTGAGAGGCCGTTGATAAAATAAATCCAATTTTTGCATAGGCAAGATATTGAGGACAGATTTGAAGGACCATTTTTTGCTTTGTTTTTCATCTGATTGGTCGTTTTCAAGGCATGATGATGCAAACTGCATGCATGCTACTGCTGGGTCTATTTTTAATGAAGGAATCTCTATGAATAAAGGAAGTTAAAGCAATATGACAACAGATCTATTTTGGTGAAAAAAAAAAAAGAAAAGTGATAAAGAAGTTACCTTTGAATTTTTCAAAGTTCACTTTCGCACGCAAAAGTACAAAATTTGCATTTTTTTTCACTTCCTGGTAATTATAAGACGGAATATGATCATCTCCTGGCACTATTAAATTTTTAAGAATATTTTATTATGTGTCTTTTAATGTCAATGTATAAATAAAATTTAAATTTTTTTATTTTTTATTTATTAACAACTAATAAGTAATTAAGTTATTTATTTAAGATATAATTAAATCAGGAAAGAATTATGATCCGACAACTAAAAGCGAACTGTGAATTTACTTCGCTATTCAATTCTCGATAACAATTAATTCAAACTACATTTTGAGAAAAGATACCAGGTATACATAAGTATATATGAGAGAGAAAAAAAAAATGTATGAGACACAATCACGTGTGCAAGAAATTGAAGTTTACGAGGTTATCATCATATCATATGCATTTGTCTCATCCATTGTTGAGGAAGAAACATGTGATATCTGTTGATGTTTAATGTTACACAGTCAAATCATAAAATCGTTTATTTCATGTCCAAAAATTGAGATACAATATCTTCGCTTTTGATAATACGAACCACTACTGAACGATTGACAGTCATCACTTTGCTTTGGATGCTTGACAAACAACATCACTTCCGAAAATGATAAATGAAAGAATTAGAACAACACTTCGTTGGAGACAACAACCTAATAAATGAAAGAAAAATTATATAAAAAGACGTTTAAATAATAAATACAGCCTGGAAATGTATAGATACAAGTTTAGCCCAAACTGATCCAGTGGATCAAGGCAAAATGAAAAATTTGTCAGTTAGTACTCTGAGTCTTCAGAAGCTAATTCAACTCCAGGAAATTAGCAACAATGATGCACTGCCAGGTACAACAACAGAAACGAACATTAACACTTACACAAGAGCAATCTCAGTTCTCAAACATCATTTGCACCTACAAATTAGCAAAATATCTATACTAAACAATGAAAGCACTTGATGTTTCTTGAATGTTGAAACATAAATGGTAAAAAGATTGGGGTCCAGACTCCAGAAGGGGTTCGGCAGAGATATATGGGACATGACACTTACCATTCCTGATTCTTAGATCCAACTTTTTTCAGACAGTACTGCGCACGAGTTATTAATTACTTGGAACTCTTTTTACCCTTGACCTCAGAAGCAGCTTTGGCAGCAGATTTAGCAAGGGTGGTCGGTTTTAGTACACTTTTGGGGTTAAGTGCTTTTCGAATTTTAAATGCAGCCCATGCTGTGCCTATGGCATGGCCAGCTGCATCAAGCCCTTCACTGGTTGCTTCAGCTGCCTTTTCGCCGTACCTGGAGTTGTTCAGCGTTGCAGAAAGTCAACAATCTTGAATAGTCACAGCACACGAATTCATGCTCACTCATTAAACCAACTATTTTCATCATCTCATCTGTACTGTCCACTCCCAAATGAACAGCTTATAAAAGAGATACTTAATTGATTTTATGTACAGGGTCTGGACTGTGGACTATGGACACGGATATCAAATTATAAAAAGTAATCACTTTAAATTCAGTAGTACACAGGGTTAAATTGGCTGCCAGCAATTATTCTTTTTTTCTGGGAACTTTTGTTCACCTTTCTATTCTTGGCTGAGTAACTTGATTAATTTCTTGCCATTACTGTAAAAGGTTCGTGCAATTGGATTTAAACTTACTTGTGAGAGACCAGTTGAGTCGTGACAGTGGATGATGTTGACATTACATTCTTTCCTGATACTTCAACCGCGTCACACACCTTGTCTGTTTTCAGGAAAATAAATCAGTGATTAACATAATGAAACTGTTAAAGGCTGAAAAATTTTGAGTAACGAAGGAAAAGGATCAGCAAGTCAGAAATGCAAGCAATGATAGTGGTTCTTCAAAAGTTCAACGTAGTAGTACAATGTTCTTGGGTAGGCAAATGCTATATCAAAATCAGTAAATCACCAAGAATCCAGCCATGTTCTTGGGCATATCAACATAGTACAATGTTCTTGGGTATATCAAAATCAGTAAATCACCAAGAATCCAGCCATGGTTAAAAGAAATTTAGAGGGAATCATGCTGACGCTAAAAGTGAATCACTGATTCATCAATGGCTGACACCAAATGCAAAAGAAAAACAAAAAATCTATTCCAGGAAAAAGATCTGTCACGTCAGTATATAAAGTTTGTAATCTTCATGATACATGTCAACAAATTGATTGACTTGTGTCCCTTTCTAATCATCCCAACAACATTTAGAATTAGTGTTAACCGATGATAAGAAAATCTTACTGAATATAAAAGGAGCACTCAACCATTTGTTATATAATTAAATGAGAACATAAAATAACAATATAGTTTGCTTCATTAGAGTGAGACTACGATATTGCACCATTATATTTCCCCATCCTGGGAAAAAGTTCTAGCTAATGCCTGCACCACCACGTCTCACGCTACTATCTGATTGCATGACACCACATATATATTTCTCATTAAATACAAAACCATCATAAATGCATCACAAACGATTTGTGTATGTGAGGTAGCATGTAATTGGAGGGTGTTCTGATAACATACAGGTCAAATGCTTGCCATACTCCAATTCAAGTAGCCAGACATTATTTGAAAACATTGCAACAAAATACTTCAATATTTAATTACTGAAGTTTCTCCAGTGACAAGCTAAAACAGCCAGTTCTCAATCTTCATAATAGGCTGACCCAGAAATTCAGCAACAATTGCTAAAAGCATATAAATACAAATGAAGGATGACATTATGCATGCCATCACGCATTATAACATGCGTGATAGCACACATGTCACCATTTTATTGGGGGCAGATGGGCCCACATAACAGCCCCGCCAATGCAAAGTCAAGACGAGTCATGTCTGTCGTGTACTATACATGTGCGACAGTGCGCATTTGATCAAAATCCAGTACAAACACTTATATATCAATTGATAAATTTATTCACTCAACAGTATTATGTACTAACCTAAATGCCAAAGCTATCAAAGTCTTATTCACAATGTATGCTATCAAACTCTCACGCGGGTGTTAGTCTCTCATTTGATTGTAAGCTCAATTCTTCACAGAAGTTATAGCAGATTACAGAGTATCTGAAGTGGGAAGTTGAACTTATTAATTGATATTTAATTCCATTTCCCTACAGAAAATTACAAGAGAAAAGAAGAGTAACATGAACAAGTTCCAATTTAAAATGCTTCAAAGAAGCTTTTACTTGTGGCGAATTCAACGCATCATGTATTATGGGATTCCATTAGAATACTAAACATATTGCAATGAAAAAAAATCAATTGGCTCATATGTTTTATATTGTAAGAACCATTATCATTGCTTGCAGTTCTGACTCACTGATCCTTTTCCTCATTACTCCAAATTGTTCAGCCTTTAACAGTTTCATTATGTTAATCACTGATTTATTTTCCTGAAAACAGACAAGGTGTGTGACACAGTTGAAGTAGCAGGAAAGAATGTAATGTCAATATCATCCACTGTCACTCTTGGACCCTCATATCTACCCCTGATTTTCAGATTAATAGTAGGAAACGACTAGCAGTTAAAGGCCATGATCAGCATCATAGTTTCCAAAACAACCTAAGGAAGGAATGTCATTCATATCTTCGTGATTCTTTGTAATTAAACCAAAAACAATGCTAACCTTCCTGCATGATAGCCCAAATCCACCTGAGATCTAAACTATCTCTCTCTGTTCATCTTCATATTTATAAAAAAAAATTTACAATAGAACTCTTGATCACAATAATATCTATCTAGCCAGTTATTGTCGTCGTTGGTCATTTTTCTTGTCATGCTCATACATGCAGAGTTTTGAATTCACGTCTGTAACTTCTTCTATTATGTCCATTAATATATAAGTACTAAGTTCCCTTTCAGGGGAAGTAGGGGGGGAAAAAAAAAGACGACGAAGAGGCCCATGTGAGTATGAAGTGAAATTGCTAATGTATATGCCTTAATCACTAAAGCTAAAAGGGTGCGGTTTGGAACTATTGTTCTTATGATCAAGAGTTCTATTGTATAAAAATTTTTATAGAGATTTTTATTAAAAAAAAAAAAAATCCCCCCAACAACAAAGACTACCTCAAGAAGCAGTTTTAAAATCTTTTGACACCAGGCCCATAGTCATAGAGATTCAATAAATGGGTTTGTCCCACAAGTAATGGGCTTCCTCTTCTAAAAAAGAAAAGTTCAAAATGAAACCCTTATATCTAAGGTAAAAGCCCATAAAAAATGTTGAAGGACCATCCACAAAAGCGGAAGATCTCAAAGCCTGATCTATTTGATGCATCAAAGTGTACTGACTCAAGAGACTTGTGAAAATTAAGTTAATCACCTGGAATAAAAAATAAAAAATTCAGTTTTGTACATGTTATTCTGTAGGACAATTAGGACTGTCAAACTAATCTGATGCCCTTGTCAAATCAATTAACCTATACAAACTTTCAGTGAAGATTATGACCCTATTTATCAAACTTCATAGATACAACCCTGAACATGGTTAGAGGCAAGACTGAGGTGTGACAAAATGGCGGCAAAGGATTAAATACATACGTGCAATATGAGTTTATGAACCCAATGCTGAAATACAAAGGGGTACACAGCTCCACATTTCATGCACATGTTGAACTATTGAAACATTATGGAAATTGGAAGTTCTGCAATACATGCAACTTAATGAACATACAAAACCAAGTCTCAAGATTATAAACATACTGAATCCATCCAGAGATGCAAGGACGATTTCTCCAGGGAGGAGGTTGAAAAACTTCTTGCCGGCTTTCGTGTTGGCAACTGAACTCGTGAAAAACCCAGAGACTTTTACAACTCCAGAGAGAACCCCAGTTGCTACTTTCTCTGTCATTTTTGTCACTCTCTTAGCCCTGCATAAAATCACCAAACCAATATACTATAACATGTAATACAGAATTAAACAACCATCAATAAAAAGCAAAGACAGGATGAAGATCCCACTGTAGGATAGCACCACATTCTTAATTGCTTCTCTACAGTAATATACAATAACATTGCATTCAAGCGTACCATCCACTTTTAGGATCTTCGCAAAACATCCAAACATTCCCTCATTTCCATCAATAACCAAAAAAAAAAAAAAAAAAACTAAAATCTAAAAAGACAATAACAAACACTACGACAACTCGAAACCTTCCAAATACCAACCGAAGCTGGGTTCTAACTATATTAAAATTCAACAAATAACACTGACGCTGGCATTTCTTTTTACCTTTTAATCCTCTTCAATGTCCGGGGACTAACCTCTGAGGTTTCCCCAGGAATCATCCTCTTCTTCAAAACCTTATTTCCCCACTTCAACCTATCCACCGTCACTTCCCCACACCACAAAATCCCCCTGATCAGCTGCCCTGACCCAGCAGCAATCAATTTCGCTGCAGTCCCACTATAATCCTCCACATTAGGCGCCAACGTAGTCCAATAAGCTGCACTCTTTTCCTCCATCACTTCCCTTTTCTTCCCCGTCATCTCCAGCGGCGTCACTTCTTTCGCTATTTCCCCATCGAACTCCTTCACCTTCTCCGAAACTTTCTGCACCGAGAAACAACTATATTGTTGTAATATCCCATCTAATTCCTGCAATAATTTCTCCTGTCCTTTGGATGCGATGGTAAGCCCGTAATTTAACAAATCAGAATCAGAATTTGATCCAGGCTGAGGCGGGAAACTGAGAGAGAAGAAATAATGAGAATCATCAAGCTTAACGGCGGCTATGTCTTTAGTTAACGGCCACTGGACCTCGTCACCAACGGAAGCGAGAACTGCAACTACATTTCCATCTTGAATTAGGCGAATGATTTTGAAATCGCTACACGCGAGCTCCACGCTGTAGGATTGATCAATGAGGTGAAGGATTGCACCGGGGACTTTAATTAGAGTTTCCTCGTCAGCTTGCGGTGGCGCCGAGGGTTCGGTGTTACCAGTTGCTGCGGTTTCCGGGAACAAGTTTTCTGTTAAATCACGCATGTCAAGCGACGGGTAGAGATTGGACGGGGGTGACTGTGATGATGATGGTGGTGATTGGGATTTATAATTTATCGGAGCTTCGGGGTTCGAATCAATTACTTGAGGGTAGAGGGATGTGTGATTAGGGTTAGGGATTGGTTGTTGATACGACATCGTTTCGCTTTCTGAATTTGGACTGGCTATGATGTGAATGAGAGAGCAAACAGGTTTCCGTCGATGGTTGTTGACGAAGGCGACAATGGTGGAGTGAGGGACGCGTGGCGGGATCCGGAGAGGTCGCGTTTTCGAAAGACGTGACGTTTCGAACTGTCTTGGGAAAATTCCCGCGCTTGTACCGTTAACAATTATTTAATTTTAAGGGTGGGCTTTTTCCACCAACGACTTTTGTAAATTTACCCTACTCTTCAAATACAATTACAATAAATTTACAATATTTTAAAAAATATAAATTAATACAAATTTTATACAGTTAATCAATTACATCTTTTTATTAATTTTTTCTTAAATTTTTTATTATATTTGATCATAAATTTTAATAAAAAATTTATTTTACTATTTTATTATTATAATAAAAAACAACTAAATTATCTCAATAAACATAAGTTTTTTTTTTGAGAATCTCAATAAACATAAGTTATTGTATCTAATAATTTAGATATTTAATTTTGTGATTCATAATTTAATATCTTCGAATGAAATCTAATTACCTTACATGTAAATTATATAAATTTGACGGCTCAATAAATTACATGAATATTATACTATAAAGACCCAATATTAATTTAAGTTAAAGTTTAATAATCATACTCATAAAGTAGTATTAGACACAGTGAATTTGATAAAAATTTAGAAGAATATTGAAGTTAAAGCAAATTTTTGGTAGTTTTGCCTTATAAGAGTAAAATAATCAATTTAAACTTATGACAAAGCAATATTTCTAATCAAATATAATTAAAAAAATTAAAGTTACAAAAAAGTAAATTAAGATAAATTTAATTAGTTAATTCTCTAAAATTCTTCTTTATTTAAAATTTTGAAAAAATAGCGTGCACTTTTTGTAATTATTTTCTAAAAATAAAATGACTTAGTAATCCATTGGTAGAAACTATGCACTCAAGGTTTAATTGCACCTTGACAACCAAACAACATTAAACTTTTTTTTTTAATAAAAACACAACTTATAAAATTTTTATTAACAAAAATTTTACTTAAATGAACTCCATTTAAAAAGCGATACTAAACGGAGAAAATAGAATAACTTAGTTAAGTAAATAAATGACTATAGTTTCGTTAAGTTTTTCGTTAATTTAAATTAAATTAGATAAAAAAAAATCAAATTACTAATTACGTTTTAAGTATACAAATTACGTACTGTCGTTGTTAATAGTCAATGCTGTAGAACAATAGGTCACTAGAAAGACTACCCCGTTTGTGGTTACGTCATGCTGAAAGAGACAAGTTTACCATATTCTTCTATCCAATTAATTTAACCATCCCATTGAATTAAATTAATTTTCATATTAAATAGATTGAATCATCTGATAATAATTGTCTTCAAACCAACAACTATTCCAATATTTTAATGCATAAGATATTCCAAATCGAAGCTCTGAATAAACATACAGAAGCTGATGAGTCATGAATGGGAAAAACTTCCCCACTTGAAAGATATTACAATTATTATCAATTTTTTTTTAAAAGATAAGTTTAATTACACAGAAAACCTCATCAAAATTTCAACAAGAAAGTGCGAATCTCCATAGGACCAAGCTCAACAACAAGAGTTGAGGCATCAAGAGGGCCACCTCTAACAGGGGAATGTGTTTTGCCACTTTCTCCTTCAACTTTCCACGTCATTTTCTTCATCTCCAATTTTTCCTGGTTTGCTGATAAGCTCATTTCCTTCAGCTGCTTTATCTGAAAGTTCAAATACCAATTGACCCAGAAAGCCATTTAGCGCCATCATCATTATTATTATTTTTGGGGCACTAATGAAATTAAGAGCTTCTTGGAAAGAAAGATCGGTTTTGCCGACATTAAACACAAAACATACTTTGACTGAAGCAATACTAGTAGTAGTAAGAAGTGATACATACTGATTTGCCCTTGAACATTTTCTTCAGTTCGACTTTGGCTAGAGTTGAGTACTCGGCATCTTCACCCTCCTAATCACATAAAATCATGAGAGAAGTGGAATTAAGCTGTGCTCATAGTGTGTAACTTACCCGTGGAACAAAAAGTACATAATCAACTTAATTACAATGCGAATCTTTATTTGTACGACTTCATAGTTTCACACTTTTATATATATTCATCGCCTGGTGCATTTGTCTATATCGCTCTACTGAGTTTTAGTTGTAATACATCTAATAAAAGTCTCATTTGGTGAATTTTAGTGGGAACATGAAGAGGAGCACCAGGTGTATTTTCTTTACCTCGTACAGATGTGCCAGTCGCAGAAGAACACTTCCATCATCCAACTCCTGCAAGAAGTAATTAGATTGAGATACAGATAAATTTTATCAATTCATTGAGATACAGATAAATTTTATCAATTCATTCTACAGTGAGTAAAGATGCTGTTACCTCAAGAGTAATTAAAGCAACATTGAGAGGCAGGCTGTAGTCTGATTCCATGGCAGTTGATTTTGTCAGATGAGATTCTGTCCAAGTCTCTAACTTCTGAATAATTAAATTCTTGAGTCAGTTTAAGATCTGTAACAAGTTCATAACAAAGTGGCTACAATCTAGTCATACTTCTTGTGTGAAAGCCAAGAGAAGCGGTGAATAAACTTCTTGGCCAGTTGTTCGCCGCCAGCGTGCTCCAGCCCCTAGTTGATTGACGCTCAAATAATAATTTCCTCTAACCTGACACAAGAATAAAAATAACTTCCAGATGAGGAAAGAATCCAAAACTGAGAAGAATATTGATGCTGATCGTTGAATTGTATCTTGCCCCTAACCTAAGTCCAACACTAATTACACAGCAGAAAAAAGAATTTTATTTGCTGTAACTGACCAGGAATTTAACAACTTATATAGTATGCATTTCTTCTAATGGCTAGGATGCATAAAATTCTTCAAGTATAAGGTGCAGTTGTTATATGATATTATACCGTTAGTCCTTCACAATTATCTTGAACACAAACACTTTCATCAAGGGCTTCTCCAACTCCCCTGCCATCATCAGCAAGCATACGCCTTGTTCATAGACAATGAAAAGTCAGTTTTACATGTACATATGTACCACAATATGTAGAAATGATCTCAATACAGAAATATAAAATAACAAGGAAATTGAACCTATGAAGCATTATCTCTACTTGTCCATCTTTAATGCTGGCTCCTCCAGTGGCACGATCAACTAAGACTGAGAATTCAGATTTCTTATCCGTAATGAAAATTCCAAGATTAAGCTGGAAAATCGTATGGAACAATATTAGTGTTCCCCAAAATAGAATTTTTTTTGAAGTTTCTCAATTCATTATCAGAAAAACTACTGAGTATTTTTATCAAGTTGGAAAAGAATCACTGTTCTAATGCGACTATAATTTGGCCCTTTGCATACCTCCAGGGATTGCTGACTTCCAAAGAGAATGTTCAGCTTGATAATTTATAGTGAAATACTCGGAAAGCAATGAGGGATCTAGTTGGTTCAACCGGTAAAAACCTCTTTGGGTGGTACAAGATGTTTAGTATTAGAACCCCATTCACATGGGAGGGGAGGAGGTTTGTCTTCATTCATGCAATACTATAAATATAAGCTGGTACAGCAATTTTATACAGCAATACATTCAATTGAACAGTGCATGACCATTTCTTTTAGAGCATATATTAGTACAATAAATAATCCATACCAATTGAACTTCTGTGTTCCTTGATGCAATTATAATTTTCCATGAACCTATTTTAATAAGATAGATGCAGAACAAAATACTCGTCGTATGATGAGTGTCTGGAAAATTAGATTTAAAGGCTGGGCCAAATATTCCTGCTATTGTCAAGTCCAAGGACCTAGAGAGGTCAGGCTTTGCAGTATCAGGCAGATGTGGCCAAAGGTAATAAGCTGGCCTAGTGCATCCATAGCACACTCTTATGCTAAACTCACATGCACAAATATTTAGATCATACATATATTTATACTTAATGTTGTTCAGATTAGTAAAAAGAATATTACTGGATAGTAGTTCCCTGCTACTGGTTCATTAACTTGGAGGGACCAGTCAGCTCTGTAGTCTCGGACCTGCAAAGAGCCATGATAGATATTCAAGTTAATAGTTGAGCAACAGTAGAATATATGAGCAATAATTTAACTTTTTAGGAAGAATGAAACTCAAGGTAAGCAGAGATAATGAATTTAGTTATCAAAACAAGAGAACAAAGATAGACTTTCATCAAAAACTGCTAGTAGAATGGTAACATATAAAGACATTATATGTCTTGGTTAATAAAGTCAGCTGCCAATCTGCTATAAGAAAAGCAACAAATCTTTTCCAGACAGCTGAATCTCACAACAAACTCCATGCAATTGCTGCTATAAAATCTAATAATAATCCAATATGGACATGATGAGAAACAATTGTTTATTTTGCTAATATTCGAAATTTCAAATGCTTCTTTGAAAAGAGAGAGGGATTAACGAGTCAAGGAATGGAGTAATTGACATCAAGAGGAAATGAGAAATTGAGGTTACCCGCTTTAGGAAGTCCCTTCCGTTCGAATCAGTATAAAAGACCTTTTCTGTGACCATGTTGGCTGTCATCCGTGATATTACCTCTTTCCCAACACTATCTTCTGTTGGAATTGGCCCAATCTTCAAAATGAAATATTTTCAGAACTAATAATATTTGAGTCTAGAACGATCACACTTAATTACTATCAAAACTGAGTAGAAATTTAACCATAATGAGGAAGAAAGGTACGTGATAAACAGTTGAACTATGTGATAAAAAAGTCAGATAATGGAAGAAAGGTGTCAAAAGCTAGGTAATGTGACTCACTGTGTACTCTACTTCAGCATGCTCTTTGTCGATGTAAAGTCTTGTGACCTAACAAACAACAAAGTCAACAAATAATCAACTTGTGGGAGGCAAAAGAAATCAACCATAAGCATAGATAATGAATCTGAATACGAAAAAAAAATGTTAAAATTAATTTCAAATAGGTCTTTCGCATGGAAATCATTAAATTACAATCAGTTGTTAAGTCCCCAAGCTTTTTTTTTTTTTGAATCATGGCATCCTTTACAGCTATATTTCAAATTTATGCATCTTCAAAATATGAAGAAAAAGCAGCGGTTATGATAATACGCCACCGAAACTATTATAAAGTTTCTATTTTCAATATCTTGCAAATTATATAATTAACCCTCTAGATGAAAACACATATCCTGTATTGTTGCACAACACTGATGTTGATATTCCCTGGTGTGTATGTGTAGGGACTTGTACATATACACTTAATGTATATAGACAGAAGGGGGTATTGAACGGGAAGATTGATGACCTGGTAGATCCATGAATTAAATTGTTGGTGCACTTCATCAACCATTGGCCCACGAATAATTTTAATGGGCACCTGCAAATTAAATTAACATATTTTAATAGATATAAAGGAAGATCAAAGTAATTACCAAATGTTTGCACAACTAATAGACAGTGGAAGAGATTAGAAGGTGCGAGGAAAAAAAGAAAATATATTGGAAATTGCACAGGCAAAATTCCATAAATTTGGATGAGGCTTTGTGGTGTTGATGGAAGTAGCTTATTAATTTTTCACTTTTATGTGTTCTTCCACATTTACATTTCTGTGTAGTGAGAATGGCAAGATAGGAAGCAAACCAAATAATGTTCTTACTGATCTTGAAACAACATTTGGTTGTGCCCCATTAGGCCGGAAAATGTAGGCACCTGAAGACTGCAAGAGAGGGTACAATTGGAATGTCAACTGGCACCACAACAGAATTTGGATATTCTAATCCAGGGTACCGCGAGAACTTACCTGAGTATCTACCATTGAACCATACCAGAGAAAGCTCTGTTGTATCGGTACATCAACCTGGTAAAATGTTATCACCTCTTTACACATGCATCTATTAATATATGCACTGGAAAATGGGTATATAGACTGTGACACTATGTGTAAGTGGATGATATCAACAATTCGTAGTTTGGTCCACCAAGATACAACTTACCCCAGTTCTTGAATTATACATCCGTTTGAGCTGTCCTGTGGTTCGAGAAAAGGACATCTTCAGATTTCCAGGTCCAACTTCAACAGTCTTATCCTGTGGACTGTCTGCCGCTAAGAAAAATCCCTTTCTTCTTTTCACTGCATCATTGTGCAGCATAAACAGAAGACAAGACAATAGAATGAACTACAAAAATGACTTATAGAATCTCCTTAGTAAAGATTATGTGCAAGTTAAATGATGTTCAACATCTGTACGCTCCTAAGGCAGAGCAAGGGCAAAGGAGTAGACAAGTACCTTTCCCAGCTGCTCGGGAAATGAAGTAAGTGTTCCAACCTAGTGGTGGCACAGTTACTTGAAAGAGAAGCCAATATCTGGGTACTCGCTTTGATGACTGTCCCAAGTAGGCCTCTGTGTAGAATTTTCTTAAGTTGCTTGTAACATTATCCAAATTTACATATTGCACATTGATAGCATTGCCCAAGGGATCTTTGACAATAAGATTAGCATCATTAACCTGGTAGGTATTGTATTTGAAAATCACAATTAGGGAAAATATTGTACTTTTTATTAGCATGTTAATAGGAAAGAAGAAGGTCAAGACAGAGCTCATGGTACTAAAATCTGATAAGGTGTACTAATAATAGGCATTTGATCAGGTCCTCACTAACATAATTAATAGAATCACACTTGTTCCCAAATCCACAAAAAAGGAGCAAATATGTACTCACTGGTATTCTAATAATGTCAGTTCGGTTCCATCCAAGAGGATTATATGCCACTACAACCTGAAAGTAACCATTTGATGGAAGATGAAAAATGCTTGTACGAACAATAGGGAAAAAAAAAAGGATAATATGAAAAGTTACCAAATTCTTCCCTTCTGGAATGCCTTTCTCTGTAGGAGGGCAGTAGCTGATATTTAGTAATGGACACTGTTCAATAAAAGTATAAAACAAAGGAAGAAAAAAGAGGAGAGTGAATAGCGGCAATTAGGCAAGGAATAAATGATCTTCTGAAAATACTATGAATCACGTAATTTTTAGGCTGCATAGCAACCTCACAGCATTTATATGATGTCTTAGGAAAGTTATAACACAACACATGATGAATGCATATAAATACCATCCGAGAAAAATACGAAATTATGAAGTTGAAAAAATCAATATCTATAGCTTCTCAAAAATTTGATTTTGGAATTTATCTCTTTATATTGAAATAAATTAAAATCTTACCTGACTAAATGTGGATGCTGGCTTTGTACATTGATGTCCTGACTTCCTGCTAGCAAGGCATGATAGAGAAGAACTAACAACTTCAGCCTGTAAAAAGTGGTAGCACTAAAAGGTTAATAACAAATTCAGCATACATGAGGAATCGTGGTGAAAGAGACAAAGCTTAAAGCTAAAAGGTCAAATTCAGAGGGAAGTCAATCAACCCACCTCAGAGGCTCCAATAGCTAGGCGTTTAGCATAGTCGTTTGTTGTATGTTGTTTGGCAGTACCAGTGACAGCATCATGGTGCTGAGCAATTCCCAAAGCATCGCCCAAAGCAGAAGTGGTGGGACCGGGTGATTTCTTCCCCGCCAGGAATTCTAGCTGTCTTGATGCCTATTTAATCAGGAAAATCCAAAAAAATGATGAAAAAAAACTTCAGCTACGAAGAGTCTGTTTTATTATAAACATGAAAAGACCACATAATAACCTAGCTTAAAAGAACAGGAGGAGAAGAGTTCCCCCAATCTCGTGCCAAAAAACGTACCAAGTAAAATCCACTCAGCACCCGAACATATCCCTTCAATGCGGGCCGACTAGTAAAGAAGCCTGTCCAATAAGCATTTCGTCGATCTGCATAGCTGCCAGCAATTATACATAGTAGAATCATATGCTTAAAATAGATTGTTTTGAGGGATAAAAATGCTTTTATCAACAAAAGGAAAGGGAATAAATGATGGCACTAGTTATGCTCACGGGAAGTAGTCATCAGTTTTCAGAGGCCATGGTCCATTTGCTGCATTTTTTGCTTCAGTGTAGAGAGATGGTGTAGAATATAATGCATTCACTCGACCACCCTGAGAATTACATAATCTATACTAAGCAATATATATAGTTCGACTGAAAATGGATGGTGGAAATTAAAACTCAAACTACAGACAGATTGATAGAGAAGAGTCTCAGGGGAGTTATCATCAGGGCTGGTGTTTGACGACAACATTGTCAAGGATAATCTATGAAAATATGCATAATCTCACGTATAACAGAAAATTGATAAAATCACACTTCTCATGAACTCTACCTTGTTAACATAGTGAATCAGTTTGTCCATCTGCTTGAACCAAGACTCTGCATATTGGTACTGGAAATCATCGCCCATTGTCCACATAATATGGTTATCCCTGGTGACATTTGCCTACAGATTATGACATGACTACTTCCTGTCATAGCATGCTTAAATATCTGTGTTCAAACAATAAGAGCAACAGATGAAGAAATTTTACTTGGGTTAAAGCAGCGTCAATAAAGTCATTAACCCACTGTTCAACATTGTAGCCATCTAGAAGTGGATTGTCCTGCAGTCATAATGAAACAGAAGAGCTACGATGAAAAGAAAAAATATAAATAAACTCAACCAACCTTTTAGAAGAGTAAACCTAGCAGAAAATAAGAACCTGAACGGGGTCAAAATCATCAGTTAATTCAAAATGGAAACCACTTGGAGGACTATAATGCACGGGAAAGGCATTGGTAAAAATCTGCAAAAGAACACAGACAGCTTAAAGTGATCATGAGAAAACTCAAAAAGAAAACAAGATGGAAACTGGTAATGGAGGTCACAGTTTCCAACCTGAGATGAAGAACCAAAAGTCTTGGACCCACGCCATATAACTTCAAGTGATTTGTCTTCCTTGCGCTTTGCTCTGTCCTGATAATCAATTCTGGCAAAATGTACAGAATCGAAACCAAGCTGCCAGTAAAAGCTTTTTATCAATTAAAACATATCCCCTTCGGCATAATTCATAAATGATAAATGGAAACTGAGACTCTCAAATGAAAACCTTATGCATACAATTATGTCATGACATTTGGTTAAACAGAACACGTCACTTGTTACAAAGAGTGGAAAATATTTGGTTGCAAAAGGGTACCAAAATCAGTTCACTTTATTGCCTTACTGAAGCATGCTTATGATTATATCATTTTTTTTTTTAAAAAAAAAGGTACTGACCAACAGGGTGTGCAAATCTTACAAATAAAATTATTTACCTCAACACCAAGTAGATAAGCTTGCACAGCTGAGTGTCCAAATGGATCAATTTGCCATCCAGCTTTAGGAGTTTTGTTAAAGTGCTGCTTAATATAACGATGACCAAGAGTTGTTTGGTCTATCATGTCTACGTAATGGGTTGTGGCTTCATCATGCATACACCAACCTCCATTTCTGCAGATAGACACAAAGGGATTTGTCATACATTCCAAAAAGAAATTAAAAAATTGTGGCTGTTGATAACTGCATACACGAATTCCAATTGGCTGGCGTCAACAAGTTTTCTCACTTGTTCTTGTATTTCTGGACTTTGCCCAACCCACCATCGATGGAAAAATGCCTGTCGTTTGTATCAAACTTTATCATATGAGAAAAAGAAAGATACAATTATTGAAGAGCAGTAAGGAATAGGAAATGGAGGCAAAATACATGCACACTCACACATTGAAAATTGCATTGCAATTGGCTAATCTATTTGGAAATGTAACAACCAACTAGTCTTACCATTTATCCATCCCTTTTAATGAAACAAAACGTATAAATTATGAAAGGTAAAGATTACCGGCAAAGTGTTAATTAACTGATATATGTAAAAACTCATCATGGTTCAAAGAAGATTCACTTGTAAACATTTGAAACCTACTTTAGGTTCAACTTTTCAATAAAGTTGCAGACAATTAACCCATCCACACGTGGCAATTAAGAAAAAAGAATATATGCAATACAACAATCGTTTGTATACCAATAATCCCACGTTCACCGCCGCAGAACAAGGAATCAAGGGAATTTAATTAATTACCATTTCAGCAAACACAAATTTTCTATTTGGATCCCGACGCAGAGCTTCCACAACTGAGTCCAACACATTCTCCACACAAGCACTCTACACCAAAAACGATAACAGCAGAGATAAAACAAAGGAAATTCACGAGATAACAAAAATCAAACTGATCAACAACAACATATACAGTTAATACCTGAATGCTATTATTTGATCCAACATAGTATTGATCAACTGTCTTCAGCCATCCAACGTCATCATGTGAATGTGCAACCAAATGAACATTCAATTTGCCCGCCACAACTCCGGCTCCAGTATTGTACTTCACATAATCACTACCATTAACAACTGCCGAGCACAAACACAGCACACAGAGCAATACAGAAGCCAAACTCTTCAGCTCTTCCATTCTCACACAACCCAGATGCGAGTCTAGCTATCTATGCCTCTTCTGTTCATCAACATACATGCATGCATACATCTATGTAATGTCAAAAGACCACTACTTGGACTAGGTAGCATGAATGTGGACAATTAATTGACATCGTACTTCACTACAGACAGTATGTGCAGGCCGGTGTGAACTAAGGATTTGGACTTATTATGGCTAGTGAAGTGGCTATTTTTCTTACGTTAATAATGATAATGGAGCCCATACCTGAATTTAACTGCATTTTAACAAATTTAAAAAGTCCAGTTTCACGGTGATCCGTGACTATTGTAAGCGTGTTTCCTGGCCGTTTGATACACTTTTGCGTGGTCAATAATATTGATCTAACAGCGACAATTTATTTAATATGTTAGGAGGAGGTAGTAGCGTGTAGGTTAGTGCTTTGGTAACGGCTCGTGGACCCACATGACATGTTGTTCACTTATGTCATTGGAGAAGGGATGGCGCAGTGGATTGACTGCAGCTGCCACTGTAAAGAGGACACTGTGCTTGCTGTGATAGGTTAGAGTGATGTGATAATACACTTGATTAAACCTCTCACAAAATGTAACGCCATGTTTGGTTAAAAGAGGATCACATTTCATTTTTAAGATAAGGACAACGGAGAAATGGTGACAGCTTATGAAAGTCATTAGCAGTATAATTGATGAGCAATTACCCGATGGATTTGTTTACCCATTTTTGACAATTCTTGTAATGTGCAAAATTTACGGTTTGGAATATTAAATACTTCTTAAATAATTAACCAAACAAGGAAGAAAGGGTCCCCTATATATTAAAATCGTATCTCAATTTAGTGCTACAAAAGCTAACTTAACCCACTTGAAAACCTTGCCGTTTTATTAACCAGTTAAAACAGGTTTATCTCAGATTATATAATCTTAACAGAAACTAGTTTTTATTAAAAAATAGCAACAAAGGATCTCTCAAAAATAAAATAATAGCAATAAAGGGCTAAATAATAGGCCGGAAACCTCAGTGGAGCTGGCAAGCACTGACCATAACAAGAATGCAAAAGCACTTTAGAAAATTTCAATACTACGACTTGATCATTTGGGTGATCTCTAGGAGTCATTAACATTTTTACATTGCATTGTTAACTCCTTGTTATGTGTTTCTGCATGCATGTCCTTACTGTTTGATGTTTCCATTAAAATCCTTATGCCACGATAATCAATTAACAAGCTTTTGACGCTTCTACAGAAACGCTTTTTTCCTTCTTTTTTGTCATTTATTTACAGCTGTTTCCCCACATAAGTATGTCAAAAGTTTATTTTTTCGAATCTGCTTTGGAGGCCAAGAGAAAAACAATCTCTGTGTCTTAATCGCCACAAAATCACGACATTTGTCTCTGCATAAGCATTTCAAATGTATTCCCACAAGCAAAGGCTCAACCTCAAGACTCGAGTAAATATGAACGACAATATGTATAGCCAGACAAAACACTGTTCTGCAGCAACCCTGTATTAGCGTTGATTCATTCGGTGCATAATTTAGAAAGTTGCCATTAATAAACTAGTGGTTACTGTGAAGCCTTTTCAAATACAAATGAAAATCACAATCTGCACCATTCATTGGCCACAATGAAGAGGTTAATGACTTGCGATAATAAAAACTTCATCTAATAATCACTACCGTTATCACAAATATTAGTAACCTGGAGATCCCAAAAAGTAAGAAATTTACATGAATTTATCAAATTTGAAACATCTTGTACCCCAGAAGCTGATACAGATCATGAACTGGGTGAATTCAGTAGTCTAAACCTGACATTGAAAAGCAACTGCAGAGAATTATTTCTTCTCCTCCTCCTCTTTTGACACCTTGTCTTCATCCTTCTTCTCTTGGGGCTAACAAGCATACACAATACAACCAGGTATCGAAAACATTCATCAGTTTCACCTTGCATAAGAATAAAAAATCTAACACCAAAATTTATTGAAAATTCCACACTCAAACAGAAATAAACAGACACACTAACCCAATATCCAAATTTTTAGCTGATACGGTACTATCAAATTTTTAGTATATAGAGATTTGTCTATTCATCCTACCAAGTCTGATGAACTCACCTCAGACTGGTTTTGCATGGAAGTAAGCACATCTTTAACAGAAGGATCTTCTGGATCAACCCCTGGAAGCTGTGGAACAAAAAATGTATTAATTATTACATGCAGGGAAAGAACAGGTCATGAGATACCTATGTTTCTCACTCGGGCTGGGGGGAATAATTATTGCAACTTTAGCAGACATACCGATGCAAGGATGGAGGACACAAAAGCCTGGTCAGCCAACAACTGGCTCATGTCACTATGGCTTGGTGCGTCTTTCGTGCCATCTTGCATGGATAATTGAAGAGCTACAAGCAACAGATATGGGGAGAGTATTAATCATTTAATGCCAAAGTTAGTTTAACTTTTTTCCAAGTGTCTATTTAATTATAGAATGCTAAACGGGAAAACTATTAATAAGCAGGTGAAAATATCAAAACACCATCGACCCAGAAGAATAGCATGATACTTCACAATCAAATAGAATTCCTATTAGACAGAAATGCAGGGGAAAGGTAATGTGAAAATGACAGTCAGCCAGTATGTTGTCCAAGAATAGCATAATACTTAACCTTGTGCACTTATCATCGAGATGAGGTATACGGTATATATAAGCATACAACCATGCCAAACAGCCAAAGAAAACAAAACTGCTGAGCACAAGGACTCTCACCTAATGCCAACTCTGGATCATCTTCAGCTACCTCTGACATATTCGTATCTCGCCCAGAGGGATAACTAGGAGTTGATGACATCGCAATGGCCTCCTGTAGCAAACCCTCGTCATGCTGTTACAAATATTCAAGGTTAAATTACTGAATAATTTCTGTTGATAATGAATAATTTAAGCAAGCAAATACCAAGGTGAAATGCAATAAATAGCACAAACCTTCGTAGTCTTCTTCTTATCATCAGCTTCAGAAGCTGGAACACTGTCTTGATCAGTCATAGTTACATCCTGTGAGCTAGATTGCTGTTCCCCTTGTTTTTCCTTTTTAGCCGCTTCCTCTGCTGCTCTCTTAGCTGCTGCTTCTTGTCTGGCTCTCTCCTCTTCCATTGAAACTCTGAGAGCAAGGGCCAGTTCAGGATCTAGGTTGGGGTCCACCCCAAATTCATAACCAGAAGCACCACTGGCTGCAGCAGCAGCTGCAGCTGCTGCAAAACCACTCCCTCCCTCACCATCCCCAGTGAAGATAGGCGTACTGACATGAGAGAGGAAATTTTTTAACTCAAATCAGAATTTCATATGAAACTCAACCACTAAAATTCAAAAGAAATGAAGAAAACTAAAGCAGAGTATATTACCTAAGAAGCACATCAGAAAGGGCATTTGGACCAGGAGGAACGTGAACAAGGTGGCTACTATCATTGTTGTTCACAGCAGCAAGAAGTGCTTCAAGCTTCTCCGTATTCCCCTCATCGTCTTCACCAAAGTTGACAATGTCAAGTGCTACACTATTCTTTTTCAACTTCCTGCCAATCATCTCCAGCACTTTCTTTTCATGCTTGATGGGACTGCAAACACACAAGCATAACACAAGATAGAAAACAAAATGATAGAATTAAAATGCATAAAGAACCGAATTCAAACCCACCTTCCAACGAAGACAATAATCCTTTGTTGCTGCTTTTTGTTCTGGCGATGCTTTAGAGCCAATTGAGCCACCTGGATCCCAGCAGCAAGATTCAACTCACCGCCTATTTCTAAACCTGCATCCAGCAACATAAATCAATACAAGTACTGATGTTTGTAACTGATGCACTTCTGCTTAGCACTTTGAATGCACAACAAAACCACTCCTTGTTGACAACTACTAATTGCATCCTTCATTTCCACTGCAGCAGTGGACCTCAACCCCAAGCATACCCCTGATCTTGAACAAATAGGTGTGAAAGCAAGAAAGATAACTAACCGTGCATGCAAGCCAAGATCTTGCCAAGATCACTAGTAGGAGTGACCAAAACACGAACCCCTTTCCCTGCCATTGTCATAACACCTACGGTATTCTCAGGATTTAACTGTTTACACAAAGCAACTCATTTCAAATAAACCCTAAAAGACATATCAGCAGTTACTATTAAAAAAAAAAGATGAACTCCCAGTTGAGCATGAAAAAGAAACAATACATATAACCAATTAATGTAAGTTTCTTAATTAAATAAGAAATACAGGACAGATAAAAAAAATTTATTTAGAAAGGAAAAAAGGAAAAGGAAAAAGAAAAAGAAATAAAGAAACCTGAGTTTTGGCTCCGCAAATAAGATTAGCAGCTTCAGTTTGAGCTTGGAATCTACTAGGAGCGTAATCGCCGTTACGCATCCACTCAGAATTATCAATACAGATCAACGTTGCCTGAATTTAGTTTTTAAAATTTTTACATTTTTTTTTATAGATTTCATTGGTTAATAAAATGAATAATTTGAAATTAAAATGAAAACGAGAAAGAGAAAGAAGAAAACCCAAATAAACATTTTATTGATTACCTCGAGAACCATGGCTATCTACTCTTTGAGATCAGAAACAGAACAAATGCCAATGCTCGGGAAAGAATGAGAGCAGCGTCGTTAAAGAAGACTCAAGTAAGAACTATTAAGCTTCTCAAATAAGAAAAGGAAAAAGCAAGAAGTTTCAAGTTTAGCCGCAGGACAGGTATCGTGGCGTTCTCGTGTGCTCAAGATTATTTCACTAACTAGCGCGTCCTGCGTGTCAGGTCATTATTGGTTTTTTTAAAATACTAATTACATATTAGATTACTTATTACACAAATATATTTACAACTGTTATTACAATAAATATTATACTGATATTTACAATCAGATATACATAATTGAGATTTATATTATTACATTAAATTTATGAAATACATGTTTAATAAAATATACATAATTGAGATTTATATTGTTACATTAAATTTATAAAGTACATGTCCAGACAAATAATCCTCACAGAGAAGGGATGATTTTACTTCACTTGTATTTCACAAGAGAGAAAAACTTATAAATAAACTTCACCCAATCATATATAATGTTTAATTAAGAGAGTTTTAAATTCATGAAGAGTCGAACCCCTACCCTTATAATCCTTCTTAACTCTGAGAGTAAAAATTCACCCGTGGCCAAAGCCTCATTAGCCAGGTCATTATTGGTTAGAATGGGCAAGTACAGGAATTCAATTTTGAGAGGGTAATGGGAATTTGTTTTTAAGCCAGTTACATGATGCCACGTTGGAAATAAAATTATAAACGAGGAATGGCTCGCGTAAGAGGCCTTATATTTTGGACATCTAATTCTACACAGTCTATATATCATATTATAACAGCGGATTATAGTATGAGCTCAAATTCTCATTCCGATTTTGTGTCTTTTTTACAAAATTATGTTAGATTTAGAAAATTTTAATGAAGAAAAGTAATTCGAGAGCTAAAAGTTGAAGCCAAGTAAACAACCGATGGATCCTTTTTCTTATTACAATACAACCAATCGATTCAAGTGTCTACCGGTGGACATGCAACTTCTTCTGCCACTATCCATGGCCCTGCAGGAAGGAACATCTAAAGATCATCATGTCATCTTATTCAACATCAATCAGGTCATCATGATCATCAAGGTCAGTGTCACATGAATGGCTGGAGTGAAGTGAATGCTCCGGGGCGGAGGTGTCTTGGTTCAGGATCGATGGATCTTTAACTATTGAGCAGCTTCCTTCCATGCTGATGCTGCCTGCACCTGATGTGAAATCATCCATTTTGTTCATGTTATCAACCAAAGAATCTGAGGATGAGTTGGATGCTGCACTAACGAGTCCAACGGATGCACTTTGCTTTGCCCGCACTCTTTTTTTCCAATTTCCTAGTGATACTCTTACATTTTCAGAAACTACAGATCTCTTGAACCTTGATCCCATCTGCAACAACGAAAGCCACAAACAAAATGCAATCGATCGAGAGCCATATAGAGATAAGACACATATATGCGTTCTGGGTTGAAAAAGCAAAGCTATTTAGTATTTAGATATATAATATATTAATATACCTGTGTAATGATAACATAGAGTGGAAATGTGATGAAGCTACACCAGCACTGTGTCACAGTTCTGCATATACAATTGAGCAACAAATTAACATCACTTGGTAAAGCCACAAAATATTTGGCTCGTAAACATTGAAAAGGTGGAAGAACGATGTACCCAAATGTCAAGCGGATAACAATAAAGCTACGATTTTCCATGAAACAAGAAGGTTCCTTGATTTCCCACTGGAAACAAAAATCAGAATCACCATCATCTTCATGAAAGCATTGCTAGATGCATTAGTTTTAGCGATGGAGAAATCTAGTTCGTTATAATTATGTGTTTCTCCTAGAATGTCCAACAAAATAATATCCTCAAAGGATAAAGAAAGTTATAGAGAGCTCAAACAAATAAATAAGCATCTACTTTTGGAACGATTGGCATTTTACAATGAGCAAATCAGCCAAGACCTTACCAGGGACCAAAGGAATGTTGCCATTTCTAATGCATTCTGCAAAATCAAGCACATATCCATAGAAAAAATTAATCTTTCTGAAAACCGGGCAAACTCATAACTAAAATATCAAGGCAATAAAGAGGGGCCTAACTCACCTGGAATGATATTAGTTGTATCAAATGCAAAAGAAGCCTGGGCTTGCCAAACCAGAAGAGATCATCCCTCAGATTAAACTGGTGATATCCATCCCATGGACATTTATCCATGATTTCAACAGCTAACTTTACCACCACCCGGTGTAATTTTGTACCAATCAGCAGTATTAACTTCAATGTGCATAAAACACAATAAGAAAATGCAGCAGAGGAAGAGATAGAGAGCAAGGGAGATTAGCAAAGTTGAGTGGTATTAACATTTTGGAAAAGCTAAAAGAGAAGAAATGATGATGACTTACAATGGCTGGAATGAATGAAAGCCAAAGGTAAGTATTAGTTCCTACATGAAAATCACAGAATCCAAACTCTAAAATTAGTTTAGGAATAAAGGGGGAAAACCTCACAAATTAATTCCGTGCCAAAAAGATGCAAAGATATCTTAAGAAAACTGAATCAATGTATATGCTTACATGCTACTCTCTAAATTGCAGCTATGAGAATTGAGCCATTACATGATTTAGTCGGACAATGCAAACGCTTACAAGCAAAATTTTGCAATTGTACTATTTGATTGAATGAGAAACTGATACTGCAAAACGACGTATAATTTTTCTGTTCTGTTCTTGAGGACATCCAAAAGCTTTGTTGAACATTACTAAATTTCTTTTGGACGACCATATATTTCAAATGAAAATTCATTCAAGTGGCCTACTTCCCACAGATATGACACTAGAAAATAATGACATGCAATTCACAGTGAACGGGGTTTGCTCATCAGTTATTAGCTTTTCAAAACACGGAAAACTACCGTGGAAATTCAGAAGAGTGCAACCAATGGCATAAATCCAGAGTGGTATACTGCAAAAGAAGCCTCAGAAATCAATCAAATTGATTTAATTAAAAAAAAAAATACCAAACTAGAGAGAATGAATTTAGAAAAAGAAGGAAGAAAAGAGAACAGGCATGCAAAGCAGAGTAATAAGTATTACCTAATGCCAACAATATCACGGAATTCTTCCTCCATGCTTCGATGCATATACTTATGGAAATCATATGTCAAAGGAAGCTGATGAGTCTACAAATCCAGGAACACAAATATAAAAGACAGGAGCGAGACAGTTATTAGCTATTCAAATTACTTGTCTTCTCAGACATATTTATTTGCAAGACGACGACTGAAGACGAAGGAAAAACAAAAACAAATGAAGCAAATGAAGGCAAGCAGACTATTCACTCTTCAAAATTCAAAAATTTCCTCATGTCATCTACATGGTTCAACAGCAATACCCTCACTAAAACCTGATAAAACTTACAGTGATGAAGCCCAAGCGCAGAGCCATGTAATCAGCTCGATTTATAGAACTCCAAAATTGCCGACTGAAGCAAAGCTGCAAATTTACAATTGGAGTCGTTGGCCCATAGTCATGCAACTAACAGAATAGAATAACAGTGAAGGACTACAACTGAAATTAGTGGTTGCAAGAATCAAGCCCTGCTTATAGTTTTGGTATCTATGGGATTTAAGGATTTAATGCCCCATACATTCAGGTCATCAGGTGACGGGGATTTAGTGCTCTGATGTTATAGGTTTTCCCAATGAAACATATATTTTTCCACTCAATGCATGATCAATATCCTGAACTACCAAACATTGTATTTAACAGTTCAAAAAAATGATGTAAAATGAAAGACTGATCATTTAATCAAGTCATTTGAGAACAGACTTTTAACTTGAACATCAACAACTTCAGTAATGCCCCAACAAAGACATCACAAAGGTCCTTAACGTCTAATTTGAATAGAACTTCTGAGTCCTCCTCTGGTCTTTATATCCATTAGCCCCCTTCTTCACAAACACACATATGCACCAAGTACACGCGTAAATAATTTTTTTTTTTTTCCATCTATACATTATGGGGTAACTCTACTATAAGATATAACCCAAGCAACTTTTGAGCAATTTGTCTTTTTTGAAATTCAATTATATTCAGCCAATGGCTGATTTGAGCAACTAGGTTTGTCTAACAAATATTGGTTCAGCAAGATTTATCTAGTTCGGGTAAATTAATTAAATTAATGCTTAAGAAACTGTTTCTCAAGCATGATAATAAGAAATATCACCACATAGCTCATGAACCAGATAAAAAGTATATGATTTCGAGCATGTAAGAATACCAGCCAAACCAGAACTTTGTGCTGGCTCCATGGATGGGATGTGCGGTGAAAGATAAAGGTGGATAGTCGCTTCATCTTCCTGTTGCTTGATGCAGCTTCCGAAGACTCTAGATTTAAGATATTATTGCAAAAAGGAAAACTTGTCCTTTGAGAGCATCTAGCATGACAAAAAGCAACAGACAGGACAAAATAGCTAAAAATACACAGACAAAACCTTCATTAATTGGCTTGAAAAATTTGCACCTTGTTCAATCTGAATAGCCATGGTTATAGCTTGGTTTTCCCATGTTCTCCAGCTATAGATCTGCAAATATAAAACGATGAGACATCTTGGAAAATATTAAGCTCTAAAAAGCACATTGACAATACAGAAGTGCTCCGACCTTAATCATGGCCAAGGCAATGGCAACAAAGCTGTAAGAAACATGCGTAACACCGAGGACGAATATAAAACGATGAAGCTGCTCAAGACTTTCATGTGAAGCAAAAGATTCTTGGCCCTGCAAAAAAATAAATATTTCAAGAAAGTCCGTATAGATATAGTAAACAGCAAAAGGGTTTAGAAAAATGAATAATGACTGGCATCACTTAATACATTTAACTGGGAAAGCATTGAAGGTTACAGTAGTAATATGAACTTCACTGTCATGAACGGATACCTCAGGACAGTAATAGCTCGACCCGTGCCTGGTTTGCACTTGCTCTCTATCAAGTGAGGAATTCAAAAAATTTGATCTTGAAACAAGAGTGTGAGCTACTGATGTGAAGTCAGCCTTGGACGCACATGGATAGAATCTGCTGCTCAGGGCTGATGATTTGACACAAATTTTGGCCACAAATACAATCCAATGCCCCATCAACAAAGACAAAACACCAAAGAGCATCATCTCTGCATATATTTAAATAACCAACATTTCATGGGATCAGAAGTGAACATCACAATTACGTATGCGTCAATATATTGATTGAACAAATCCATAGCTAAAGATTAAATTCTCTTACCATCTTTGATCTTCTCAAGAGCAGCAAGCAAAGATTTTCTCTTAGTCTTTTCCAACCACTATCGAAACAAACATTCGCATTCCATCAAATAAAGACAGCATGTAATGAAGGAAACAGTTAAAGAAATTAGAAGAAAAAAACTGTCAGTTTTACCTTGCCAAAATGTTTCAAACAAGTATGAACAAAGAACCCAAAAATGATCATAACAGTGATGACAGTAGCAACAGCCCAAGTAGGGGTGTCAGCTAATGAAGCTCCTTCTCTTACTGTTTCTTTCTTCATTTCTCCACCAAAAGACAGTGAGAACTTGAGCTGCTGGGCATAAGCATAACATTCAATGTCTACAACCAACCAGGGACCTTAAAAACGCATACCCAATAAAATAAAATAACTCTTTTTCTTTTGACTGAGTCTGATTTATGAACAAAGTATTTCAGGCCATTAATGGCAGTCATTGTGATGGTGGGCTTTTGTTGCGCTAATTCACGAGGACACGCATGAGTTGTTACAACACATAACTTCCAAAGCAGTTGAGCACAATGGGCCCGGTAAACAAGATCTTCGCCAGTTAGGACTTTTGCTGATTTCACGTTTTGGGACAGTCAACAACGTGTTTCTGTCTTCTAATTTTTGTCTCGTGAAAAAAGAAATTGTGATTTATGAATCCACTCAGACGCATGCCATTTTGCGGCATTACCAAAGTTGTTGGACTGTATTTTAATTAAAATTATTAATATAATAAAGACTTTATGGGGTATCTTTCCATGCAGTGAACGAGAAATATTCAATCGACGGACCATTTTCACTTTTTAATCTGTGTGACTACAATTTTAGCTCACCAGCCATATCCATAAATGTGCATATATATTAAAAAGAAAAACAAATAGCATAACTTTAATCAAATTCCCATCATTTTCTGCAACAAACGAACAAAAATAAAAATATTGTACAAATTACTAAATACGACGGCGCCACCACAAGTTCGTTTTCTGGGCATTACTAGTGTGCGTAATACATGGTGATAATAATGGCAAGTCATGATTAATCAGAGGTCAGATCGATGATCTGCTGGCTTTTCATGCGCCTTCACCTTTAATCCGTTCTGAACCCAAGCCATATGCCCACCTCCAAAGTTGCTAACATGCTTAAAGCCCTGCAGCGATCATTTTGTCAATTGTACAGAGACCGTTAAATTTCCTCGCTCCCTCATCTTTACTCTAATTTCAGCTAATTAGTAGCTTCCTTAGCGAGTGAAAATTGAAAGCGAAGACGAAAACTTACAGCGCCAAGAAGATCAGCCGTTGCATGAAGAGATCTAGCTCCGCTTTGACAGCCCTGTACAGATTAATTACTAACACCAAATCAAAACTGGATGATATATGTATGTGTGTGTGTGTGTGTGTGTGTGTGTGTTAAGACAAAAATTAATTTTTCGACAACTGATTTATGAACATGATCAATTAATTACCACTACAAGACGATCCTCCTCCTTGCAAAGAGATCTAACCTTCTTCAAGAAATCTGGATTTTTTACTCTACCTATAAGGAAAAACCAAATTATTTTTTCATAACTGAAGTATTAAAAAGGAAATGGCTCATGGTTATTAGAAGTTGAATTTTAAAAAAAATAAAATAAAATAATCGTTATATACCTTCTGGAGTGTTGAACATGTAAGGAATGTTGAAGATTTTTGCTGCATCCACATGACCTTCCTCGAATTCTTCTGCCGTCCTAGTATTTTAAGACAAGCCCAAAGTTACGAAATAAAGATTAAAAAATAAAAGAAATTACAAGTATCAGAATTAGGAAATAGAAAGCCAGTAGTTGAATTGAAACTGCGTACCTCACATCAAGATAGCCGTAGCCAGATTCAAGCAGATTCTTAGCAGCTCGAACATCAACTGTAATAACTTCAGCTCCAGAGCTACGACAGATAAGGAGGAGGAGAAACAATCCACGCAAAAACGTGACCCAATTGCGGGAAACACCCATATCAAACTTACAAAGTTATATTTGAATATCCCTGAAGGCTGAAGGTATGTTCCGATATTAATATATTAACGTGAACGAAATTAAAATTAGAGAGAAGTGAGTGAGTGAGTGACCTTTTTCCAGTAGAATCCATGAAGAAGAACTTATGGGCTTGTATATATAGAGCCTTATTTAGTGTTGGGATCTGGTGGCGCAGCAGTAAAGCAGTTGCTTGTTTTGCCGGGAAAACCAGATGAAGTTAGAAAAAAAGTGTGCTGTGGCGCTAACTCGATCGCTGATTGCTGCTGCAGCTGTTCGGATGCTTCTTTTATTCACTTTACATTTCTGTGGGATTACTATTAAAGTATTTAAAAAATTGTTAATCACATTAAAAAAGATTGCAAGTCACGGCCAGTATGAACATTATTGATGAATAGATAAGGACATGGATGGATTTAGGTACAGTTAAGCCGAAGGGGTCTCCAATGACGTGATATGAAAACAAAGTTTTTGAACGTTTTGGTGGTAAGTTTCAACCAACGTTCCATGCTTTTGTCACGTGAGGAAAATTCCAATCAACTGGCCTACCTACCCAGCGAAGAACCAACCATGGCAAATAGGCAAATTCGCATTAAAACTGAGGCTAGTAGCTGCGTCGCCAACTTTAGAGTAGACCCACAGAGTCAGCCCGGTGGGTTAAGGTTGGTTATAGCTGAGACCCACTTCAGCAAATATAGAGGATGGGGGTCATACATAATTCATCATATCAAGCCCCAGTCCAGGTACAAATTGGTTAAGCACTTAAGCTTCCATTAGTGAGAATTCTGATGTACAGTACGCAGATACAGCCAAATCTTGGTGAATACACCAATTAACAACAAATTATTTACGCACAACACATGGTTTTAAATAATCAAACACTATTTACGCACAACCCCTGGATTAGGCAGGCGAAACATCTATGCGGACCCCGATAGCACTATTATGCCAAACTTCCATGAGGAACTCGAGGAAGATATCAAGATACCTACAGCTCCTCCCAGGTGGCTGCAGATGCAAAGAAGCTCTATTGAAATAACACCTACTGCAATTTTCAGAATAATTGCTGTCAAACACCATATGCACACACAATTAATCTCCAAGACTCTGGATAGGTTGAGGGAAAGTTAAAAATTCCATGAAGTTCAAATGACATCCCCACAACATGAAAACTACCCTGAAACAGTAAAAACAACAAGGAAAAACAAGAGTCAGCTGAAGAGATGGACCCATTAATAGACCAGGCCGTAAGCAACCATGCATTGTAAACATTTAGTTAAAAATTTTGCAGCATTAGAATATTTAAATCCTGCTATACATCAATTTTATTTTCACTTCCAACTGCATCAGCAGCCCAAAGAAATCACCAAACCTCAGTATATAGACACTCCTTGGCATGGGTAGAGAATTAAAAAGTTCAAACACATTGCTTTATTTTATTTTTTGAATAACAATGCTTTATTTTCTAAACAAATATATAAACTTGCCCCCATTCCACATTTAAAAGCAAAAGCAAACCGCAAGTTCCTGGTCTACAGAAGAAAAGCTAGCGACAAACCTGATTCCAAATGCTAGCCAAATTATCATCTCAATCCACTGATTTTAAGGCCTAGTTTCCTCTCTTGACCTACAATAAAAACATAAGCGACTCCATAAAAAAAAAACCAAATATGCTACGTGACATAAAAACTAGTGATGAAATCTGTGACATAGTATAGAACAGAATGCATTTGCCCAACTGGACAACCTACTAAAAAGCTAAATGTAATCGCCTATTGTCTAGAAACTTATTGCTTTCAGTCTAGTATCAGGAGGAGAACTTGATATTATGACAGCTACCGGGGTTACTGCACTTCCTGTGCCATAATATCAAGTATTGGTCCTGCTCCTACAGGCCACCTAAACACATTTGTACCAAGGATGGCTAGCTTTACCACAATATGAAAACTAGACGAAGTAGATTGCAGACAATATGAAACCAAGTTGAAAAGTTCAATTATTATGACACCATCTTATTCTTATATAACAGACACAAAACATAAATTGACAAGAAACTACAAGATGGAAGAAGGTTGACATTTTTGGTTTATAGTCAAGAAGACATAAATTTAACACAAACTACAAGGTGGAAAGAGTTTGACATTCTTGGTTTACACACAATAAGAAATTAATTTGCAGGAAACAACAAGTAGGAAAAGGCTGGCATTAAAGTTGATGTTCCTTGTTTACAGCCAAGAAGACATAAGTTGAAGGGAAACTATAAGGAGAAAAAAGGTCACAGACTGCTGTTAAAAGATTCATATGGTCAAATATACCACCTAATTCTATAGTCTCAAAGCAAGTCTCATACCAAATGATTTTATTTGAATTAAAACTCACACAGTTCCTAACAGATTCTTGGTTTACAGCTACCTATATACATTTATTCGAAATTGATGCCAACCATCCAACAAGCGAATGCACATACTTGAGGAATTTGACTTGTGCAAATTACAAGCATAATCAAGTTCAGAGAAAATACTTTAAAGAAAGGCACTGCGAGGATTGAGCAGCATTTGGAATCATGCCTAGACTCTAAAACTAACCCTCTAAATTCATAAAATGATGGCATATACAAACTGTTCTTCTTCATCCAATCAACAAAAGAGCCTCTATATTTTGCATTTGAGATTTCTAAATTAGCATAGAGAACAAAAGACAAGTAGCTCCTGCAAATAAAGTACATGACTAAATAAACATCTTAGTTTAGCTGTATGCCCGAACATTAAAGTCCAAATAGATAGAATATACAAGGTGAGCCCATTACTTGAGATAGAGAAGTCAGACATAACAATGCTCCATAAAGTGTGAAAAACAAGGTGGCCAACTCACCCATATCAAGACAGGCAATTCTGATTCTTGGAATATGATTAGCCAAAGTTCATAACTTTGGTACAGAAGACAATGAAAACAAAGGATGGCCTCACACACCCACCTCATTACTTTCACTATTATTTCTCATATCATGCTTGCATACAGGGCAGAACGTCCCCCACTTAGTCAGCCATGAGTCCACGCAGCTTGCATGAAACTCTGCAAGTAGCTTTCGAGAAAAATAATCAGCAGTAGTGGAAATAATGTCAATCAAAGTTCACCTACTAATCAAGGTGCAAATCTAAATACATGTGACCGTGCTAATTATTATCTCCTCCTGAAATTACAACATGCAACCAACAGAAAAAGATGAAGGCAGTTGATTTAGGCATCGAGTCAAATAAGTTTCCATCTAAACTAAAGTTACACAATTACTTTACATAAATCAAAGAAGATCTTCTAATAAATTCAACTATAGGGTGAAAAGGTTAAAATAATACCAGCAAGAGCAAGAACCTACCATGTTTGCAGGAAAGAACTTTGAGTTTTTCCCCATCTTGGTAATCCTCAAGGCAAATGGCACAAGTTTCTCCACCATGACACTGACTTGAACTAGCAGAGCTGAACAAAAAGCAAGGAAGTGCTTCCACTACCTTGGAATCTAACCTTCTAGGTTGCGGCTGATTCTGTCCTGGCCAAGGCCTCCAGGGCCTGGGAGTAATAAAGGCTACGGCAAATAATGCAAAGACCACAATAAGTGAGAAGACAGATACCATCAACACACTCCAGCTTCCTCTATTAGATTCTGGAAAAATGCAGCATTCCCCAGTTTCACCTCGACCATGCTCCTTCAAATACACACCAGTTTCCAAAGAAACAAATATCGCATGCACCTTTACACCTTCATGACTTGCCGTCACTAAGCACAAGTGACAGCATAAAATATAAAAGTTTAATAATCTAAAATTGCTAATTGGTTTCCAAAAGAAAAAGAAAAAGAAGAAGAAAAGAAAAGAAATATTGTTGAACTCACTGGAAACCAAACTGCCTTTTTCTATGTCATTATAAACAATTGCAGCACGATATCCTGCAGCTTGAGCGTTTCGGATTTTATCCTCAAAAATACATTGACCCCTGACTATTAAAACGAAGTTAATATGGTCAGCATCATTAGACGCAACGGGGTTGCTTAATGGGGAGCAAGCGTCCGCAGGATCTGCTACATGGAGAGCTCCACATGTTCCAGAGCTATTAACATCAACAGCTAACAGGAAAACACAAAATTCATCTTTTTAATAAAAATGAAAATGTAAAATTCGTATAATTAATTATATGCTACATTTTTTCTCGAGAAACAAAAGAAAAGGTGTACCGAATTTGGCGGGAAGGTCAGGGAAGTGGAGGGAGAGGGGTTTCCAAACAAGAGTTGCAGAGGATAATGAAACGACAAAGCAGAGGTTGAGGTAGATAATAAGAAATTTCATGAGAAACTTTTCCCTCATCTTTGACTCTTGCTTTGCTCCTTCTGCTCTTTGCGAGTTGGAACAGATTTCCGATGAACAGAACGGTGCGTCCAGAGCCTCACGGGAATAAACACCAGAGGAGTTCGCACCTTTATGCCATCGACGACCCCATCCCCATCCCCATCCCCATCCCCATCCCCGTGAAGTTGAAATGTAATAATACGGCACCATGTTCAATAATTTGACAAATAGGACATATTCAAGGAAATATCTAAAATACCCTTTATTGTCAATTTTTTCGCTCTCTCATAGATATTTGGTTTCTCTGTCCCTTTCAGCACAGCCATGCTACAAACATATATTTAATACATTAAATCACACGATCATATCACAAACGTATATTTGAAACGATGTCGTAGAGTGAGCCTCATCAAACAAAGGTTGGCGTTTAACTTTTGATTCATACGAGTGTGTGAAACTGTGAATTGAAGAAGAGAACTTGGGATACGGTGGCGTTATTAACTCTCAGCTGGGTTTCCTCCTGTAGTATAGACTCGGCCGGCCGTTCCTGCTGTGCAATCGAAATCGAATGCTGTGTACGCTTGATGGAGAAAATCTCGAAATTGCCCTTGCCAGAAGCATTCCTTGATTTTCTGAAAGAGAATGGACTGGACCCTTCCGTTTATTCAGCCGCAGATTCAACTCCTCGCTACATAAGGTATCAGACTATCAGTTATCACAAAACTTGTAAGCAACTTTTGTTTTTTCCTATCTAAAAAGCTGCTAATTTTTCTTTTTCTTTTTCTTTTTTTAACTGGAAGGTTGAAAACTGGGAATGAAGCTGATTTAGAAGAGATTGAAGCGGAGTTAAAGTGTAAGCTAGAAAAAGTTGTCTGGCTGAGTGGATTTTATTCTCTTCCGCCTGATATTAAGATTGCTACCTCAATGGCATACAAGCAAGGAAAGGTGATTTATCAAATTTGTGGCTTTTGTAATTTATTTTTTCTAAAGCACATTCTTATCATATGACTTGACGTGGTGTTGTTCATAATTCTTCGTTAATTATGTTAATGTATCTTTTAAATGTTATTTTCATGGAATGTTCTCTATTTTTTATGCCATTTTCAGATATATGGAATTGATGCTGCTTCTGGAGCGGCTGTTTCCGTATTGAATATCTCAGCAGGAGATCATGTTCTTGATCTTTGTGCTGCTCCTGGTAAGCAATCTTCTATTCTTATTCTGTTATGTTATTCTCACCAATTGTTTGCTAATTGATGTGATGTTGTGAAATTGAATTTGATGATATGAAAAGTGATATCTTCAATGAGAACTTCTTAACCTGTGGGTCAAAGTAGTAGTGCTGATACTTGTTCACTTTTAATTGTTAAATGGTCTACGATATTTGATTATATTCCTTTTTAAGTTCCATGGAAACAGGAAATTTGATCAAATCTGAATATTGAAGAAAAAAATGAATTTGATTTCTTTTTACACCAATATGAACTAAGAACTATGAAGAGATATTTTTGGCATCTAATATTGGATAGTTGCCAACTTGATTCAGGAAACATATAGTCTATAAATGGAGTCATGTTAGGACATTGGATGATTTTGTTATATGTCTTTTAGTTGTCATTTTCTCTGACTCTTTTGACAGATTGCTCACTTATTCATTAACCGTAAATTTTGTATGTCTAGGTGCTAAACTTTGTATGATACTGGACATTATTGGTGATTCCGGTTCTGTAACTGGAGTTGATGTTGCAAGGCATCGTCTAGCGGCTTGTAGAACACTGCTGCAGAAATATGCTCTGGGTGATAGGTGCCGACTTTTCGTTGCCGATGGAACGACATTTTCCCTTGCCCCCTTGCGGCTCCTTTTGGATCCTGGATCATGTAATGAACTGATAGAACCTGTGTTTTGTTACTTTATCCTATAATTTTGGTCCATAAGCTTTTGTAAATTCTATATGAAATCCTCAACATCGTTCTGATGTCTTTTCATTCTGTCTAGAATTAAACAGGTAATTCTGTGTTGCAAGAGAAGGATGATACATTTAGGGAGTGGACTTCTAGAATACCATGGAAAGAAAGAAAAAGAGCAGTGAAAGCTAGGGAAAATGCTGCTTCAAAGGCAATAGTGAGGAGTGAACATCCTGAACTTATATTCTATGGGCATCATTCGGGTATAGTTGGGCTTACTAAAGAGGAAATATATCAAAGTGTTTGTAACAGTGAAGTCTCAAGCTCTGGTTATGACAAGGTGAAGTTGCATTTTTACTTGTTCGTTTATCTTTTTTGTTAAATGAAGAGCCCTGAATAGTTAAGGCAATTTTATTTTGTTTTTAGAATGGCACCACTTGCCGAGTCAGAAATTTTTTCACTCATCAATGCAACTAAGTAGTTCAAATGTATTTTAGGTCCTTGTAGATGCAGAGTGCACTCATGATGGATCAATTAAGCATATCCAGAAATTTGAGAATTGGGGCTGGACAACTCTTCAACGTCGTGTGCTGGATCCAGAGAGAACTGATAGTGTTACAAATCTTCAGGTAACTTGATTCAGTTTTCCACTATACCAGCAGTAATCGGTCCAGTTTTATTGGACCTGCTCTCTCCACTTTCTTTCTTTCTCCGTTTTAAGGATTTCCTCCTCTTTCTCCCTTTTGAGTTTGAATTCTAGTTTATATTAGACTTTTAGAGAGTTTAGAAGATATTTTTTTGACATATGGGTCAACATGGGCTCTTATCGCCTCCATTTGATTTGTAGCTTGATTGTCTGAAATTGTTGATGATTTTGCTACAAATGGAATACTGAAGAGAACATTTGACACTGATAGATCTCCTAAAGGACCTTAGTATATCCGGCGAAAACAAAAGAGGTAAAATGAAAAAGGTGGGCCATGTAGCAACTTGATCTCATAACTGGCTAGAAACTAAAGCAGTTTACATTTGAGCATTACTGGATATTGGACGGTATAATTTTTGGGTTTGTTGGAAAGAAAATTTTAGTAATAAAAAATTTGCTGAAGACTGAAAACAAGATGAAAAATGTATTTTCTTGAATTTTATGGGTAGAATGACCTAAGCGTGGAAGATAATTCGGAGCTGTAACTGTTTCCTTGCTTTCATCCGATGGTTCCTGTTTAAGTTCAGCTGAGTTTAACTTGCGTTCCTACACATATAATCTGTTTAATTTGCTGAAATGATGATGAAGCAACGTTTTATCCTTTTCCAATTTGAGTTATTCCGTAGTAAATTTGCATACAAGGCCTTTTATATTTGGAAGAGGTTCGCTTGATCTTTCTAATATATTGAAAGTATTTATCTCTGGTTGCAGTTAAAACTTCTTACTAATGGATTTAGACTTCTAAAAGTTGGGGGCCTGCTTGTCTACAGCACTTGCAGGTATATTTGTTATCATGTTCGATGGCTCACAACACAAGCACACAAAATTATTTGCATTCTATGTTTTCGTATTTCTATCTTTCTCCATTGATTAGCCTGACAGCTGCTCAGAATGAAGATGTGGTGGAGCAGTTTCTCAAGGACAATGCCTCTGCTGGTAAGATTCTCTATGTTTTGAAGTCTAATGATTACTTTCTCAGAAGTAATTATTGGTTGCGTTGCATTGCAAGTTCATAACCTGCAGTTTTACAGCTAATATACTTATTATGTTTCTGAGCAGGAAAAAAAATGTTGATAAACTGCTGTGATTGTTAAGCAATAAATGTTACTTCTTTCACGAGACATATCACCTCTTATCAATAAATTATTTACTTTTCAGCCACTGTTCTAGGAAACATTTGATTATAATAAACAGAACCTGACTTCACATCTCTTCTGTTGGTAGTTATAGCAACAATTTTTTTCTTGCAGAGTTGCAGGAGATAGATGTTGCCAAAAATTGGCCTTGTAAGAGCGGGAGGATACCAAAGACCCTGCGTTTTGACCCCTTGACATCAAAAACCAGTGGACTTTTTGTAGCAAAATTCACAAAATTGGCCATCTGATTTTTCTTGAATGTCTTCGTAGAAGAATGGTTTTATGATCTGGGTTCATTATTCATATACTGCACATTTGTTGCTTAGTTAAACGGTCGATGGATGTGACTGACTGAGATTTTTTTGTTGCTTTGACCATAGTCACAATACTTCTTGGTATTAATCTTAATATTTGATATTTATTTTTTTCCCATTATTTTCTAAAAATTGATTTCTTTTAAATAGTTTTGACATGACCATAGTTGCAATACTCATTTGCATTGTTTATGCATGCCAATCAACTTCAATTGCTATGGTGGGGGCGTTTTACTTGCTTCTTGTATTGCCTTCTTTTTAACTCTTCCTGTATATGATTTTGCCTCGGCCAGAAATTGAATAAAGATGTAAATTTGAGTTGTTCTGGAAACAATAAATCCGTCGTCGTGAGATAATGTGTAGTTCTATAAGTTGAATAAATATCTCTCCGCAAGCAGACACCAGACCTGAACGTGATTTACGGAGTACATCGTTGGGTGTATATGCTTCAAAGTTTATGGCTATATGGGCATGAAAAAAGGATCAGACTCTCTGCTAGATTTCAAGCGAGGACATTACATGAAAGATTTCTCCTACAGCTATGTTCATGGCACATTGGTTATTGATACTGTAATAGCAGCATTCGTAGATTCAGGAACAACTAGATAGCTGATACATAAAATCCCATCCCAGACATATGTGGAGGGGAATTGCTTCCGGCAGATTGTCTCTGGACTTTTGAGTGTGCCCGTAGTGTTCGGGGCTGCAGTAATGCATGCCACCGGCAACTGATCAGTTTTCTAAGTAATTGAAATTAGAAGTATATACCAATGGCATTCTTTGGCTTATTATTGATATCAATGATTGATATGATATTTCTAGGCGCAGTCCTCAGAAGTCCAACTTGGGATGAATGCCCTATTTATCAGACTAGCATTATAGTTTGTCTTCCTGATATAAACCTTTTTTTGAGTTTATGCCCATTATTTCGTCCCGTACGGCTCTACTAGACAGTAGACATAAGATAGAGGATTGGCCATAGCCGCCAAAATAATCCCGGGGTTCACTCAGTTTTGGAGGCTGCAACCCCTGTAGCTCAATGCTGCCAACATTTTCTTCATTATCGTCTGCTCGTGTGGATTTTGACATCTAAGATTGTTTATTCTTTTCTCTTACAACTTGGATCACCCACTTGATCTAACACACATATAATGTCCGGTTATCTAGTTAACCTTGGTATTTAAAAAGTAACGTCTGTAACATAACTTGTAACCCGTCCTTATGGATTTGGTTTATGTCGAGATATTTTCAACTTCTTCATGGGGTCCCCGGACGACCCAACTTGGTTTTTTCTTCTTCTTTTTAAATGTGTCTCTAGATATATTATATTCAGATAACTTCCTTGATCCTAGTTTCTGTAGTACAAAGTGACTGGTATTTTGAAACCATGGTCCGAGCAAATTATTACTTAAACTTTAGAAGCACCACAATTCATAATCCACGCAATACAAACCTTATAAATAGCTTACAGTTTCTGCACTGACCAAAAACTCAAAGCAAGCAATTCGAATTCTCTGTTGTTCTCTTCCTATCTCCTCCTTAGTTAGTTCATAGTATGGGTCCATTCTCCTTTCCAACTTTGCCTGCCGCTAAGTGGTTAGGATTTGTCACAGCCATTTGGGTTCAGGCAACCTGTGGCAACAACTACACTTTTTCCAACTACTCAGATGCACTGAAATCTCTCATGGCTCTTACTCAGTTGCAGCTCAACAACCTTTCAGTTGCTAAAGATGTTGGCAAGGCTTTTGGCCTTCTCTCGGGTCTTGCTTCTGACCGTTTGCCAACTTCTACTATCCTCATTATTGGCTCACTTGAAGGTTTAATAGGATATGGAGTTCAATGGCTTGTTGTAAGTGAGAAAATCCATCCTCTTCCTTACTGGCTGGTAAGCAACCATTTTAGGACCTTGTCCATTATATAAACTAGCTTTAGAATAAAATTTTAACTAGCTGCTCTTGCAGATGTGCATTTTTCTTTGCATGGGAGGCAACAGCACAACATGGATGAACACAGCAGTACTAGTAACTTGCATGCGTAACTTTCCAAAAAATCGAGGCCCCGTGTCAGGTATCCTCAAGGGTTATGTGGGTCTCAGCACAGCAATCTTTACAGATATTTGCACAGCTCTTTTCTCCTCCAAACCGTCAGCATTTCTCCTCATCCTTGCAATTGTCCCAGCAGTAATTTGCCTCACTGCAGTGCTCTTCTTGCATGAAAACCAACCGGCTTCAGGACCTGTAGAAGATAGACAAGAAACTGAATTCTTTCATATTTTCAATGTTCTCGCTATTGCCGTAGCTGTCTATTTGTTGGTCTTTGACATCACTGGAAATCATGGCCACGTGCTCTCTTTATATTTTGCGGTAGGACTCATTTTCCTTCTGGCTTTACCATTGGCTGTTCCTTTATACGTTGTTCTGTTTAAGTCAAAATCCAACTCAGACATTGAGCAACCAAGCAGAGAACCATTGCTTGCCCCTCAAAAATCTTCAACAGAGAAGCAAGAAATAGTAACAGCTATTGTTAAAGCGGAGGATGCTGAAAGAAACAGAAAACCAATAATTGGGGAGGAGCACACAGTTGTGCAAATGTTACAGACATATGATTTCTGGATTCTGTTTGCATCTTTTCTTTGTGGCGTGGGCACAGGAATGTGTGTGATGAACAACATGGGACAGATGGGGCTGGCACTTGGCTTCAATGATGCATCCATCTTTGTGTCACTCATGAGCATATGGGGTTTCTTTGGACGCATTGTTTCTGGCTTGCTGTCAGAATATTACATTTGGTACGTCTGCTTTCTCACCAGCTCTCGGTCAAAAACAATTCAAGTATTTCATTTTCTTTTTCATGGTAAATGACTGATTTTACTGAGCATTACCTTAAGAGTTATGACCCACTGTGACGTGCAGGAAATGTGGGACACCAAGGCCTGTCTGGAATGCAGCTTCTCAAATTCTAATGGCTCTTGGATACATCATAATGGCCATGGCCTTGCCAGGATCTCTGCATATTGGTTCAATTTTGGTAGGGATATGCTATGGTGTCCGACTGACAATAACAGTACCTGTGGCTTCTGAACTATTTGGTGTCAAATATTATGGCCTTCTATACAATATCCTGATTCTCAACCTTCCCCTGGGTTCATTTCTCTTCTCTGGTCTCCTTGCTGGCTATCTGTATGATGCTCAAGCCACTATCTCAGTTGATGGAAGCAACACTTGTGTTGGAGCTCATTGTTATTTTCTCGTGTTTGTGATCATGGCCGTGGCATGCATGCTTGGATTTGGATTAGACATTTTGCTTGCTGTTAGAACAAAGAATATTTATTCTAAGAGCAAAGTGGAAAAGAAATTCATTAGCGAAACAGAGGATTCAACTTCAATAAAAAGCTGAGAAGTATCGGTTAAAATGTTTTGGAGCTGGATCGAAGCATACCCAATTCAAAGCAATGTGATTAATTGCTGCCTTCATCTGCATAATTCATCATCACTGTAGATATTGTAATCAATTGTCCATTAAAAGAAAAAAAAGTTAGTGAAATTTTGACAAGGTCTCGTATCATCAAATTAATGATATTACAATAAAATTATGAGGGGCCATTCTTTTCTCACAGCAATTTGTATGATAATGGAAGCAATCAAACAATCCAATCACAAAATCCAAAGCGGTTCACCACTAGATTACAGAAACATAAAGCAGTAGCATGTTAACATGTCAATTGAAACAGATAAAGATAGGAACTTTACCCATTGTCATTTGCCTCCGACCTAACAAAACAGGAGTTTCTTGAGATGCTGATTGGAGGCCAAATGTAGAATACTCATCACCAAAGTTTTGCGATTCCATTAGTTTAAACTATATTATTAATTCAATTTCGACCAAAACTTTGTAAACAAATACAGCCCTACAATACAATCAATAACCAAAGACACGGAGAGTTGAGTTCTTCTCCTGCTTGTCTTGTCCGTAATTGTTGCTCGATTTCGGCACAACTCTGGCTTCTCTTATAATGTCTCTTTTCTTTCTGTAAGTCTTACAAACAATTATAATAGTGTTCGTTAGCTCGACTGATCCTTTTTGTGATGTAGGAAAACTCGAAATTACTCTTGATGGACACTCAAGCACGGCCACTTATTCAACTCCTCGTTACTGAACCTTAAAATCATTTTGTTTTCTCCAATGCAGTTCATGTCGTATTTTATTTTTATCTGGAATGCTGAAAGCAGGGAATGAACCTGATTTATTTTAAAGAGGAGATCAAGTGTAAGCTTGAAAAAGTTGTCATGTTTAATTTCTTCTGTTTAACCTGGTATTTTAGATTGGTAACTCTTATTAAGGAGGCATAAATGCTGAAACGAAAGAAAGGTGATTTGTTAAAGTTGTGACATTGAGCAAATGCCATTTCGTATGATTTAATTTTATGTATCACATCTTATTGTTAAATGGTCTGATTCATTTAGTTCTATCCCTCTTAAGTTCCATAGAAATTGGAAATTTCATCGAGCTTGGAAATCGAAGAAATGAATCAACGTTTTACATCTATTTCAGCGGCTCTATTTGAGTGTATAATGTTGTAAAACCGATCCGCCGGCCGCCGTCTTCAAGTTGATTAAAAGACATATAATAAAAAAGCAATAATAATAATAATTATAATAATAATTATACTTGTATGAGAAAGATTAGATTAGTGAGTAAACCCTAATCTATCCACCTCAGCATTAATGGAATGTCATGGTCCAAAATTGCATCCTTTTCTTTTTCTAAATCCAGAAAGAGCACTCTGTTTTTTTGGGTTTTGTATCTTTTTACAACGTAATCGTGTTGTTATTGATTGCTGTAATTATCCAGCAATGCATCACTGACATATTTTGTACTGTTCTCCTCGCCTTCCAGCCGGCACCTGACCTGGCAATTGTATGTAAACACTTTATTTCCAGATCATATTTAATTTTATTTATTTTTTTTGTTTTGTCCAATAATTAATCTTGCCCGGAAAGCGGCGTTGATACATTAGATCGTCTTGTATGGCAACCGAAGTCATATTACGTTCGAGCACGTGCTCGCGCGTGCCTCAATCCGAAGTGAAGGCAACATCACAGGGTAGGTTGGTGGATTCCAATTCCATTGGCCCAAACTCAAAACCTTCTTTTATTAACTGAATCCATTTAATCGTTTTTATGAGTAAGAGACATGAGATAATTAAACGTGCTATCCAACAAATTATATGAATCGAACTCTTTGTCACCACATACCTCCGTGCGTCATCAATGACATACTTATAAATCCAACGGGCAGTTGAATTCGCATGGAGCACATACCTATCAGACATCAGTTATTATATAGCGGGCGTACCACGCACAAGTCCAGTGACCGATTAAATAAGTCCTTGAATTAAAAGACCTCTTGTCATAAGTCTTAACAACCCACGGACAATTCAAAATTTGAAAGCTATTGCTGTTAGCGGCTGCAGAAGACATGACCCCGGGCAAAGGCACGGGCGCGGGGACAACGTCTAAAAGCAACGAAATCACAGCTCCTCTCAGTAAGGCTTTCGTTTCTCCTCTCTCTGTTTTCGCTTTTCCATCAGGACAGTACTCTTGAAAACTAAACTCTGTTTCCATGATGTGCAGTTGAGGCATCATCAGCGGACGATCCATCTGTCGACGTTGAGAATTCACCGATCGAGCAAGTAGCACTCACGGTCCCCACAACAGACGATCCCTCCCTCCAGACCTTCACGTTTCGAACGTTGACTTTAGGAGCCTTATCATGCATCCTCCTTTCATTTCTCAACCAATTCTTCTGGTACCGCCGAGAGCCTCTCTCCATCTCCTCAATCTCCGCTCAAATCGCCGTCGTTCCACTCGGCTATCTCATGGCCAAAACTCTTCCGAAAAAAGTCTTCTTCGAGGGACGAAGATTTGAATTCACTTTCAATCCGGGGCCCTTTCATGTTAAAGAGCACGTTCTGATTACTATTTTTGCTAATGCTGGAGCTGGAAATGTTTACGCCATTCACATTGTTAGCGTCCTTCAACTTTTTTACAAGAAAGAGCTGACCTTCCTTGTGGCATTACTAGTCGTCATAACCACCCAGGTTTTGGGGTTCGGCTGGGCCGGCCTATTCCGCCGCTACTTGGTGGACCCGCCTACCATGTGGTGGCCTCAGAATCTTGTTCAAGTCTCCTTGTTTAGGTACCTACTTCCTACGTTTTCAAAAGTTTTCGTTTGAATTTTCATCAACCATATATACATATAATTAATTAATTTTAATTCGTTGTGTGATTAACAATCAAACGGTTATAGCATTAGTTTGTAAAATTTAGTTCGCATATCGTATTTTGCCACGTGTTAGACGTGTTGTTTGGACTTTGACTAGGATGAAATAACAGATGGCATTATTGTTATATTAGTTTCGTTTGGGTAGTCACTATTTTATTCGTTCTCATACTTCAGGAATTTTACGGCGGTGAATCTTAGATTCACAATCCTACACGGTTAATTAATGCCAGCATGCATATAGTTTGAGCTCTTATGATTTTGGAGAAAAAAATTCTTCAGTGATATCTGTTTTTCAATTGAACGACTCTTAACGTATCTTTATTGGATGAATCCACCGAAATTTGAACTTTTGGGGGAAGCAAAAGTTCCTCACATCACAAGAATCAAGAAACAGTCAAGATTGTTAAGCTAATTGATATGCCTGTTTTGTGTGTTCTAAATGTCGGGAAATCACAGGGCATTGCACGAGAAAGAGAAGAGATCTGCAGGTGGATTAACAAGGAACCAGTTCTTCCTCATAGCATTTGTCTGCAGCTTTGCTTACTACGTTTTTCCCGGCTATCTCTTCCCAATGCTTGTCTCTGTTTCCTGGATATGCTGGATATACCCTAATTCTGTGTTAGCCCACCAGTTAGGTTCGGGACTCCACGGTTTAGGCATTGGTGCAATAGGATTCGATTGGTCTAGCATATCCGCATACCTTGGGAGCCCGCTTGCCAGTCCATGGTTTGCCACTGCCAACATTGCTGCTGGTTTTTTCTTAATCATGTATGTCATTACCCCCATTGCTTATTGGCTTAATATATTTAAGGCCAAGACCTTTCCCATATTCTCAGATGGATTATTCACGTCTACCGGCCAAAACTATAACGTATCTGCTATCATAAACAACAATTTCCTCTTTGATACTGAAGCTTATGAAAGGGAAGGTCCTCTCTATATCAGCACCTTCTTTGCTATGTCCTACGGTGTCGGTTTTGCCTGCCTGACTGCCACTGTTGTTCATGTTCTCCTCTTTCATGGGAGGTAAGCTGTATTACTATTTGTGGATTGCTTTCTTTCAAATTTCGTAGATTTTTCTCCAGGAATCACTCACTTTTACTTTGACATCTCTACGACATAAATACTAAATGTCAACCTATCCGTGACGCATCAGAGACAGATTTGAACTTAGCTAACTTAGAATATATATTACCTTGGCTATTGTAATTACATACCTGTAGATTGAATCAATATGATTTCCATTTTGTGTTTTTGAGGTATTTTCGCTTTTTTTTCACGAGTGCAGAGAAATTTGGCAGTTAAGCAAGGCTGCTTTCGAAGAAAAGGGGATGGACGTACACACAAAGCTCATGAGAAAATATAAGCAGGTACCTGAATGGTGGTTCACGTGCATTCTTTTGATAAACATTGCAGCAACCATATTTACATGCCAATACTATAACAATCAACTTCAATTGCCATGGTGGGGTGTCTTGCTGGCATGTGTTCTTGCCCTGTTTTTCACTCTTCCTGTTGGGGTCATCACTGCTACAACAAATCAGGTAAATTCAAAGCGTATCACAAGTTTGATATTTGTTGTATAATTGAAATATAACTCAGCATGATATGGTGCGGTGCCATTTGCTTCTTTGCACAAGTTCATAACCTTAGATGATTCTCTCTTTAACAGACACCAGCCCTGAATGTGATTACAGAGTATATCATTGGGTACATATATCCAGGATTTCCCGCTGCTAATATATGCTTTAAAGTATATGGATACATAAGCATGAAACAAGGGATCACATTTTTGCAAGATCTCAAGCTCGGACATTATATGAAGATTCCTCCTAGAGCGATGTTCATGGCACAGGTTGGCTTCCCCTCTTTTCTTCTCATTGGGGGAAAAAAAAAAGAGCAGGATTTAACATTTGATGTTTATATATATACATTTATATAGTCCCTTCAGCTCCATGTCTCTTAATTTTTCTCATATATATATATATATCCTCTAATGGCATGATTTTGTTATCAGGTATTTGGTACTATTATATCAGCATTGGCACATTTAGGAACGGCATGGTGGTTGATGAATACCATCCCAGACATATGTGACAGGGAAATGCTTCCATCAGGCAGCCCATGGACTTGTCCTGGAGACCATGTATTCTACGATGCCTCCATCATCTGGGGTCTCATTGGCCCTCGCAGGATTTTCGGAGACCTCGGCTACTACTCTAGTGTCAACTGGTTTTTCTTCGCTGGGGCTGTAGCTCCTGTCTTAGTATGGATAGCACACAAAGCCTTCCCCAACAGGCCTTGGATAAGACATATAACTATGCCTGTGCTCTTAGGAGCTACAGTGAACATGCCCCCGGCCACAGCAGTCAACTACACCAGCTGGATTCTAATTGGATTTGCTTCGGGCTTCATTGCTTACAGGTATTATCGTGATTGGTGGAGTCGCCACAATTACGTGCTATCTGGGGCACTCGATGCTGGATTGGCCTTCATGGGAGTACTGTTGTACTTGTGCTTGGGGATGGAGCATATTAGCCTCAACTGGTTGAAAATGCAATCTGATGGATGTCCACTGGCTTCTTGCCCAACTGAACCAGGAACTGTAGTTAAAGGCTGTCCAGTTTTGTAATTGCGTGGATGTGGATTTACACGATTGATTCATACTGCATATACCTGTATGAGTTTTTTGGTCCAGCTTAGATTTGTAATCAGCAAATATTGTTTTGTTGGAATACCTTGGTTGACTAGGAAATAAACATGTTCCTCAAAAGTTTTTACAGACAGAAATCAATCCCTTGTGCTGTTCTTTCTCATTCAGGGCTATTTCCGTCTTTCTCTCACATCATTTTTGTGTTACAATCCTAACTATATTTACGTTTGGCATTTCGTTTATCCAAACTCCCACCCTGTTTGGACAATTTACTCAAATATCCTTACTCAAATATCCCAGTCCCAGCAGCAGCTGATTTCGAAGAAGAATAGCGCTATGGAAACCGATAACACCAAAACGACGCTAAGACCAGCGTCTTTGAGGTGGAAAATCCTTCGTCAAGCTCTTCTACGTCGTTCCTCTCCGCAAAACTCAGGTATATTTTCCTTCTCTGATCGTCGGCATTACCGTTTTCAGTTAAAACTTTGAATATGATTATGATTGTGATTAGGTTATAATTTTTAGTCTTAATCCTCAGATGAGCAGTCTCAAATTGGCGTTATGAACCGCATATCTCGTAAGACCACACAAGGCTTCAACTTGATTCCCTGCCAATTAATCGAGAAAATTTCCAACTCTAGAGATGCGCGCGTGTGTTACACGTTACCCGTCGCTGGCTCTCCCAAACTTTTTCTCACGTGAGTTCGTTTTCTCCAACTGTTAGTGAGGTTGAACATTAGTTTGAATGTTAGTTAGATTAGGCATTTTCCATTTTGAAGTTTTAATATTTTTTGTTTCTGAAAAATGATAGCTATTGTAAAAGAAGCTCTAGCATTGAGTGTGATGCCCTTGTTGCCTTTGATTGTAGAACCTTCGCTATTGTAAGTAATTTTATATGTTTGCAATATGATGATTACTGTCAGTACCACTTCTTGCAGCCAAAGAGTGGACAACCATGCTGACCTCGGTGACTTTGAGATTTGCAATAGATGCAATATTGATAACACAGGGCTTGTCTGTAAGTTCTTTTCGGGTTGACAATTTATATTTTTGTAGATTAATTATCATCTGTCAATATTTGTATTTGTTATTTAAGAAAGAAGAGAGATGTGTCTCTGCTTTATCATGGTCTAGGTTCAGTCGAGAACAAAATTCTACAAAATGTTGTGTATCTTGCCTGCAAAGCCTTTTTTTTTTTTAATTAATTGATGGTCTTCTCTTTGCTTTGTATTTCTGTTCCATTTAATGTTAGGAATGCTGGTGATTCTGCTCGTATATGTTTTCTTTTCTTTATTAATTTCTATGTTTGTGTTTATAATTAGTGTGTTCTTTCTTGTACAGGTCATTGGCCATCAGAAGATGTCCTTGCTTTTTTCTCCTTGTCACATGCGGACATGTTTAGGTTGATTGCTTTTTTGGACATCGACTTTACCTTTTTGCTCTCTGTTTTGTTTACTTCATTACCTAGAACCTTTTTTTTTTTTCCAGTTTTATATAAGTTATGAACCTCTCCTTTTTTCTTATTTCTCCAGGTCTAAAAGAGTTATTGAGCTTGGATCAGGCTATGGCTTAGCTGGATTAGTTATTGCAGCAACCACAGAAGCATTAGAAGTTGTAATTTCTGATGGAAATCCTCAAGTAGTCGATTGTATCCTTTTACATGAATCATATTAGCCACAAGCGTGTTGGAAAAGCTTATAATTCTCTGTTAGATTTCTTAGGGGAGAAGGTAATTCCAAAATATTGGATTTCAGATTATCTAGAAAATGTATTGCCAATTTCTTCCTGTTCTGTATATTGGATGGGTAGAAACTTACTAATAACTAAACGCAAAAAAATGAAATTACTCTCTGTATAGTGGTACTGAAGGCAAATTCTTTGTTCTACATTTTTAGAGGAGACAGGAAAATGTAAATGAATAATTTGGCAACACGTATTTGTGTTCTGCTGCTTCACAGTTCAGGAATTTAAGATGGTTGGCTTTGTCCCAAAAATGTGGAAAAGTGATTTTCCATGTTAGAAATCTTGAGCTGTTAAGAGGAGGTCTGGGAGCAAGGTTTTATAATTTGCTATGTTGTGACTTTTGATTTAGATTTGAATTCCTGAGATCTAAATCAGCCTTATACATTGAATTCATTAACCTAGTTTGTGTTATTGGCTATTTTATAGCATGATGAAATATTTCTAATTGCATATAAGTTGGTACGGTTTCCATTTCCCAAAATTATCTGGCTTTAAGTGAATATTTGACCGACTTTCTTACTGACGGTGATCTTGCTTATGAGACCTTTTAGATTCATAATTTCATGCCTAATTCCAAGAATTTGAATTTGTTTGTGAAATTATAAAGTTATGTGAAGACTTGATTGTATAATTTCACAATTAACAGCTGCATTATGAATTGCTTGAGCCAAGAATCAGGTTTAGGCCTTTGGAGTGCCAAGAACAATCAATCAGGCATGGGATCTCTATTACCATTTTCTTATATTTTATTTTTGGAATTGTCGAGTGGATTTTCTGGTGTATTTGTTTGAGATGTCTTTTATTGGTTGTGTAGTCTTCACCCAGTCTTGCCATTGATTTAGATCCTTGGTTGTGCTGGTCATTTAATCGTGTATATGGATGCTATGTGTTTTTGGTAATTATCATCATAAGTGCTTTTAGTTGGTTTCCCAGGGCACACTTACTCCCATTTCTGCTTTGTCTTTTTCTATTTGTTAATGAAGCAACCCCATCCCTGCTTTTCTTTTCCCTTATTCATTTTCTATTACTGTTGAAAGTGGTTCTTAACGTCCAGATATTCAGCGTAATGTGGATGCCAATTCTGGAGCATTTGGTGGCACAACTGTGAAGTCTATGACACTTCATTGGAACCAGGATGATTTTCCGTATATTGTCGACACTTTTGACGTGATTGTTGCAAGTGACTGGTATATTCTACTCTCTTTGTTGCAATTTTAATACAATAAGCATCATGCTTCCTTTAAGTCCGTATACTGTAAAGGGATTCATCATATTTGGATTAAAACATTATTTACACATTAATCATGTTACAGAGTGCTTTATGTTGCCCAATGATATGTTCTTCCTTACCATAGGATAAAGAAGGTGTTGAATGGCTTTTGGTACAGGTGTGTCATGATGGGTCCAACCCACCTTTCACATGCTGACAACAGACTAAATACTCATCTACCTGGATTTTTATAATCACTAACTTTATAAATTGAAATCTTGTTTTGGTTACAATTGTTAATGGCCTGGAGACGTCAAGATAATTTCATGTCTTTTCACTAATTGACAATTTGGATCTGTTGCTAATGCATAATGCATAATGCATGCTACATACACTTGAAATCACGGGATGACGTGATTGTCTCACTTTTAGTATAAGTTTCTCTTATAATATGCCCTTTGTTAGTTCCTCATTCTTTCACGGTGAACTTTTTAAATTGAGTTTATGTGGTGTTTGAACAAGAAAAGCTTGTTGTCGAATGCAATTTTTTAATGTTGTGGCCTCAGTTTTCTCTACCACTTGACAAAAGGTCCTTGTACATAGTATGCAATGCACGAACAAACACATCCAAGCAAAAATGACGTGATATTGTCACTTTTCTGACAAGTTTATCTTCTTTTACGTCATTTCGACAGCACTTTCTTTAAGTAATTCCATAAAGTCCTTGCTCATTCATCGTTTACAATTTTGAATGGCTTGGGGTGTTGAGATATCCAAGTATTCTTCATTAGTCAACAAAGAAAACACTCATACCTAGTATGCAATGTATGAACACATGTGCACATGCAACCACACACTGACATTTCTTCCTTTTGTGACAAGTTTATCTTCTTAACTTGACATGTAATGTCATTTGGCAGCACCTTTTTTAAGGAGTTCCACAAAGATCTCGCCCGAATAATCAAATTTTTGTTGAAAAAGGTGGGCCCCTCTGAAGCTCTATTTTTTAGCCCTAAAAGAGGTGACTCGTTGGACAAATTTTTAGAGGAAATTGAAGGAAATCATTTGCATTTTAGCATAATAGAGAACTATAATGCTGAAATTTGGAAGCGTCATCAGATGCTCATGAGTGGAGACGAGTCCTGGCCGAACTATGATAAAGATCATTGCTACCCATTTTTGGTCAGAATTACACTCTGAACTTTTGGAGCCTGTTTTTATTGCATATCTGCAAATATTTCCGGTACTTAGATGCGGCTTCCTGGGAAATCTTTAGTTGACCTTAGTGATATAGGTGCATGAGTAGTAAATAATAAACACTTGCCAAGTACACTATTGTGGTCTACAGGGGGGGTGAATACCCGTATATCACTACAGCACATGGGTCCTACTAATTTATGGTTTGCCAATAGGAAGAAAAAGTACATGGATGCTGTCTTTGATTGATCTAATTTATTTTTATTTTTATTTTCCTTTTTGAATTCAATATAGATGAGTGCACTGAAACTTTTTATAGGAGATTCCTTATCTTCATTTGAGCATCAAAGTTGAACTTTACTTGCCTTAAGATATAGCCCTTAATGAGTAAACAAAACGGCTCCCCCTAAAGGATGATGTAGAACGATGTCAAAAGCTACCTGATGCTCTTTGGATAAAGTAAACTAAGCATTCACATGAAATAATTGCTGAATGCTTTTAGATTATATATTCATCCTGTAATCCATGGACTGAAAATCGGAATGGCTTTTCTTGAATTATGGCAATTGCAGTTTTTTCTTTTCTTTTTGGCTATTTTGGATTTTTATTTGTTTACTTATTTTTTGAGTCTTTTGCATCACCATTAAGGAACACATTGAACTAACATTGTTTTCATAATTCTTGACGTCTTGTTAGTTTCCTTGGAAGTTTATGTTATCTATGATGCATCATCACATTGCCAATCCTAAAAGGAGAGCCAATTGAATGTTAAAGAAAAATGCACTATTTTCTAAGAATAAAGGTGAGATCATTGTAATTGATTCAGTAGAATTTGACGTGGGTGGTTGCTAAAAATCCTCTGAAAGCAACTTGGCCAAACAAAGTGAATGATCATTGATGCCGTTATTAATATGTTGTTAATGTAGTTATTGTCGCCCTAACATTGAAACAACAATCACGAGTTTAATACAGAGTCTATGCTTTTGTTAATCTTGATTTTCACCTCATTTCATTTGCTTCAGTTGCTGAATCAAATGATTTTGTTCTTGCCATATATATGTTTTCTGTTTGCTTAATCAAATCGCTCCTCCTTCCATATTTCCATTCACCATTCTATAATAGTTTGTCATTTGGTCTGTTTGCCTGCTCATGTCATTTTCCCTGCTCTTAGGGTTACCATCACTAACCACTGTGACAAATTTGGATGATCATTATCTTTATCTCGATCCATCGAAATGTGTTAGTTGAAGGTAATTAAGTTTGGTAGACTCTAATGCATATCGATAGATTCTAACTGATATTCACTAAATATGACAAGTGATACGGTGCCAGTGAACTTGGTAAACGTATTTTTATCTGTATAGGTATTACTCCATTAAGAATCGTACCAATATTTTGCGCAAAATCTCTTTTTTAACTCTAATAGGCTTAAATGTTACTTGTTTCATCATAAAGTTGTGTGTGTGTGATGTGGTAAAAAGTTTGGAGAAAGCTAAAAGGGGAAGAAGCATCACTGAAAATAGATCGTAATCTTCTCCTTATCTTCAACAAAAGTAGGTTTGTTTCCTTGCTGATGGTTGCCCCACACAAGTTGGTGAAAAGAATCATCTCTTACTCTTAGCATTCACCTGACTGAGACATCATGTGTAGCGTAGCTTGGCTCCTTTGGACGGTCATTCGGATTATTTGTCTTCTCTAGCTTTATTTCTTTCAGTAACAGCAAATGGTCCCTCAATTTTTTCCATCATCGACCCGTGCGAGACTGTTCTGCGTTCACTAATTTGGGAGAACTGATCGCAAGATTTGGGATTCATAGCCCGTTTGGGAGTGTGGTGAGGTAATTGGGTTGTCAAAGTACAGCTACTAAAGTGTTTGGTAACACTTGTAGTTGGGTTTTGACAATTTAGTAAATTTTTTTTTTTTAACTTCTACTTCACAGCTGTACCTTTTACTCCACATCAGTTGTAGTTTAAAAGTTACAGCACCTTACTCCCAAACACACCTTCAATCAGTCGAGTCATCCATCGTGACATCGCACCTCCCAAATTAGGGACTTTTTTTTTTAGTTAAGTGCTTTCTCATTTCATTTTACTAACAGTTGTCGTTAAAATGTGAGGAGGAGACGAGAATTTGGCATGACGATGCCCAATGGAAGTGGAGATAGAGCTAATGATTGAGAGTTGATCGTGATTTCACTTGTCATTAATTCCCACTTCGTCAATTGCATAAAATCTTATCTTGAAACTCTAAGCAAGTAATATTATTCAACGGAGCCATAATTGTTTGTCAATTTGATTAATGAACAAGTGCGCCTTTCTTTTGATTGAAAAAAATATCACAACTAGTATTAAAATATCCGCGCACTACATTAACCATTACTAACTGTCAAAAATTCCTTCGACTGGGCCAAGCTGTCTAATTGCTTTGATTTCACTTCATTTAAATTTTTCTTTACTTGTAAATACAGCATAAAAGTTAAAAGGCTTGAGATGCCCGTAAAGTGCTTTGCAAACCCCACACAGCCACCGAACAGAAGCACAAGCCTTTGTCTGCTAATATTTTTAATTATGAAGAAGAATAAATGAACGAAAGAGAAGAGACTCGAGTCTCACACTTAACAATGTTGTTTACTTATGTTTTCTTTACTTTCTGTTGAATCGTTCGCTTTAGCTGGGAAGATAGAGGACCACAGAAATATAAGCGAAAAAGCAAAGGCTGAGATTTTAAACACATTCTATTTTCTAATAAGAATCTGCTTTACATATTAATTAATAATGCTTCTTCTACTTAACATTAAATATGCTAGAATTGGAAGTGAGTAGTTTACGTTCTGGAATGTCGTCATGTTTTCCTATCTAAGGAAGGAGGAGGGAAAAAAAAAGAAAAAAAAGAACACCAAAGTGATCTGATCTGCAGAACCAAAGTGTTGCTGTCATTGCTTTCTCCTTGTCTCTTTGTAACAACGTGAGAAACTACAATTGTAAGAACACGAGAAAGAGGGAAAAACCCAGAACAAGAGCGTATTGCATAGCAAAAGAAGGATGGCTTCTTGTGGAATCCCCATTGACGGCCAATTCCGCTAACCATGAACTATCAGCTAATGAATCAGCCTGTACAGCTGGCTCCGAATCCGACCCGGTTTCTGCTCCAGTATTTGGAGATGAATTAGAATTACTAGCTGACTTCAAACTGCAATCCAAGAAATTGACCCAATGCATAAGGCATTAGAACGAACAAATCAACAGGACAGGACGAGGTGAAGAAAACAAAAAGATATGAAACGTTAGAACTAGTTACCTGGGTGAACTGGGACAAAATGTGATGGTGTAATCAGCAGCAGTACAAGTGAAAGTACTGGTGGCATCATCGTAGGCATAGCTATAAGATTTGGGACATGCGTTCTTGAAAATGGATGAGTACATGGAGGGCTTACAGGTGGCGGGCGAATTAAAGGAACCACTGCAGCAGTACTCGGGGTTACCGAAAGCCTCACAGGCACTCCTACAGCCGCCTTGGACTCTGAGTTCATTGGGGCAGCTTCTGTTCAAGTCAGTTACACATCCAGTGGGGGCGCACGCCCCTGATCCTCCACTCCCTTCAACAACTATGGGAATGTTATAGCCGTCGACGAGGCTGACGTCGTAGAAGTCTTGTGAACCGGAGCCGAGGGTGAATTCGGCCAAGGTGGCAGGCGGGGCTGCGCCGGCTCCGTTGCATTCGACTTGGTTGGAGCCGCAGTCGGCAGTGGCGCAGGAGCCGTGGCCTGAGCTGTCGAAGTTGCAGCCGGTTCTGCCCCAGAAGCGACCTGACCAGCCGGTTGGTGCTTGGAAAGAACGGGAACCGCCCTTTTGAAGTTCAAAGCCGGTGCTGTCCAGCTTTGGAGAGCCGAGAATTCCAGGCCAGACTGTGTAGTCGCATTTGTTCACGAATGTGAACGTAGCGGCCGTTACACCTACATACACGAAACCAGCTTAAATTACAGAATTCTTCAAATTGTAAAAGAATAAATATAATTACATGAAAAAAAAAAAACAATGTTAAAGAGTAATGCATTTTGATGATCAACCTTTTGAAATGAAGAGGAGAGCAAGGTTGAGGGTAAACAGAGTAGTGTAGTCAGCCATGGCAGCAAATGAATGTACCGTATCCCTCACACTCACTGTCACTCCTTTCTTTGGAACTTTTCTTTTCTTCTTTTTGAAAAGAGTGTAGGAAGGAGGATGAGAATTGAGAGGGAGTGGAGTGGTGGGGAATCTTGACTGCCGGTTTATTATTTATAAGCAGACGACAAGCAGAGGAAATAAAAAAGAATGGCCGATACTTCCTGGAAATTCTTGATGCTCTGTGGTAACGTCCACTCAACGACCAGTGGAGCTCCTCTGCTTATTGCTACTTGCTGCTACAATCGTACAATATCTCTGATTTTTTGTTATTTCTCTAGCTGGAAACTCCCTCTTTATTTTTGACGTGGCACTCTGCCATTTGCTGTGTCTTTGCTTTTTACCAGCTAGCTAATAAAAAAAATCATGAAAGAGACAGACAGCACTAATTATCACAGTTTTCCGTTAGATTACTTCTTACATTTAACATTCTTATTTATTTATTTATTTAAAATAATATCAACTGATTATATTATAATGCTATATGTACAACAGGAATAAACTCAATCATTGAGGTATTTTGTTTTAGTTTGATACATTCCTCTCACATGAATAGTGTGTGGATCCCACACATGCACTATTCATGTGAGAGGGATGTATCTTACATGCATGTAAGATAGTGATTGCCTTTGTTTTATTAGATTGGTAATAACTTATGCTTACAATTTTGAGATACAAAGTTTTGTATTTAATTAATTAATATGATATTATTATAATATAGTCATGTATTTGTGTATTACTTATTTCATCATCTAATTATCACATGCTGAATTTAATTGTATGAAGTTCACTTGATTTGTCAATCAGTTAGGATACAAATTTTTTTATCCCAATTTTGTAAGTGGAGTATGAATCTTAGAAATCAATCTTTCATTTTTATTAGATTTGGATCGGTACTTTTATTATTATTTCTATGAAATATTTGAGTTGCATCAACTGTGCTGGTTCTATAATGATTTGGGTTTGAATGGAATGAAACCTTATATTGACAATTCAAATCACTGAGATTGTGGAAAATAAATATATTATTATTAACGAAAATATTTTCTTTATAATTTACCATTTCGATACTACACTGGTAAATAGCTGAAAATCGTTTTTGTTATTTCTATAAAACATTCTGGAAAACGTTTTTGTTATTTCTCTGTAAGGACTGTGGATCATAGTATTTGTGTGTTATTTTCATAATTTTGGCAGTGTCGGGGAGACGTTTCTGTCACTGGATTGTTATTATTCAATTGTTTGTTTTAGTTTCAGAGAGTGGGAACCCAGTGCAAGCTAACAATTCGACATTATAATTCACACAATGCAACACGTGTCCCCTAACGGTTGGTGCTGCCTGGTTGCATCATACAAATTAGCACCCGAAAGAGGAAAATTATTAAAATGAGACCGTCAGTCGGCGCCCGGAACTCACCGATTCTATCATTTCGGTTGTCTCGGTGAATGGTGCTTCCTGGAGGCGTTAAAACGTGGCACAATATCATTGCTTGACCAGCGGGAGTGCTGGGAAAGAGGTTGCAGTTCACATGGCCCTTTGAGAGGTTTCTGTAGCGAGCCATTTTTCGGTCGGAAAAGTTATTTTCATTGTGTTTGTACCATTCTGATTTCCATCAGTAAAGAATCGATTTTTTATGTACCGTCGGACCGATGATGACTAAAAGATTTGATTTTCTTGTACCATCTTTGTAATTTTGTCATTTAAGAATTAGGATTGAGGAGTGGTAACCTGGTCCTCAATTTGCAAAAAGGGTCCTTCATATAGGTTCATTAATAGATACTTATTATGTTTAGGAGTTCTCTTTCGAGAAAATATTCTAGTTGAGTCAGAGGCACATGCAGATTCTCTCCTTCTTAATACGATTTAACAAAAGACTTAAATTTCATAGAAATCATGTGAAAAGAAAATAGCTTTGTTCTTAATCAGCGACTCACTGTTATAGAAATATATATTGGGGGGCGTGCGGGGGAAGGAAGTTGTTAATTGTTTGCTAGTTGTTATGCATAATAGTACACTTTTTCCAGGTGTATAATCGCATAGGAAAAGATGAAGCAAATGGGTCAAAAGCAACTTTTACCTTAACACAGAAGATGAAAAAGAAAAAAGAAAAATAAGAATGAAAAGTTGATATAAGGTACCAAGGTAGCGCAAAATTGGCTCTTTCAATTTAAAAGAGAGCTTAATTTGACAGGGAATGAGAGCAAATTTTATGATGCTTTTATTGCTTTCACTGTCTGCTCTGTTGCAAGTTGATGTCAGTGTAAAGACTAAAAAAATGAAATGTGGGTAAATGTCTGAAGATTGGATGAAAGGCCAACGACTGAACATGCAAGTGGCCACTGGTGTTGGTGTCTGAATGACGTCATAGCCTTCATATCTTTCAACTCTATCCGCAGAAAACATGAGTACATATTCAACCTGGCAACTTCCGTATCTTTCTGAACTTTCTGAAGCAATTAATTAACATCGTTCGTTCACTCAACTGGCTCTCCTTTATTTTGCACTTCCATCCACGTGGATTTCCAATTTCAGAGGAAGTATGGGCCCAGTTCTGAACTTGCTTCAAACCACATTCAGATGGCCGAAAATTTATAGCAAGCAGGCCCCTAGCCCCATACCCTACTCGCTCACTCGGTCCATAAAATCACTTCCAAATCTGATTTTACAGAGAATATATTCCAAATTATGGCTGCAATCTGCTTCCAAAAGATATCATAGTAAGGCCATGTGAAATTAAGAACGATTGTCACAGGATGCAAATATTGTCAAAAGATTTGAGCGTGACAGAATTGGCGGGCTGTTATGATCTGTGATCATGGCTAACAATCTAATGAACAGGCAATCAATTCTAAGGAAAAAGTCTGTTCATCTGCCAGTGAAACATAAGATAATGATAACTTGATGAAACTTATCAGAAAATATGATTAAGAATTGAGACCACGTATCGCTTATCAATAAGGAAACTAATAGAAAACTAGTACTTTGTGGGAATCGTCCTTTGTAATTAAACGGTGCACATCTTCGGATCACGTCCATAAAACTTGAAATTGATGCCTTAATGTGCCGTGTAAAGTGCCCCACGTGGATAACAATTTTTAGCTTTATCTTTCCAACATGTATCATCCATCCATCTTTTGCAATTTTTCTTTCTGCATTCGATCAGCCGTGTCTCTTTATTAAAGTTTTGCGTCATCGATCCCACTCCAGTATAGTGTATGAACATTGTAAATTTCTGAAAAGGGTTAGCAGAATCTTTGCTTGTTAAGTTAAATTTTTCATTCGTTCACTTGTTTCTTTAAGGCAAAAGGCTTGTATTATACGAGTACTAATGAAAAGTGGCACTCACTCAAAGGCTGCATGAGTCATAATGAAAGACTTTTATGACTGATGAGAATCAGAATTGAATACGACAAAGGTGTTAAAGATTGTAGGTGCGGCGAGGGATGAAACAATTTTTAAAAGGAGGGGTCAAAGCACATAATATTTTGAGATGAAAGCAAACATTAGTTGGAGGAAGGAAAGTTGTATTGTGTATGCAACGGCTTTTGTTTTGTGTTATCTAGATATGGTTACTCAATCGAAAATGCCTTTTGTTTCCTTTTTTTCAATTCTTAATTAATTATTATAACTTTTCTTTTATAATCCATCCCTCCCCAAATTATCTGTGCAAGAATTTTAAAAGTTTATTCAACTTGAGTGGGTTTACACGTTCTATTTTTTCAATTAATCTAGCCTCTCGACAGCCCAAAGAGACAAAACAATTGTACAATTTAGAATTTTAGATCATATCATGATGGATCAAGTTGATACTGAGTGCATTTTGAAAGGGTAAAGCCAATTGTCATCAACAAGTAATTGGAAAATAAGTAGACCCTGAAACTTTGAGGAAAAGTGCTTCCAAGAAAAGCTAGAAATTAAACTAGATTTGAAGATTAAGAACTAAGAAGCAAGCTGGATTGGCCTTCCGTGACAAGGAAGCAATAACCCAAAGCCTGTCACAAAGACTTAAGCATCTGGGTTTGACAGAAAATTCGGATAAAGCAGAGTGGCTGGCTACCCAAGTAGCTGGAAGTGGCAGGGCTTGGCTTTGTTTTGATGACTTCTTTAGCACAGTGTACAGTGTACTTGCCGATAAGACGACGGCTTTATCGTTTATGCACATGAAGCCCTGAAAACTTTTTGGCGCATTGTGGGCTTTCTTAGACAATTTCAAAGACCTCCCCCCCCCCCCCCCACAAAAAAAAAACGATCTTTTCAGGCCACCAATAGCGGCTGCTCTTCCTACTCACAGCCCATTGTAGTGAATTGGGTGCTTTAGAAAATGATGAACAACCCAATACACTGCCCAAGATCACAAACTAGACCAATCAAGATGCTAAGAACCTAATCAATCTCACTTTGAGAGTTAACAGAACCTTTAACGTAAATGGTTATAATCAGAAAGTACCAAAAGAAACAAGATTAGAAGCTAATCAAAACCCAGAACAAGAAAGTGTTTTGCGTGGTTCGAATGTGCAAAAGAGCACAATCTACATCCACGGGAGAAGCCAACAGAACAAGCTTTATTGATGATTCAAGCAATCTTTTCACCGTAATACAAGAGCTAACTACAAGGATCAAGACTAAGCTTTCTTTGTATCTTAACTCTCTCTATCACGCTCACAGATCTCTCTTGAAGCTGCTCTGTTAACCAGCTTATATAACAGCTGATATCAATTCCAGAATGGACAGATTCTTGCCACCTGTACTAACAGCTTCGTAACTAACTTGATTCCCCTCTTCACGTGCATTCCACATGTTCCACTTAAGTCTTTGCTCAAAACGTCAAAAGCCCCTGCCGTTTCAGACTTTAAGTAATCCACATGCCAAACTCGTGATACCTGAGCTCATTAAACACAAACAGAAAACGCTGCCGTTTCACATGCTCAAGTTTTGGATTCACCATTTTAGTCCACATTTCTCCACCTTGAACCAAAACTCCTCAATCTGCTTCCTTCTCCAAGACCTCAGGCAATCAGCAGTCACCCAAGCTGACTAAACTCAAACATACCTTGAATTTAGCCGTTGTAACAACCTTAGTAAGCATATCAGCAGGGTTCTCATCTGTATGAACTTTGGACATTTTCACAGCTCCTTTGGATACTTCATTTCGAATGAAATGGAGTTTAATATCTATGTGCTTTGTTCTCTCATGATGTGCAGGGTTCCTACACAGATGAAGTGCACTTGAGTTGTCACAATACACAGTTACAGTCTTCTGTTTTACCCCCAGTTCTCTCATTAATCCTTGTAGCCATAAAGCCTCTTTCACAGCTTCAGTGGCAGCTGTATATTCTGCTTCAGTGGTTGATAAGGCTACCACATGTTGCAGAGTTGCTTTCCAATTCACAAGACAACCATTAAACAAGAACATGTAACCAGTTAAAGATCTCCTCCTGTCCAAGTCCCCTGCATAGTCTGAATCCACAAACCCCAGCAGACCTTCACAACTTCCCTTATTTTTGCCATACACTAGCCCACAGCTCAATGTACCAGATAGATACCTCATTATCCATTTGACTGCTTTCCAGTGTTCCTTTCCAGGTGCTGCCATGTATCTGCTCACAACACTCACAGCATGTGATATGTCTGGTCTTGTTAAGACCATGGCATACATAAGGCATCCCACTGCATTAGCATAAGGTACATCTTCCATTTCCAGCTTCTCTTCATTTGTTTTAGGACTTTGCAAGTTACTAAGCCTAAAATGAGCTGCTAAGGGAGTCACTACTGGTTTAGAATTCAGCATTTGAAAAGAGTGCAGTACCCTGGTCAAATATTTCCTCTGTGATAAGAACATAAGACCAGCAGCTCTATTCCTCTCAATTTCTACCCCCAATATTTTCTTTGCAATCCCCAAATTCTTCATATCAAACTCAGAGCTTAGGATCTTCTTCAAATCTTCTATTTCTTCCCTTATTTTGCAAGCTATCAGCATGTCATCTACATATAGGAGGAGATATATGTAGAGGTCATCCTTCAATAGTTTGTAGTACACACAACAGTCATAACTGCATCTCATGAATCCATGTGTTACCATAAATTCATCAAATCTGAGATACCATTGTCTAGGAGACTGTTTTAAGCCATAAAGGGATTTTTTGAGCAAGCAAACATGTCTGGGCTTCTTGGGGTCTTCATACCCTTCAGGTTGAGTCATGAATATTTCTTCTTGGAGTCTCCCATGCAGAAAAGCAGTCTTGACATCAAGTTGATCAAGCTCCATGTCTTGTACTGCTGTGAGTGATAAGATTACTCTTATAGAAGCATGCCTAACAACAGGTGAAAAAACTTCTTTAAAATCAACCCCTTCTTTCTGTGTATAGCCCTTTGCCACAAGTCTTGCTTTAAACCTCTTTGGTTCTGAGCTGGTCAGTCCTTCTTTGATTTTGAAAATCCACTTGCAGCCCACTATTCTCCTTTTTTCTGGTCTTTCTACCAGTTCCCAAGTTTCATTGTTGTGTAGGGACAAGATTTCATCATCCATGGCCTCTTTCCATTCTGTTCTGAATTTGCTCTGGATTGCCTCATTAAAGGTCTTTGGTTCCTCATCATCAATTTCATGTGCAGCTTCCAAGGCATATGTGATGAGATCAGCATATCCATATCTTCTGGATGGCTTTATTGGCCTTTTTGCTCTGTCTCTAGCTAGCTGGTAACCTTGTATTTCTGATTCCAGTTGAGCTTCTTCCTGAGCTTCTGACTCATCATTTATATCACTTGAATCTGCAGCTTCATGTGTTTCATGATGATTAGGTAGCTCCACCTCAATCTGATGTGTATCAAAAACTTTTTCTTCTTCCTCAGACTTTCTTTTAACAGGTTTCTTGCTTATGAGTTCTTCTTCATTGAATATCACATCCCTACTAATTATGCATTTTGGAGGGTTTATATCTGTGCACCAGATTTTGTATCCCTTAACCCCTTCTGGATATCCTATAAAGATTCCCCTTAGAGCCCTGGGAGCTAGCTTTCCCTGGTTTATATGTGCATAGGCTGTACAGCCAAACACTTTCAGGTCTTCATAGTTTGCTGGTTGTCCAGTCCATTTTTCATAAGGTGTTTTGAATTCTATGGCTGAAGATGGACTGAGGTTGACCAGATAGCAGGCTGTTAGGAGTATTTCTGCCCACAGTGACTTGGGAAGCTTTGTTTGAACAAGCATGCACCTCACCCTCTCCATGAGTGTCCTATTCATCCTTTCTGCCAAGCCATTCTGTTGAGGTGTTAACCTAACAGTTCTGTGTCTCATAACTCCCTCCTCTGCACAATATTTATCAAACCTCTGATTACAAAACTCTAAGCCATTGTCTGTTCTAAGCTTCTTCAGCTTCTTTCCAGTCTGATTTTCAACTAAAATCTTCCACTCTTTGAACTTATCAAATACTTGATCTTTATTCCTTAAAGTATAGACCCATACCTTTCTGGAAAAATCATCAATGAATGACAAGAAATAGCTATTTCCTCCTAGAGATATCTGCTGAGCAGGCCCCCACAAATCTGAATGAACATACTCCATCTTGTCCTTGGACTTATGTACTGATCTTTTGAAACTAGACCTTGTTGCTTTGCCTAGTACACAATCTTCACAGAAGTCTAAGTTTCCAAGTTTATCATCTCCAAAAACACCTTGTTTCTCAAGTTCTTTAAGGCCCCTCTCACCTATGTGCCCTAACCTCAGATGCCATATTTTGATTTTATCAGTGGTATCAGCTACTGACATTCTAACTTCACCACTAACTACATCACCATCTAAGATAAACACCCCATTCTTTCTGCTACCTTTCATAACAACCTGTGAATTCTTGACAATCATCAGCTCTCCTGATTCAATCCTAACACTACACCCCATCTGGTCAAGCATACCCAAAGAAATCAGATTTCTTTTCAGCTCAGGCACATACCTGACTTGTTTTAGCTCTCTAATGGTTCCATCATGTAGCTTAAGATTGACATTGCCAATTCCCATGATTTTACACACAGCATTATTCCCCATCATTACTCTACCACCATTATACTCATAATAATCTGTAAAGTAACTCTTATATGGACTCATATGAAAAGTGCACCCTGAGTCAAGAACCCATTTACCTCTATCTTTGATGTCTGTGGCAATGCACACTCCAGCAGATTCATAGCCTTCTTCTTCAGCTACTGCTGCACCACCATTCTGCCCTTTCTTTTTAAACTTCTTTTCTGGACAATCTTTCTTGAAGTGTCCCTCTTTGTGACACAAGAAGCACTTTAGATCTTTTGGTTTCTCTTTGTACTTGCCCTGTTTCTTTTTCTTGCCATCTGATTTGGCTTTTGCTGTTAAGCCTTGACCTGATTCAACTCCCAGATGATCTTGTTTGCCTTGTAGTTCTTTTGTGTTGAGTGCTGACTTTACTTCATCCAGAGATAGTGTCTGCCTACCATACATCAAGGCATCAACAAAATTTCCATATGACTTTGGCAGAGAGCTTATCAACAGAAGAGCTTTATCTTCATCATCAAGGGCTGCATCAATAGTTTCCAAAGTGTCACACACTTTGTTAAACTCATGAAGGTGGTCATCTAAAGGTGTGCCCTCCATCATCTTTAATGTGAACATTCTCTTCTTTATGTATAACCTATTGGCCAGAGATTTCTTCATGTAGATACTCTCAAGTTTAGCCCATAAATCAGCCACAGTAGGTTCTTTTGCCACCTCCCTTATTACAGAATCTGCAAGGCTCAAGATTATCGTCCCTCTAGCCTTCCTATCAATTTCAGCAACCTGCTCAGGAGTCTTGGATGTGGAGAACTCTTTACCCTCCTTTTTGGTCACTGGTTGGATTGCATCGCCAAGGCCTTGAGTAACCAGCAAAGCCTCCATTTTTACTTTCCACATGTTGAAGTCATTCTTTCCGTTAAACTTCTCAAGGTCAATCTTTGGGTTAGCCATACAGGGATCTTAGATTTGTTAACCTTGCTCTGATACCAAGTGTAGTGAATTGGGTGCTTTAGAAAATGATGAACAACCCAATACACTGCCCAAGATCACAAACTAGACCAATCAAGATGCTAAGAACCTAATCAATCTCACTTTGAGAGTTAACAGAACCTTTAACGTAAATGGTTATAATCAGAAAGTACCAAAAGAAACAAGATTAGAAGCTAATCAAAACCCAGAACAAGAAAGTGTTTTGCGTGGTTCGAATGTGCAAAAGAGCACAATCTACATCCACGGGAGAAGCCAACAGAACAAGCTTTATTGATGATTCAAGCAATCTTTTCACCGTAATACAAGAGCTAACTACAAGGATCAAGACTAAGCTTTCTTTGTATCTTAACTCTCTCTATCACGCTCACAGATCTCTCTTGAAGCTGCTCTGTTAACTAGCTTATATAACAGCTGATATCAATTCCAGAATGCACAGATTCTTGCCACCTGTACTAACAGCTTCGTAACTAACTTGATTCCCCTCTTCACGTGCATTCCACATGTTCCACTTAAGTCTTTGCTCAAAACGTCAAAAGCCCCTGCCGTTTCAGACTTTAAGTAATCCACATGCCAAACTCGTGATACCTGAGCTCATTAAACACAAACAGAAAACGCTGCCGTTTCACATGCTCAAGTTTTGGATTCACCATTTTAGTCCACACCCATGACAGAAAATTTGCCTTTAGAAAACTTTGATTAATTAGTCTAATGACCTTATCCATTTTACATCCACCTTAATTAGTTTTCAATTTCTTTATGTAGCACTCTTGTCATTCATGATAAAAAGGCAATCCCATCTGAAAGAAATTAACCATTTGCATTCATGGAGATCCAGCATGATAAGACATGAATACGTGTATTGAAGTAGACAGATACATCAAACACATCGGCATACGACTAATTTGCGCCACAATTTCACATTTTTCAAACCATGTCGATATACACTGTAATAGAATGGAATTTTTTTGACTACTTTTGGCTAGCTGCAATCAGCATTCATAAAACCTGGAAAAAAGAGCTCAGGAAAATGTGGGCCTACTTTCTGGGATACTTCGCCTCTGCTTTTATGAAACATGTTAAATGTTGCCTGTTTTATCAATTGAAGCCGCCCTAAGACTAGCAAGGCAGCCATTGCCATGGTCAGTTTCTTGAGTCTCGAATGGTCACTGAGTCCTGAGTCCTCAGACAACTCTCCATCATCTTATCCGAAAGTTTGATGGGAACTGAACTTGCTTTTCTTTAATTTCTGGACGGAGACGTGAACTTGATTTATTTTGTGCTCTAATATTTCACCGTTAAAATTGACTGGAAATGGAAATGATAGCAATTGATTGCCCATTTTAATTAGTCATATATTTGTGAGTCCACTAGATTGTGACCACAAGAAATGAATCTGTATATTTCAAGTGAACATTACAACAGATGAAGTGGAATTTGACACAAAATTTTTTGACAATGATGCGGGCGGACAATCGCATTCTCCAATACCATAGTCAACAAACTCAGGAATATAATAAACAATTTACTCTGTGTGTCAGCCGAATTTAAAGTTGTAAATTTCATATTGTTTGCAGTCATTAGTGGGCCCAGGATTTCGGCTTAACAGCAGCCATCAGACAGACTCATTAATTTTCAGGATTTTGGCTTATGCGAAGTCGAGTGGGTGGTTCTCGACGTTGTTACTTTTTGACCGCTTCGATTACCACCGAAAACGAATATTTTTGTCTTTAATTTGCTGATTGATTAAGCCACTGTCACACAAATGAAAGCTTCTTTTAGGTTTACGTTCTTGATGAATACAGAAGCTATATTCGATATTAGGTGATTGGAGTTGTATGGAGAGGCTAGCATTTCAATCATTGAATATGCCGCGTCACTAAAGAGAAATTAAATTCAACCCATTAAAATTTAAAACAATGAATAGAATAATAAACCCATTTTGAAAAAAAAGAGAGAGGCATCCGATGTTACTAAAATATAATAGTGATTAAGAAATGACGGAAAATCCCACACCATATGGCATATGCTAATAATAAAAAAAAGGTTAAAAAACGCATGCAACTGTCACCAATTCATGACAATTGGAATATGTACAAAGTGAAAAAAGAAATGTGAGAAGAAGTCATTTCTCTGTTGGCATTATTAGGCGACAGTTGCAAAAGATTACGAACTCATAATCCATAATTTCTCTAGTTTTAATATTATATTGGCAATAGAAAATAATATAACGCTAAAAAACAAAACTTCATTACGGTAGCACACCGAGTCATTTGTTTCTGCCTCAAATCAAGAAACGTTACTGCTGATGTGTGACATAATGCTATTTTTTGTAATCTTCTCTATAGCGTATAACAAGAATTCCATCACATCTTTCACCTGAAATCCAATTAAGAATTCCAAGAATTTGCTCTCTCCTTTGATTTTTATAAGTTGTTGAAAAGGAGAGATGAAGAGACGGGAACCAAGAGCTAATGCTGGGTAGTGGCTAGTGTACAAGCAAGTTGACCATTTTGGGCCTCTGAGCTGTGCCGTCCAATTTTGTTGCAACATGCACCGTTTAGAAAAATTTGAGGACCCACTGGGTAGGTTGGCCTGAGGCGTGAGCAAAATCCAAAAGCCCAATATGTCAGAGGCAAGCAACAAAACAAAGGAGCAAGTGGATGGTACTTGCTTTTTGAGTAGCCTAGTAGCTTGGCGGGTTCAATGGAGCCGCCACAACCGCCAAACTGCCACCAGCATGACGACGGCAGTACCGAAGCAAGTCGGACTCGTGCGTCGAGTGCTGGCCGATATATTGGCCGCCACCGGCAGTGTCCCATTTGCCGATTTCAGACTGCACCCAAAAATCACAACCGAGAGCATAATAACGTATTAGATTCCCATTTGAACAAAAACGAAAGCACAGCATGAACCGTGCTTGTCTTTGTTTTACAAAATTACAAACTCTTGGATGCAACATTTATCGTTTATATAAAACGTGGGGGGCATAATAGAAAAATGGTCCCCCAATCAAAAAGCCCCAACCGTCCCGACCCAACCAGGGAACAAAAGATTTTATTCCCTTTTTTTTTTTTTTGCAAATATTTATTTAACAAGAGTATTTTTAAGTAAACCGCCAATCACACAACTGGCTTTAGCTGTAAAACCGTCACGGCTGTAATCTTGCCGCGTTTTCCTTGCCGCTAACCACTAAGTTTAAAATCAATTCAAAATTTTAACACTATTAAACAAATTTATCAAAAAAAAAATTAGTTAGTCTAAAAAGAGAAATAAAAAACAAAAATAAAAAAAAATTACCTGGTACTGGGGCTAGGACAGAAAGTGATGACATAATCGGCAGCGGCACAGGTGAAGGTGCTGGTGCCATCATCATAAGCGTAGCTGTAAGCTTTAGGGCACGCATTCTTGAAGAACATTGAATAAGAAGTGGGTTTACAAGTATCCGGCGTCGCGAAAGCTCCACTGCAGCAGTACTGGGGGTCACCAAAGGCTTCACATGCGCTCTTGCAAGCAACATCCTCACCATTGCCGGCCTCTGTAACCTTAAGCTCCGAGGGACACGCATTGTTCAATTCAGCAATACACCCAGCTGCCGTACAATTGCCAGCGGTCCCGCTTTGAGTTTGGGGTGTGACCAGCATGGGGAGATTATATCCGTCCACGAGGCTGACGTCGAAGAAATCAAGGCCGCCTGCGCCGTTCAACGTGAATTCAGCAAGGGTGGCGGGAGGGGCGGCGCCACTGCCGGAGCATTCGAGAGTGCCGGAGCCACAGTCGCCGGTCAGGCAAGTGAATTTGGAATCTTGGGTACAGTGAGTGCGGGCCCAAAGGCGGCCTGACCAAGAAGCTGGAACAGAGATCGAAGTGGACTGGCCTGACTCCAAGGAGAAGCCAGTGGGCGAGAGTTGTGGGGTTCCTGCGCCTGAGAGTATGCCTGGCCATATTGTGTTGCTGCACTCGTTTGTGATTGTGAATGTCGCTGACAATGTTTCTATTCAATTAAAATTAACAACAAACAAGCAGAAGTAAGAACCGTTATTATTTATTTCCTACATGAATTAAATAGCTAGAAGAAAATATATGAATTACATGTATACAAGCAGTTTCAGCTTTTGAAATTTTAATTTTATAAGAAATGTTACCGGAAAGCAATTGGAGAAGACAGAGGGTGGTTATGGCGATAGAAATTTGAATAGGGGCCGCCATTGAATTTGTAATAAGAAAGAAAGAAATGTGTAAATGAAATGTTTGTTTGGTTTTGACTCTTGATTAATCTGATGGTAGTGGTCGCGGTTAGGGGCAGAGAGTTTTGAGTGATTATGTATTTATAGAGAGTGTTGGGGGAGATTGTGGGGGTCTTGTGCTGTTGTTGCATATGTTGTATGTATGTGTGTGCGAGTATGCAGAGGTGGGGCGCAATTTATGGGTGGGGGGAGGACCCACTGCCCTAGTTGGGGTTGGCACATGCAACACAAATACAAAAATACATAATATTACGAATATACGCCGCCGGGCCACTGACACAGAGGTCAGGTCGGCAACGTGTACGAGTCTTGAGTATGGTGTATTTTATTATTTAGTTTCTTTGGTTTCTTAGGGGTGGGGGTAAGAATAGGGTAATTTTTAAAAACCTCCCCTGAGGTTTGGGTTTGTTGCAAGTAGATGGCGAGAATTGATTTATTTGTAAAAAACCCCTTACCGTCAGTTAAGTTTAACATTGACCGTTAGTTGACCGTGCAAAGACAATATTACCCTTAACAATAGTTTATAAACGAAAATAACTAAAAAAAAAATCAAAATTATTAATTATTTTACCCTTTTTAAATTATTGATATTTTCTTAAAGTTCCTATAAAAAAGTTAAAATTAAAAAATTAAAAAATCCTCTTTAAATTATTGATATTTCCTTAAAATTCCTACAAGAAAGATAAAATTAAAATTTTAAAATGAAATAGTCATAATCTTTACCTATGATATTGTAAATTTTTAGAATTGACAAGGATAAAATTGTCAAAAAATAGGATTTGTGCTTTTTGCACCAATAATTTTGGTTTTTTTTTAGTTATTTTTGTTTACAAACTATTGTTAAGGGTAATATTGTCTTTGCACGGTCAACTAACGGTCAATGTTAAACTTAACTGACGGTAGGGGGTTTTTTACAAATAAATCAATTCTCGCCATCTACTTGCAACAAGCCCAAACCTCAGGGGAGGTTTTTAAAAATTACTCGGTAAGAATAATATAAGAGATGACGTTGTCTATGTCACCAATTTCATTTTGTAGGAACCAGGAAGCTATTAGTGATGTTACCCATTAGGGTGGTTACATTAAAAAAAATATACATGTACACTGTATAAATTATATGGGGGTATAGAGAGTAGAGACTTTTGGGATGATGCGAGGGGTGTTTTAATTCGGGGGCTGTGAATTAAAGTTTAATTAAACCTCTCCTCTCTTTGCAGATTGATTAATTTTCAGATTCCAGAGGGGACGGCTCCAAATTCAGATATGGCGTCGATGGTTTATTCGTTCTAGGCAGAGGAAGTTAGATTATTCGATTCTTTTTATACGGAAATGACCACCCAATCCCATTGCAAATATTATGTTCCAATTGCCTTCTAATGTGTATTAGAACTTGTGAACTGCCAAACACGACGCAATTAAACGAAGTCAGAAATATAACTTATCTATTAAGTCAAAAATTGGAACAATAAATATTTCGTAGATTCTTTTCAATATTAACAATTATTTAATAGTCAAAATAGTATAAAATTTTTATATAGTTTTGTTAATTTATTATAAATATTTAAATTCAATATTTGCGTTTACAAACTTTGGTATCAGTTAAATCTTTCTAATAAATTAATAATTTTTTTTAATTTATGTTTTGAATACGTCAATAAAATAATGAAGTATTATAAAAATTACATGAGATAAAGCGATAAAAAGTTTTTTTTTTTTAACAACAAAACAATGATCTCCTCAAAATAAAGGATTTTCACATTTTGCACCAAAATCTAATGTAAGATAAGTTAATTTTGCTAAAATGAATTTTAAACAAAAATTAGCAACCCATTTAAACTTTTTAAATGATTTTTGAATTATCTCCATAGCAATTTCACAAGGACCCTCAAAGATATATATATTAATTTTGCATTTCATTCAAAGCATATTAACCACTGTCAAGAAAGAAAGAAAGAAAGATAGATGTATAACAGAAGATTACCCTACTAATAAGATTGCATTATCTTCATTCAAAGCAAATTAACCGCTTGAGTCAAAAATTGTTTGATGCACACCCAATATACCTCCTGCCATGGAAATTGGAATCGGTCGGAATGTTGAAAAATCTTCTACCCCCCTCTTCCCACTCGGTAGCGGTTAGGCTTTCCTTTGTACCTGATGCAAAAGGCACTCCCATCAGTTTCTAATTTCTAGTCCAATATCTCTCAAGCCTCGTGTACGAAAGAAGTTGGTAAGCTTCAGATTCTAATTAAAGAAAAAAAAAAAAAAAAGGACCGTTCTTCCAAAATTCAAGTGCCTTGAAGACTCCAAAAATCGGACCAATGGTTGATTGCTTTGTCCAACGCCCCTCGTTCATCACGCTATCTGAATCTAGAAAATGAAGAGAGTTGTCTTGTCTTCTACTCCAAGAGTCGGTTGTGTATAATAATCAGAAATGCCAGGGCTTCTGATCACGTGGAGCACCTCATCAAGCATGTGAAAGGAAAGAATAATCACTACAATCCAACTTTAAAACTATGCATGAATATTAATTATCTTGTTGCAGTCGTTACCTGATGAGTCTAATTCAAATCCAATATTCAACTGAATAGATGGCGCCGAAGTTTGTGTTTCAATTTTGGGAGAGCTCTGAAATCTCTTGCGGCCAAGTTCCACATAAATACGCGATTACAAGGCTTATCATGTAAACAAAACAAGCCATTACAATTACCGAAAAGTAATTAATCGTGTATTATAGGGGATGCAATTTGTTCCTTGTTTGATAAATCTACCAGTGTTTCATCACGGAACAGGACGTACGGCGGTCCCACTCGTCAAAACAATAAGTCGACTACCGTCATTATTATCGTTGATAAAGGCTCCTGATAGAATTTCGATGAGTAAAGATGTTAAAAAAAATTGTCATTGCTTGTCATCATTGTCTTTCCCTTTCAGTTTTCACTCTTCAGCCAAAACAATTTTCAAAAATGTGTTCGCATAAACGTCTGCTATATGTAGACAGCAAAATCATGAATGAGGAATGACCACATGACCAACGTAAGTGCAAGAAATGAGTTGCTCATCAAAATAAATTCTTCATCTAAAATTTAGCCTCCATCAATCAATCACCAGTGATAAGGATTCGGATGTTTAGTAAATGTGTGTGCGCGCTTGAGAGAGAAACTCAAGCGCTATACCTTTTGTTGAAGAGTACAATGGCACCAAAAAAAAACAAAAAAAACAACCAATAAATTTGATCCAAATAGGCAAAAAAAGATCGCGTCCCTTGAAAGGGTTGAAAAGCTTCTTAATAATGACATTTCTTTTCCCTTAAAAAAGCATTTCGTTAATCATCTCAAATTGACAAAGTGTATCCTATACAAACCATCATTTCATGCCGACGAAACAAGTAAACAACTTGACAAATACAACCATCATAGAAAAACAGAATGAACTCGGAACTGGACTGGTTATGGAAAGGGAAATGTCCTGTTAAAATCCTAGGGGTTACTGGATTGGAAAACTCTGAAGCCCAGTACCAGTAGCACGCCATGTTAGTTCGAAGGCCACTCAAGCCCAATACTTAAAAGTCATCCGATTGACTTCCGACAGAGTTTTAACCCAGCCCAAACGGTTCGGACTAATTGCATGTACCCAGATTTGGGTCAGGTCATTTTTGCATTGTCAGGGCATCAATGTATTCTGCAAGTAATTATCAACTGCAAGTACTTCAAAAGTTAATTATTGTGAAACACTTCCAAGTTCCAATGGAGCATTGCTAACCTACAGCGCAAACGCAACGGCACACAAAAAGTTCATGCACGAAAATATAATCAATAGCATTCATTGCGCATAGTCCATTTGCCGATAAAGTCATAAACGCAATCTTAACGTGTCTTACCCAGAAAATTCTCACAGAAGCTTCTTATTTGTTAAAAAATAAAAGCTTCTACTTTCCTTCCACATGCTATGTGCATATTAGAATGCACAGAGATCATAATTAATCAAATCCATGAAACACTTTCACTGATTTCACGCGAAGCAGCAATATCTTAGGCCTTTGATATGAGAAAATTTGGAGTCACTTTTACAGTCACTTTTACACAAGGTTCAGTACTTCAGTTCACTCATATAACTGGATCCAATATATAATTCATTCAAAGTACAAAAGCTAATTCTCAAATTAATGATTTCAACACAATGCTCTTTGCTGCCAACATAAAATCATGACTGTTAGCATGTCCTCAACTTAGCATCATACATATGAATTCCATCATAAAAAAAAAGTGGGGGAAAAATGGATAAAGCATTAAAGGCTGCTCAGAAGGAGTGGAGTAGGAGCTGATGGGGTTGTAGCCCAGATCAAAATCACTCATTGAAAGTCTGAAATCAATATGACAAAATCGATGTTATGGTTGTTTCAAATGGCGTTTTACACCTAATAAAGGGTTAGCACATCTTTAAATTAAAGAGAGAAGAATAGAGCAAAGCACAAGAAGCAGCAAAGAGAAGATGAGGTGTTCAATAAATCCTACTGGAATGGAAACAAAAACCTGTGTAGTGGAAACTGAAAACAGAGGAATTTAGCTAACCTAATGATTGCAGAACTTATTTAAAATATTACCCTAGATATGAGACTACAAGCAAACAGGGCATTCTGGTTACAACCCTAACAGCCCCTAGAGATATTGTCAAACTACAGCCCTGTATAAAATTACAAGTCCACCTGAGAAAATGTCAAGGTTGTAGACTTGTAGTGATTAGAAACCTTTCCTGACTTAATTTACCTTCACCAGTGAAGATGGGTCCAAATTTAACATTCATTCACAACCAAGTACACCAAGTCCTACACATAAGGGCTTAAGGTTACAGGGCATTGTGAACTAGAGTCTTAGATTCACCCTGAGGCTACTTAGACAATTCCATTTCTACACAAAGAGCTGCATCTATTTCTTATAAACACAGCAGCAATCACATATCCAAGATCAAGCAAATTCAACAAGAAGCCTGAAACTGCAAATACCCAGCCCTTTGGCAAATTTGAGGCGCAGAACAATATCATATCGTAAAACCACCAGAATATCACTTGATATGAATATAAGCATAATAAAAATATAACCGTTGAATTAGAACATCACCCCAAGTCACCAATACCAATATTAGAAAGGAAAAAAAAATAGAAACCCTATCATAACCACCTCATATATGCATCAAAACTTGAAGAATTACTCTTCAAAATTAGGCGGCTATAGAAACAAAAACGCATAAACCCTCACTATGTATAGCCCATAACCCCAAAATTAAACCAGCGCTTAAGAAGTAATATTTACTACCATTACTCCTTTTCCTTTTCAGTTCGCAACCTTAGTGCATTCCCTCGCAAAGTGCCCTGGCTTCCCACAGTTGAAACACGAACCACCACCTCCTGCGCCTCCGGCTCCACAGTCTCTGGCCAAATGCCCCGACTTCCCACAGTTATAGCACCGACCACCGCCTCCACCCCCGCTTCCCCTGGTTATACAATCCCTCGCCAAGTGTCCGTAACCACCACACTTGAAGCAGCCGCCGCTGTTGTTATTGTAACTGTTGCTTCCGCCTTGCTGACGTGGACAGTCCCTCGCAAAATGCTCAGGATCGCCACAGTTATAACATCCACCGCTGTTGTTGTTATAATTGCTGTTCCTTCTATTGCTCGTACACTCTCTCGCCACGTGTCCCACTCCGTCACAATTGTAGCACACGACACCACCGGGACCGTAACCGCCGCCGTTGTTTCTCCTGCTGTCGTTGTTGCCTTTCCAGTATCCACCAAATCCAGCTCCGCCGCCACCACGTCCTCCACGGTTATTGTTGTAGCCACTGTTGTTATTGGTGTTGTTGTTCTTAGAAGAGTGAACGGGGGCGCCACCGGGAGCAGTGACGTCAAGTGCCTGGTATTTTCCGTCGGCTTCGAGCTGGACATCGAACTCAACGGATTGGTTCTCGTACAGCGTGCGGTAGCCGTCGGATTTGATGGATTTCTGATGAACGAACAGATCGGCGCCACCGTCGTCGGGCCTGATGAAGCCGTAACCCTTGGCACCGTCGAACCACGTGACCTTGCCAGTCGATCTCGTGAGCTGCGCCATTGCCGTTGGTTGGAGAGATGAAATCCAACGGATAAGATTGTTTCGAGTTCGTGTGAGGGCGTGATCTAAGTGAACCGATTGAACAAGGGATATAAAGAGGAGGAGAAGTAAGGAGAAACCCTAATGCAAGTCCTTCCTCTACACGGTTATTGCGTTGCTCTCATCATCATGATTGTGATTTGGTGCTCTACGGTACTTGATAAGGCTTCGTGGACCCCGATTTGGTGCTCCGTGGGCCTGCTGTGGGAGACCTTTTTGAACTTTTTGACTACAATTTGGAACCCCTCTGTTTAAGACTTTAACGTCCCTTGATTCGTTTACCGAAAGAAGTTGCCTGGTTTCAGTTGATGCGTCCACGTCCGCATCCGCGTCGCCCTTTTTTTTTTTTAAAAAAATAAAATTCTGCTTTATTTCTTTATTCGATTTTTAATGGTTCATTTCTTTATTCTTTTTCTTTTTGAAAAGCTCTAATTTCATAATCTTTATTCTTCTTTTTTTACCCTCAAAACTTATTTCTCTTAAAAACGAAAATATTTCTTTAATTTTCGCATAAAAGTACATTTCTCCTTTGGTGAAAAAAATATAATATTAGAGACTTTTCATTTACACTATCATAATTAAATTTAAAAATAAGTATCCATTCAGTCAATCACTTTTTCTATTATTATTGTAGTAGTATGCTTATGAATTTATATTAGGGAAAAGGATATTGATACTCCAAAAGTTTGGAGAAATGATAATTGGCACTCCCAAGTTTTTTAAAAAGGATTTCAAAACACTTTTGTAATTAAATATGTTATATTCTTACCTTTACTTTTTTATTTTTTTTAACAAAATATCCTTCTAATAAATTTCTTGAAATTAATTGATTTATCTACAAAAAAAATTTAATTAGCAAATTAATCAATAAATTCCAGTGTGAAAAAACTAGTAATTTTTATACATATAGAATAATTTTACTAATAATTATTTATAAATAAATTAATATCATCAAACTTTAAAAAATATTAATATCCTTATAACAATCTTACTAATAATTATTTTAAATTAATTCTAAAATAAAATAATAATATAAAAATTTGTATTAAAGTTATTTTGATAAATTATTATTTTTTATTAATACCTTCAAGAATATTAATAAAAAGTATTATTCTAAAACAAAAAGGTAATTAATTCTCTTTTGAATATATTATTTATATTAATTAATTTGTTGCTGATATCACTGATCAAGATAGCTCAAGGTACTTTTAAAATCTTGGGACTTGGATACACAATTTCACACGTGATCCTCGAAACCTATATATATATATATATATATATTTTTTTTTTTTTTGAAAGGCGAAACCTATATTAAATTCACAGTAATCTAGTATTAAATTCCTGAGGTTCTAGAATCTGCGTATAATATAATAGATAACAAGAGGAAGGCTCATAGTAATTGAGTAGCAAATTGTTTACTTCTTTAAAGCCTGGTAACTGCAATAGTCCATGGCAGAATGCTAAAATTGAGCAAGTTGAATTGCCTCCAAATATATATTTGCAAGATACGTGATCCCTCAAGAATAAAAATCTGTAGAGACAATAGCCGTAAATTGCTCCGTTAAAAAAGACAAAAATAGAAAGAAAATTTGAAAATAGTCTACCTATCTACACAGTGCAGAGGGAAATATCATACAATGGGACAAAAAGGAAAAAAAATGAAAATGTGAGGGATGTTTTGTACATGTAAAGCATTAGTAGACTTCAACATTCCATTGCTCAGCTTTCTTCAATTGCTTTTTGTAGTCCAGCCAATCAATGCCTGGAAAATGCAGCAAATTAAAGACACAATTAGAGGCATAATTTACTGGAATCCTTTAATTAGCAAAGGTTTTAGAATTTATGGGAGGTTTTAATTACCATCGTTAGCGGCCAATGACACCATAATGTCATCGATTCCCTTCTCCATGCCTCTCAACCCACACATGTACACATAAGTGTTATCTTTCTTGAGTAATTCCCACAGCTCATTTGCATATTCAGCCATTCGGGTTTGAATGTACATCTTCTCACCCTTCTCATTCTTTTGTTCTCTGCTCACTGCAAAGTCAAGCCTGAAGTTTTCCGGGGCCTTCTCCTTCATCTTCTCAAACTCCTGTTCCATTCAATGTGAGAAAAATTAGTTTTCATATTGTTGAGTTGTGTCCCACATTAGTTAGTAGAAGGGAGATACTTAGGTCAATAAGTAGGATATATCATTCCACTTAATAGGCTAGTCTTTTAGGTTGAATATTTAGAAATCCTAGGCCAAGCCCCGCCTAGCAATTAGTATCAGAGATAGACCCTAGTAACCAGAATATGGTGGTTGAACAACTCAGGTGTGTCGAACGAAAAGACCAGAGTTTGGTGATAGCTTCTGGCAGTGGTTTCTCTGAGGACTCAAGGAGGGATTATTGAGTTGTGTCCCACATTAGCTAATAAAATGAGGATACTTGGATTAATAAATAGGATAGATCACTCCACCCAATAAGCTAGTCTTTTGGATTGAATACCTAAAAATCCTAAGCTAAGCCCCCCAACACATATCAACAGGTCTATTCAGCATTTGATAACAAAAAAGCAAGTAGTAAAGTGAATATGATTAATTAGGAAACTTAATGTTGCTCACCTCCTTGTAGAGTAGGGAACTGCTAGTCGGGACACCCAAGAAGAGCCAAGCCAAACCATTGAACTATAAAGGATACCAAATTGGTTAATAAAATAGCACCACTGAATACAATAAATACTTAATTGTGCCAAACATGAAATTAATGACAGTCTACAAGCAACCACAAAGATACGAATTAGTTCTTTAAGATCTTGGACCAAGGGATTTGAAAGCAACAACCATGTTGGTTGCTTAAGATATACAGTGCTGTATGAGGAAATTATTCAGAAAAGTAAATTCATTCTACCTTGTAGTCTTCGTGCTTCTCAAAGAACATTTTCCACAAAAATCCACGGAATGGAGCGATTCCAGTTCCAGTTGCAAGCTGCAATTAAAAGAAAAATAGTAATAACAGTGCCTTGAAATCAAATGACAGAAATTAGACCCAAAAACAGGGTGAGATCTATTAAATTCCTGTATTGCACTTATTTAACGTTAGTATTGTGGACAATACCATGATGACTGTAGCATTGGGATCCCTTGGCATGAGCATTTCTTTCCCAACAGGTCCTGTAATTTTCACTTCAGCCCCAGGCTTCAAGTCACCTGAAAGGGAAAATATTCAAGAGTTAAAAAGTTACATTAACTGAGGCATCTTTTATTGTATTTAGCATATTATTACATATTTTTAAACTATAATGAGAGCCTAAAATGCCCCCATTTTCAAAATACATAGAATTAAACAGAGAAGCTTGAAGTTTGGCATTCTTACACAAGAAATTTGAGCAGACTCCCTTAACAATTTCTCCATTTTCGTTGGTGTACACAAGCCTTTTCACACATAAAGAAACCTATGTGTGTGGCAGTAATCAGATACGATCACATAAAGGCAAGTTAACCCCCAAAAAAAAAAAAAAGGATAACAAATGAGATATATTCATTGATCAACTAGATTTGCATGTGTCATGTGTGCTGAATATGCAAGCAGTAGGTGACACGAGCTGAGGACCCAGATATTTTATGCAATCAAAAAAACTTTTGTGCAAACAAAGTAAGAACCATTGGGGATAAGAAGCTCACAGTTTTGGAGTCTCCAAAGTCACCAAGGGCACTGCTAGCAATGGAGTATAATCTCAGTTTGTGAGGCTTCGCATTCTTGTCAACACCATCTGCAATCACCCCAATTGATTGCCCTTCTTTGTAGGGAACCTCTCCTAAATTAAGAACCCAATAAGCCACTCAGCACAATATGAAAACTCTTGACATTTATCAATCAAGCTAAGGGTATCAAACTAATGACTTTAACCGATCAACAAAAAAATCTAATTCAGCTTCACATATAACGAAAGAAGATGATGAGTTTTGGCATACCTTCAGTGCTGAAGACCATGTGCCAGGTCTCTCCAGGAGCATCATCACCAGTGATCTTAGTGTTTAAAAGGCATCTGCCAATGTAAGGTGTCTTAGGTTTGAACTTGTTAACAATAACACCTTCCTCCATTTTCTTGGACTCTTTCTCAACCTTAGCAGGAGCCTCAGTGGTAACCTGAGCTCTGACAGAAACCACTCTCCCTCCAGTTGAAACATCTTTGTAGTAAAATGGAACCTGAAAAAAGCCACAACACATTCACCCAAAAAAAACTTGAAATTCAACAATAAAGAAGGCAGCCGTCTAACCATGCATGAGCGCAAAACTGTTACCTTTCTGAAGGTGATTCTGTCAGGAGAGATGATAGAGGTTCTGGTTGGAAGCGAAGTGGACTTGGAAGTCGGAAGAGAAACTGCAGCACTCACTGCAGCCATGATTGATAAGTGATGATAAAGAAGAATTTAGATGAAGAGAGAAGAAAATTTAAAGGGGTGTTGACGTTTTTAAGTGAAGAAGTGAGATGAGAAAAAAGAAAAGGTTGAGATTTTTGTGTATTTGATTTAGTGGGTTGTGTTTATGGATATTGAATTGGGTGGAGGAGATTGGAAAGCCAATGCAGTGGCTTATGAAAGGATAAGTTTATGAGTAAAATCTATGATTCTCACACTTTGTTTTTGGACATGCTGTCGTCTCGGTTGATATTTGTTCCATGAAGATCTGTTAGTTAATGGGCATTTGGACTGCTAAGTGAATCTAGTAACCTGAACCACAGTGACAGTATCCTTTCTCTCACTGCACACCATCAGTTATTTGTATAATTCATCAACTTTTTTTTATTCCGAATAGAAAAATAATATTTTTTTATAGGGTTAGAAAAATAATACCCAAATAAAAATTCCAAAAATGATGAATTTACTGAAGTCTACTTTTAAAAAAAAAGTAACAAATAGTATCTATCAAAAATAAAAATAAAAACTGTAACAAATAGCAAATTTACACACAGTTTGATATTGGAAAAAAAATTATTTGAAGAAATTTGAATGGGCTGGGCCTCACAACCCTACCACGTCAATTGGTCCCTTGGGAAATATGATGGGTGTATCTAGCTTTGCACAAGATTAGAATCCTCTTTACCTTTTGGGTCGGGAGTCTCCGATCAGTTTGTGGGCTTACGTAAAGTGATATTAGAACTCTTCTAATGTATACACGGTTTTAAATAAAAATTCAGAAAACCAAATAATTAAAGGTTCAATGAATTTTCAATTAGAATGCTCTTTTAAATAGTTTTATTTTATTTTTAAAATTATATTTTTATTTCCGGAAAGATTTCGAAAGATAATTTAGATTATGAGATTGTGTAGCCGTAAAAAGTAAAAATTTTGTTAAAAAAAATTATATAAAAGTGCTTAATTGAATTTCAATTAAAAAAGAATTAACTTTGTCTTGGGCTATTTGTGCAAACTCAATCGAAAGGGGGTATCATAAAGACTTTCGGGTGGTGGTAATAGCACTACTCGTGAACTCAATACACCTATTTTACTTCTAAAGAAACCTCTTTATGCCATTTTATTGAAGTGATTTGTCTTCGTCTTAAAAGATCATCATGACGGATACTTTATGTTTGTTGGGTGATTCGTGCCATATTAATTTATTAATGTTGATTAAGAGCTTGAAAGAGCAAGAGAGGCATAAGATTTTGGTAATTTCAGCTATTGTTGATGCAGAAGTGATATCTCTACTCTGGATGAGGATAGGCTTGTTGACTTTACTGCAATAAATTAGGCAGTTGAGCTCATCTTTATCAAGTTACAAGTAGTCAGTCGGTCATCAATACAACAATAGACAGCGTTCTACAAATTCAGTGCTTTAATTTGGTTGCAGTAGAAAACTAAAACGACAATCTTCACTTCCACTCTTCATTGTCTTTCTAATACTGGCCCTTTCATCTATCAGTTCAGTTGGTCTCCTTAAAAGCTGTAATAATGTATTTAATTTCACACGTCTGGATCTAAAGTTTGGCAATTGAGTCTATTCTGTCTACGGTTGCTGGGCTACAAATCATATCTTCATATTTGCAGCTCACATTGCTCTGTGTTACATTTTTCTTTGAAGTTTAACCGAGATTTTTATTTATTTATTTATTTATATTTCCACCCTGCTCGTGACTTGCCTACATGGCTTTAGATCAGATGTATACCCATTAAATCTCTGCATTTTTTCTAAAAAAAATGGTTCCAATTCAATGGGTCTCATTAAGAATCGTTTGACTGCTGACTAACAATTAGATTGACCATTCAATGGGTTCCTTTAGTTTTATTCTGCAATTTCGAAGGTCAATATCCGCCCTGCATTCTGATGACATGAGTCTTTATAATTTCCAGATTACTAAATCAAGACTGCGTATTAAGTTATAATTTATAAGGCTGAATTCGATAAGGATGGAGTGACATTTAAAAGAATGGTCAAACGAAGACCCTTTAACCTCTTGGAGTTGCACAGAAATTTGCCGAGTAAACTGGTCGAAACACTTTCGTGTTAGGTGTGAAGTGTAAGTTATTGAGGTAATTCAGTTGACGGAATCAAATCGGTTGAGTTTGAAAGTGTCCTACACGTGGGGCTGATTCTGAATGTTTCTCCTCGCGATGGCCATAGCCCACATCTGGAGCTGACCTGATAATAAAATCCCAGGTCAGCAAAATCACGTTCCAATTTCGTATGTATACATACATACATACATACATATATGAAAAACATAACATGTACAGAGTTGCTAAAATCAGCACTTTACGGTTCAATTGGGGAAAAAAAAGTTTCTAAATGAATATTGAATTGAATATGAGAGAATATAATGATACGCCAAGCCCCAAGCGGATCATCATTGGGTTTCTGGCCTTGTTTACAAATAGATATTTATCAACAATAGAAACAAAAAGCAAAAAGAAGCAAGCAGCTACTTTTTCAATTTAAATGACTCAGAATACTTCTAAACAATCACATAACAACACTTGATTGTATGTACACTCCATGGGGATGATGGAACATTAACAAAACAACAAACTGAAAAAATTTGGCTGAAACAACCAATTAGACTCTACATTAAATAAATAATTGGTTCTATCAGTGGAAACCCCTTGAACCTCTGGACTGGTAAAGTTCCAACCTACTTTTGGCATCTTGTAGCAACGGATCTACCGTTTCATCCTGTGTCATGTGACTTTGCTTTGATGTCCATTCTAGCACTGTGAGCACTTCAGCTTGTGCAAGGTCCTCGCTGTCTGGTACATGCAATGCAATGTAGCATAAAAGGACTAATGCCGATAACTGAACAATTTGCTCTCCAAAATACACAAGCTGAACCAGGTGCTTTGCCCCTCCAGCACTAATAATTGCCTTGGAGTGATCAGAGTGGAGATAGTTATCACTGCACGCAAATTTTGTAAGAGCAATTGAAGCCTCCCTTGAAACTTCGGCTTCCCTCTCATCAAGAAGTTTAACCAATGGAGCAATCATTCTTGTCTCCGTTGCCTTAAAAGTCCTGGCCAGATTCCCAACAGCTTTAATGCAGGGAATGAGGAGGTCGGAATCTGCTTTTTCAATGATCCTAAATAACTGATCAACAACAGCTTTGCAGGCAGGGGCATTAGGCTTGAATGCTGATCTTCTCAGTTCAGCATCTTTCTCTGCCACAGCTGTGATCTCCATCAATGCCATGGCAGAATTGTATTGAACATCTTCTGGCCCTTTCTCTAAAAGAACTGCAAAACATAACAATGCTCTAGACTCAGTTATGCTCCTACAAATGGGTGAATTTCCTTTAGCAAGATGCCAAAGTGCTCTTGCTGCCATTGCTTTCATGTAAGCCTTAGTTGCAGGGTCTTCTAGTTCTCTTCCCTTAGTATTAGCCCCATAATTTGAGAGACCATGCTGATGCTGAGACTGATGATTTTGCTTCACGTTGTTGTCTTGACCATTACTCTTCACATCGGTACCCTGATTTATGACATTTCCTTGCTTCTGAACCGGCTTGGTCCCAACCTTCATTGCCATTGTATTTGTAACCACATTGTGCATTTGACTAGGCGTCTTGTTTCCCATTGGATGAGGAATCCGGCTCTGATACTGCTTGTCCTCATCATCAATAACCTTGTTGTTACTGCCGTTGGCATTTGCATTGTTAGTCTTATTGCTCGCAACGACAACCGCATGAATGGAGGTGGCCTTGCTGACAATTGCATACTTGCTATGCTCTTGCACAGTCTCAAACGCCAAATGACCAACAAGCAAGCGAATTATATTATGTTGAGCAAAAAGATCTTGACATTTAGGATAATTACCCGCTAATTCAGACACAGCCCACGCCACAACAGCTTGCACTTTCATTGGGCCTTCTTTGAGGATTTTCGCAAACACCAAACAAACTCCGCTATGAATCATGTGTTCGACACTTTCAGGGTCACGTCCTAACAACCCAATTGCCCTCGCAGCATTCTCTTGTCCTTCTGGTTTCCCTTCTTTGACTAGCTTCAATAACGGACCAACCCCACCTTCTTCGATAATCAACTTGCCATAGCGATCATTATCACGCGCCAGGGATACAAGCGATGCAGCGGCGTCGGATTTGTGCTCGAGAGACCCTGCAGTATAAAGAATTGCAACTTGTTCCCATATCAAACAGAGGATTGGCTCGTTGGCAGCGATTGGCGGGAGGCCTAAGTACTCGTCATCACGATCTTCGGCTGAAGCCGAGACACGAAGAAGCCATGAAACATCTCCTATTGAATTCTCCAACTGGGAAGACATTTTGCGAAACGCAGCAGCTGGGATGATTGTGAACACGCGCTTGATGATACCATTTGCGCGATATTTGATTACCAAGGACAGAGCTTTCTCCAGGACTTGTTCAGTGTCATCGATGATGCGGCGCGTTGGTCGCTCGTAAAGGTCAGAGCTAGCTCGAGCAGCCTGTCTGAGCAAAGCCGCGAGTTTTTCAGTCTTGGATTTGAGCTCGGCGCAGTCTTGTTTCATTGAAGTCGCTTCGTCAGCTGCTTTGACCACTTGATCAGCTAACTGGATCGGTTTTGCCAAGATTTGCTTCACTTTGTCCGCCATTTTATGTCACAGCGGACACAAACAAAACTTGAACCTCTACCAGTTATCACCCGCCTTCACTACTAACACAAAACAGATCAAGAAATGGAACAACAAAAACAAATGCTTTATTGAATGAATTGTGGGTTTTTTGTTTTGTTCTTTTTTTTCCCCCTTAAGCCTTGAAAGGCGGAGATGATGGAGGGGCGTGGTGGGGTAGTTGAGATTTGAGCAAATGAGCTGGAAATGTGAATTAACAACTTATTAAGTTGTGCCTTTGTTTTTGTGTTATGTCTGATGTGGGCAAGATTTTGTGTGTTGTTGGGCTTTGTGGGGGGTTTTTAAATCAGGATGTAGTGGTAGTAGTCTGAAAGAAAGAAAGATTCAGAAATTGGAAGAACAAGGAATCAATGTTCACGGTGAAAGTGAGTGAATGATGGACGGGCTTTACAAGGTCAAACGCGTTTTCTTTTCTTTGTTTATAACCTCGTTTGGCAAATGCCAGTTTTGATGTCTGGTGAGCGTTGATCTGGTGAGTGGCGACCGCTTTTACAATACTTCTCATTTTAATGGCATCCGATTCCATTGTTTGCCCAATCAGAGTATCGCTCACATGCATCTTGATGCATACATATATGTCACACTCGCAGTTACTGCTCCAATACAATTCTATCTTTTCATTACACGACATGACAGGAGACACGGAAGATGCAACCACTCCTTCATTGTTTCTGTTCATTTGATCAGGGAGTTTAATTCACCATTTGATTTTTTTCTCTGCCTCTCATTTAGAGTTACGTTATTAATGACAAAATAAATGAAAGAGTGCCGCATAACGGTTGGTAATTAATTGTATTAAATAATAAGATCCAGTATGTGGTGGGCATTTAGCTAATTCTGTAATGATTCTTTCAAAATTTTATTTGTGGGTAGTTAAACCAATCCATCAAAATAAAGTATTTGCCGATCTAAATTGTGTTGGTTTGTGTTTACTCCGATTGATTATGTAGAGACGTTGTTGCCAAATTTGCTTTTCAAGTACTAAGAGTTGATTATTTGAATGTTTAATGGTTTTGGAAGTTTTTTATTACAAATTTTAAGTGAATATAATTAAAATATTTTACTATGAAAGAAGATTGCATGATTTTCTTTTATTCGCGCAGTTATTTTAGTTTAGTTTCTTAACCCCTCTCTCTCTTTATTAATTTGTGTAGAAATTGAGAAAATACAGTTGGATTCTTTTTTGATATAAAGTTTTAGTCAAATTAGTGGATCGTGTTTGGATTAATCTGTTTCAACAAAACAAGCTAAGTCACTCAATTAATTTTATTATTATATTTTTCATAAAATAATTTATTATTTAGGGAAAAAGATAAAAAAACCTAGGTAGCCACTCAATTTTTATCATGGAGATGAAAGATGGCAGCTCTATGTATGGTGGGATAAATAGAGAGAATCTTGTATAGCAAATGACCAAATGGGTCTTATGATTATGTTGATGTCATTTCTGATTTAAAGAAGGGAAATGGACACTTATAATCCCGATATTTGGGGAGATGCTGTGTAAATCTCGATGTTTTCAATAAAAAATGTTAATACTCTTTTTTTTTTTCTTTTAAGGATCATCATAATTCAATATAGCAAAAATCTTGAATAAATATAAAGTAGAATAATCAAATAATAGTTTTATTTTGACTACATACATGTTCGAATACAATATAATTTTATACTAACATTTTTTATTTGTCTGTTTGCTTCTATTGCGCGTCAATATTAAGATTTACACTTTAAAAAACTATAGATTTAAATAGTAACCAACTTCAACCATATTAAAATATTCAATAATTCAATAATATAAAAATAAACCAAATCAACAGTTAAGGTTGGCAATGGAATGGGATTTCTCAATCCCAATCCTATCTCGTATATGCAAATGAGATAAAAAAAAAATTTATTTTCATCTCTTTAATATATTTTTAGGACAAAAAATATATCCTAATCATGTCCCAAAAGAAATGAGATCCCTTAGGATCCCATCCCAACAGGAAATATTGCCATCCTTAGTATCTTTTGGTTCAATTGACTAAAAAAAATAACTTTAGGTTAAATAGTTTTTACAATTAATAAAATATATCTCATGTAATAATAATATTAAAATTATTTTGTATAATATCAAAAATATTAAATTTTTATACATTTATTTTAATATTGTGTTTCTATTTATTTTAAAATTTAGTTTAATGTAATATAAGATTGCAAATAATATTTTAAAGAAATTATTTTTAAATGTATATATTGTTAAATTTATTTTACTATTATATTTTTATTTTTTTATAGAACATTAGAGTCAAAAAATTTTAGTTGATAGAGAAAAAATAATATAATAAAAGTGAGGTCTTGATATCTTTTATTAAAAATTTGAAGATTTCCATCACTATTTTTCTAAATTTATACGTGTCCTTTTCCCTTTAAAAGAATATAAAACTAGAACCCAATAGCTGGCTTACCATTAGCGACACCCAAACATGTTAACGTGACGTCTCTCATGCTCTTAACTCTTAAGCCACGACTTTATCAATTCCAAAATTCTGTTGACCTTTATATTTGGTTCGGTCAATTTTCTTTTTCTTTTTTTGTTTTTGTTAAGGGCAAAAAGGAAAGGAAAGGAATGTAGGAAACTTTCTATGCGTGGCTTAATGGCTTCCATATTTATTTTTAATATATATATATATAATATTACTATATTTGTGTAGTGAATCAAAAGAAGCGCCATCGCAAAACTGCTTTCTTTTTCGTTGTTAGTGACCATAGTAAGTATTGACGATTTTCCCAAATTTGGTAACTACTAGACAATTGACGCGGAATTTCATGTGATTTTTCACAGAGTGGGCAATTTGCAAATTTACACAAGTGACTGCTCCGTCTTCAGACATTTTATGGGAGAAGGTGCTTATGGTTTCGACACCCGTATACTTCAAGATAAAAAATTGTAGTTTAACCTAATTTTGTTTGCTGTCTTATTCATATTTTTGGATCAGGCTACGGTGCAACAGTGGCACCGTGCCACAGTTGCACCTAGCCGTTGGATGCAGTTGGATGTCAGTGGATCCCACCAATCCAACTGCATCCAACGGCTAGGGGCAACAGTGGCACCGTGCCACAGTTGCACCTAAGGGGAATCCCATATTTTTACTAATAACATCCTAATGGAGAGCGTGTATATTATTGCTAGGATTATTACTTTATACAAAATACGCCAGGACCAGCAGAAAGGATCTCGGGTGCCATCATCTTTCCAATGTTTAGGAGCCACTTAGCCAATAAACTATTATCTGGATTTGTTGCCTAGGGCTTTTTAATGGGGCCTTCATTGGAAAGATGATGGTACCCGATTGGGTTGGGTTGGGTTGGCCCAGCAATCAGATGGAGTTGGCTTTTTCACGTTGTCTCTTCATTCTTCAGTGGCCCAATCCTTGAGTAAAATAAAGCTAAATATGAAAAGTGAAAATTTGAAGCTGCGAGTCAAAAATCGAATTGTCAGATGATGAAGTGGTGGTGTCAGTAGATCTTTTCGGGACCCAGAAAACGAAATGAATTCGATAGTTTGTGGATTCGATTATCAGAAAGCTAAAGACTATCCCATCTCATATCGCTCCAAGTATTACAAAACAAAATTTGGTACCAGATTCTGAAACTACTACTGAGATATAATTATAACGGCATGATGTGCTTGGAGCGATTGTAAAGATTTCAGATTTAAGGGATTCCTATTCATGAGGCAGAATGTGGACGAATCCATAATTACGAGTCAAAGGTGCCAGGCCAGTTGGAGCAACGTTAATTAATTATCCTGCGTCTTCAAGAGATTCCTCTGATTCTTCTGAAAGGTTTAGTTTCATTTTGGATGGTTGTAAAGCAACGGTCACCGCAACTTGTCCAATCTTTGCAACTGTATATCCAGCAGCCAGCTAGCACGCGTTTATGATTAACAGAAAAAGTTACAGAATAGTTCAGAATGAATGATTCAGAGTAACAGTTAAAAATAATGATTAATCAACGTAGAGTAGAAGCAATGGCGAGTTGGCCATGCGTACATATATCGAATGAATATACATAACCAGGCGGGATTCCGAAAATTATAGAGCAGGCCAAGCATACATGTTTATTCTTTGTTCCGGTTTTCGCTTCTTAATTATTTGACTGAGGACACACCAATGGACAAATCACTCGTATTCTGAATAACTTATCACGTTGACCATTTGAAAGTACTGTATGTAGTTATGATTCTTGATTTTGACTTTGCAGCTAAATTAAATGAATTTGGATGTTTTACACGTACGACATGTCTTCGATTTCAAACCTTATTAATATTAAAATTCATTCTTAGACGTGGGCTGGCCAATGCCAATCTAACTGCCTGCTCGTAGTGCTAGTGGCTCTAATCTAAATAATTCGTAACAATGTGAGCTGAGTTGCCCAAGTAATGTGCGAACGAACCCACACATCATAAGAACCCAATTGATCAACCTGTACCTGCATGAATAATGATCCCTCCTCCGAACAACTACAAACGAGTATTAGGACTAGGTGATACTTAATATACAGAGGACTAAATCTATATTCAAACAAAAAAGGCACTCGATTTGCCCAATTTCAACATCACAACAGGTAGATTAGCTAGTTGCTTGAGTTTGTCCAATTCCCATGCCAAATAATCTTCGTCACACTTGTATTTATGAGATATTTATCGTGGAGTTGTCTTTTAGCATTTTTAATTATATAGTGTTGACAAACTATATATTCCCTTTACAATGATCAAATTTAAACTAAAAAGTGTGTATTGTGTTGTGCCATAGCATAATATAAAATGAAGAATGATAAAAAAGCTTCATTTTCTCAATTTTAAGATAGATTAAAACTTGAAAAAAGATATCAACATTGGCGGTGAAGTTGGTGCAGATGAATCAATGGGAGAGCTCTTCAATTTGGTTTTAGTAATTTACTAAACATGATTAAATATGCTTGTGTTAAATATAATTTTAACTAACACATTCCATTTTCTCTTAATTACTTTTGCCCAATGATGAAGTGAAATCATATAAGACAATATATAAAATGCTTATTAGTGCTAGGATTTGTGTCCTTGCCAGTTGGCCATTAGATGACGCCATGGATGTTTCTACTTTCTATCTTTGTGAATACAAAAGGGTATATGACAAGTTGATCAAGAAAAATATTAAAAAGTAAATATATTTTTTCTTCTTTTTCATTTCCATATAATCAGCTTATCATACTTTTGTTTCTTCATGTACTTGAAATACAACACCTTTTACCTTAAATATGTCGTTAGAAGAAAGTATCTGCACACCAAAATCAATACATATTTGACTGGACATTAATTAGAATAAGGCTAACCTATCTAATTTCGAACCTAGAACGCAATATAATATAATTATGCTAATAATTAAGCAGACATAAAACCTTGATCATCCTCTAATTTTGATATCCATATTAACAGACTAAAAGCTTCATCAATTATTCACTTAATTAATTGATTAATAATAATTAAGCTTTATTTATGCAGCAACTGCTTTATCCTGTATGTTAGTACTTTTGACGTGTATCGGACATCCGCTCTTTAATCTTGCAAACATTGCCCACTTGTCAATACTTGAATCCGAATCAATCATCTCCCATCTGAAGAAAGAAATTTTCATATATAAACGTTCATGATTAATCTCAGCAATTAATTGCCAAACTGCTTATAATTAACGAGATTAAAAAGACTTTAAACTCACTTATAAGTTGTGATAAGCCGGTGAAGAAAAACAAGCATCATAGCTTTAGCCATGTGCATTCCTAAACATGCCCTGCCCCCCATGCTAAAAGGTATGGATCCATATGGTTTTGACTCATCTCCCTGTGACCGCAGGAATAATAACAAGTAATTTGATTACTCAATTTTGCATTAATTTCTAATTCATTCAGAATTCGTTTATATTAATTCAAAACAATCACTTACATCAAATCTTGAAGGATTGAACTTGTAGGGATTGCTGTGGACCGTGGAATCAAGGTGTATTGATTTAGCATCAATATTCACACTCCACCCAGCCTTTATCACGTAGCCTGACAAATACAAACAATTGGAATTCAAATAAACTTCAAGTATACAAGATAATCGTTAATTAATCGCCCTTAATTTATTGCTGTTGATAATCAAACAAACCTTCTATTTCACAGTCATGGATCACTAATCTTGGATACCATGCCACTATAGAGGCCATTCTCAGAGATTCTTTAACTACCTGTTAGATAATTACCATTTTTACTAATTCTTGTTAAATTTCAAAGTAATTAAAGAAATCAACTTAAAAGTGAAAGTAATTAACTAATAATTTCTGTGCGATCAAATATGATATACCTTGGAAGCATATGGCATTCTGTTAAGATCTTCCAGGGTGAGAAGTGATTTTTTGGTTCTTTCCATGAGCGGAAAATGTTCTGCCTGCTTCAGTCAACTTTAATTGAATGGACATAGGAAAATGAACGAATAAATAAAATAGTGAATGAAAATGATGATTGGCAGAATAATACCTTGAGTTTGTCTAGGACCTCTTCATTTTCGGACAGGTACTTGACCATCCAAGTGATTGCACTTGCTGTGGTATCTTGACCTGCAGCCAATTATTTGTTTATACTACGAATAATTTATGACAACATTTTATATTTTCTTTTTCCTTTTTTGGTGTAGACAACATTGAATTTTTGTAAGTTCTGATCACCTGCAATGATCATGGTCAAAATATTATCTTGGATCTCTTCATCCGTTAACTTTTTTGGGGTTTCGCTAGAAGAAGAAGACAAAGAAGCTCTATCTTTGTCAACAGCATCCTCTGCCAAAAGGCACTGTAAAAAATCTTCGTGAGTTTCCAAGCCTTTTCTTCTAATGTTAATCATCTTCTCCAATGTTCTCATAATTCTTTTTCTTGCCTGAAATCATCATCATTTAAAGAAACAACAAAGTGATAATTAATTCAGTTATCATCACCCTGATACATGTTAAGTAGTAACAATTTATATTACCTTAACTCCTCTGTAAAATTTGGTCCACGGTAACTTCAAAGGGAATGCAAGCATGGCATCATAAACTCGAGTCACATCATTTTCAAGCATCTCTAGTTCTTTTCCACTCTCTAAACTCAACAATATCTTGCACATTGCTTTAAATGTTACCTACACAAAATGTACAGTAATACTAATTAAAATAATAATAAAAAACCCATTAACGTACGTATTTATAATAATACAAATAATTATAAAAAAATAATATAACCTTTAGTGCTTCTCTGAGAACGACAACGGTGGCTGCTTTGTGTTCCCAGTCACTAAGATTTTCCAAAACAAGTTGATCAAACTGTTTAGTGAAAATTGATAAAGAACTCAAGGAGAACAAGTTAGCAAGACGACTGCGTATCAATTTGTGCCGTTGGGTCGAAGCACAGAGCACACTATTATCGCCTACGATCTCTCCCACTGACTTAATGTATCTCTTCGTAAAATTCTCCCCTTCATTATTTAGTATAATCTTTGCTGCCCCCGTGCTTGAAAAAAACACATTAGTTGTCGCAAATATGTTGGTCCTGAAGCAATCCCCATACCTGCACCGCCCACAATTCAGTTTAATTTCTCTCATTCCGTCGAGGTCACATCCAAACATTGATTAATAAACAAATATGTACATGTACATGTAGTATTGATGAAGCGATGCATGCATGAACAGATGAAATATACGTACTTGAGATGACGAACTTGTATAAATTGATAGAAGCCTTGGCTACTATTAATGGCAGCCATGAACTGCAAGGTCTCTCCAATCAACGGTAGTCCTTCACTGCCCGGAGGAATAGAAACCGTTGATCTACCCCGTAGCATCTTCTTTGTATTCATTATGATCAAAATAATCACGATGCCAATTACGAAAACAATGTACCCATAAAGAAAAAGAGTCTCATCCATTTTTCTTTCTCTTTTTTTTTTCTGTATTATTTAATTAATTAACGAACTGACTAGAACTAAGTAGCGTGGGTGATAAAGAAAATATACTATATGTTATCACATATTACTGAATATTTTATTTATAGAGTTAATTAATGTGTGCATACATGTATTTGAACGGTGGCATGAAATCAGGAAGTGACACGTGAACGGTGTGCGAAATGCTGCTAGTATCTGTGCCAGCAAGCTTCTGTAATGTGTTCCCCACTTGTTTTTAAAAGTGGGGCATGATGAATATAGGGACGTAAGTGTTTCCATTGATAATGGTGGAGAATCATAATCATGTGATTTTGAATTTAAAGGTGTGAGTGATTCACACGCAATGATAATGGAGCTAAAACTTGTGATTAGATTTCGAGATATGCTGATTAGAGCACAGTCACAGGTAAGTGCAACGGAGTCCTCGTTGGTATTGGGCTATGGGTTCACTTTCATCAGCTAACTTTAGTTTTGGGCCAACGTTAATGGCCTCGTTCCGTATTTGTAGAAAAAATGTTCAGTTGAACCCACTTTTCATCTTCGTAATCCTGTTTTATACCTTTCGAATGAAGAGGAGGGGCCGAGGGGGGCAACAAAAACAAAAAAAAAGATGTACTGATACATTCCAAGATGTTACTATAAGAACCCTAGACGGCGCTAGAGCTTTGCTTAGAGACGGTATCGCTTCTAAACTAACAGGGGATCCAAAGGACGTGCTTATTTTCATTAGGTTGGGGGACAAAGATGATCGGTTTTTAATTTGTAAAAAGTTTGAGTTAAAGTGGATTAGACACCAATATCCTCAAAAGTTGCCGAAAATGCACGGATAATGGATTTGATCAAGTTAGTGTGGGGGGCAGGGGCAGCCATCATTAGCTTGACAGAATATAAAGCATTTCACGACTCATCAACCATATTGTGTCTGTCGTGCCAATTTAGAATCCTGAAACCAAAAATACGACCGCCACGACTCACGAGGCAAATATTGACAAACACTGTCGTAGTGAGTGTGGGCAGCCAAGCATTGCCGACTACGCCTGTTTCCAAAACAAGATGCAGGCATTGCATTTTGTGTTAAAATGTTGGTGTCTTTGAAAATGTCGGGGGTGTGTTAGGATACAATTTAACTATACTCTCTGGGGTGTCTGTCTATCTATTTTCTCTTCAGGGCCATCAATAGACCTCGGGCCTTATGCAAAAGTTTAAAACTGGACCTACGTGTCAATAGGTAAGAAAACAGCACCTTTACGAAATTCTCTTCAAAACCCCACTTGCTCCCTAGCCCTGCTGGCTGGGTTAATCTCTAAGATTCTAATCGTATAAAAATAAAATAAAAAGAAAAATAAAAAAATACTAACATTCTATTGATATATCATTGTATTTAAATATTAATTACCTTGTAATTGTGTGTAATTTCACTATGATTTTGGCATCATTTCAACTCAAAATAAACCTAGAAACTACAATGATATCTATGAAGTCTCTAATTACGCAAATATTTTGTTTAGACAGTTCGTGAAAGATTGGTCCCTGAGGAAAATTATAACAAAGAATTGTTTGTTATCTATAAAGCTTAGTTTTCTCGATTTCATGTATCTCACAAAAATATTTTGATTAGGGAAGTTGTATTAATTTTTAAGATTTTATTTTAGGAAAAAAAATTAATTAACAAAATTTAGTTATTCAATTACATGCTATGAACATATGTAAATGAGTAAATAATTGAATTGTGGGCTTCTTTTATTTGTTGGGGCCCTTGGTCGCATAATCAATCGAGTCGAAATTCTATCTCATTTGCTCCTTTGTAAGGGCTCCTAGCATAAAAGAATTGAATGGCGTTGTAATAGTTAAACATGTAAATAGATTCTTTCTTAGGTAACATGAACTCACTCATTTTATTTTTTTAATTTAAATTTAATGAATTTAAATTTAAGGAGATGGTCAGTTTTCTCTATTAAAGTTAACATATAACATTTGACTGTAATTATTTTCATAATACCTAATACCTCCTTGGTGTCATAATTTATAATATTGCACCTACCTTCATATACACTTTATTCATGTTTATTACAAATTAAATAAATCATATAAATTGAAATAAAAATAAAATATTAAATATTAAAAATAAGAAATATAGATTTTGATACGAATAAAAGAATGAATAATAATATTTTTTTTATACTTCTATTATTTATTACACTTTTTTTAGCAAAAATATATTTAACTCATTTAGCTCTCTCTCTCTCTTTTAAAAGTTTTGGTATCAGAGATTATTGAGTATTAAAAAAAGCAATATGGTATTTATTCCCATCATCTTTTATTTATTTTCCTTTTCTTTTTATATAAACGATGATAACCATCAAATTTCAATCTCGTAAATGATGATAATGATTATTCATACAATCGTCACATTCTGTATTTATCCTCATCATCTTTTATTTATTTATTTTATCATCTATCATGGTCTTTCTTTAATCAAGTTTTTCCAAATCTTCGTTATGAATTTATAGTATTTTGAAAATGAAGTGTACTCATACATCGATCTTTTTTCAGAGAAAAATATGTGCTTGCCGTCAAATTTGTGCGGGCGTGGCGTAATTTCTTTCAAAAGCATGCGCGTGCATGATGGATTCCTTGAGGTGGTTAATTTGTTCAGCACGGACACCATTTCAATGCGGAGATTCAGCTGCATGTTGCTTATTTTATAGAACATTGCTCTTTCCCCTAAATTAATTATTTCAGCCTAGTTTTTTACTGACAAAAAAAAAAAAAAAAGACAGTAAAATTTGTTTTATAAGAAGCTTCCTAGAAGTTAAATAATTGGCCAAAATAGGTAAATTAACCATCTACAATAGTATTAAAACATAAATAATATAAGGGACACACTAGAGTGCCCCCTTTCTGATACATATAATTTCACCAAAATCATGTCCCCCCCCAAGGCCCCACCAGCTTGGACTATTAATTTTTCTAGAAAGTGGTTTTGATAAATAAATTAATACTCTCATTTTCATTCTCTCGCTGTCGTTTTGTCGAACTCATAAATAATTTTCAAGATATCTTAACAGGCAATTTGCTAATTAAGTTGGCCTTTGAAAAAAAGTAAGGGGTGGGTGGTCCAGCTTCTTTGGACTAATGTGTTCTTTTTCTAAATGCAGTTGTAGAAGGTTTCTTCTGATTCATTTCCATTTTTTCCAAATAAAAAGACAAATTGCATACACTCACACAAGTGGGGTATCAATTTGACAATTTGTAAGCGCGTGTTATTGAAAAATAGGAAAGACACGATGATATAGGCAAACAAATCAATTTCCAACTTAAGGTGGCGTTTGTTTTTTTGTCTGAAATCTGAATAGACTCGAATTAGTCTGAATTCTGAATATGTCTGAATGTCTAAATCTGAATAATATGTTTATTTTTTTCGTCTGAATCTCAGAAAATAAGTATTAAGTTATTTGTTTTTTTCAACTTAAAAAACTGAAAATATATACTTTTACATTTGTATCCTTATTAAATTTGAATGTCAAATAAATAATATATTAAATACCACAATATTTTAACATTTATAGGTAAAACTATTTTCAAGTGAATACATAATTATTTTGGAATTTAATATATAAAATACCATGAATTTCAAATTTTATCGTATATATTATAAGAAAGAAAAAACAAGGATATTTTTATGTGGGGTAAATATCTATGGGTGAGTTTTGGGATAGACATGAAAAATAAATTATAAAACATGGATATTTTTGACATTAGCAAGTAATTGACTTAATTCAGATTTCTCCATTAAGTAAAAAGTTAAAAAAATTAGTTTATTTTATTAAGTCAAAATTATCTAAAAAGTCTCATTAAGTTATAAAAATAAACACCTCTAATTAACTTAATTAATTAAGTTAAATCACTTTAACTGATTAAGTTAAAAAACAAACGCCACCTTACATGTCCCCATGATGATCTTGTCTTCTTCTTCTTTTTTTTTTTTTTTTCCTTCTCCACTCCTGCGTCCTATTCATCTACATCTACTCTTTCTACTCCTTACAATTCTCTCTCTCTTTTTTTTTAATAATAGGAACAATTTGTGACAATATTATATGGGTGAATATGATCTACAACGTTCATTTAAAAGTATTTCATGAGAGCATAGTTTACATCATATATAGGAGAATGCTAAGGTACAGACTCTGTACCTTACAGCACCCTCACAAAATGGTCGTGGGCTCCACCTGGGCCCACTTTTCATTTTGACTGTGCAAGGGTGGCTGTAAGGTGCAGAATCTGTAAGTTAGCCTCCCTCTCATATATAATATAGGTGACTAATTATATGGGTTTCAGTGTCAAGCTATTTATTAAGAAAAAGTTTAAGATAAAATCCAGACCGACCACATGAATTTAGCGCATCGTGATTGGAAATAATTAAGATATACTACCATGTCCATGTCTCATGGGCCATGGGTGAGAGACATATATATATATATATATATATGGCTGAGTGATGATTGATATATATGTATATATTAGCATTTAGCTCTTCTGATTGGGATCCTAGTGGTAATCTTCCATGATTGGCCACTGGACTAATAACAGCGGTTTTAATTAACTGTGCTTTTCACTTAACATCATGTTGCAAGAGCAACTAAATATAAAATTAAAAAATTAAAAAAATGAAAGTTTTTGGACTTTCTCGGTTCTCTGCAATCTGCACGAAGCTTATCCTTACAACTTAACTTATAGACTAAATTAAAATTCGTCAACACATCTAATCATCTCCAGTTTAATTCATACCATTTAATTAATGAAGTCGACCTGCAACTTGAAGGGCTGGGCATGCACCATTTGCAGTGCAGATCGAAGTTGATGGTGCTAGCCAGCAAGACTGTTTCAGTTTTACAGCCTTCTGTTTTTTTGATTTCTCGTCCTGAATTCTCATCATCGTAATCCGTAACTTCTAAAATCATATGTTCGCATATCCGATTAACATACATATTAACTACTTTCATATCTTTTTAACGTAAGTTTTCCGAAACAGTAAGGGCTCCACATACAAATACAATATTAAATAGATTCATTTCATTTCATTTGGCATAAGATTAACAAAGGCCCAGGAGAGTTAAGACAGGAGAAGATTCTAATCCACTAAAATCACAAGAAAGAGAGAGAGCATATTTTGAAATACCTTTGACACGAACCGCTAGTTATTACATAGTATCTTATTTTCTACTTTAACGGTGCTTTGAAGGTGTTGAAATATTAGTGTTTATAAATATACAGATCTACTACTGGCTAGAATTAGAAAGATTACTGGTGACCTAAGCAGTACAGTGAGTCAACTCGCTACCAGCACTGATCAGTCTCCCAATTCCTTCCAGAATACCCGGAATATCCGGACACGGCGGTCAACGGTCTTCTTCTTGTTTGAAAGAGTCTCTGATCATAAACGGCGCGTTTTAGAGGATCCGATAGGGTGCTGTAAGCAGCATGAATCTTAATGAACTCGTCGGCCGTTGAGTCCTTGCCTTCAATCGCGACGACATCGGGATGTAAAGTCCTCGCCAGCCGCCGATACGCCGTTTTGATATCCTGGCTGGTGGCCCCCATCGGTATACCGAGAACCTCGTACAGAGAAGCGCACGACGCCATCCGGTGCTAAGGAGGATTCGACACCGTTGAATTAGTCCAAGTTGTGTTCTGTGCTGATGTGTATGAACAAGCTGCTGTAGCGGCTGCTGCGATTGGTAGATAGACTCCGACACGTAGCGGCGGCCGAGTGGAGGTTTCAAAATTTGAGGCAGAGTTTGAGGGACAAGGGAACTTTAGAGGAGGCGAGCATTGTACACGACGAGTCGTTGTGTTGTGACGAGACAGCCTATGGGCGGATTTTTCTTTTTGTTCCGTGTCTTTTATAAGAGTTGACGGTTTTAACTAGAGTTAAGCCTTTTGATAGGTCAAATAAATTACTCGCAATAATAAATTAACGACAATTACAATAATTTTTGGGTGCATAACAGTAGGAGGTTTTAATTTAGGGGTGACAAAATAAATAAATTATATTAGAGTCAAATCCTAAACAAATTAGGTAAAAATTATGCTGATCCGAGTTTTTTAAAATTCGGATTTCATTCGTTTATTAAATGAATATTCAGATCGATTCCTTTAATTCCTTTAGTAAAATTAAACGGACTAAACGAACTGAATTGAATTTGGATTTGTTTACTGTTCATTCATTCTATAACATGTCCACAACGAATCGAATTGAATATGAGTTCGTTTACATAAAAATAATTAATAAATAAAAATTAAACAAAATAGATATAAAAAGACCACAAATTTAACATCCTACAAAATACAAACTCATTATCATTTATAATTACTAAATTAGCCTTCAAACTTCAAAAGTTTTCATACATTTTAAGGATAAATAAATAATTTAATAAAATAAATAGTAAATGAATCTTTAAACAAATGGATCATATTCGATTATGACCCATTTATTAAATGAATCATAAATGAATAAAGGAATCAATGTCCATAAACGCAAATTTAATTAGTTTAATTAGCGAATCCACTCAATGTCACCCATTCATTAAATGAATCAATTTTTTCAAATTCAAACCCACTAAATTTGCATCTAACTAAATCAGATAAATGAATCCTTACCCAAATTGCCACCGTAGGTTTCATAAATAAATTAATGACAATAACACAATAATATTTGGGTGGATTTATTTGCATTCTAAAAATTACTCTAAATACTCCAATTTTAATAAAAAATTTATTATGAAAATATTCATCATAGGAAGTACTATTAAAAATAATTGATAATAAGTCAATATTATATAATTACTTTAAACACTCATATAGCTCACTCATTATTTAATGTATATAATTCTCATGCTCTAAACCTTAAATCTTTTATTTCCAACATCTTAAACAATAGTTAGATGAACTAATGATGAAATCAGTATTTCTACTTTTTTTCCATAAATAAATAAATTTTGTACTCATTTTTTTTCAAAAATAAAGCAAACAAAAGTACTATAAAGCATTTTTTTACATCCTCTTCTTGTTCTTTTTTTTAAAAGTATTTATGGAATATTTTTTATTATAATTTTGTAATTGCAAATTATTTTGGATGCAAAATTCAATATTGAACATAAATAAAAAACTAATAAGTATATTTTTGTCAAATAATTTGTTTATACAACTTAACTTGATTATATTATTGTAAAATTTTCTTAAATCTCTTGAAATTTGGTGTATTCAATAGCTTTGTTGGTATTCTAAGTAAATAAAGGTAATTAATTTAAATAGTTTGAATAAGGATCTTTTTGAAATTTTAAAGAGTGTACAAAGTAAAACTTAATTTTTTCAAAATTAGCATATGAGTGTACATAGTAATTTTTAGAAAGTAAATAACCCCACCCTAATTTTTGTTTTCTCAATATACAAGCATATGAGTGTACATAGTAATTTTTAGAAAGTAAATAACCCCACCCTAATTTTTGTTTTCTCAATATACAAGTTTTTGGTAGTTAGATTTCAAATTACATACAAAAACACCTATAAAACTGATGATTTGCTTGTTGTATTCTTCTTTTGAGTTTTAACAATATTTTCATTACTTAAAGAAAAATATATTTGAGAATATTATATATGTTCACTCTTTTTTGATATTTAATTGGAATATTCATTCATGTGGAATTTTATGTATCTTTTTATTGAGTGGGCGAAATAATAAGTTAATAATTAATAATAAAATTAATTAATGCATATTTATAGTATTAAATGATGGATAATTCGTTAGTGAGTATTTAACTAACTACCCAAACTAAGTGCAACATTATTATTATTATTATTATTATTATTATTATTATTATTATTATTAGTGAGAGTAATAAATTCATAAATTTTTAACCAAATACAAGACAATTTTTTTAATCTTCTATCTCATTAACATTTGAATTCAGATGATTAGTTAAATAAAAACAATTTGAAAAACCACATGCTTAGGTACTGGAAGGAAAAAAAAAAGTCGAACAAATTTTTAGATCATGTTTAGAATTGAGGTTGGGCAATTGTATCCTTTAAGTTACAGAATTAAACTATTTGGTAAACACTAGTTGATGTATCTTAAAAGATAAGTTGATTTTATTTTATACTTGCATAATGAAAAAATTATTACATTTTTTTATTAATTTTGTCAAATTATTATTTAAAAATTATATTTATTACATATAATTAATTTTTATTTTATAATTATAATTTTTTATACAACAGTTATAACTTAAAAATTATAGTACCCTCGACACTAAATAAGACTTTAATCAACTTGAGATATAGCCAAATTGAGCGGTGGTTAAGAGAATCCCTTCATTTATGAATTATGATGGCGATGGAGATTGGGATGTGTGCTGTTTTCCTCCAATCAGTGAATGGCAGGTGCCAATCGAAATCTGGCTTCGACTTTGGATTGGGGCTTATTGCTAATTTTGCTATGGCATGCAGTAGACAGTGACCATTCCTTTATCTTCATTTCATCATTATCTTCCTTGTTATTGGGTCACATAAAAGATGTGGGGCAGTTATGGAACTATCGAGTTTAATGTAAACCCCAAAAATGGAATTTACTTAATTTTTCACGTTTACTTCTTTCCTACAATTAAGGGAAGGTAAATAAGTATAATATTTTTTTCACATTTATAATTTAAAAGTTAAGTTAATTTAATTTCATATTTATATAATAAAAAATTTATTAAATTTTTATTATTTTAAATTAAAATTATTATTTAAAAATTATATTCACAATACGTTATTAACTTTTACTTTATAGTTATTATTATTATTTTTTCTATCACAACTATAACTTTTACCTCAATATCAAATAGGGACTAAAATCTATTAACTAAGTGTTTTCCTTTCTTGAGTCGATTCTCAAGTAATTACATGATTAGGATATATTATTTGTATTCAAGTGAGGTGCATTTAACTTGGGATAAAACTATATACGGTTTATAGTGTTTACAGCAGTATTATATAATCTCTATAATAAAATGGGATGTATCTATCCAATGAGTGAATAAAAAGTTGGAGCCACTTTAAGTTCCACCTAATTGCCCATCTATTTCTCCACAGTTGTTTGAATAGGAGAAGTTGATGATCCAAAATTCTGACGAGCTCAGTGAACGATCCTTGTAGCTTAGAGCGCCCTCACAGTCAAACAGCACAATGACAAAATCATTAGGGGTTGTGCTCTACAACTGAAATAATAGCCCGTCGCCAAGCCACCGATTGGAGCCACTACGCCACCAGAAACAAGAGAAACGCATCCAACTTGCATGAAGCTCAAAAGTTTTGGGGATATAAAGCAAGTGTGCTTGATACACAAAAGTGTTGCCCTTTGGTTGAAGAATGCTTTACAACAAGAGTTGAAGAGAGAATCTTATGGACGTAACACGTCATTTATATTTTAAAACACGTGACAATCAACAATGTAACATTCATATTGAGAAATCTAATACTAAAATTTAATCATTGGTGGACGTGGAAGGATGCTTGAATTCACAATTATAGCTGAGATTAACTACATCTAACAAAAGACTCCTCCACATATATAGTAACGAAAAGATATAAAAGTTTAATATGAAGGTATTGAAGTTGAGTGATGTTTTAAATTCTGTGTTACTCTGTTTTAAAAGTTTCAAGCTGACACCCAGAAGATAACTATTCTTTGTTGAAAAAATGTTTAAACAGCAGCTAGATTACGATGCATCTTAGCTAATTTAAAATGTTAATCCAAGTGAGGTATTGATGAACCATTTAGATACTGATGAGAGGCCTGAAGCTGAAGGACAAAGCTCAAGATCAATGGAGAAGCAGCAAGTGGGCGTGGAAAGAGCATGTGATGCATCAAGTTTGGACCTTGTTAATTTTGTGGAGTCCAGCTTGTTGAGCCTTCCCTCCTTAGCAGAATTAAAAGGGCTTCCTGAATTCTGGGAAGCTTGATAACTTTTATCCGGCATGTAAGTCAAAACAATATTTGATTTCTAATTCGATGCACTGGCTACGTACTTGTAGTACTGGCGAATATGATATATGGATTGTTCTACACACACACACACTTATAGAGTCTTTTGTTATAGTTAATTAAAAAATAACTCTATTAAACTATATTGTTTAAGAGCGTATATTTATTGAATAGCATTTTCATCAATTAATTAATTTTTTTGTTATTTTTTTAATGGTTAAACTTAATGTTTAGATTATAGCCAACATAAATAACAATCTGGCAAATGCAATTGATAATATCAAAACTTAAACTAAAAAGAATAGAAATTAAATAAAGAGATTAATAGAAATTGATGTTTCCTAGATTTTTTTTTATATAATTTATTTTGGGATGCATATCCAGCTAGTTTAATTATCAACTTTTTTGGACATGATAAAAAAAAATAATTATTTTGCAACCAAAAATCTATCTTTTAATGAATTCTCCAAGTTTAACTCAGGCGTAGCTCGCTTCTTTTTGGGTGTGAAGCAGTGTCAAACTAAAATACCTAACAAGCATTAGTTCTTCCTGAAAAGGAGGTGATCTAGTCGTACTGGAACAATTTCGAATCTGTTATTTTGTAACTCATTCGAATTTAACTCTAAATTAGACCCCCTCAGTGAATAATAATAATAATAGTACTAATAATTAAAAAAATTATTTTACTCGATAAACTTGCACTTAAGATTACACCTTAGGTCTTCTTTAATTTTAAATTCCATAGAATTTTCAGCTCTTCTAGTGTAAACTGAAAATGAAAATTCATAAACTAACATTTTTATTATTTTCTCAATTCACAATCAAGAGAGGGATATGAATTAAAAGGAGCATCCCAGAAAAACGATTACTTGTACATTTTACCAATTACCATTTGCGCGGTCTTAATCCTGATGATGACAATTTAAGAGAATTAATGGAATTTTCGTTTCGTTTAATAATTATCTAGTTTTTGCAGAATTTGTAAACGTTTCCCTCTGGTTTCGGAAGGACATTATCCAACTGCGCATTACAAAATATGTTCACGAACTTTCTTAGCTTTAGGAATTAGAAGTATCCAACTGCCTGATGGCAAAGACCGACCGCTTTGTCTCCAAAACCTCTTCTATTATCTATTAACACAGCACAAGAAACGCTTTGAGTTAAATCAATCAAACTCAGAGTAAAACAAGAGGACCAACCACAGTATTAATGGAGAAATTTAAAAGAATTAATAACCTACTTAGAATGAATGTATCGCACATTTTTTGATGTGTGCTAATTTACTGTAGTTTTAATATTGTAGTTATATTGTAGTAGTGGTTTGAGGTAGTTAGATTGTAAGTAGTCTTGTATAATTTATCTTATTAGCTGTATGTGAAACGTGTTAGTTATATTCTGTTATGGGTAACTGCTGAGGTGGCTTAGTGAGCTGGCAAATGGGTCCCTGGGTGGGTAATTCTGTTACAGTTCTTTATGCTTCTCGATTTAGTATTTAAGGAGCAGACCTGGTCAGTACAGACATTTATGAGGAGATTTCGATTAGGATTAAGTGAGGGTTCTAGAAAATTGTAAAGAAGAGATTTGTTCTCTGCAGTCTCAAGATCTATTGTAATGAGTCTCTTAATAAAAGCTTCTAGTCCTAAGGGTGTTTTCAGCCGTGGATATAGGTACCTTGGTACCGAACCACGTAATCTTGCTGTGTTTCTATTTCTGGTTTTCTTGTTTCTTTCTCTCTTTCTTTTGGTTATTTTGTTCTTGATTCTTGGTTTCAAAGATAGCATTATTAGTTTCTTGAGGAATTGGTCAAGTTAACTTGGATTACTGATTGATCAAGATTGGAGAAGGAGCTGAATTTCACAACACTGTATTTAAATGAATCATGAAAGGAAAACAAGGCAGAGAGGAATTTTATTATCTACAGACTGTGCTTCTCATTTGGAGAGTGATTCTTCGAAATCAACCTTCTTTCTTTTGTTTCTCTCATATCTCTAAAATTAATATTTTTTATAAGAGGCAGTCGGTTTTTACTGTTGTATTTTTAAAATATATAATACTAATTGGATTTCTTGATCTTCGAGTAAGGCAACAAATATGAAATAAGGGTAAATATTCCTGAAATATAAAGGCTAAAGGAAAAGAAAATTACTGGACGGGCAATGACCTCGCGCTCGCAACCATATTGACTGCAAGATATGTGGCCAGTTTGCGGTCAGATTTTGATCTGTTGAAAGATACAAGTGAGTTCTAATAGACACCTGGAGAAGTTGTGTGTAAGACGAGATTCAATTGGTTAAAAGTTTCCTCGTCCAAGACATTCCCATTTTCATTTCTCTTCAACGTCCGGGTCCGGGAGGCCATGATATCCACTGTTTAGATCAAAATCCCATCGATTAATTATAATTGTTTACTTCGCAGACAAGCCATGGTACGCCGATATTTTCTCTTTTCATTCTTGCAATACTTCGGCGGTATTTTCCTTTCTCCATATTAACATTTTCATTTTAAGAAATTTCATTTTACACTCTTTATGTAAATGAAAAAATAATCTATAAATAACTAATGAAAGGGCAATTAATTATTAACTCTTTAAATTTTTCATGTGAAAATTTGTTTAGAATAAATGAAAATTTATGGTAGAATGTGTTTTCATATCCTTGTGTTAAGCAATTTTTCTCAAAAATCTGAGATTTTCATACGCTTGTTCATAATTTTGTAAGAAGTCGAAGAATGTATGTTGTTACATGTATAGTTTTGGCAATATATTTTAGAAAAACGTTTTCTTAGCTTAAAAGTTTGACTTAATTTAAAAATACTTGTACATGTATTTGACAATATAATCTAAAATATTTATCGTAAATAAAATTTAAAAAACATGGTGATTTTAAAAAATGATAAAAAGCCCCTTCAGCGATACAACAGTGATAAAGTTAATAATCAAATCATGTGGTATTATAATAATATTTAAAAAATAGTGCCGATATTTTATTTAACACTATATGATTTTATTGTTGTTTTGTAGTTATTTACTGGTATTACTCGATTCAAAATTTCAAATATCGGAAGCTGTGATTTTTAGTTATTACTCGATCCAAATATCGGAAGCTCTGATTTTTAGTCACAGGCTTATACCCCTTTGATAGATGCTCTTTGAAAATAGTGCTTGACGCACAAGCACACTTTTAATGAATATTTTGTGATTCCCGAAATACCCTTCCAGTATCTCTAACAATGACACCATCGAACATGCAAATTAAAGCAAATATGGCACCTGCAGGCTGCAGTTCTGTGTAAAGTAATTAAAAATTTGTGAAGTTAACTCAAATCACGTGGCAAAAATAAATTTACATTTTTTTTTTCAAAATTCTGAAATTTATTGGAAATCAACATTCAAGGAAATCAAGCACATTTAGGAATGCAAGAAAACAAGAGGGTAAAAGCTCGTTTAGTCCCTATATTTTGAAGTTAGTACCCGTTTAGTCCCTATATTTTTAAAAATACCTCAAATCATCCCTACCATTAAATTATTGACACTTTTGCCATTATCTTTTGTTCCTTTTAACTTATTTTTATAATATTGCCCTATTATAATAATTTTTTAGATATTATTAAAAAGAAAAAAATAACCCTATTATAATAATTTTTTTAGACATTATTAAAAAGAAAAAAATAAATTACCAGTTTAACACCAAAAAATAATATATATTAATTTTTGTGGAACACACTCTTGAGATAAAATATTAATTTTTCTAAAAAAATTGATAATGTAATTTTTTAAGATATTAATTTTTTAGACATACGTGAGCTTCCACAAAAATTAATATATACCTTTTTTGTTTTTATTTTATTTTTGAGTTTAATTTGATAATTTAATTTTTTATTAATATCCAAAAAAGAAACATTATTGTAAAAATGTAATATTGTAAAAGCAAGTTAAAAATAATAAAAAATAATGGCATAAGGGTCAATATTTAGTAGCAGGGATGTTTTGAGGTGTTTTTAAAAATACAGGGACTAAATGGACATTAACCTCATAATATAGGGACTAAACAAGCTTTTACCCAAAACAAGATAACAAAATTTTAGTTGCTAATCTGTTATTTAAGTTAATTTATTTTTTCTTGTAAGTCAAATGAATCATTAATCCTGCAGTTACTATTTGTTAAGACTGATTAATTCGTTGTTTTTGTGCTGCAATAATATTTTAATGAGTTTGGCAGCATAATGAGATCTCCCATATTTACTTTCTTTAAGATTTTGTCTTGATCACGCAGCTTTAATGCTATTCTTTATCTTATCTTTTATTTGCAGTCGTCTACCCCGACGAAAAATGCTTGCAGCATAGTCATGCACGAGGATGTGTGGATGGACATTTTATCAAGACTGTCCGTAAAATCTTTGATGCGATTGAGGTGTGTTTGTAAATCTTGGAGTGCCTTAATAAAAAGTCCTCATTTCATCTCCAAACACCTAAAATACTATAATGATGAAAATACTCATCTTATTATCGATTGTGGACGAGACCATATAATAAATGTTTTCCCTGACGGAACACTAACAGATATATCGTATGAAGATGTCTGTATGCCGAAACCTGGAATCGTTTGGGGTCCTTATGATGGTATATTCTGTGTATGCAACAGCACTCTTATAACTTTATGGAACCTTGCGAAAAAAGAATATAAGGTTCTTCCAAAATGGAAGCCTTGTCTTCCACGTTACGCATATCCTTTATACTTTAATGTTGGATTTGGATTAGTTGATCCAACAAGTACTGACTATAAGGTAATTTGCATATGCAAGTCGATTGATGAGAAGATTTACGACAATATTGAGGAGCATTCGTTTGCTATGATATACGCTTCACGTGCCGGCTGTTGGAGAAGTTTAAAAGACAATGTTAATTGGATTCCTTAAGACCTGCCGGCGGGTGAAAGCACGTATTTGAATGGAGTATATTATTGGCTGGCATCGAGAAAAGATGAAGCGTACACCAAATTAATCCTTTCATTTCGCATAGGTGATGAGAAGTTTCAAGAGATAAAAAAGCCACGTATTCCTGATTTAGCATACGAGACTCTTGGAATACAAAATGGCTGTCTGAGTTTGCTACTCTTGGATGCCAACAATCAATTTAACTTTCAAAATATGGGTGATGAAAGAAATGAATGACTGGTTCAAGCAATTACCTGTTGAACCTATCAAAGGAGCTTGTTATCCACTTGGATTGTGGAAAAACGGTGCACTTTTCACAGAATCTGATGATGGAAGATTACTCCCATATGATCCTGCTATCCAAGAAGTAAGAGATCTTGGTATTGCTTTTTCCAGGGAGCAGCCGCACCTGAAAATAGTGTTCATTGCTACAAGGAAAGTCTAATCGGTGTGAACGGAGGGGATGTTTTATTGGATCTTTTTGACATTCCATGGCATGTATCACAAATTGATAGTTAGACCAACCCAAAATTCGTTTTTCCCCACTTTCTAATTTTGATTCTATAAGGAAAAATGCATTCATAACCCAAGTTTAATTTGCATTTACATAAAAACTAGGCCCCACTGTATCAAAGCTCGACGGATTTAGAGGGAGATAGTCAGTGGCGGATCTACAAAAATAATTTACCGGGGGCTAAATTAGATAATAGTAAAATATAAAAAATTAAAATTTTAAATATATAAAATATTTATAATTAGTCTCTACGCATTTTTATATTTTAAAAATGTTATGCAATAGACTCATTATCAATATTATTAAATTTATTATTTCCTATATAAATAACCAAACTATCATTTATCCTATCCGATTCCAAAGATGATTCTTCATGAGTTTTATTACTGAAAATGTTCATTCTACTATTATTATATAAACTGAAAGAATTAACCATATTGTTTAGAATAGAAAATATTTTGAGTAGTGGACTATCATTATTTTTAATTAAAATATATGTTTTTATATTTTTTAAAAGTCAAAGTTTAAATTTTATGGGGTTTATATTTTATAGTGACTATTTTAATAAATTTAATGGGGCTAATTAAAAAATTAAAATATTTTTTTCTTTTATTTTTAAATTTTTTTTTTTGGCCAGTGGGGGCTTGAGCCCCCACTAGTCATGTGTTGTATCCGCCTCTGGAGATAGTGATATAATGTACATTAATCTCGGTGGAGATATTGGCGGTTTAGTAGATCAATTACTGAGGACAATTTAGTACTCTAATTACTAATTTTGATGATTATAGTATAGGGAAAATGATAGTCAGCCCTCTAACGTTTGAAAAAAAGGATATAAATCCCTTAACGTTTCAAAAAAGACATATAACCTCTATTTTTACTATTAAATTCCATAAGTTTTAATAGTAAATTTATTTTTGATTTACAATAGCTATTAGGTCCCTATAATAAATAATTCAATATATTGATTTAAAACATATAATGGGTATAATGAAATTAACAATTTTTTTATTTAAAACTTAAAATTAAGATGTAATTACCTTTTGCCGAAATTATTCACTCTAAATTACGAACATACCCTTCCAAATGATAAATTTGATTTTAATTTTACCTATTATTCATCATTTTTTATCATCCTATCATTGGGAAAGGTATATTCATAATTTAGAGTGAATAATTTGGGTAAAAGATAATTACAACTCAATTTTAAGTTTTAGATAAAAAAGTTATTGATTTCATTATACACGTTATCAATGACATGTCTTAAGTCAATATATTGAATTATTTATTATAAGGACATAATAGTAATTGTAAATTAAAAATAAATTTACTGTTAAAACAAATGAAATTTAATAATAAAAATGAGGGTTAAATGTCTTTTTTGAAACGTTGAGAGATTTTGTCTCTTTTCCCAAACGTTAGGGGATTCACTGTCCTTTCCCTATAGTATATTATCTTATTTATAATTTTACATTTGAATAAGTAGAATTCACTAATTAGAATAGTCTTGGTGTCTATTTTAGATAAGATCTTACTAATATTACAATTACTTTGCAATTGAAATGCCATGTTGATGTTGATCTGATCTTAATGTCAATCTTTGAAAATTTTCCGCCAATCAATCAAGAGGGCAAATAGATAGAATGATAGAATAGCCCTTGATGTCAAAAAGTGGTAAAAGCTGAAAACTATACAAGAAAAAAGTGTCAATCTCGCAAAAGAAAGAGATCTTGGTTGCCTTAAACCTCAACACTTTTATAACTCACTGAACTCAACACTCACTAGCTCTTTATACAACTTAGATTTTCTTCTTAGACTTGATCTCTTATTTTTTAGACACTAACAACACAAACAACAAGGGCATTTATGTGCCCATAACTTAATACAAACCACACATGTAAACTAAATAAATTTAATCACAATCTCTTCTTTATTCTCAACCACCACACTATTTCTCAACCTAACTCATTCAACTTCACCTACAACACCTAATACATTCCACTAACAATTCACACACATAACATAACAAAACAGGTTTACTTTCGCTATTATATATAATAATAATAATAATAATAATAATAATAATAAAAAATTATTGTACTCGATAATTATTTTTAGTATAAACTCTTGCATAAATTAGGAGAGTTGATTAAAATTATCTTATTTTTACAATCCCAACGAGAGATACCTAACCCTGACTCCCTGAACCATCCTCTCTTGATTCAACATTTTGTGACTCCTGGGTTGTATAATGACTTTCTCAACTCGTTATATCTAGACGCATGCGAACATATCATTTGGATAATTATAGACTGCAGTTGAACTAAACAATTAATTATTAGACTTTTAAACGAACAAAACAAACAAAAAAAAGAAAATCTGACTTTCGTATGGTAAAATACAAAAATTTTCAGTTTCTTAAAACTACAATACGACCATATGTAAATTGAAATTTAATTCCGTTAAACGATCAACATTACCAAATAGGTCTCGATTTTGATTCATTTCGTCGAATGCTTTGGAACAAGCTATTAGTTTCCAAAATGTGAATCCGACGTCGGTAACCTAACGCAACTGAGATCAAAGAAATAATTTCTTACATCAAACCAACTAGCAATCCTATTAATATTATATGGGTAGTAAAACTTTTCAACATCAATCTGTATCTGTTTAAATGTCAGAGAAACTATCTACGCCCTTGACAGGAATTAGACTCTCTTTAAAGTTATAAACTGAAAACCAAAAACTTCTTAGGCCAAGATCCCTCATTTCCTGGGTATTAGGATCATACAACAGCAGTCGTCGAGGTCGAGAGTCGGATTGTACAAAAAATCCACCATTCTTCCAAACTCCAAGTGGTTCTTCGACTCCGATGAGAGTAACAGATAAATGTTTGCTCCAAATCCTCTCTTTCAACACCCATATTTCATAATGATTATTGGTCGTGTTTAAAAACAGTAAAGAGAGAGAATCATGATACAAGTCAAGTGTTTCCATATAAGCTGAGCTAGCAATGTCCGGGCACTGAACCTCTTGGAACACCTCGTTGGCCATGTCAAATGAAATAATTATTTTGTGTTTACTATCTTCCAACTCCCATAACCAGTGACAAAGTCCATCCAAATATGTGCAGCCATGTGAATGAGGGATGCAGTAATGAATTGTTTTGAAGCATACTAAATCCCTCCAAGAATTAATACGTAGGTTGTATATAGTACAAAGTGAGAATTCATGTAACTCAGTCGTTCTTTCATCCCAAAAGGTGTATATCATAATTAACTTGTAGTCATTATGCTTGGGATCTAGTCCAAATCCAACACTAGTCTTGTAAACCTTAGTATTGGGTGGACATGTAGGTCCATAATTTGGGAGCGTTCTAGAATCTCTAGTCGCGACATTCCATAAAGTTATGCGATCACGAAGTCCGAATATACAATATATGCCATCATAAGGACCACCAAGTACTCCAGTAGCAGGCTGTTGATGGTCAAGATCTTGCACTGATAAGTCTGCCAAAGTTTCATCAGGGAACATACATGACAAATCTGTGGGATGGTAATACTCGTCTGTACCATCATCCTCATCCACATAAACAACAATTAGACGAGTGCTGACATTTTTTAGATGTTTTGAAATAAAAATAGGATTTTCAATCAAAGAATACCAAGATTTACAAACACACTTGAACCGCAACAGATTTTTTACTGATAGAGTTGAAAGAATTTCGACCATGGCATCTCCATACATCTCTTTCTAATTTAGATTCAATCAAATATAAATTTCCCTGCAACAATAATTTAGACCGCCAGTTAATATATATTACCAAAAATGAATATCAAGTTTCTCACGTTGATAATGATGACGATCACCAAATCCTTATTCTCGAAAATATTATGGAATTAATATGAATCCGAAGAGGAATATACTACTTCGTTTGTGTTTGTATATTTGCATTCGAGTTTGCTCCGATTAGATTTTTCTCTTTTCGTTAGGAACAGATTGGGTTTATATGTAGAATGAATAAACTATAAACTGGACTCAAATCTAGAAAGAAATAAAGAATAATTTCATACCTATTTTTTGCTTACTTGTTCTGTAATTGATGGTTCTAATAGTACGTAATATAAAAATATTGTAGTCTTCGACAGCATCTATCGGTGATAACAACAGATGCAAATTTACCAAAATTGACAATGAATTCCTCCTACAGTTATGAAGGTAAACAACAATATATGGAGATTGATATCGAAAGAAAATTTGATGGTATAAAAGAAAATGCAAGAATCGTGGATCGGCAATAACTTCGCAAAGTTGACGGCTAGAAAGTATAACAGCTTTATTCCATTGAGATTAGTATGATGGGTAAAAGCTATTCAGTCCTTGTCTAAAATATCATCATTTTCTTTGAAATTTACTTAATTATCCTCAACATTTCTCCTATTTTGTGTATCGGTGGTACAAGCAGGGTAAAGAAGATACGTTTCTGCGTTCGGGACCGGGGAAAGCTTGTTACCTAAGAAAAGAGAGCAAAAGAGTAATGATGGTTATGGTGATTAAGGATGTGTTATGCACAACTTAATTTGCATCCGTTTAAATGGAAGATCAATTGTGTTGCTTTTCTCAGTGGTATCATCATTAGTACTATACCTAGCGAGAGTATTAATCGAGTACATTAGCAATGGCGGATCTAGAAAAATAATTTATCGGGGGCTAAATTAGATAATAGTAAAATATAAAAAATTACAATTTTGAATATATAAAATATTTATAATTAGTCTCTACACATTTTTATAGTTTAAAAATGTTATGCAATAGACTCGTTATCAATATTATTAAATTTATTGTTTCCTATATAAACAATCAAACTATCATTTATCCCATCCGATTCTAAAGATGATTCCTCATGAGTTTTGTTATTGAAAATGTTCGTTCTACTATTATTATATAAACTGAAATAATTAACCATATTTTTTAGAATAGAAAATATTTTGAGTAGTGGGCTATCATTATTTTTAATTAAAATATATGTTTTTATATTTTTTTAAAGTAAAAGTTTAAATTTTATGGGGTTTATATTTTATAGTGACTATTTTAATAAATTTAATGGGGTTAATTAAAAAATTAAAATATTTTTTTCTTTTATTTTTTAATTTTTTTTTGGCCAGTGGGGGCTTGAGCCCCCACTGGTCATGTGCTGCATCCGCCTCTGTACATTAGGATTATAGCCAGGCACATTCACTTTCAAACTTTCTCGTTTTTTGTTTCCTGAATCCCTGTCTTTTCTTAATATGCTTTGATCTATTTTTCAGAAAATTCAAATGCAATTGCTCAATTCTACTTTTTAAATCTATATATATATATAATATCTACTTTTATATTTTGGAAGAATTTTTTTTTATCATTTTTGCTAAGGGATGCTCAATTATTCAAAGAAAAGAAAACAAGAAATGCTCAACTGCTTCAACTAATTTTTATGTTGGGAAAAGGACTTATACATCCTAAACATTTATAAAATGGACACCAAATTTTGCTAACTTTTTAAAAAGGCATCTAATCTTTAATTTGTTAATGGATTCTGTTTGTTTAAGTAATTAAAATGTTAATATGGTACATTTTCTTATTAATAACTAGTGAATTTTTACCCAAAAGTTCTCTAAAAATCACAAACCTAAAACAGTAAAATTCAATTGATTTCTAACTAGAAACCCTCCTCCTGTATCACAAAAATTACAAACCCTTAATAGAATTCCTTAACCTGCCGCACGTAGACCCTCCTGCTTGAGTCAAGCCACTGCTCATGCCCAGCAGCTCGTGCCAACCTCCAAAATTCCCGGATCAGACATCAGACAACACCAAATTAAGGTAAAACAAAAAATATATTGACTTGTATGTTAGAGGAAGATAATAGTAATTATTAGTTAAAAATAAAATTTTTATTAAAATTAACGGAATATATTAATAAATTGTAAATGTCATTTTCTAAATGTTAGAGATTTTTGTATCCTTTTTTTATTTTTTTTTAAGTTTGTTGCTTTTCCTAAACTTTTGGGTTGCATCGGTACTTTTCCTTTTGGTGACATTTGTTTGGCTGTATTTTAGCTCTTCATAACAAATTATTAAGATGTATATAAAAATAGAGAACAACGAACAGATTTTAAACTGTAGATAAATATCTCTGTCTTTTGTAGAAAAGTTAGTGGTTCATTTTCTTTTGGACCGGATTTAGTTTGGGTTTGAATTCTTTAATACCTGCAATTATTATGAAAAAGGGCCCTAAAGTTAGGTCAATTAAACATTGATCATCACCAATCTCAATTAGTAAACGTAAACATAGAGCTACAGTCGAATTGGTAAACGTAAACTGAGAGAGGATTGAGAAGTCTAAATTAATTATACAATAATAAAGTTGTTTCTTGTTCCAAATAATAATAACAATAATAAAGCAGCTGTTTATGATACGTAAACGAAAAAAGAAAAAGCCGCAATTACAATAAACCACGCTCAACCATTGTCCTTCACACCCAGTAATGTCAGATGAACACAAAACCGCGGTCTCATAATTCGCATAAACCGCACATTAAATTTATTATTTTTTTAAATTTTTACAGGATTGAAATAGTCCTGGCATTAGTAACGCACTGGATACTCAATAGTGGAAGTGCATTACCAACACGAGCATCATTGCCACAGCTTGCCTCTAAGCTCTGCTCGATCGTCGGATCCCTACAAATTGGACACTGCAATGATTTGACGCAGAGCCACTTATCTATACACTCCTTATGGAACACGTGCAGACACCGAGGCAAAATCCTAACAACATCTGTGTCCGCGTAATCATCCAAGCATATTGCACAGACTTTATTCGCAAAAGTGGTAGAGGAATTAGTAGGCAACCCTGTGGCTACGTCGCCGTAGGTGAATACAGGGATTGCTGCAAGCTTGTCTTCACGATGACGGTGACAATCTTGACATTCCTGCTGTCCATGGGGTGACTGGTTTGATCGATTGAAACATATGTAAATGGTTTTGAACAATAAAAAACAAATTAAACAAACCACGATGATGATTGCTATGATAATGCTTAGAGTCCTTGTGGTGTATTTATGGTAATAGCAGGACAAATTTTGTTCGTGATCCATGGGTTATTTTGGATTACTGGGAACCGAGTATAAATTAACGCTTTTTACCCTTTATATGGAAGAGGAGTAGCGATGCTATACAAACTTCGGTATATTATAACTGTTGCCAAGATTGCAATATAGCTTGCAATAAAATCTTTACTCGTGGATGGCATCTTTTTATTGGATAATCGTAAGTGACACCCGGTTGTTTTCTTCGTAGAATCGGAGTCACCATGAAACTTCCAAGAATTTCAGTTTCATCCATGTTTGTTAATTTACAGAGAAAATAGTGCAAATGTGTTACGGCAGGTATGGTAATTGAAGCCGTAAAACGCGACACATATACATCCTCTATATGGAATATACAATTGTACGATGCTATACAAATTTAAGTAATATCATAACTATTTCTAGAGAGTGGGTAAACCCACCTGAACTATTGTTCAATAAAATGTTAACACGTTGATGAAAGAAAGGATTTAAGAGAAAATGTAGATGTTTGAAACGATTGTTCCAAATAGACAAATACTTCTCCTCATAGAACTGGAGACGCAGGAAACTTCCAAGAAATTCATTCAGTTATATGGTAGACATGAATAATCATTGTAGTTATGATACGAATTTATATATCAAATTGGAGCCATCAGAGGGGGCGCGAGTGGAGGAGCTCAACCGAGAACCCACAGTCAATCAACCCAGGGAGGAAGTTCACCATGAGCCAGTGCAAGATAATCAACGGCCCAAACGAAACAAGAAACTTCCAGACTGGCTAAGAGACTACGTCGTTTAGGATGATCCGTGGAAGTATTGTGATTGGCTGCGTTTGTTTTGGATTCCTTTTTGTCATTTTCTGTTGCGTTGTCAAAATTGGTTATTTTCGATTGTCTGGTATATATTGCTGGATTTTGTCATTTTGTAAAGGCATGAAATGAATGAACCACTTTTCTTCCTCTCTCTGACTCTTCTTCTTTTCTTCTTTCTCATTTCTCAACTTCCAGTTCTTTCCTCTGGAGCAAACACTCGCTCGAAGTAGTGATAATTTTGATATTGCTCGGTTTCACGAATTAAGAGCGTATCAAGTTATCCATACACTTACTTCATTAAAGATTATAAAGGAAAAAGTAGAATTTTGGTAATTTGAAAACTTGACTACAGGCAATAGCGTCATTTTAATTCGAAGATATTATGGTAGCTGATGTGGGCTTTGTCGGTTTGCTTGCTTCTGCAGTTATCCAAGATTGAGAGTTGCATTTTGGCTATTTTACTGCCTCAGAAGAATTTTATTTTATTTTTGTTTCGATTTTTTAAAAAATTCTTTTAAGTAATTATGTGGCCAACTTTATGTATGTTAAAAAATTACAATTTACCTTTCCACGATATTTTTTCATTAATATTTTAAATTAAAATATAAAACAGGAATACTGTTTTTTTTTTATCTGAACCACGAGGTGGTCCTGAGTGGGAAAACGAGAATACTGTTTAAAGAATTGATTTTGTAGTATAAATCTGAAACATTAAATGCTGAGCGAGTTTAAAACAAGAAGTCTGGATTGGAATCTCGTTCACATAAACGAAAGTGAATTAAATTATCTTTAGGGCAAAAAAAAAAAAATCTGCGCTAGTGTAATGCTATGTTGAAACATGAGGTGAACTCCTCAAACGCACGATAAAAATCGTCAGGCTCATTGAATTTCCACGTTGATATCATGATACAAACCCACGATGAACATTATTAACATATCCTCTGATGAAATTTGAGCAAGTTCAAAGAACTAAGGATCAAAAGGAGATGGGGCACCATTTGATCAGCTTTAATATTGTCACCTTCCCTAGCGATGGGAATATATGTACGAGATATAGTGGTAGATCAAAGCTTAAAGACCCCTCCACACGCGTACGGTTTTTATGCGAAATGATTAGGTCGGTAAGCAATTAAGCATCGACATACACACATTCTCAAACCACTTCCCTTTTCAAGGGCCCGACCTGGTACGAACAACGCGTATGCAGTCAAATAAACTTTAGTATTACTCTATTTTTGCATGTTTTAGTTGGGTTGTAAGTCACAACACAGCAAATGTAATTTAGGAAAATCCTTAAAAAATAATGTTGTGTTTTGTCAACTTGTGTTGTCTTTACAGGAAATGCAGTAGGTATCTACCTAGGCTAGCTATAGCTAGCTCTGAAAATGAAACGTCGGCAACCAAGTTACAAGTACCAGCTTTATTAAAATTAAACAATTAATTAATCCTAAATCTCAAGATTGTTTGAACTTGTACAATTTTGCGACTCGAAAGAAAGACAGAAAGGATCACAAGGCATAACACATTTATAAAATTTATTTATGCATATGTGTAACATTTTGCGCTATGCCTTACCAGTGATAAATACTAATTGACATGCCAATCTTATCTTGATTGACATCCAGAAGGAGGAGATGGAATTAGGATGAGTGACTCCTCTTTCAAGATCTTACCCATGACAGAAGCGGCAATTGAAGCTAATAATCACAATAAAAGAGGAATGGTTCTTCTATTTGAGCCACATTACATCAGTTTAAATGAAATTGTCTACTCTGTTGATATGCCTCAGGTAAGATTAAGTTCAAAATATTGTAATATATAATTTAATGCAATTTAGTTCAGATATAATGAATAATTTATATAATTGAATTTTTGCAGCAAATGAAACTTCATGGTAATCTTGAAGACAGATTGGTGATTTGAACAGTTTGAGTGGTGCTTTTAGGCCAGGGTTCTTAGTTCTTACCGCTCTGATGGTGTTAGTGGTGCTGGTAAAACCACTTTGATGGATGTGTTGGCTGGTAGGAAACCTGGAGGATATTTCACTAGGAACATCACTGTCTCTGGGTACCCTGAGAAACAAGAAACATTTGCTCGCATTTTAGGGTACTGTGAGCAAAATGACATCCACTCCCCACATGATACTTTATATGAGTCCTTGCCCTACTGAGCCTGGCTTCGATTAACCTCTGAAGTCAATTCTGAAACCAGAAAGTTTGGTACTGTAATTCATGGTGTTTGGACTTAATAGTCAAATTTTTTTTCTCCATAGGTCTCTGTGAGAGCTGCAACAAGTCCGTCCAATTGAGTATACTAGAAGTAGCTTGAATCGTAGAATCTGGCATGGAATATACTAATTTGTAGTTTCACCTATTGTTTGTACATGTTTATTGAGGAAGGCATGGAGCTTGTAGAACTGAATCCATTTAGACAAGCACTGTTTGGTTTAACTTGGGGTAAATGGTTTGTCAACAGAGCAGCGCAAAAGGCTTACCGTTGCGGTAGAGTTTGTTGCAAACCCTTCCATTATATCTAGGGATGAGCCCATTTCAGGGCTAGATGCAAGAGCTGCTACTACTGTTATTAGAATGGTTAGGAACACAGTGGACATGGGGAGAACAGTGGTTTGCACTATCCATCAGCCAAGCATTGACATTTTTTATTCTTTTGATGAGGTGAGAAATGTTAATGCCACTTTGAAGGAACTATGTTTCTTTTAAATTCCCCGTAATTTATGAGTATTAAGTGTTTAACCTAGTATTGCAGCTCTTTCTATTGAAGCAAGTGGGTCAAGAGATATCTGTTGGGCCACTGGGTCCTAGTTCCATCCATCTTATAAGTTATTTCGAGGTACGATGTCATAAACATTCACAAACATGGCACACAAATCATCTGCATGATGAGAAATTGAAACTAGCTAATGATGTATATTTCTTTAATGAAGAAAATTTTTGGAGTCAGCAAAATTAAAGACGGATACAATCTGGCAACTTGGTTATTGGAAGTTACAGCTTTATCCCAAGAAAGAGCTTTCGGGGTAGATTTTTCAGATATTTACAGAAACTCAGAACTGTACAAGTAGGTTTATGGTGAATAACTAGGATACATGATAGATCAAAATGAATATACCACTTTGGTTGTTATCTTAAATCTGTTGCTGTTGTATGTCATAAATTTCAGGAGAGCCAAAGCGGTAATAACAGAATTAAGCAAGCCTGCTCCAGTTTCAAAGTCCCTCCGTTTTGCTACTCAGTACTCTCAATCGATTTGCACGAAATTGTTTGCTTGGTCATGGAAACAGGCTCAACAACGTTGGTCATACTGGCGTAATACACCCTGCTGTTAGGCCTCTGTTTACATCCACAATGGCTGTGATGTTTGGGACAGTGCTCATAGGCACTAAAGGTGACATACAATAGGTAAATTGAAACATTAGATTTAAAATTCATCCATAGCTTTATAGTTTTATCTGCCTTTGAATCTTAATTTTGATATTTCGAATTATAGGACAAAGCAACAACATCTGTTTAATGTAATGGTTTCTATGTACACTGCTGTTCTCTTCCTTCTTGTCCAAAATGCTGGATCTCTGCAACTTGTAGCTGCTGTTGAATGGACAATCTTCTATAGAGAAAGTGCTTTGGGAACGTATTCAGCCATGCCATATGCCTTGCGCAAGTAACTAGTTTTTCGCATGTTTCATAATTGAAATGCAATAAAATTCTCTAAGATTCCTTATTAAAAAGTTTCATCTCTTATATTCCAGGTTACGATTGAGATCATGTATGCATATTGTTGCGGACCGCCCAAGTTGCTAGCTCAATTGCCCACAATTTCGAGCTAGAGAGCCCAAGATAAGGCCAAGAATGCTAGCTTGGCCCAATTCTGAAAAATTATAGGCAACTCTAGCACATTTGAGCTTGTAAATATTTAGAATGCTCCACACATTTCCAGCACATGTAAATATCTAAAATTCTAGGCCACTTCGTAGAATTCTCTAGAATTGTAAAGCATGCCAAGCCTTCCTTATAAATAGGGTATGGCATTTAGCATTTGAGAAACAAGTTTAGAGCAAGCAACTCAAACACTTGCAAGCTCTCTTGTAATCTCTCTTGTGAGTAATGCAATTTCTCTTATTCGGCTCCATTGCTCTCTTCTCTCTAGCTCTTCAAAAACCTCTAGACTTAACTAGTCAAGAAGCTCAAGACTTACTTAGCAACCTTCGACAAAGAGTTGTCTAAGTGCCGCACAGGTTCATTGCGCAAAATACTCACCCCGTGACAATATGCTCAAGCTCTTGTGGTCTTGTATATGGTGTTTTTAGTCTATGCTATGATTGGATTCGAATGGACTGCTGCCATGTTCTTTTGGTATCTACTCTTGATGCTCTTTATATTCTTTTACTTCACTTTCTATGGCATGATGGCCGAGGCTCTGTCAGCAAAACCCCAAATTGCAATTATTGTTTCATCTTCATTTTATACGATATGGAACCTCTTTCCTGGGTTCGTCATCCCAAGACCGGTAGGCATCAGCTACTCATTATCCATTAAACTAAAATGCCAAGTTTCCTTTAAGCATACTAACTAAAACAACTAACTTTTGTCCCCCCATTTTTCAGTTTGTTGACAACGGAGAATTCCAATATGGTGCAGATGGACTATTGGGCATCTCCGGTATCTTGGACTTGGACTTTTTGCATCACAGTTTGGAGATATACAGGACAGGACAGATGAAACAATTTAATAATTTTTTTACAAATTATTTCGGTTTCAGGCATGATTTTGTTGGAATTGTTGCGGTAGTTGTGGGTTTGCAGTAGCTTTTGCACAAAGCTTTGCTGTGGGAATCAAGAAATTTAATTTCTAGAACCAATAGATATTTTATTTCACTGAGTAGGCGGATATGCAAGTTTTTGTGTGTATTAAAAATCCTCCCACCCATATTTATTGTGAATTTGTGATTAATAATTGTATTAGCCTCTCACCCATGTTTATTGTATATTTGTGATAAATAATTGTATTTCAAACCTTAAATATTATCATAATGTTATTACGGTTACATTAGGTTTCCAGAAAATTGAAATGACAAATGTAAAAGGAAAAACAATATCGTAACCCACGGGCTAGGTTTCTCAGCTGAGAATTAGCAGGCTGCAGGTGCAGGTCCAGATCCAATAATGTTAAGAATTGCCGGTTGTATCAAGCCCCAACTAGTCAAGGCTCAACTCGGCTCATTTGGATATATTAAGTGGTCCGGTAGGATCCAATCTGCGTGGCACCATTGAGTTTATTGGCTCATTGATGTGCTGAATTCAAAAGAAAATTGGAGTTTGACTTGTCGCAGAGATATGGCTTCTTAACTCGAGTCAGGATACGATCGATACACACCCAATATATGCCATGGAATTTCAAAAGAATCGACTACCCAATCATCCCACTTGACAGAAACCAGACTTTCCTTATGGCTATGAACTCCTATCCTTTAGCCTTTAGTCCAAGATTTATTAAAACTTGTGTGTTTGGATCATATACGAGCAGTTGCTTACTACTCGATTTTATAAAGAATGCACCATTCTTCCAAATCCAAGTGGCGTCGCACTTCTAAAATAGGTCCAATGGTTAATTCTTTTGTCCAAATATTATCCTTGTTCATCACCCATATGTCAAAACAACTTGTGGGCATATCTAAAACAAGCAAATAAAGAGATTCATCATATACTCCAAGAATTGGATCCGTTAAATAAGAAGTGTGAGGCATTTGCATCTCTTGAAACACCTAATCACGCATGTGAAATGATAGGATCACTTGGTTGCCACCTTGGCGCCATACCAACCAATAACATACCTTGTTCAAATATGTGTTCCCGTACGTATTTCCAAACCTTATATTATCAAGCTCTGAAGCTTTTAAATATCTCCAACAATCACCACTTAAGGTGTACAATGTAACCAAAGTACACACAGAAAATTCATATGTGAATTGATGCTTCAAGCTGCGTAAAAAAACTATCTTTTAGTCATTACTTAATGAATTCAATTCAAATCCAATTCTACAATGGTAGGTAAAGAATCTCTGTGGATGTGGGAGAACTTTTTTACATTTTGGGCTCTGAATTCTCTTGTTGCCACGTTCCACAAGAACATGCGATATAGATTTTTATCATGAAAACAAAATACACCATAATATGGACCCAAAAGCTCTTGACAGTTGTTTGATAGGGGTTCAAGTATTTCATGTGATGATAAATTAGTTAGTGTTTCATCAGGGAACAAGACATATGTCGGTTCATTATAGACAGAAGCATTAACATAGTTAACCGCGAGGCGAGTATTGTCATCATTGTAGTTCTTGAGATGTCTGGAAATTAAACGAGGGCTTTTAATTAAAGCATACCAGAATCCACAGGCGCACCGGTATCGCAGTAAAGATTTCACCGGTAGCCGCGACAGAATTTCAACAATAACATCTTCAGAAATATCGTCATTGCTTTTCACTATTATCTTTCTAATAATATTCTCGACTCCAATTTGCTTCGAAATTTATCAAAATTAACTCTTAAGCAATGACGATGGCCGATATGGAAACCTTAGGCGTAAATTGATATTTTTTTCTCACCCTACATTACTGACGAAACACCTACTCTGGAAACGATAAAAGTTAATTTCAGGTAAGTTGTTGATCTCAAACAGAAAGAATAAATGCACGGATGGGCAATGACTTCGCTGCCACATTGCCTGCAACAAACGTGGTCAGTTTATGGTTAGATTTTGACCTTGAATTCTTTTGAGAAAAAAAAAAAATTATTGAGATACCATTAAGTATGTGACACGAGACTATTCACTTATTTACAAAATTGTCCCCTCAATGATTTCACGTTCTCATTTTCTGCACTTGTTGGATGCAGTCATATTCAGTGTTGAGATCAAATCCTGTTATAGCTGGAACTTGATGTTTTACTGCAACCTTGCATCTGTCAATTTGTTCACAATCAAGACATGGTGCGAAATTACTTTCTCTTTTCTCTCTTGCAATATTTTGGTGATCGATAATCATTATAGTGACAGCTCATATTAGTTCATATATTTATTATCGTCAAATTCTATTTTCGTAATTTTTTGTTATTTTTTAATTGGCAGTCCTCTGCCTTGACCGATATCGCCAGCTCCATGCTTATGCCTGAAGATGTGAGGTTAGAAATTCTATCAAGATTGCCCGTGAAATCTCTAATGCGACTGAGATGTGTTTGTAAATCTTGGTATGCTTTAATCGAGAATCCTAAGTTTATTTCCAAACACCTTGAAAACTTTAATGATGAGAACGCTCATCTCATGATTAGCTATCAAGTTTATGATGATGATGGACCAAACAGTGTAACCAGTTTGTTTAAAGATAAAACATTAGTAGATTTATCGTATGAAAATATCCATAGACCTATATCTAGAGAGCTTTTGGGTCCTTATGATGGTATATTTTGCTTATGCGATGGTGGTCTAATTACTTTATGGAACCCTGCAACAAAAGAATGCAGAACTCTTCCGAGTTATAAAAAAAACCTGCCAGCTTTTGCAACTTTTTTAAAGAGAAATGCTATATTTGGATTATGTGATGGGAGTGGTGACTACAAAGTAGTCTTTATATGCAAATTATGGAATGAGAAAATTCAAGACGCTTATGAGCATGCGCATGTTGCTGTCTACACTTCAAGTACTGATTCTTGGAGAGTTTCAAAAGGCAATATTAAGTGGATTCCTTATGTGTTTGAGAGTTATTACAATAATGCCAACTTGAATGGAGTTTTTTATTGGTTTGTATCTAGAGCTGGTGATTTCCACTCGAAATTAATTCTTTTATTTCGCATCAGCGATGAGGAGTTCCAAGAGATACAGAGGCCTTGCATTCCTTATACTCCTTTCGAGAGTCTTGCACCACTTAATGGATCTATCGCTTTGCTACACTTAGATGAAAGCAATCAATATATTGAAATTTGGGTGATGAACGAAATGAATTGGATTCAACAATTTGCAATTGGACCTTTTTTAGGAGTCAAGTCGCCATGTGGATTTTGGAAGAACAATGCAGTTTTAATGGAGTCTATCAATGGGAAGCTGCTCTTGTATGATCTCGTTGTCCAAGAAATGAGGGATCTTGGACGCTTTAGTAGTGGAGAACTTGGAGCCGCAATCCTAATTTATTGCTACAAGGAAAGTTTAATCAGACTCAAGGGAGAGGAAGAAGATAGTTTATCCGATTCTTTCGACATTCCGTGGCATATAATGGGAGAGTATTAAATTTCAATTGGATACTGCTTGTTTCGGTGTTGTTGTCTAGATGAAGCTACAACTTTAAAAAGTTATAAATTCTCCCAATATCATAATTATTTACTATACTTATGTGGATAGTGTTGATTTTGGTGATGCTGAGGTCTTCCACTTTAACTTACAATTCGATATTGAAATTGGTTTATCTTCGCTATTGGTAGAGTCGAATTCATTACATGTTGTTAAGTTAGTTTTAAGTCGAGCTTCTACTCGTACTAAGGCTTTTTCTTGTGGATGAATCCTTCTCAGAGTGAGGACATTTGATTGAAATAAAATAAAAATGTAGCAGAAAAACACAGGAAAAGGGTAATCTCACCCATATTGGCTAAATTATCAGCTACACCTTTACCCTTCCTGAAGACATCTGAAAAGTGAACCGTCATGGGATCCATTAGAGCAATACAATTATTCCATCGATGAATAAGAAACCGAGGGGGCGGAAGCCACTTATTACAACGATGAAGCACAAGCTAAGGAAGAAGCACATTCGATCCACAACATAGTCCAACCCCGAACAAATGCATGCTCAATAGCCAAGATAACAGCAATCAGCTCAGCAACAAAAGCCGTCTCAGCATGTAACGGAAAGAAATACCATGCAAAAATTTCCCCCTCACAGGTTCTGGACACAGCCCCACAAGCAGAAACATGAGAAGAACCTTTCAGCATGCCATCACTATTAAATTTTATCCAATCTCGAGATGGGGGAATTGAACTCACAATTTGAACATGAGGAGCTCGATAATGCATAATACCAACACCCAAATCCAGAAGAAGATCTCTTTCACTCCCGAAGCGAGCGTAATCTCAACCAAATTTGGCAACCCTAATTAAATAAGCCTTGCAAGCGGTAATAACTGATATAGCTGGAGCATAATTACCATCAAAGCGAGATTGATTCCTGTTGAACCAAATCTGACCAAGGATAAACATAAACATAGCCACCTGCAAATTACAAAATTGAGAACGTAAACTCCGTGAAAAAATATTTGAAACACTCCGTAGTTGAACCCAACTGAGAAAAAGCCATCTTTAAAGTGTAAGCATTCAAAGAAGACATGAAAAGCATCCTCTTCACAACAATATGCACCACATAAAACACAACAAGAGACCAAAACGATACCACACTTCTTAACTTACTCAAGCGGTGGAGTTCTTTGCGCTTTAGTATTTAATCTAAATACACTTTATTCAAAACACTAATAAATTTTTAACAAATTGACTCTTACTTAGCATACTCTAAAATTAAATACCAAAATTATCCTCAACTAAATATCTGTTGTTATGAATTTTTTCTTTCTATATTCATAAAAATAGTTTTTATGCCCAACAACTTACTTCAGGTGATTGCTAACTTGTTATATGATAAATGTAGAAATTCTTTCAAGAAATAGCTATTTTTTTTTTCATCTCATTCCATATGAATATTAACGGTTGTTTGATTGAAAACAATAATTATTTATCTCAATAATCCACCAAATGAACGCATTGACCATTATGTAAAATTCGACAAAAAAAATGTCAAAACAAATTATTCTTTCATGATTTAAATTCACTAACTAACAAGGAAAATAAAGATTAAAATTTGATGAAATCAACAAGATGGGGTAGAAAATTTGAGAAAAATGTGTTTACAACGTCACTTTTATTAGGGTTTGATGAATCTGTCACAATGTAAGAAAATTAATTGTTGAAAAAGTAAGATTACTTAAATTGATGAGATTGAGAAATCAAAATTAACGTTTATTATATGGATGTAGTAAATGGGTGATATAAGGTTGTCGTAATAGTAAATTCAATTAGGAACATTTTAGTAATATAAATTTTTGTTAAAAGATGAATGTTAAAATAATTTTGAGAGTGAAAATAATCCCATCCGTACTGAAGTTGCAATTTATGTCCATCCTAAGAATTCAGTTTTATGTCCCTCAAATTGCAATTTATTAGCGATAAGCCATGTATGGACATTTTCATTTAGCCAGAACGAATTAAATTGTAAAATATATATAAGGTTGTCGTAATACTAAATTCAATTAGGAACATTTTAGTAATATAAATTTTTGTTAAAAGATGAATGTAAAAATAATTTTGAGAGTGAAAATAATCCCATCCGTACTGAAGTTGCAATTTATGTCCATCCTAAGAATTCAGTTTTATGTCCCTCAAATTGCAATTTATTAGCGATAAGCCATGTATGGACATTTTCATTTAGCCAGAACGAATTAAATTGTAAATATATAGCAAGTATAATCTAATTTCTGATTGTTTTGATTTGTTGTATTCTTCTTCCACAATCGCAATTGTAAGTGGTATAGTATATCATATATAGTAGAAAAACAAGTTGAAAAAATATATCAATAATGTGTAATGTAAATGGTGAACCATGAAACATGATGTTAACCAAGGCAGTACTAAAACAGAAAAAGTATGTTATTGTTTTATGGGTCTGACTGTTTATCATTTTACGTGTGTGGTTATGATTCATGCTCTACTAAAATAGTCATAGCCATTTTTTATAATATTTATTTGAATGTTGTAGTCGCATTTTTTTTTTAAATAAAGTTTGCTGACTATAGCCTAAGGGTATTGTCATCATGTAGTTGATCAGGTGCCTTTTTTTTTTTTTTTACCCCTAACTGAAGAATCAAATAATTACCCTTTAACTTAACCAAGCCTACTGACTGCTGACAAAAAGCCCACTCTAGAAGTTCTCAAAGTAAATTCCAGCTAAATTATTGATTTGAAACAGAAAGAAAATTCACGGATGGGCAATGACTTCGCTGCCATGTTGACTGCAAGAAATGTGGTCAGTTTATGGTTAGATATTGATCTTCAATTTTTTTTTTTTTTCAAAATTTGTTATATACCACCGAAGTGTGTAACACAAGACTTTTCATTTTTTTTTTGGGGGGGAAAGTACAAGATTTTTCACTTAGTTACAGAATTGTCCCGTCAGTGATTTCCATTTTCCCTTCTCATTTTTTGCGACTTATTGGATGCCATCGTATCCAGAGTTAGATCAAAATTTTTTTTTCCCGTTCTCATTTCACAAGCAAGATATGGTACGAAATAATTCTCTCTCTCTCTTTTTTGGCGTAATACTTTGGTGAGCTTTAAGTATTATGACAATTCATTAAATTACTGTGTTAATTCATATATTTAAAAATTATTCTTAATTTTGTTATTTTTGATTGGCAGTCCTCTGCCTTGACCGATGTCGACAGCTCCATGCTTATGCCTGAAGATGTGAGGTTAGAAATTCTATCAAGATTGCCCGTGAAATCTCTAATGCGACTAAGATGTGTTTGTAAATCTTGGTATGCTTTAATCGAGAATCCTAAGTTTATTTCCAAACACCTTGAAAATTTTAATGATGACAACGCTTATCTCATAATTAGCTATCAGGTTTACGATGATGCTGGACACGATAATCTAACCTGTTTGTTTAAAGATAAAACATTGGCAGATATATCCTATGAAAATATCCATAGGCCCATACTTAGAACGCTTTTGGGTCCTTATGATGGTATATTTTGTTTGTGCGATGATTCTCTAATATTTTTATGGAACCCTGCAACAAAAGAATGCAGAACTCTTCCGAATTATAGTAATTTTCTTCCAACTTGTGCAACGTTTCTATACGAAAATGCTATATTTGGATTAGATCATACAAGTGGCGACTACAAGGTAGTCTTTATATGCGAATTGTGGAATGAGCAAATTGAAGCCCCTTATGAGCATTCGCTTGTTGCAATATACACTTCAACTACTGATTCTTGGAGAGTTTCAAAAGGCAATGTTGAGTGGATTCCATATGACTTCAAGAGTCATTTCAAAAGCACCAACTTAAATGGAGTTTTTTATTGGTTGGTATCAAGAGATGATGGTGACCACTCAAATATAATGCTTTCATTTCACATCAGCGATGAGGAGTTCCGAGAGATAGAGAGGCCGCGTATTCCTTACTCTTCACACGAGAGTCTAGGGCTATTTAATAACTCTGTCAGTTTGCTACACTTCGACAAAAGCAGTCACTACATTGACATATGGCTGATGAGCGATATGAATTGGATCCAACAATTTGCAATTGGACCTTTTTTAGGAGTCATGTCGCCGCGTGGAATTTGGAAGAACAATGCAGTCCTAATGGAGTCTGATAATGGCACACTACTCTTATATGATCTGATTGTAGAAGAAGTGAGGGATCTTGGACGCTTTACTAGAGGAACACTTGGAACAGCAATCCTAACTTATTGCTACAAGGAAAGTTTAGTCAGACTCAAGAGGGTGGAAGATGATAGGTTATCCGATCCTTTCGACATTCCATGGCATATAATAGAAGACAATCAATTAGATATTACTCTTTTTGGGAGAAATTCTAGATTTGATATTATTCTTAATTAATGCATATATAATATGTATAACATATTAAATATAACTATTAATTACATGGTAATTTTTTAAAACAAATATACAAGTGATGTATTAATTAAGTGTAACATCAAAATCCAGAAATCCGTCTCCTTTTGCAAGTGATGTCTAAGTGTCTCGAAGGAGCCACAATCAATCACATACTCTCCTTTTAAATGCTATAAACTCTCAAATGAATTTTGACAATTGACAAATTTGCTTTGCACTCTATTTAATACTCAATTATAAATGAAAACTGAAATGTTTTAAATAATAAATGTTGAACAAAAAATTATATTAATGTGTTTATAAATTATAAACTATATATCAATTGATAAAAAAGTATAATTTAATTATTTTAATGAATTATTATATAATACTTAAAATAAGTTATTGAATTTATATTATTTTATTTAGTATATTTGTTTTAAATCTTTAAATTTGATCTTTGGTTAACAAACTTTAATAGTTCTAAAATCTTTCTATATTAGTAATATCAAAAATATTTTTTTTCCATAATATTGTCCAATATGTTATTATGTTACTAATCATATTTATGTAAAAGGATTTTGCTATGTTACATTGAATGTACCATACACAACTAACAAGAACCACACAATTATACTATGTTTAGCACCAACCTATAAATTTTTAAATCCATTAGCAATAGCCTAAGATACGCTTTATTAAAACCACACCAGCCTACTCGTTGTCCTATATCTTAGAATATCACTAAAAGACTATTTTAATTTTTTTCTTCAAATATTTATGAAAAAAAATAAACTCTCTCCCAATAGACTCTTCAAATAGAAATAAGTTTATATTACTTTAATCAAATTTTTTCCTTCATCAAAATAAAAGCAAGTATTGCACTTTTCTTTCTTCATGAGTGATAAGATAAAAAATAATATAATACTAAACTTAATGTTCCAAAAGACTCTTCAAATAATATTATTCAAATGAGAAAGATGAATAATCTTATTTGAAAAGTCTTTTAAGCTCTTTTTATTTACACGACTCTTCATTGTTTCTCATTTAAAGAACTTTTTAGTGATGTTCTAATTTTATATATACATATAAGTAAAAAGTAAAGAAAAATTGTTATTTTACCCCCTAATTTTCAACTTTTATCACTTAGGTTACTCTTTTTGCAGTTTTCATTATATCGCCATAGTTATTGATGTCAAAATTTCAACGTCAAAAAATCATTCCAACAACAAATTTCTTATTCAAAATGTTATTTTTTTTCTTATTCAAATTAACCATCGTCATGTAACAGAAGATTTATCTACTAAAATAATTGCATGATCTTTTTGGAGGTTTCAACTTGAGTCAAAATCTGTTTGATACACACCCAATATCTGCCACGGAATCGGAATGTCAAAAAAATCGACTACCCAATCTTCCCACTCGGTAGAAATTAGGCTTTCCTTGTACCTGTGAAGGAATAAACCATCAGTTCCTAGTCCAACATCTCTCAGGGCTCGTGTATTTGGATCATATAAAAGAAGTTGGTTAGTGTTGGATTCTATAAAAAATGAACCGTTCTTCCAAAATTCAAGTGCCCTCAAGACTCCCAAAATAGGTCCAACGGATAATTGCTTTGTCCAAGACCCCTCTTTCATCACCCATTTCTCAAAGCAACTTTCAGACCTATCGAAATCTAGGAAATGAAGAGAGTTGTCATATACTCCAAGAATTGGATTTGGAAAATAAGAATTATCAGGACATTTTATCACATGGAACGCCTCATCACGCATGTGAAATGAAAGGATCTCTTGGCAGTTATTATAACGCCATGCAATCCAGTAACAAATTCTGTCCAAATATGTGTTCTCGGACTGCTGTCCTCCCAGAAAAGAATAGTCACTAAGCTCGTTGGCTTTTAAATATCTCCAAGAATCTGTGCTTAGCGTGTGCAAAATAACTTCTGTGGATACAGAATCCTTGCGTGTGTTATCATCGGTCAAATTCAGTATGAATATTATCTTGTAGTCATTACTTGATGAATCTAATTCAAAACCAAAATTAAGCTGATAAACCCATTTATGGCGCGGGATTTCCCCTTTCCATTTTGGGAGAGCTCTAAATTCTCTAGTTGCCAAGTTCCATATAGATATGCGATTAGAGTTTTTATCATGTAAACAAAACAGGCCATTACAATTACCCAAAAGTTCGTGATCGTGCCTTGTTGGAGGTTCAAATCGTTCGTCGTTTGATAAATCTACCAGTGTTTCATCATGGAACAAGACATAGGGAGGTCCCTCATCATAACCAGGAACCTTTTCGACAACAAGACGAGTATTATCATCATTGTAGTTGATAATGTGCCTGGAAACAAATCTAGGGCTTTTAATTAAAGCGCACCAAAACCGACAAACAAATTTGTATCGCATTAAAGATTTAACGGGTAGTCTTGATAGAATTTCGATGAGTAGATCTTCAGAAAAATCATCATTGCTTGTCATGATTGTCTTCCCCTGGATTTGCAATCTTTACCCTGCAATAACAAATTTCAAAATATTCTCAATTCCAGTCTGCTATACATTTCACACTTTGGCATTTATGATGATCATCAATTTATATTGAAACCCTTATGCGTAAAATATGATTCTGATATGTTGTTCCCTATTTGGCATATCATAACTGAGCGTCATAAAATTGTGGGAAATGTTTGGGGAAACAAGACAAAAGCTCATTCAAAACAACACAGTTTTGGTACATATATCAGTCCTCAATATTTTCAGTCATTTCGCATAACGTTCCACATCATTTGAGACATAAATTCACCAACAGGTGACATGAAATTAATCTAGTAAATGCCCAGAAAGAAAATCAAATCGCACACCGTAACTTACTATAATGGCAAATGCAGGATTGATCGGAATATTAACTGAGTGTAATCTCCACCAGGACTGCGAGTCTCATTTACATCAAATAAATTGTGATTTCCATCGACCTGATCCGACCCTTGACTAGAACACGAGGATTCATATTTTCCAAATGCATGAGATGACATAAACCTTCTAATTGTGGACAGCAAAATTTTAAATGAGGAATGACATGACCAATTTAAGTGCGAGAAATGTGGCTGGAGCTGGATTTTGCTCTTGAAAGTAAATGCTCAATCTAAATTTAGTGTCAACTATTGACCGTTAACGAGGAGTCGGATTTCGGATGTTTACTCAATGGACGGATGCCTTGTCATCTAGGCTTGAATGATATTCCTCTTTGGACTTTAGATGATTATATTACATTCTTTAGTGTTGTGTTGATTTTTGCGAGATGAAATTTTAGTGGTATTTGCAAGACTTTCGGGTAATGATAGTTCCACCGCACTATCAGTGCAATGCACTCATTTTATAAATTTTTCGCTGCTATTACCCATCCTCAATTCTTGTTTGAATTTTCGGTAATTGCTTCATGAAAATAGCGTCCACCGATGGCATTTCTTTTAATTTTAAACATAAAATCAATTATGTCATTAATTGAAATTTATGTGGTGACCCACGTAAATGAGAGAAATTCTACAATGCATCTATGTTCCATATCACAATTTGACATAAAACCACCAACTAATGATAAGTGGACACATGTGATAGATGTTGAAAATTTTTTAAATAAAAATCCCTCAAATATTTTTAAATTCCAAAAAAGGGGGGACAAATAATTAATGTTAGTATTTCTCTCTCACTTCAATATCCCATTCATATTCTTTTGTTCTCTTTTTAACCTTTATCTCTATTCTATTGACTACTATTGCTAAAACCTCGTGAAGAAGAAGAAGAAGAAAAAGCATTTTTTTTTTAATGATGAAGATGTCACTACCACTGAATCAGCAGATTTCTTTATGATGGATGAAGAGGAAGATGATTTTGCAATATCTGCTATTCTTTAAACGGACATCGCAATTGTCTTTTTTCTGCTGGAAAGATTATATTGGATTCATTCTAAATTTGTTAACTTATTATTATTCATATAATTAATGAATTTTAATGAATCATGCTTAATCTTTTTTTTAACTAATTCATTTGGATTTTATTAATCTTGTTTATCTTACAATGACGTAAAATTATCACAAGATCAAATAGTAAGCTCTATAACATCTTAATTTCCATTAAGCCCATCTTAATTTCCATAAAATCCACTGAATACTGATGACATTATTCTTCTATAAAAGTAAAAAATCCGAAGACATTTAGGATTTCTCGTATTCAATAAAAAGTAATTAACATTTTCTTGGAAAATGAAATAAAATAAAACCCGTTTGAGGTGTTGTTAACATTTTCACGGAAAAGACATTTGTCATATGTTTAATTGGCAAGAACAATTTCAGCGTAACTTTACTGATGTTTTTGCAAAATATAGAGTAAACTAAAATTATGCCTTAATATTGCCAAATAAATTGTTAAAAGAACCGCAAAGATATGGTGATGAGAGAATCAAGAGTTGTGGAATTTTAATTACAGAAGAACAGAAGAGTAGCCATTAATAGACCAATATGCTACAAGAATTATTGTTTAACATTAGTTTGTGAGTAAAACAAAAGTGTCCTCTCAATACTCTAAGGGTAAATTTATATCTATTCCACATAAAATAATTTTCATCACTGAAAAAAAAAAGATCTTCTTCTTCTGCCCGAGGTTTAAAAGTTGCAGCCACTAGAATGGAGATGAAGATTGGGGAGGGAATAAAAGAATATGAATGAGATAATGAAATGAGAGATAGAAATAGCAACATTAATGATTTGTCTCTTTTTTAAAAAATTCAAAAAATATTAGAGGAATATTGAAAAGATGAAACATAAATTTTTATTTTAAACATTTTTCAACATTAACTACCATCTAACGTGGAACCTCAAATGTTTTGTAAAATTTCTCACAGAGAAGGAGAAGAACACTTAGGAGCCTTAATTTTAAGTTTTTAACTCAATTAAACGATTTAAGAATTTGAAGAATCACTATTTTTAATTAATTCAATCTAATACCATCCACTTTGCTGCAGGTTTTTATTTTATTGGAATCTCTTTCTTTGCAATTTCAGATTCTCGTCATTAATCAAACTCTAATACTTCATCATCTTAGCATCTAAACTACCTCATCGTATTCATGCATTATTAGAATTAGAATAACCAGAATAATCAAGTTTTTCTAAAGCTTAGTTTGGTCAGGTGGGGAATTTCATTGCGTTGATTTTTCTGTTTCCAACTTGAAAAACATGATGGGTATAAATACAGAAGATATAAAGCAATGAAGAAAATTAGCTAAGGGTAAAATTAGTGTTAACTGTTAAGTGGACATATTTTAAAAAGGAGTGTTATTATACAAATGGTAGGGTGAAAATATCCCCAACCAAGACTTTTTTACATCAATCAATATGATGAATAAAACCATTCCTATGTCGTTGTGCATTGAAATATTGAATTTGTACGAGAAATCGTTTCAGGATAAAGGCTAAATACGGCATATCGTCCTATCAGGAAATGCTAGTATAATAAGAAGTGGTGATGATATGGACAATTTGAATTTGATGATTTCATGTAAGTGTGCATATATACATACACACACGATGAATAAAACAAACTTCAAACTTGGAGTTGGCTGATATTTACACTGACATTTTTATCCTTGGTCAATTTCTTTGCAGTCCTCGACCGAATAGAAATAAGAAATTGATGTAATTTTTTAAGGCCGAGGCCCCTCTTCATGCCATTTCGGGCTTCCCCTTATTGCCGCGAAAACACAAATAACGAATTCGATGATTTCATGTAAGTGTACATAAATACATACACGCACGATGAATGAAAATCTTTAAACTTGGAGTTCGCTGATATTTACACTGACATTTATATCCTTGGTCAATTTCTTTGCGGTCCTGGACCGAATAGAAATAAGAAATTAATGTAATTTTTAAAGTAAAACAGAAGCCCCTCTTTATGCCCTTTTGGGCCTCCCTTGTTGCCGCGAAAACACAAATAACATGAACAGTATGATTTTCAGAAAATACTTAACACTAACTACAATTCCTAATACGTGTCAAGATACACTACAAAGTGCCATAGGTCCAGGGTGAAACAGCACATGACTACAAATTTCTCCAATGAGAAACTAGGTAATCTACAAAACGTTGCCACAACAATGACTCATCCATTAAGGCCAGGCTCAAGAGAAAAGAAGGATGGGCATTTGTAATCTTATTAGACTTTTCATACAAAAGACACCAGTTTTATTTTTGCTTCGACTTCGAAAATGCCCATTTAAAGTAACCACAGTTTGCTTCAGGATTAGATGCAGGTCCCTGCATGATAGGAGAAAGAAATCTATTAGTTCATATGTTCTCCAACTTCCTAAGAGCTCACTACATATAGCATGTGGGCGGTGACAGCTAGAACAAAGAAATGAGGCAGCAACAAGCTCATCACAATTCACAGCTAACACAAACAATCAGAGACATACATTGGCATATGGGCCACAACAAATGGCAGCTTGCCCTTTTGTGCGCTTTAATAGGGGACCACTAAGTGGTCCTTATTGATAGAACCATAACTCCACTGAGATAATTCTATCCTACCATCAGATAATATGAGGGTAAACAGCACAAAAGTCATATGAATTCCCATCCTGCTAAAGCAGGTCAGAAAGAATGTCTTAGATATGGACATTGACTTGTCTTTTGCATAAATTGGGCCGCCTTGGAAACTTGAAGCAAGCATTTGTACTTACTAGTCCAAGACTTATACCATTACAAGCTGAGCCCATATTTTAGAATAACTAATAGTTGAAAATTACCTAGCATGTCAAAATTAATTTGAAAACTGAACCTAAATAGGGAGAACTGTATGTATACTACTTTCTTTCCTGCTAGTTGTCATGCACTGAAAAGAATTCAGTCACCAGCAAGGCATTTATCTTTCTTCGTTTAAGACAATGGGACTTTACAAAAATCCTGCAGAGACTTGTTTATGAATGGATGCTAAGAACATGAAATACCTCAGCTCGAGCACACACAAAAAATCTGCGACCAAATGTTGGACCTGGTTTTTTTACCACTCGAGCAACACAAGGTTCCTTGTGCCCCTTGCAAAGAGGTATACTAGTCTCCATGAGTTGTTGTATCCTTCGCCATTCTAGTAAAGCAACATTATTTCTCTCTTTGTCCAAAAAACGTTTGCCCTTTTTTTCATCCTGATCGTGTGAGCACACACTTGAGTTCACTCCATGCAGCTCATGAACACTGCAGCTGTAATCTGTCACAGGAATTTTGTTGGAATGATGATGAGACTCGGGGACTTCTTCCTGACTAAGTGAAGTATCGGTAACAGAATTATTAACATTAAGTGAAGTATCAGTAATAGAATTGTTATCATCATGGCTAACATTTGACCTCTTATGAAAAAATGACTTCAGAGAGAGTTGGCCAAGTTGACTTTTTTTTGCTTTTTTCCTGGCTCTATCAACATGAAATGGAGAAATATGGTTACTACTCCCCTGTGTAATTGTTGAATGAGAAGCCACATTAGCACTATCTCTACAATTCTCAATTGTTTTCGTAAATTCTCCTTCGGACTCTTGGTTTGAAGAAGAACAATAAACACCCTGGAGAATGCCAGAATCACAATAGTTGTTGAGTGATCTATCAACATTCTCACTGCAGTCCTCTGTGTCCCCTGTTGAGTTACTTTCAGCTGGAAGTGAACCAGAGAATTTGCAAGATTTCCCTTGTTTAGCAACTTCTCTTTTCATTAACACAGACACTGCACAAAATCAAGGGCCAAGTGAATTTGCAGAAAAAATAAAGAACAAGAAGCTGGTTATGTGTTTAGATCTTCTTATTATTGATACAAATTTTCCTAAAGGTTCTCCCTTGGTAAGAAGGTCAAAGGAAGCAACTCATTCCCTCGCATATGAATAGAGATTTCGATGGACCTAAGGATCAAAAGTTGGGTTGCCATTATTTATTTCAAGCCTGATCCCAATCACTTACAACCAACATTCAATATATGATTAATCAAATTTTAGCCAAGAAGTTTCTTTGTCTATACACACACACACACATATTTTTGCCCTACAGAACAATCAGGAAAAGCATAACTAGACATTAAATCCCCTTCCAACCCATGTAAGCAGGGTTTTAACCCTAGACCTCTTGTACCACCCCAAGAGGTTTCACAAGTAGCACCCACAAATTTTAGCAAAGTTAGACATTGTTGAAGGGCTGAGCTTAAGATATCTAGGTATCCAGCCCAATAGGTAACTTATTGGGCGGAGGGACCTATCCTACTTATAAGCCAAGTGATTTCCTGGGTCACAACTCAGTAGACATTAAAACATTACAAAATTGTTGAACATTTATATTGATAACCAATAAAATTCTATAATTATCTTTAATTCCCCATAGAAGGAAAACTGAAACTTAAGTTTCTTGCAAACAATGGTTGCATATATTCACAAGTACACAAATACATAGGAAAACTAACACATTTCAAGAAAAAAGAGGGAAAAAGGGAAGAGAAAATCTCACCAAGTGTTTGCTGGACACCACGAATTATAGGAAGATATCTAGAAGCTAATGATGGAGTGCTATGTTGGGGAATTTCAGGAACTTCCCCTAAACACATATAAACAGGGGCATGGTCTGAACCTTCTAATCTAGTGCTCATCCCTCCCTTCCACCTGTAACTGGAAACAGCTTCAGTTATTGACTTAAATAGCAAAAACCACACTGACCAAGTACAGTACATTAATCTACTATGAAATCTAGCTACCTTGGTGCATTTCCAGGTTTCCAACGTTTATAGTCTATCAATATGTCACACTCATTAACATGGCAAGTTACGAAGTTATGGCTTTGCAGGTCATGCTTTTGATGCAGACATGGTCCAGCACAGAGAATATGGTCAATTCTTGTCCCATAATTAAATTGTTCAGCACCTGTATTTGATGGCCAGCATGTGTATGCTTCTCTTCTGTAGAAAAATAGTACGAGAAAGGAAGAAAAGCAATATCACTGTGCAAGAATAGTAAAAAACATTCTGGCAATATTAGTGAACATTGATATTGAGATGGAAGCATATTACATGCTACTACAAAACCCAAATCTTAAATAAATATAAACAAAGTCTCCTGTCTGTAGAAAACTAAATAGCTGTGTTCAAATTCATAACCTTGTCAAGAGAAAATAAAATCTTTTTTCTAATAAGTCACAGTATAGAATCAGTCAATGATTAGCAGTAGTGATGCTCATGGTGGATATAAAGTATTTTTTTAAAAAGGCAGTAATATAGAGGAATTCAGAAAATGAAATGAAATTTCGATCAATGAAAGCATCCATCTTTTCCAGGCAAGAAAATAACAATCTAGCATACAACTAAATTAGAATCATGCATGGGTAGTATACGTGGTTATTCACAAGATAGAAAATCCTACCTGAAGCTTAAATAATTGGGGAAAAGAGCCTTATAAAGGTTTGAATGCCAAATCGAAAACAAAATTCAATGGAATTTGGATTCCCTAACACATTCATTTAACATCAATTAAAGGAAATCCAAAGTAGGTTGAAGTTCTAAACCTTTCAGGATGTTTTGATCTGAAAACATCAAAGAAAGAGCCACCAGATTCCACAAGCATAGATCTGAACCATATTCTGAACCTGCAAAACAATTTGTTTAAATTATACTTAACACTGGCCATTACTTGTAAAACTGTAAAAACTTATAGGAAACAAGAGCTAGGCAGTGCCAAAATCAGCCAGATGGATATGAAACAAGCACTGCATCAAAACCAGCCAACAACTTACTCGTTCTTTGCAAAATCTGGTCCTGCATCACAGCGATCTATAGCAGCAGGAGCAATATTAAGATCGCCGACAACAAAAATCCTCCTCCCCTGACACAGTAGAAACTCCCATCTTTTCTACATCAAATACTACCAATATCAAACATTCATATGAAATTACCATGTTTGCTCATTATTTCACATACTCAGCTCATTAATAATATGCATACATACATACACACACACACACACACACACACACATATATATATATGTATGTATGTATGGAGGAAGTACAAAATTAATAAACAATTGAATAAGAAGCACCTGTAATACATGGAAGAACTGAAGCTTAAATTGAATTCTAACTGTATCCTCACTATCAGCTCGAGGCCCATACACATTGAATAGAACTGACCAATTGCAATATAAGTTCGATCACTAAATTGTAAAACAGAATTTAAACAATCTTTTGCATTAACAATAAGTAGCATATTTTTAACTTACTAAAATGACCATGATCTGTAATAACACACCGTCCCTCACTATCAATTTTAAGAAGCTCATCTTTTGAAAAGTCTTCAAGACCTTCCATAATTTTACTTCCAGAAGTTTCTAAAAGGCCAGTGAAGCCCTCCTCAGCTGCCACTGGCAGAGCCACCTCGGTGCTGGAAAATGGTGATTTCACGCGGCAAAATGTCGCCACACCTGAAGAAATTATAAGTTTTTAAAATGAAACTGGATCAAAGAGGAAAGTGAAAGCATATTTGGTTGAGGAAATTTAACAAACAATTTACCGGAGTAGCCAGTTCGGCCTTTATCAGAGGTACGTGTACATGAAAAGAACGACTCGTATCCATCGGCCATTACTAAATCTGATTTTAACTCCTGCCTTCTTAATTTTGTTTCCTATTTTGTGTAAAAGATTGAAATTAAACAATTTTTTTCGTGCAAAATTGAAAATAAAAAGCGAATTGGATGACTGTGTACCTGGAAGCAAATGATGTCGGCATCGAAAGAGTCGAGTAACTTTCGGAGAGAGCCGAACTGAGAGACGCGTTGTCTCAGGCCGTTTACGTTGTACGTTACTATCTTCATCGCTCAGCGGTGTCCACACATTCCACGAGCAAGGTCACCGGCTCTTTCAGTTTCCCACTTTGCCGGCTGCGATGCTCCACAACGCAAAAACGGTGCCAGAAACGGTTTCGCAAACTTTTCTTGGACAGAATTACCTCGGCTCCGCAGGTAAAATTATTAAAATTATCATATTAAACTTACGACTGTTTGGAATGACTTACAATAATTATAAGTGTTATTATTATTGATTATTTGTTAAGTAGAACTCTTAAGATTAAATAAATTATTTTGTGTTTATTAATAAAAATTTAAATTTTAAATTTTGAGAATAGTAGTTAAAATTTGTTTTTAAATATTAAAATATTTAAAATATTATTTATTTATTTAATAATCTTATTTCATTAATTTTATAATCTATTTTTAAAAAACTCATTAATCAACTAGTTAAGTTAGTAGCTCCACACAGAAAAGGGACTCAGCAGAGAATGGTGTGGCTGTGGTAAGCACAAGTTGTTGTCCTCATTTTTAGTAATAATATTTTTTTTGATAAATAGTAATAATATTTTAATTGAGGATAAAAGTAAAATAATAAAATTTGGGTGGGATTCTCTTATAGTTGTAAAAAAGCATGAGCGGACACGACTTTGATGCTCTAGTTGTCGGGACTCTTTCTACCCCATGTTATACGCTCACTTTCGCAAGAACAAATGAGCTAATATTTAGTCCCGAGTACAGTGATCATGCTCAAATTAGTGTTGTTTCTCAATTTCACCACCGGACATACTGATTTGACATTCTTACATATGTGCAATTTCCGCTGAAGAGCTCAATGTAAATGCGCTCTCCGTCTCCCAAGAGAGCTTTTACAAAATACAGGGAACGACTTGGATCCATCGCTATTAGCTCATGATACCTTTGCTTAGGTTGTTCTCGTGACAACCATTCCGCATGTCAAAGGCCAACGGTCATGGCTGTGACCAAAACTGTGACGGTCTTCAGACTGTCACCGCAACTGATAGTCAAACTCAAAGCCCAAGAGCATTCTTCTGCTACTTAAGAAGACTTTGGAGCCGAATGGTTGAAAAAGAGAATGAAAAGCCTGCATTGATCTACTAGTCAAATTCGTAAGGCGATGCGAATGCAACTTTCATAAGAGTTGGCTATGGCTATTAGCATCCTCTAACCCCATTTTTATTATAACTAGATAGATTTAAAGAAAAATATAAATAAATTAATTCCACTTATCTCTCTCTGAATGTCTCCAATCTATTTTTTTGTTTTTTTTGTCTTAATCACGAGATAATCTGGGGAGGGCCTCAACTGTGGGAGGCACTTTTAAGTATGTACCACAACTCAGACTAGAAGTTCCCGCTCGAACCGGCAGGCACATGTTCTCGCAACAAAGGCGACTTCTCTAAGACTCGAACTGAGGAGCAAATCCAGTCAAACCACTTAAGGGGACTCTATTGCCAGTTATTGCCAGTGGAGCCAACACTTTGTTGGTATCTCCAATCTACTTTACCTGCACATATATAATTTTTTCTTTTTAAAATTACATAACCAATTCATTTATTTGTTGTCTCATTTATACAACTAGTTTACACAAACTTAAAACATCAATTTTTCTCATCATAATGAGTTAGGTCAATATTTTTGTTGATAATATAACATGTTTTAAGAGTCCAAAGAGAGTTTTTTTTTTTAAATTAACTGAAGCATAATTTAAAAAGAAGTTTTAAGAGGATTTTGGTGGGGTGACAAGAGTCCAACTCTTTTCATAATAGTGTTTCATGATTACGCTTGCTTTATTTTTTGGCCCTCCCATAAGTTGGTAGAATTTTGCGACAAGAGTGGACAAGCTTTGAGGAAGAGGAGCTGGTTCGGACAAAGTTGTTACCACAGTTGTACGAGAATCTGACCACTACCTTCCTTTCCAGCATTTGCCAGCTATGCCTAAATACTAGGAACGCGGAACTCTTTTTGGGCAATATGTACAATATAACTGATGCAATTATAAAAAGGAAATGGTGAACAAGACGAAGATGAAGCACAAATGAATTCTAGTACACCATATTTCTAGGGCGTTTGGGGCAGCTGCGCTGCTCCCCATGCCATATTCTAGGGGAATATTCCCTAGAATATGCATGGGGAGTAGCTGCGCGGTGGCAGCGCAGCTGCCCCAAACGCGTCTTTCATTAATATATCATTTATAGTCACATTACAATTTGGATATATCATTTATAGTCACATTACAATTTGAGGGCACGACTCAGGGAACCCGGAAACCCCAAAATAATTAAATGTACACTGACATGACTATCATACCCAAACCCACCTTCCATGCTGAGCATAGTGACTCTACTTTCATGACCCTTAATGCATAACATATTCAAGATCCCATGTGATTGTGAAATCCCAACATTGACACTTGAGTTTCAATATATAGGTTCCTCTATGCAATCTTGTCTAGATTTGGGTACAACCTTGACATAAATAAAAAACACCTCTCTCCTCCAACCTCTCCTTGCTCTTGATCTTAAATATTTTAAGTCTAATCTACAATTTCCTGGGATTCCGATGACCAGATGGGCTAGGAGGCACATTTCGAGAACTAATGCTTGCAGTTCTTAAAAGCCTACGGAATTCCGAAAGACTTATTCTACCATCTTTGTCAATATCTGCCTCCTCAAGAAGTGGGTCAATGGAGCCTTTTAAACCTGTGTGCTGCAAAAAGAAGGGTAATCTCAGTTCTCATCTTATCGTATCAGTTAATCCTCTAGAATTTCCCTTTATTTCTTTTGGGACAAGGCAGTAATTCAGCACGGGGACAGCAAAAACGATAAGAAATAAGACTCACCATTCTTAGTTCCTCGGGTGTAATAAACCCATCTCTATCAATGTCAAATTTTTCAAAAGCAGCCTGTGACCGTAAATGCCACTTCTCAGAATCATGCTCCTCCAATTGATGCACATGCAGGGTAGCTGCAACAAATTCACTAAAATCCACAAGCCCATCTGTGTTGCAGTCAATCTGCATCAGGAAAATTAGCAACTATACAGTTAAATATAAAAGATTGTAAACCATATCCACAGGAAATAAAAGTAGATAGCTAAATTTTTCTCCCTTTTCATGGCACGGGAGGAAAAGGCCAAGGAAAGGAGTGTTCACCGCTTGAAGAATCTCTAAAACACGTGATTCCTTCAGCTTCCAAGGAAGATCTTTAGCAAGGGCCTGCATTCAAATCATCCTTGTTAGAGTAAATAAAAAAATATATACACGAGAACATAATTCATTGACAGAGGGATACAATATCGTTAGCGGACCTGTCTCATCTCTTCAAGACTAATAGAACCATTTTTGTCCACATCAATTGCATCAAATTGATCCCGAAGATCAGCAAGCTCCTCATCATCAAGTGTGCTAGCCAATGCCTGCAGAAGAATCAATTTATTTAAAGAAATAAACTATGTTTGTTTTAACTTTAAATAATGCAGTATATTTAAAATATTGTGTTACCCTTAGAGCAAACTGTTTCAAACGACTGTACTTCACAAATTGCCTCATGTTATTCAAAACAGATATATCAATAGGGATCTCAGATGCATCTCCTCCTTCTCTAACCCATGGGTGTGCTGAAAAGTTGAAACAAATTAAAACAATAATCAAAAACTTGATAGCACGAAAAAGATTGCTGCAGAAAATCTCTTCTTCAGACATGGCAGTAAATTCTTAAACACTAAAATATTGTGGCTTATACACAATCATATAGAAAGCTTATTATTGTTGGATATAGATTATACACATACATAGGGCTTGAGCAGCTGTAAGTCTTGCTCGAGGATCCTTCACCAATAACTTCTTCACAAAATCTTTGGCACTGTTACTTATGCTTGGCCAGGGTTTGCGACGAAAATCAGGCTTGTTCCTCAAAACCTGATAATACAAGACATTTAAATATACCCGCAAATGAAAAATAATAACAGAAAAAAAAATGCCAATACATCTCAAATATACAGAGATCTTGAGTAAGATTTTCAAAAAGAACATATGCATACATTTCTGGTTCATTATTGGATAGGTGAAAGAAGAAATCAATGAGTTGAAAAGGTTGAAAAAAGAAATGAGCAGCAGAGGATATCCAGTTCTTTCTGATATAGGGATAAAAGTTAGTAACCGCATATCAGAAGAGGAAGGAAAAAAAAGGTCCTAAAGAGAACTACTACTAACATGTAAGGCATATGGTCCATATAAAGAGTCATAATGAATGCAATTTCTAAACTAAACCCAATAAAGGTCATCATAGACACTACTTTTTCAAAAAATCATGTATCAGAAATGAGAGTTGTGCTGCACCTCCTTAAATATACCGTCCTCAGTCTTATCCCAAAAGGGACGCCTTCCACAGAGCAAAATGTAGGTAATTACACCAATACTCCAGACATCTGATTCGGGTCCTGACTTGCGTTTCAATACTTCCGGAGCAACATAATAGGCACTGCCAACAATGTCTTGAAACTTCTTCCCTGCATTTTATTGAACCTTTTGAATTATATGCGGGCTTAAGAACTTCGAATAAAAATAGCAATAACATTGACTGAAACTTAATACAAGTAATGCAACAGTTGCAATTGACTTTTCCATGACTCACAATACAAACAAAAGGAAAAATTCTATTGCAAGGAAGAGATTCATCCACGATGGAATTCTACTCACCTGGTTTTATGAAGTCTGACAAACCAAAGTCAGTAGCCTTCAGAGATGAATCCTCTTTGGCTGATTTGAAAAGAAAATTCTACCGGCAGTAAAAGAATTCAAAGGAAACAAGTCAAGCAATAAGTCAAAGATATCGCATGCTTACATTCAATAAATGCTGAAGTTCATCATTATACCTCTGGTTTCATGTCCCGATGCACCAGACCATGTAAATGACACTCAGCTGCAACTCTGAGCATCTGCCGTACAACTACCGCTGCGTCTTTCTCAGTGTAACGACTGTCCTTTCTGATTGCAAGAAACCAAGCAGAAGTAAGAGTAATGCTAATCATCCTATAGGGAAAAAAAAATATAGTAAGAGCAGAAATTACAGCCAAGATAATTCTATTTTCTGAGGAACTAGTATTCTTACTTGGCCAATATCCTATCCAGCAATTCACCACCCTCACATAACCTGGTAAAAGACAATATCATTAAAGTGACAAAAATAACACGTGTTCTCTAATGGGCAACAAAGATGTAATTTGCAGACCAAATAAAAATGCTTCTGACAAATATATAGATCAGACATGAAGAAAAGGATTGTGATTCAGGCATGAACCATAGAACAGTCAAACAAGGAGAAGTAAGCAATGGTATAATGTAAACTGCACAGACAATAAGCCATGAAATAGTCATGCAAAAAGAACTCCAAAGATTTGAAGATATTGAACTTACTCCATTGCTATATATACATAGTTATCATCCTCAAATGCATTGTAAAACTTAACTACATTCTCATGGCCTGCAAGGGCCTGCAATATCTTAACCTCTCGCTTGACATCCTCAACAGCAATAGGAAGAATCATCTGCCACCAGAGACAAGGATTTGTTTTACAAGTTTCCAAAATATTATCTTTAATGTAAAAAATAAATAAATAAATAAACCAAACAGTGCTAATCCCATCTAAATGAATTACAGCACCACCGAATCTAACTATAGATGATTATTTCTATCTGTGTGCATAACAATCACAAACATTGAACCAAAGATCACCTAACTCAAAAGGAAAAGAAATATCTTTTGAGTTTTGACAAACGGATCCATGAGAAATGTAAGGGTAAAAAAAATACCAAAGCCACATATTAACAGAAATGGAGTCTGACATTGTAGGCTATATAGTCAATCCACATAATCCGCCCCAACAGGCCTACCTCAAATAGATGGCATAGTAATCTGATTTACAATTTATCATTTCTATGGAACAAATGGCCTAGAACAATTGAATTTATGGAAATTATTCACCAAAACCTAAAGTCAAAGCAACAAAAAGCCCAACGTTAATCCATTTTAGAAGTGTTAATTTCTTACTAGGTTAATTTCAGTTCCTCAATGACGCAGCCATATATGTTCAGGATTGCAATAATAAAGAGAACAGACCCATCATTGGCAATGAGCAGAATATTACAATCCTTTTAATCAAGGTAAGCAACTATAAGAACGTCGGTCAACTGAGAATAACATGAGTTTATGGCTTGATATTCAAGGAAAGGCAAATTAAATATCTAAAAAAAAATAAAAACCCAGATGCACGAAGTGGAGAATCTACTATGAAAAGCAAAAGCAACCTTCAAGTCCTGAAATGAAACCACCCGAATTAGGATCTTCAGCATCCAGTCAAAACCCACAAAATATCCAATCTTTAATTCAATCGAAAAATTCCCATCAATAAATAAAAGCTAAAAAAATCTAATGGAGTCAACCCAAAAACAACCAAATAAGAGAAACCCAATTCATAAAAATAAGCTAAAAGTACCTTATTCTTCTCAATTTTCTTAACGGCAACACGATCTCCATTGGCCTTGTCGGTGGCAACATAGGTGTAACCAAATTGACCATGTCCAAGCAATTTCCCGATCGTGTATCTCCTATCAAAATCTTTATCATATCCAAAATCTGTACGTTTGCCACATGGGATCACCCCAGTTTGCCTTCTAGAATTGGTCTTTTGGTGTTGTTTGGCCTTGAGCTGCTGGTAATTCTTAGCACGTTCTTGATGTTGATGTTGGTGTTTGTGGGTTGTATCATTTCTTGCATGATGATTGTGACGTCGTTTTGCCTCTTCTTTATTTGCGTTTCGATGATGATTAGCGTTGTTGTTGTTACTGCCGCTGTTAGAGCCACTCACTTTGGTCGTGGAGAGACAGATACCCATGTTTTGTAATTACAATATTGTTGGATGGAGTTAAAGAGATATCGAAATATCTAGAGAGGTGAAGCAACAGCCCATCACAATTTTATTAAATAGTAATAATAATTGAATACATGAATACTGAGACAGAGAAAGGAAAGGAGGAGGAAGAAGGGAAGAAAGAGAGATCAATTTTGGAGAAGGAGATGGTGGTGGTCAAAAGAGACTTTTTATTTTTTTGAAAGAGAGGTGATGATTCAACTCCTCCTTTTTTTATTTTAATTTTTCTGGTTTTTTTTTTCTCTTTTAATGGAGAAGCTAGTTTTTCTTTTTTATTAATTTATTTTTCTTATTGGTTCAATTAATTTACTGGAAAAATTAAAATAAAAGATGTTAGTAATAGCATGATCATAGCTGTTATAGTCTCTGATCATATGCCGTTTGTATATTTTGTTGGAACAATTTTCAATGACAAGTGTAAGTTTTTCCTTTCTTATAGCGCAATTAACATTTAAATAGTTAATATCGAACAAACAACCCGAGCTTTTAATAAATTTGCAGTATTTACTCTGTTTGCATAAGTTAATTGATATGCCTTCGTATGGAGTTAAATTAATTGCAATAGTTAACAAATTTTTTTAAAATTAACTTTCTATATTTTTTTTTTTATGATTATAAAGTTGTGTTTCCTCTTCTTCCCCTTGGGTTGTTGTTTTTTGTTACTTTATCCACTGAGCATTCAAAATAAACCCTAATCTCACTTCATGTAACAGCTTAAGGCATGATTCTAAATATAATCTTAATGTTGATCATCCCAATTAGTGAGGTGACGTTAGTATGTTGAATGATGAACATAGTAATAAGTGTAATTTTTTGAGATATGAAATTGATAAATTTAGAGTATTTGGTAACTCTTTGAGGTGGTAAAGAAGTTTAAGACTCAAATATATTCACATTAGTGGAAAGGGAATTGAGTATTAGGCTATTAATAAAAAATATTATTTATGTAAAATGAATCAAATATAAATGCATTTTTTTAATTAATTTTCGAGTATGTTTAAAATTACTTTTGAGAGACTTAAAAATGACTTTTAAAAACTAATTTAAGTGTTTGAAAAAATTTTTAAAAAAATTATTTTGACAAAATTATCCCATCAAATAGCAGATTTTAAAGAATAAGGAATGAATATCTTTTCAAAATCTAATTTTAAGAATTAATTTTATACTTAATACAATTTCATATATAACCTCACAAAATTATTAAAAATCCAAAAGTATCCTTATTCAATTAGGGAATAAAATCAAAAAATTTAAAGACATTATTAATGCCCATTATAGTGAGATAGCAAAATAATAATAATAATAATAATAATAATAAAATATATTTTTAGTTATCAATTATTATTTTATATATATACACACACAATAAAAAATTATATATATACATATTTACAAATGTGTAAATAAATTTTACTCGACATTTATTTTACTTCAGCTATTTGTATTATTATATAAGTTTAATAGTAAAATTTACCAAACACATATGATTATTTTTTAAATTTATAGCACTTTTAAAAATAAATTTTACTAAACATTTAATAAATTATCTACACAACTGATTATATTTACAGTATAGTTAATAATTATTATTCTAAAAGGTATAACATTACTTAAATGACCCTTAATAATCGACTCTCACAACTTGCCCTAATAGATAACTACATCTCACCATTTTTAATTTTGATAATTAAACTCTCATTGTTATAAATGAAAATCTAAACACTTTTATATTAGTGAATTTTATTTATTTAGATGCTAATGAAGAAATTACAGTACATTGATGCTCTTATTTTTATCCAAATATACACATGTCTATTTCTAACATAATGGAGCCTACACATAAAATTTTGAGTAGCGAGGGTTAATTAAACAGTGGAAGTTTGTGCGTCTTTTTTTTCCTTTATTCGATTTATACTTTTTCAAATTATTCATTTGGAAATGTTTTGTCATACAAGTTTGAGCAATGGTAAAACTTAGAATTTAATAGTCATATTAATAATTTTAGATGTTAATTCATAAGTTAAAAAAAAGAAAAATAAATATGCCATTCATATTCATTAAATTTTGTGGAGAAAACAAAAAACTATGACTTACAAATATATAGATACTTGTATGAAATATTCCAAGTTTTTCATATATGTGTCAAAAAGTACATATTCAAAGTTTTTCATTAAAAATGCATATTTGTATCATAGGACAAAAACTTGTTGTACTTCATCTATGATTTTTTTTTTTAATTTCATTGTTCAACCAAAGTGATTGAGGTATTTCAAAATGAGAAAAGATGCAGAAATGGTCCAGCAATTTGTTTATTAATTTCAAGAAAGAATCGCCATTTTCGAAGTGTTGACTGTTGAGGCAGCAATAGCTCGTGATTCCCAATTACAAACTCAAACAGAACTTGTTCTGACTTTTCAACTCTGACCTCAAAACTCGTACTGAAGTGAAACAAAGTTAATCATTTTTTTTTAATAATGTTATAAAGAACTGTAGGTATTACAATTAATATTTATAAATAGATTCTATAATGGGGACCTTCTTCGTGGTATGTACTCCTCTGAAGCGCTGCCCAAATTCTTCAAACCCTCTCAAATATTTGAGGGCTGTCCACTCTACTCACATTTCATGAGGAATAGACTGGCTTCACTCAATTATTTGATAATCGAGGAAGGATTGTAAATAAGCCCTATAAATACTTTTATGGAGGCTCGAACCCTTGCACTCATTATTCTAAGTGTAAGGATTCTCCTACTAGACTAAAAGCCCATTGATAAAGTTACTAATTTCTAACGATCAAATAAGGAGACTCCGCTAGTCAATTCCCCAACCTATGCAAATTCTATTCACATGAAAGGGATTTTATTTTCAGCTTTTTATTATTATTAAGTTTTTTCTCCACACCAGGTCTTGATGTGTGATTGTTGGCAGCCACATGTAGCTGATTTGTTAAAATTAAAGTATGAAATTTTATTTATTTTTTTAATTTATGTTTAATTTTTTGACGTTTATTTCTGAATAAAAAATAATTTTTTAATTTTTATTTGGAAAATTATCACTGCACCACCTCTTTTTTGCCTTATGTTTATCCAACCACCAAAATATTCTAACATATTCTCTGCACCACTTTTTTGTTTTTAATTTGTATCAACTAGCCACTTTTTAACTAACGCCGTTAAATAATTTAAATGAAATGATAATTTTACCCCTAAATAAATTAAAAGACCATTTTATTTTACAAAAACTTTAAAAAATAAAAAAATTATAATTATAAAAATACCCCTAAATTTAATAAAAAATAAAATGAATATTGTCATTCATTAAAATGAATACTAAGCATAAATTATATATGTATAAAAATACTAGCCTACAAATTCTGCAACTTTTTCTTAATTTTTTTGTGCGTGCTAATTTGTTACTAAATAAAAATATAATTAAACAAAATAAAATAAATTATTGCTAAAGAACTTTAAATTGACCGACTTAAAGCACTCATAATTTCAACTTTTGATGTGGTTAAAGAAGCAAATAATCAAATGCTAATTGCTTATTTACATTTTTCTTCTCTTTTCCAACTCTCAGTCAGCATACATTTTCCTAATGTTAAAATTAATTTTAATTTTTTTGTGGTCAGCTGGAATAGTTGGAATCACTTCGGTTGCAATATTCAAGAGAAAACTGATTAGGGAAACAGGTAAAATCAACCTTATAAACATTAACAAATAATCGAAATTAATTATAAATTTTATTCCTCAAAATTTAATGTTGATCCCATCTACTTAATTAATTAGTCGATATCTAATTATTTTTTTATTAAATTTAGGGGTATTTTTATAATTATAATTTTCTTATTTTTCAAAGTTTTTGTAAAATAAAATGGTCTTTTAATTTATTTAGGGGTAAAATTGTTATTTCATTTAAATTATTTAACGGTGTTAGTTAAAAATTGGTTAGTTGATACAAATTTAAAAAAAATGTGGTGCAGAGAATATGTTAGAATTTTTTGGTGGTTGGATGAACATAAGACAAAAAAGAGGTGGTGCAGTGATAATTTCCCTTTTTATTTTAATGTAAAATGTTTGAATGTGAAATAAATATTATATCTAAAAAATATTTCTATTTTATATATTTATTTCCTAAGTTATAAAACTTAATCTTTTTTTTAATTTACAAGGATATAAATATTAAATAATTATGTTTAAGATTATTAATAAAAATAAATAACATACTATTTATATTTAGATATTAAAGAACAAACAAACATATGAATTTATATATTTCTATTTAAACCCATTCAAATTTTAAAAAAAATCAAACCGATTCCAATTTCAAATAAAAATATCAATGCTACTATCGTTTGGATATATATAACGTTCTCTAGGTAGTTTGCCTTCTTGCTGGACATTAATGATTTGTCTAACCATACATAATAGCATAAACTACAATAAATGACATATAAATTGATCACGCATGAACTAATTATTATACTCTTATGGTTACTATCAAAAGCTTTAATGAGACATATTCTTCAAGATGAACATCATGTGAAACAATTATAATTTATGTGGATATTCATCAAAGTAACTTTTAATTTTCCCACAAACAATCTTTAACCTTCTTATAACTAATTATCTTCCTAATTTGAGGATTATTATCTGTTATAATTATTAGGTATCATTTGCTACTTTATTATATCACTAGTTCACTATAAAAGGAGGTCTTTACTTCTTTTTTGGATATACATGTAATTGAATAAAATTTCTCTATAGACATTGTGTCTCTTATTTTCTCTCTCTTTTTCTCTTGTTGTATGTTGTGCTCTTAATTGATAGATAATTTAACAATATATATATATATGTATGTATGTGTTCATTATAGGCATCTCATTTTCTTTTTAAATAGTTTCTTCCGATCATAAGAGATAGAATAAAAAGAAAAAGAGGCAAAAAACAGCAAAGAGCAAAATGCTGAACATAACAGCAACATTATAAAATATATCCATTCTTAATCCACTTCAAGGTAAATTTTGTGCAAAGGGTCTTATCACAGTGCAATACATCATTGTTAACAGGAATTAGTTTGATAAATTCCCAAGACATGCCATGGAATGTCAAAATCCAACAAATTATCTCCTCCCTTGAGCCTAATTAGACTCTCCTTGTAGATATGAACCGAAACATCAAAACACGTGACTCTGAGATCTCTCATTTCTTGTGTATTGGGGTCGTATAAGAGTAACTGTCCACTGGTAGAAACTACAAAAAATGCTCCTTTTTTCCAAAACCCAAGTGGCCTTTGCACTCCAACAAAAGGTCCTATAGACAATTGCTTGATCCAACATTTATCTTTCATTACCCATATGTCATAATAGTTCTCGATATTATGTGAGAGAAGTACGCAGAGAGAATGATTATATATCCCAAGAATCGTTGGTTTTGATTCGGGAATGTGCGGCTCCTGAACTTCTTCAAATACATCATTACCCAGATGAAATGAAAGAATCACTGCGTGGTCGTTGTTTCGGAATCTAGATAACCAGTAACAAACCCCGTCCAAATACAAGCTACCAGACCAAAAACTCATAACGTAGTGATCTGATTTGAAGGACTTGAAATCTCTCCAAGAGTTAGTACGAAGATTATATATGGCAACATGCGCAAATTCGTATAGTTCCTGTCTCTTTTCATCCCACAACGTGTGTATCATAGCTAATTTGTAGTCATTACTCATAATATCCAATCCAAATCCCATAATAGTATCAGAAATGCTGCAAAAGCGAGGAAATACAACTCTACGTTTTGGAAGAGTTCTGGACTCTTTGGTTGCCAAATTACATAGAATTAATCGATCATTCTTTGGTCCATGTATACAAAATATACCATCAAAAGGACCCCCAAGAAATTCGCGCATTGGTTGTTGAAAATCAAGATCTACCAATGATATGTCTGTTAGTGTTCCATCAGGGAACAAACAAAACGAATCTGTTGGATAGCTGTAATCATCTTCGTCATCCGTAACCATATAAGTGATAAACAGACGATCGTTGTTATCATTTCTTAGGTGCTTGGAAATGAAACTAGGATTTTCAAATAAAGAGCACCACTCGCTGCACACGCACTTGAATCTTAATAAAGATTTCACGGACAATCTTGATAGAACTTCAATCATAACATCCTCCGGAAAATTTCCGTTACGTTTCGCCATTGCATCATCCAATTTAGTTTCTAAATCTAATGAATCCTTTGCTTGCTGCAATAACTTGCACTATATTTACAGTAAAACACATCGATTCCAATTTGATATTAAAAAAAAAAAGAGAATTAACTTTACTCTTTGATGATAACAGAAGCGAAGTATCAAATTTTATTCTGGTTTTTTAGCTATATTTCCAATCATCATCTTTAGTGCAAATGTATTCTAATATTTCTTTGAATTTATTTTTATCGATAATGGAAAGGTTATCAAAGTTCAAGCAATAAGTTAAGGAAAATGACAATTAATATCATACCCTCATCTTCCCGGCGATTTAAATCGTAGTTGCGACATCTTCTATATCCAGATTCTACATTGATCCAGACTCAACATAATTGGCAAAAGCCTCCTCTGAGAACAATGAAAGAATTGAAGTGCAATTAAGATGTTGATCTTAAAATTTGATAGATGACATAGGATAAATGGTACTGGTACGAAATGCTAAAGGATAAATTGTGGGTGAGCAACAGCTTCGGAAAACTGTCACATCTTTACTTGGTTATACTTGGTTAGATTGTGTATTTTATTTTACTATTTCTTTAGAGGGTCCAGTTATGTTGCAACTGCAGTATGGTACCACAGTTGCTTTCAGTCATTAGATCCAGTTAATGTAACTGTGGATCTAATGGCTGAAAGCAACTGTGGTACCATACCACAGTTGCAATATAGTTTTGCCCTTCTTTAGAATAATCACTTTTAATTTTATTTTTTTTAAAGATAGGAGATTGTACATAGCCCAAATAAAGATATTTAAAAAACTATTCAATCATATCTCTTGGGGTTAGCATCACTCTAAAATTTGTTTTTATAAGGGGAGTATAAAATTTTAATTCCTTGTTCCATCCCTCATAATCAACTAATAACAAAAGAATTGCATTGTTCAAGGGTTAATGCGGTATTTTTGTATATAAATTATTATTTATACACTTACAAATGAAAGCTAGTTAATTTGTTCGTTAAAAAGTCACATTACCTCTTACAACACTATCTTAAAGAGAGAATGACCATTACCCTTATGTATTTTAGATTATTTCCAGTTAGGACAAGTTTAGTAACTGTTGTATCTTTTAAAATAATCGTTGTAAACTGTGCTGTAAAAATAATCAACTGTAAAATGAATAAGTTATATGATTGGTAAAATTTATTTAAAAAATTGTTACAAGTTGCAAAAATAATCGTATATATTTGGTAAATTTTACTGTTAAATTGTTGTAAGAATACAAATGACTAAAATATACATGATATTAAATAATTTTTTTATACATACATACATCAATACATACATATATATATAGTATTGTTTTATTGTGTTAATATAATAATGAATAAATATTTTTTTATCTCAATGTAATTGGTAATAATATTGATCCTTTTAAATATCATGATTTTATTTTCTATTTGGATTAGGATAATTCTAAATTTTTATAATATATGTAAGGATATAAATGGAATTGTAATAAGTGTAAAACAATTTTTTTTTTATAATATAAGTGTAGCATTAGGTGATCTAAGGGTCCGGCTACGGTGCAATGGTGATACGGTATCACCGTTGCATCCAGCCGTTGGATCCACGTGGATGAATGAATCCAGTGGAATCCAACAGCTGGGTGCAACGGTGATACCGTATCACCGTTGCACCATAGCTTTCTCCGTGATCTAATCTTGCCAAAAGTGATTTTTAAAAAAATTATTAAATACCAAAATTAATTTTTGTCTTTTCAAAATCACTTTTGAATCTCTAAAAAATAATTCCAAACAATCCCATACTCCCTTGTCAAATTTTATTCTGGTTTTTTAGCTTCCTTAATACTCTACCCAATACTATTACTTCCTTTACCATTTCAACCAACTATCATAGGGCATACGTGTCTGTTGACAAAATAAAAGTTATTTTTTTATAGCAATAAAGTTAATACTAAAATAAAAGTTATTTTTTTGTAGCAATAAAGTTAATAATACAGTTAATACAAAATAATTGTCAAATTTAATTGAAAATATTTAAAATTAATTTTATCAAATTTAACTGAAAAACAAGTAATACATTAACACTTACAAAATCATTTTGTAAAATTTAATTGAAAATATTTAAAATTAATGATTTCAAATTGAAAAATCAAATCAAAATTATGATTCAATCTAGAATGCAGAACTAAATAAAGAACAAAGGAAATTAGAGTTCAATCTAAAGCAAATCTTTATCAAAATTAATAAGAAAAAAAATCTCTAGCTGATAGCCCATAAAAATTAGTATACTTAGAAATTCTTATATTGATGTTGCATAATGAGTAATAAAAACGTGGAATACACACACACACACACATACGTTTCTTGCTTTGGCATAAGCCCAAGATTTGAACAGAACCAAATCGAAACACTCATAAATTCCCTCCAGCGGTTTGAAAATTAGTGATTTTCAACAGAAGGGAGTGAATTTTGTGCAACATGTTTGCATATATATTGAAAAAAAAAAAAAATAGTGTGCGTATGAACGGCACGATTAATTTGCTCTGGTTCGGATTTACCATTTTGATGGTCAAAATTTTCTAACGCGCCATTTTCTTTGTTTCCTTAATCTTCAGACCTCGAAATGGATTTAGAGAGCAGTTTTCATCTATAGCCGGGCAGTAATATCAAAATGGATTTCAAACAGAGAATTTTCTGCCACGCCTTAAATTTCTTGAGTAGATGTAATTAATTTAGAGCTTAAATATCTGCATTACCACAAAGAAGTTCCAATAAACTTCTGATTGTAACTATTAGTACATCAACTATAGAATAAATTTATACGAAAGCACCAAGCACCAAGCACCAACTAACAACCAAAATAAAAAAAGTTATCATTTTCTATGGGGGTGATGCATCGGTTTGATACACACCCAAGAGATGCCACGGAATGTCAAAATCCAACAAATTATCCTCTTGCTTCACTCTAATGAGACTCTCTCTGTAGATATGAACTGAAAAGTGAAAACTTTTGCGACCGAGATCCCTCATCTCTTGTGTATTAGGGTCGTATAAGAGTAACTGTTCATTGGTAGAATGTACAAAAAATGCTCCTTTTTTCCAAAACCCAAGTGGAGTTCTGACTCCATTAAGTGGTCCTAGAGATAATTGCTTGATCCAACATTTATATTTCATCACCCATATGTCATAATAATTTTCAATATTATGCGATAGTAGTAGGCAGAGAGAGTGATTATATATTCCAAGAATTGTAGGCGTTGATTCAGGAATATATGGCTCCTGTATTTCTTCGAATACCTCATTACCCAGATGAAATGAAAGAATTACTTTATGATCATTATCTCGGAATTCAGATAACCAATAACAAACCCCGTCCAAATAAACGCTATCAAACGCTCCATCCATATAATAATGATTTGATTTGAAGCAGTCACAATATCTCCAAGAGTTGGTGCTTAGCGAGTATACCGCAACATGTGAAAATTCGTATAACAAATCAAGTTTTTCATTCCATAGGGTGAAAATCAAAACCAATTTGTAGTCAGTGCTCATGGGATCCAATCCAAATCCAGTACATTTACAAAAAATGCTGGTATATTTTGGAAAGACTGTTGTACATTTTGGAAGAACTCTTGACTCTTTGGTCGCGCGATTCCAGAGAGTTATACGATTATTATTTCCAAATATGCAAAATATGCCATTATAAGGACCCCCAAGCTCTCCACGTACTGGATTATCAATAGCTTGCAACGATAAATTTGTCAGAGTTTCATCCGGGAATAAAGAACAAAGGAATAGCGGATAGCTGGATTCATCCGGACCGTCGAACTTCTCCATATAGTGAACAATTAGACGAGTATTGTGATAATTATTTAGATGCTTTGAAATGAAGTTATGTCTATTGAATAAAGCGCACCACGATTTGCAAATGCACCTAAATCGTAACAGAGACTTCACAGGCAGTTTTGACAGAATTTCTATTATTGTCTCTTCTAGAAACTGTTCATCACTTGTCATCATCATCTCTTTCTCAATTTAGGCTTCAATTCAAATGAATTCTTTTCCTGTTGAAAAATTCGCAAAGAGGGGAAAAGAAAATGTTTAGTTGATCCAATCATTATCTCTGCGGTATCGGATTTTCCTTAGGAGTTAAAAAAAATAAAATAAAATTTGTACCATAGTCTAAGTAGGGAAGAAAAATCGAACCTCTTGCGTACCCTGTGTTGCTTGCGACTATTTTTGTTGCTTGTCTTGCATGTGATGTCATAGGCCATTTCCATGATGAATATACAGAAGTGTAATCTTCGCCATGATCATGTTTAATGAACCGATATGCTTCTGATTAACTCAGATTCTAATTTACACAAGGCTTCGCATAATTTTATAAAACGTCCCTTGATATGGAGATTTGTAATAAAACTCGATATGATTCAATATGTGAAACTTAAAAAAAAAAAAAGTGAAAAAGGAAAATTGTGGTTTGGCTGTAACCTCGCATCCAATTTGACTTCTAGTACTTGAGAAGAATGACTGCTGATAATACCCAATTCCCCTGTTATGGCTATGATCAATCTTTAATACCCCCATTATCACTCAAATTTGGTAAAATTGGATGAATTCTCATAGAGTGAAAAATTTACCCTCCATAAAATATAACCACTTAAATTTTCTCTTTTCTTGTTTTCCCATTTTAAAGTTTTCATTCTTTTTTTTTTCTCTTTCCTTTTTCAAGGCCTTCTAAAATTTTCTCTCTCTTTCACTTCATTCAATTTTTTTTTTGAATATACAGTAAAAGGTAATTTACATATAAACTCATTAAAATTCATGATTAAAGCCTGTCATAAAATAAGCCCGAAAAGAGCAACAAAGAAAATTAAAGAAAACAAATTCCTATAGAAACTAAGAAGACTCTCACCCTGCACCACACTTCTCAAAAAAAAAAAAAAAAAAACCTGCACCATAGATAAGAAAGTACCGCCCAAATCAACCAAGAAAATTTTTAATCTTTTTGTTCTTTTTTTACTTACCATTAATTATAGAATAACAAGTAAGGGCCACCGAAGACTTTTAAGGAAAAAAAATTGGAGGGTTGCATTGGCATTGGGTCCAACTAAAATGTAACTGTAGTTTCACACACCATTTTTTTTTCTTTTTTTTTCTTTTTGTGATCTAATCATTAGATTCAATCTAAAAGTTGCAAAGTTATTTCCACGGCATGGATGTAATTATTTGGTTATTAATATTGCAGTCCCTTCTATTTATGATGTAGAGTAGGAATCCATATTATACTAAGATATGTTTCCTTATTAATTAAGACTTAGGACTTTTAATTTCCTTTCCAATTTAGAGTTTTGTTTTCCTTTTACTTCATGATTTAAGATAATTACTACTAATATAAATAGCTCCCTATTGTTGCCTTTGAAGCCAGATTCGATTTCCATAATATTTTTAATTTTTAAATTTCTGCGTGAGTATTTGAGTTAATTAATTCTCGATATTCTGTAGAATCAACGAGTCTTAACTCATAAATTCGTGGAATTCTTTTGAATCAACATGAATTTAGCTTGTTCAAAATATTTCGGTACACGCAAAGATTTGAAAATTGAAAATATTATTGAAATCGAATGTGCCTTCAAAGGCTACATGAGATATCTATTTATATTAGTAGTAATTATCCTAAATCATGAAGTAAAAGGAAAATAAAACACTAAATTGGAAAGGTAACAAAATTCTAAATTGGAAAGGAAATTAAAAGTCCTAAACCTTAGTTAATAAGGAAACATATCCTAGTATAATATGGATTCCTACTTTGCATCAATTTACTTACGGGTCCTTCTATCTTACATGCATGTAAGATACATTCCTCTCACATGAATATAGTGTGGATCCCACACATGCACTATTCATATGAGAGGGATGTATCTTACATGCATGTAAGATAGGGATTGCCTTTACTAAAACAATAAGGAAAGATTAAGTTTCAAAATTTTAACACAGTAGTCCGTTAAAATATTTTATTATATGGGTCAAAGCTAATTTAGTAAATGAATATATTTACATATTAAAAATATGGATGGGTCATTTTAACTTGCTAAAATACTCTCCACCCCCATTTACTTAAAATACCAATTGGATTATAATAATATTATCTTGTGTTTAGTGAATACAAGATTGGACAAGGGCTTATATAAATTTTGACAATATTAAAATGAAAAATAAATAAATATTAAATAAATGCTTGGATAGTCATTTAAATTTCATTATAGAGTTTATATATAATATTTTCAAAATAATAAATTTTTATATGTAAATTTGAAATTATGTAAAATTACTTATACCTTATCATATGTATGAAGCTGATCATGTATTTATTTAATGTGAAAACAAATAAATTATATAATATTTATTATATTACTTAAATTTAAAATTATAAAGAATGAAATTTAAATTTAAAATTGTAAAGAACAAATAATAACTTAAATTAATAGATTATGGGAGAATACCTTTCGAAGAAAATTAAGATTAACTAAGTTTTAAGGCTTCTAACGTAACCTTTTTATTTTGTGTTGTTAACATAAGACAAAAATTTAGTCTAAAAAATTTATTCTAGGGTCTCCTAAAGGCAAAAAAACATTATTATCACATGATAATTTGGTAGCCCAAGCTGTATTATTTTTTGTTTACTTATTCATGCCAAACACCACATTGAAATTAAATTTTAGTAAAGTAAACCGATCCCACCATCTTTGGCCACATTCAGTAGGCCCTAATTGATTAGATCTTATTGTAGAAAGTAATATATAACTCGTTTTTTTATTACAGTGGTAAAGAAGAAAACATAGACACAATATATTTCTTTTGAGAAAATGCAAGTATTATTTTTCTGAGATTTTATGTTCAAGAAATTAATTTAATTTATGTAGTTAGAAGACTCTTTATTTTTTGATGTTTTAGAAGAATTATATGTTTGATAATGAATAAATTAAAATTTAAAGTAGGACAGACTGATTGAGAAGGAGATAGAGAGAATAGATTTTTTAGAATTTGACAATTATTATATTTTAATTGGGCTTATTATATAAAATTATTAAAACTTATGGTTTTTATTATTTATAGAAAACAATAGGGATTGCTGAAGAAAATGCCAAATAATTTTTTTGGGATTTTGAAATTATTATATTTTAATTGGGCTTATTGTATAAAATTTTTGAAACTTGTAGTTTTTATTATTTACACACAACAATAAGAATTGCTAAAGAAAATACCAAAATTAGGTGTTTGGTACAATGATTGCAAAGTAGTTTTGTCCAACTATATGTGGGAGAAATATGTCACGGTCCAACTGAGTTTTAAGTGTAAGCATTCATTCCTTAAGTATATTTCTGTACGTTTTGATTGATTTTTCTGCATAACTTGTTCTTTTTCCTTAATTATATTTATGTACGTTTTGATTGATTTTTCTGCATAACTTATTCTTTTTCCTTAAGTACATTTATGTAGGTATTTGATTGATTTTTCCGCATAACTTGTTCTTTTTCCTTAAGCATATTTGTGTAGGTATTTGATTGATTTTTCATATCTTGTTTTCATGGTTACGAAAATTAGGATATTCCCAACCATGAAGTATGATGACAATGAAGATGCGGGGATAACAAATGGGCAGGCTGGGCTGAGCTTGGCAAAGCTTAGCCCATCCCCGGTGTTTGCTTTGTGAAGTAAATTTAAAACCCGAGGTGTACCAAAGTTATTAATGCCTAACTTTATGTGATCTAGCAAATTAATTGAGATTCAATTGTTAAAATTCTTAGTATTATTTAATAAAATATACTTAGAGTATTAATTATTAATATATGATTATAATATATTTTGGATAATTTTTTAGAAAAAAACAAGATCTACCGCTTCCAAATGTCGATTATTTTAGTTTCAAACAATTGACAAAAATTAAAATTAAAATTTAAAAGAGGCTTTAGCTTTCGATGGATCCTCTACTCATTTTTCTTTTGGTTTTCTTTTTACGATCCACGGATTGGTGTTTGATTTAAGAAAAAAAAAAGTATTTGATACATTCAAACTATACATTACTTATAGCATACACGTGTTTGCTATAAAATCATATGTAAAAGACAGCTGAAGGCAAGATGGATAAAGAAACCATTTCCTTTGATGAAGCCATACAAAATAAATGCAATAGTGATAGTCTGATAGATGCCAAGTCTTATTGTACTAAAATAGCTAGTCAAAACAATCCTTACTGCCATATATAAGAAGAAATGGGAAAACAATGAATCAGTGAGATAGAGGCAAGAAGATCGGTATAATAACTTTGTCGCAATAATTTCTAGCACTCAAGAGTTGCATCAAACTAAATATTAAAATCAAGGACGTAAGTGCAAAATAAGTTCTAAAGGGCCAAAGTGATATTCTCCTGATGAAAAATGATAAGATTCAATATATAAATATCGAGTGATTGATGATATCTCCACCCCACGATTTTTGTGAATCCACCCCATTTTCACAAAATAATTATAAAAGTTGCATATTATTTTTGAAATTTTTAAATCAAGAAGAACTTTAATTCACTTTTTTGTGACTTAAATTTTTTTATTATATTTGATTATAAAGATTGTTTTGACATAAATTTAAATTGACTATTTTACCCTTATAAAGTAAAATTGTCAAGAATTTACTTTAACTTCAATATTTTTTAATTTGTACCAAATTCATTGTTTCTAATACTACTTTGTTAGTATGATGATTATTTTTTAATTAAACTAGCATAGTATCTTTATGGCACATTTCTCATGTAAATTATTAGGCTGTCAAATTTATGTCATTTACATATAAGGATAGTGAAATAATAATTAGGTTTTATTTAAAAATATTAGATTATAAATTACAAAATTAAATACCTAAATTATTAGATGTAAATAACTCATGTGTTTATGAGGGTAATTTTGTCTTTATATATCATAATAATAAAAGAGTAAAATAAAACTTATATTAAAATTTATAATTAAAGATGGTCAAAGAACTTAAGAAAAAAATTAATAGAAGGATTTAATTGATTAACTGTACAAATTTTTTATTAATTTGTATTTTTTAAGAATATTGTGAACACATTGTAATCATTTTCTAAAAGTGGAGTGGATTTACAAAAATAGTATCGTGAAAATATCCACCTCCATAATTATCATATGAAATGACCCGCCCCGAATATTTAGAGTGAGTCTATCTAATCTCGCCTAAACGAATTAATAATAATTCTAATATTTAAGAATTATACTAAAAATTCGACAGAGTCTCCTATGTAGTTATGACATCCCCAAACCTGTAATTTATAAAATTAACACTCCAAAAAATGATACAATAATCAATCAACCTCCACAACCAACTTTCTCAATCAAATACTAGTATCCTTCAAACATATAATGTCAAGAATACAAATATTTTATCCTTAATCACAAATAAGTAATAAATTATACAATTCAAAATATCTCAACAAAACATCTATGATTCCTAACACCATTACGTGGTCATAATTTCAAACTCTAACTATCGTTGCTGGGTCGACTGATGTACCTGCGAATCTCCTGTGTGGGGGGGGGGGAATATAATAAAAACGGAGTGAATATAAAACTCAGTGAGCTCAGTGAGTGGATAATAATTTTTGAAAAAATAAATTTACTTAAAAATGATTTAATTCTTCTCTAAACAATCTCATCAAAATATCATAAGACTTTAAATAAACTTATTTAATTTAAATCATGCACTGGAATAACAATATTACATAAATCTGCATAAAATCAATAAAATCATAACATTGATAATATCGAATACTGAATACCGAAAACTATCACCAAACAAGTACTCAGGGGAATAATCTCATCATATCCGGACCTCGACGGACAGACAATCAGGGAACCATCATGCCTTAGAGCTACAACGGATAGACGGGGAAATGCCATCTCATATCTCATATATCTCATCATGTCTGTTGTTGAGTGTTAGAAAATGCATATTTATAAAGGAGAAAACCGTCATTTTACATTTCAAGTCTTACTAACAACCCTTACTTTTATGTATTTAACCTTCTTGTGATTTAATTACATGTGTTTTATTTTAATTAAGTATTTTATGTATTTTAGGGGCATCATAGTCATTTCACAATAAACGAGAAATCAGATGGCAAAACAGACATCACTTTTGAACTCAGGACGGTCGAAAACCTTAGGAGGAGCATAAAAGGAAAAATAGCACTGTTCACATGTACGGTACTATTCACGTGTACGGTACTGTATACGTTACTGTTCACGACACTGTTCACATAGATGGACCGATGACGTGGGATTGACTGATGAGGTGTCACGATCCTGTTGGACTAAAATTCTTATATACTGTTGATGGTGACGTGGCAACATATCAGTGGACGAAAAATCTCACATACGGTGCATGCATCACACAGGATTATTTTCAACCAAACTGCGTTACTGTTCAAATTCGGGTCAAACCGTGTTACTGTTCATCCGCGTGGTCAAACCGTGGACTGTTGACTGATGACGTGGCGTAATCCTGAGCGTCCAAACTATTTTTAATCTGATAGCCATGATTTACTCCATGTATCTATAAAAAGGGGGCCTCTCCCCCCTAATTTGATATCTCTGAATCCATTTTTGGACTCTGTTTTCTGTAATTCCCTCTCCATCTTGTATTTTCTTCGTATTTTAATAAATTCCCATTTTGCCCCTAGTTCAATTATGAGTAGCTAATTTTCTTTCAAGCTTGGGTTGAAGGTGAAGTCTCAACATGTGTCATGGGCTTAATTTGGTAAATTTATTTTCTCTTACCCTCTAGTTTTTGTGGATGTTTTGACTTCTCGTCGACAAATAATACTAATCTTGTCTAGTACCGCTTTGGTTTCACCGGCCCTCTAGTACAAGGTTATTATTATTTGGCATGATAAGCCCTTAGCACCATATTGATTAGAGCGTGGTTCATGAGGTGTGGATTCCCCCCTCATGATTTAATTGGCATTAATAAGGAATATTTAGCCCATGATGCATGTTGATACGGATCCAGATATCCAAGTACGTCATTTCAATATAATTCTCTTCAATTTATTCTCGCCATTTCAATACCAATTTTAGAATTTATTCTCGCCATTTTAATTTAAGTTTTAGCATATCCCAAATCATTTCCACCACAAATCCAATCACCCATTTACAAAATTAATTCTACACAATTAAAATCCACCTCCTCGTGGGATCGATACTCGTCACCATTAGTCTATACTACAATAGATTCGTGCGCTTGCGAGTACATTAAAATTTGCACAACAAGTTTTTGGCGTCGTTGCCGGGGAGGTAAGTAATTTTAATTCATAGAATTAATTTTTGTGAATAATTTCTTTTATTTGTTTTCTTGTATTTTTTTTATTATTAAAAAAAAAGAAAAAGAAAAAAAAAGTGAATCTACATTTAAAGGTTAGTATTTCTTTTCTTTTTCTCTTCTTTAAAATTCTGTAATTTAATTTTCAATTTATTTTTCTTTATAATTTTTTTTTATCTTATTAATTTATTTTTAGTTAATTTATTTCACGTATTTGTTTTTGTGTATTTTTATAGAAATGTTTTAATAGCGCAATAAGGTTAGTATCGTAATTTCTCCCTCTTATTTATTTTTATTTGTTTTGTTCCCATCTTTATTTTCATTTTATTTGTTTTGCATGCATGGTCGTAGGTCATTATTACCTAATCTTGAACTTATAGATCTTGAATTAGAAAAAACACTTCGCACACAAAAGCACATTAAAAATAAATTTGAAATGGATTTGCAACCACAAGAGAGGCCATTTAAGGACTACTTCAGTCCCTTAGCTAATTTGAGCACATCATGCATAAGATACCCAAATGTAGCTGCTAGGAGTTTCGAATTAAAACCTAGTGTGCTAAATTGTCTCCTCACATTTTATGGCCTAGAAAATGAGGATCCATATAATCATCTGAATGATTTTCATGCCATTTGTCAAACTTTTAAATATAAAAATTTTTCAGACGATGATGTTAAACTTAGACTATTCCCATTTTCTTTAAAGGATAGAACTCGTTCATGGCTTAATACATTGCCTGCTAATAGCATTGCATCATGGGAACAAATGGTTACAAAATTTTTGAATAAATATTTTCCAGTGCATAAAACCAATACTATTCGCAGGGAAATCTCGGAGTTTACCCAGAGAGAGGATGAGCAATTTTTCGAAACATGGGAGCGATTCAATGGGCTACTCTTGAAGTGTCCACATCATGGGTACGAGAAATGGCACCAATGCCAATACTTTTTGGAGGGATTATTGCCGAATGTGCAAGAATGGTTAATGGCAACAAGTGGAGGAGAGCTAATGTCAAAAAGTGCATCAAAAATTTGGGAATTCTTCCAGCGACAAGCGGATAATTCCTAACAACGGAGTCGATCACTCAGGAATACTAGAAGGATTAAGGGAGTAAATGAGATTCAAATTGGCGAGTCAACTTCGGGAATCAAAGAAGTCAAGGAGATGGTTGAAGGTCTTGCTCGACAAATAGCATCGTTATCGACTGCTAAATCAATAGAGCCACATGACCATGACTCATACTCAGATCAAGTCAATGCCATAGGTGTAATAAGAAAACCATCTAATTACAACCCATACTCCAACACATATAACCCTGGATGGAGAGACCACCTTAATTTTTCATGGTCTCAAGGATTCCAACAGAATGGACCAGCAGCTCCAGCTCCACCAATGCAACAAATTTCTCAAATTCCTCAAGCCTCTCAGCCCCCATTTAGACCATACAATCAGAACCAGAACTACTCTCAACCCATACCATGGGAGGATTCATTCCAAAATCTCAAGAATCTTACTCACTCTACGATTGAGCAACAGAACCGCACCATTGATGGACTACGAAATGAGTTAAGAGCAGGCTTCAACTCACAAGCTCAATCAGTTTCAAGCCTCGAGAAGATGGTGGGACAACTTGCTTCTTCAGTTCAGACCTTGGCAATGACTGTTGAGAAAGGCAAATTTCCAAGTCAACCAGTGCCTAATCCTAAAGGAGTACATGAAGCAAGTACCAGTTCACCACAGCAGCATGGAGAAGTCAAAGCAGTAATGATCTTGCGAAAAGGAAAAGAAGTCGACAACAAAGTGGAGATGCCGGTGACAAAAGAAAATCAAATTTTACCTGTGAATGTTGAGGACTCACCACCGGAGGAAAAAGAAGAAACCAACCCACGAGAATATGTTCCTAAAGCTCCATTTCCTCAGAGGTTAGCGAAAGGAAAGAAAGGAAAATCCACAGGTGAGATTCTCGAAATCTTCAAACAGGTAAGTGTTAACATTCCTTAACTTGATGCTATTAAATAAGTTCCATCTTATGCCAAGTTTCTTAAAGACCTTTGTACTAAAAAGAGAAATATGCATGTTCAAAAGAAGGCATTTTTAACAGAAAACGTTAGTTCTATACTCCAACATAAAATTCCTTTAAAATGCAAAGACCCAGACTCCCCCACTATCTCATGTAGTATAGGGAACCACACAATTGAGAATGCTTTGTTGGATTTAGGAGCTAGTGTAAATTTGTTGCCTTATTCAGTATTTGTGAAACTTGGACTGGGAGAATTACACCCGACTCCAGTGGTGTTACAGCTTGCAGATCGGTCCACGAAAATACCTCGTGGTATTGTGGAGGACGTGCTTATCCAGGTAGACAAGTTTTATTTTCCTGTTGATTTCATTGTAATTGACACTCAACCAATACAGGATTCGAGGAAGCACATCCCCATTATTCTAGGCTGACATTTCTTGGCAACTGCGGATGCTCACATTTAATGTAGGACTGGAAATATGCAGTTGTCTTTCGGCAACATAACTATGGAGCTAAACATCTTCAATATTGCCAAACAACCTCACAGTGTAGATGATGGAATTGTTGATGTGGATTTAATTGAAGCATTAGTTGATGATACTTTTGTTTCAAACCTTAGTGATGATCCTTTACAAACATGTTTAACTCACTTTGGTTTGGATTTTGATATTGACAGATCAGTCGATGAGGTCAACGCCCTGCTTGACTCAGCACCATCTATGGACACTAATAAATGGAAGTCAAGAGTTGAGCAACTAGCACCATCAGAGAAGAAACTCATCCCATCATCAGAATCACCACCGAAACTCGAGCTCAAACCATTACCCAACACTCTGGAATATGCATTTTTGGGAGAAGAAAGTACTCTACCGGTAATCATCTCATCATCCCTAAATGACGAACAAAAAGGTAAGTTGTTGGATGTTTTAAAAGAGCACAAAGGAGCATTAAGATGGACCATAGCAGACATAAAAGGTATAAATCCAGTAGACTGCATGCATTACATTCACCTTGATGAAAATGCTAAATCTACTAAGGAAATGCAACGTCGGTTAAATCCTAATATGAAAGAAGTTGTTAGAACAGAAGTCCTTAAGCTATTAGATGCAGGTATCATTTACCCAATTTCTGATAGTTCATGGGTCAGTCCTGTACAAGTTGTGCCCAAAAAGTCAGGAGTCATAGTAGTTACCAATGCTGATAATGAATTAATACCCACTAGAGTAACTACAGGATGGCGTGTTTGCATTGATTATAGAAAGTTGAATTCTGTCACACGTAAAGACCATTTTCCTTTACCATTTATCGATCAAATGCTTGATAGATTAGCAGGCCATGAATTTTATTGCTTTCTAGATGGCTACTCAGGATATAATCAGATTCCCATAGCACCAAAAGATCAAGAGAAAACTAATTTCACTTGCCCTTTTGGCACTTTTGCATATAGGAGGATGCCATTTGGATTATGTAATGCACCTGCTACATTTCAACGATGCATGCTAAGCATTTTTTCTGATATGGTTGAACGATTTCTTGAAGTCTTTATGGATGACTTTTCTGTCTTTGGTGACTCGTTTGATCAATGTTTACATCATTTAACACTAGTTTTGCAGAGATGTATCGAGAAGAACTTGGTCTTAAATTGGGAAAATGCCATTTTATGGTAAAACAAGGTATTGTTCTCGGTCACATCATTTCGAGCAAATGTATTGAGGTTGACAAAGCCAAGGTGGATCTCATTTCTAATCTTCTTTCACCCAAAACAGTCAGAGAAGTAAGATCTTTCCTTGGGCATGCTGGTTTTTATAGACGTTTCATTAAAGATTTTAGCAAAGTTTCTAGACCCTTATGCAATCTACTTGCTAAGGATGTACATTTTTTCTTTGATGATTCATGTCTTGTTGCGTTTGAAAAATTAAAGCATTTGTTGACATCATCACCCATCATTCAGCCCCCGAACTAGAACTTACCATTTGAGCTCATGTGTGATGCATCTGATTATGCAGTAGGAGCAGTATTAGGACAAAGAGTTGATCGAATTCCCCACGTTATTTACTATGCTAGTATGACATTGAATGATGCACAGTTGAACTATTCAACTACTGAAAAAGAAATGCTAGCAGTAGTGTTTGCATTAGAAAAATTTCGATCCTATCTCATTGGTTGTAAAATAATTATATTCACAGATCATGCTGCTCTTAAATATCTTCTCACAAAGAAAGATGCAAAAGCTAGACTAATTCGTTGGGTGTTACTTTTGCAGGAATTTAACTTGGAATTCAAAGATAAGAAAGGGACAGAAAATGTTGTGGCGGACCACCTCCCTCGTCTCCATTTTGACACAATTACAGAGCTATTAATATTGAATGAGTCATTTCCAGATGAACAATTAATGAGTGTGGAAGTATTACCTTGGTATGCTGATATAGTTAATTATCTTGTTATAGGTAAACTTCCAGAGCATTGGACCAAGCAAGACAAGGCTAAATTCTTTGCAGAGATAAAGAATTTCTTTTGGGATGACCCGTATTTGTTCAAGTATTGTACTGATCAAATTGTTAGACGATGTGTCCCAGAAAATGAAATTCAGAATATTCTTTCATTCTGCCATGAACAAGCTTGTGGAGGCCAATTCAATGCTAAGAAAACAGCAACTAAAGTTTTACAATGTGGTTTTTATTGGCCAACTATATTTCGAGATGCTTACACTTTTTGTTCTTCATGTGATAGGTGTCAACGAATGGGGAGCATTACGCGAAGGAATATGATGCCACTAAATCCAATTTTAGTGGTTGAGATTTTTGATGTATGGGGTATCGACTTCATGGGACCTTTTCCCCCGTCTTTTGGCCATCAATACATATTGGTTGCTGTTGACTACGTATCGAAATGGGTAGAAGCAATTCCATGTAGAACCAATGATCACAAGGTGGTGATAGGATTTTTGAAAAGTAATATTGTCTCACGCTTTGGATTCCCTCGAGCAATAATTAGTGATGGTGGTGCCCACTTTTGTAACAAAGCATTCAAAGCTCTTTTGACAAAGTATTCAATCACACACAAAGTGGCGACTCCGTATCATCCGCAAACCAGTGGCCAAGTTGAGATATCCAATCGAGAAATAAAGCACATATTAGAAAAGACGGTGAGGCCGGACAGAAAAGATTGGTCATTAAGACTTGATGATGCCTTATGGGCATACAGAACGGCTTTCAAGACCCTGATTGGGATGTCACCCTACAGGCTAGTGTATGGAAAAGCTTGCCACCTACCTGTGGAACTCGAGCATCGTGCATATTGGGCTATCAAGAAATTCAATTTTGACATGCAGCAAGCCAGCTCAGAAAGAAGATTACAGCTGGCAGAACTTGAAGAAATTCGCAATGATGCATACGAAAATGCCAAGATTTACAAGCAACGAATGAAAGTCTTCCATGATAAGCAAATTATGAGAAAATCATTCACTCCAGGTCAGAAAGTGCTTTTATTCAATTCTCGCTTGCACCTATTCCCAGGTAAGTTACGCTCTCGTTGGTCTGGCCCATTTATTGTTCATACTGTTTTTCCACATGGGGCAATTGAAATTAAGGACCCAAAGAACGGTGTCACGTTTAAAGTTAATGGTCAAAGATTAAAGCCATATCTAGAGTACCAACCATATGAAGAAAACACCGAAATAAATTTGAGTGACCCACCAAATTTGAATTGATTTTTTTTTCTTTTCGTTGATTTGATTTTTCTTTCTTTCTTTTTATTATTATTCTTTTGCTAATTGAAATTGTTTTTGCATAAGTGTGTTTATTTTACCATTAAGTTTTCTCTTATCATTTTTAATCATGAGTCTCATACTTAGACTGTTCCTCCTGAACATTCTTAAACCACTTCAACGTGTCAAAACTCATCTCAAAAGGCAGATTCAATTTTGTAAAACACAACGCATTTGGGCTCTACAACCACCAGAGTTAGTAGCCTATGTTGAGGGTTTAGAACGCCAACTCAGAGACATTGAGAGAAGTGTTTACGACATCCAGTTGGAGCTTGAGGTAAATTCAATAAGAGGACGATTTTAATTGTGTGTTTTAATTTGTTTTTCTATTTGTGTGCTTTAGTTTGTTACCCAGGTGAAGTGGCGGATAACGGTACTCCGTGACAATCAAGTCGGTTACTTCAGTTTCCCATAATAACTGATATTCTGAGGCGAAGGTATGGACAGAAACGAGATTCTAGCGAAGCTTCACAAGCGATTCCCTTCATTTCCTCAGAATGCCCTCCTTACGATCTATAAAACTTGGTCCGAACGCATGCGATTACTCATGAGGAATAACATACCTGCTGACATCCGTTGATTAATCGAGGCTAAAGTACGATCGGCAGGTGAGTTACCTCCAAAATTTATTGCATACATGCCTGGTTGTGGTAAAGGAAATTATGCAAGAAAACGACGAGCTCGAAGAATTTCTGTTGCTTGTCATAAGTGTGCCAGAATGAGTTGCAATAAAAACCCATGTTCTTTAGGAATGATGTCTGATAACAGGGAAAATAAGATTCAATTCATTAGGGATGGCTTGAATAAGGAGTCATTGGATGATATCCTTTTGTCTCTTGAAACGCATCCCAGTGGATATGTGCAAGGAGCGATTCTCCAGTTATGGCCATTATTCCAGAAAGAGCATGCATGATATAGTCTCGGGAATCTGACTATAAACGACCCTGTTTGCCAGTTTATAAGAAAACTGGATAGGAAGCCTATCCTCGACCCATAGAGGGCGTTCAAGCCGTTTCTGGACGTAAAACTAGAGGAAGATGTGAGCCACAGTCGCAATTACCTGTAAATATCCTTTTTACTTTACTGTTATTTTATTTCACTTCATTGTTGTTTTATTGTTTGCATTATTGTCTTTAATAATTTTATTATTGTTTTCTTTTTCCTTATTACTGTTTGCTTTTTCCTTTTTTACTGTTTCCTTTTTGACTCGCAAGCCACGTGCTTACGCGTTATTTGACACTGACATGTTACCTCATACACAACTGTGACCCACTGTCACCAAGACTCTTAAATGTGATTTTTTTTGTCAAGCACTCACGAATTGTTTTTGAGAAATATTCCAATGGCAGCTACTCCAAATAGACAATTCAAGAACATTTGTGTGCTTTCTGGATTTACCTATGGCAAACATAAAGAGTTCGTTGAGGCAGCCATCGATCTTGGTCGAAGTATAGCAGAGAGAAAATTACACTTGGTGTACGGAGGAGGTAACCGAGGGTTATCAAAAATGGTCTCAGAAGCAGCTTTTATCAGAGGAAGTCAAGTGTTAGGCATCATCCCAAGAGTCCTAAAACCATTGGGCAGTTCGTCTGACTCATCAACTGGAGAAGAGTTAGTCGTCTCAGGTATGCAAGAAAGAATAATTGCAATGCTTAATCATGCTGATGCTTTTATTTTCCTTCCAGGAGATCTTGCAACACTAGAGGCACTTATCACACTAGCATCTTGGGCCCATCTGCACATCCACCAGAAACCCATCGGTTTGTTAAATGTCAATAACTTTTATGATGGCTTTATCGCATTTCTTAACCATGCAATAAAAAACTATTTCATTCTCGCTAATGTGAAAAAACTCTTTATTTGTGCTCACACTGCTAATAAGCTACTTGATCTGTTACAAGCTTATAGACCGGAGCCAGACCCCTGGACCTTTGTGTTGGAACGTCCAAATAATGATGGTAACAGTAGCAGCAGTAAGAAGTACAAATTAGATTTAACTCTCCGCCTGTAAATATTTTCTTCTGTGTTGCACCACCCAGGTGATGTCTTCTAAACTCTACTTCTTTCATTTCAAACATTGAGGACAATGTTTCGTTCTGGTTGGGGGGAGGGAATAGTCGACAATTGTGGAATTTTGGTTAAGTTTTTACTAATTTTTTGTTGTAGAAACTAACTGTCGCTAACTTTTTGTGTTGAAGATGGCTGAATATGGAGTGTAGTGACTCTAGAAACGAATCTTCATCGTTTAAAAAAAAATTAAAAAAAAAAATTCAGACATTTTCTTTTTCTTTATTATGTGTTTATGTTTATTTTTCTTCTTTTTAATTTCTCCTCTATAAATATTCATTTCCCAACTTTTGAGTCGAAGATGACTGAATATGGAGTGTAGTTCCTCTAGAAACTCATCTTCTTTAAAAAAAATAAAAAATCATTTTCGTTTTCTATCATTTTATGTGTAACTTTTCTAATTAATTTTTATGCATCATTTTCACATTTCTGCATGCATATTTTCCTTTCATGTTTAGAATAGGTTGGGGGGTAGAATGTTGTTTAAAAAAAAAAATTTGTGTGATTTGTTTTAACATTGGGTGACATGATTAATTTTAAATTTTAGTATTTGTATTACCTTTGGTCTTAAGTGATGTTACATTATGTTTGCCACTCTACATGTTGATGTCGGAGACATATATGAGTTGCTTGAAGGAATAAACATGTCATAATAAGTACCAAGTGAGTTTTTGAGCCTATCATTTTTCTTGGAGAGTAACCCTTTTGCCCATTCTTTATACAGCTTAACAGTTTATTATTGTATACACGATCTCTAGATTTCTTTTGAGTTAACCCTTAATAAAAAAAAAAAAGTGTGTTGCTACATTTGGAGGCCCATCTAACTAGTAGATATGGAAGGTTATTTAGAGCCCTAAAAGACGATGGAAAGGCTATCTTTGATCCGTTTGAGCCTTTCTAGCCATCCCTTTTATTAAATATCCATAGTTAACCCTTTTGAGCCTTAAAAAAAAAACATTTTCTTTGTCAACTTATCATCTTGACCCACTCCGATTTGAAGTATTACCCGATATCTTATAAGTTCCATCACCTATTTATGTTTGAGAAAATGTAAATAATTATGTTGTTCAGTGAAGTTATACAAAAAAAAAAAGCAAAAAAAAAAAACAACAAAACAAAAGTTGTTGTTTCAAAAGAATAAAAATAACAATAATAGGTGAAATCCACCTTGCAACTTGAAAAAAAAAAAAATCTCTGCATTTTTCTCAAACATACACTTTGTTTTCCTTATTTCCTTTCTTTGTTAACCATGTCCCTAGCCTACGTTACATCCTAATAAAAGTCCTTTCTGATTTTAGGGAACTATAATCTAAAGTAGAAGCTAGTTATATGGGCTAAAAAGATGTAGTGGTGCATATAAAAAATAAAAATAAATTGGGTTGACTAACAGTTTTTATTTGACTTGAGATCGTATTATTTTGATGCTGAGGGCATATTTATTTCATCTTGGTGAGAGCATGTGATATCACTTCTTCATTATTTTCTCTCAATTACCATTCATTGGAGTGACTATTTTTATTGGGTTTAATTTCTTTGTGAGAGTGTCACTACTTCCAGTGAGATTTTGGGGTTTGACATGTCATTCTTGAAAGTAGCTATAACAAAGTCTACTGGGCTGATTCATGTGGATGGTTGATGTGGGTGTGATGTTACTTTAGACTGGAGATAATGCTTATACTTTTATTTGATTGCTATCATTAATCTGATTGAATAAACACAAGTGTTTCTAAATTTTTTAAAAAAAATCATTTTGAATTTGAATTTTATTTTCGCTTCATTTGCTAGGGACTAGCAATAAGCTGGTTGGGGGGTGTGTTGAGTGTTAGAAAATGCATATTTATAAAGAAGAAAACCGTCATTTTACATTTCAAGTCTTACTAACAACCCTTACTTTTATGTATTTAACCTTCTTGTGATTTAATTACATGTGTTTTATTTTAATTAAGTATTTTATGTATTTTAGGGGCATCATAGTCATTTCACAATAAACGAGAAATCAGATGGCAAAACGGACATCACTTTTGAACTCAGGACGGTCGAAAACCTTAGGAGGAGCATAAAAGGAAAAATGGCACTGTTCACATGTACGGTACTATTCACGTGTACGGTACTGTATACGTTACTATTCACGACACTGTTCACATAGACGGACCGATGACGTGGCATTGACTGATGAGGTGTCACGATCCTGTTGGACTAAAATTCTTATATACTGTTGATGGTGACGTGGCAACATATCAGTGGACGAAAAATCTCACATACGGTGCATGCATCACACAGGATTATTTTCAACCAAACTGCGTTACTGTTCAAATTCGGGTCAAACTATGTGACTGTTCATCCGCGTGGTCAAACCGTGGACTGTTGACTGATGACGTGGCGCAATCCTGAGCGTCCAAACTGTTTTTAATCCGATGACCATGATTTACTCCGTGTATCTATAAAAAGGGGGCCTCTCCCCCCTAATTTGATATCTCTGAATCCATTTTTGGACTCTGTTTTCTGTAATTCCCTCTCCATCTTGTATTTTCTTCGTATTTTAATAAATTCCCATTTTGCCCCTAGTTCAATTATGAGTAGCTAATTTTCTTTCAAGCTTGGGTTGAAGGTGAAGTCTCAACATGTGTCATGGGCTTAATTTGGTAAATTTATTTTCTCTTCCCCTTTAGTTTTTGTGGATGTTTTGACTTCTCGTCGATAAATAATACTAATCTTGTCTAGTACCGCCTTGGTTTCACCGGTCCTCTAGTACAAGGTTATTATTATTTGGCACGATAAGCCCTTAGCACCATATTGATTAGAGCGTGGTTCATGAGGTGTGGATTCCCCCCTCATGATTTAATTGGCATTAATAAGGAATATTTAGCCCATGATGCATGTTGATACGGATCCAGATACCCAAGTATGTCATTTCAATATAATTCTCTTCAATTTATTCTCGCCATTTCAATACCAATTTTAGAATTTATTCTCGCCATTTTAATTTAAGTTTTAGCATATCCCAAATCATTTCCACCATAAATCCAATCACCCATTTACAAAATTAATTCTACACAATTAAAATCCACCTCCTCGTGGGATCGACACTCGTCACCATTAGTCTATACTACAATAGATTCGTGCGCTTGCGAGTACATTAAAATTTGCACAACAATGTCTGTGCATGCATAATCTGGTCCCCAAAGGACAAGGCACCCAAGCACACGACCCAAAGCCTCTGTGTGTACTCAGATGGGCCTCAAAGGCCTATATCTCATTTGTATCATCATATTTCATCTATATCATATGTCTCATCTGTAATCTCAATATCTATTTGTATCTCAACATCTGTATCTCTGTAATCATCATACTGCATGCATAAGCTCCCAAAAGGCAAAATCGCCCAAACACACGGCCCAAAGGCCAAAGCCTTTATGTGTGTTCAGACGGGCCCCAACAACCTCTCATCTCATATCATTATTATCACTGTATCTGGAAGAAAAGGGTACTGTCCAATATTTTGCAACAACCTTTTACACAATGTACAGAAATCACATCTGAAATCTCATTTCCTTTTTATTTAACATATCTCAAATCCAGTCAATTCTACTATCATGCATTTAATAAAAAATGATAATAAAAGCATTAATCAAACTCATTTTTAACAATGATAAATATCAACGCGTAGATTAAAATCAATTTCTAGAAAATCATTAAATCGAAGCATCAAATACTTATTTATCAAAACATGCTGTACTCTATCGTAGAATCAACATCTACTATGAAAATATGTTTTATATATTCCACTCATAGTGATGACGTTCGAACTCAGTATCGTCAACATCTACAGGTTGATTCTCGTTCGTGAATCCTCTTAATTCAAGGAAACGACATAATCATTTTTCGTAAATGTGAAATACAACTAATTTTACATAATAATTCTCGAAACGAATATCTATCAGCAATAAACTATTCCCGTATGCATAAAATTACCAAAATACCCCTACATGTCAAAATTACCAAAATGCCCCCAACATCATTATTTTACCAAGTTATCCTCAAAATCTTCAATTACCAAACTACCCTCAATTCAAATCACAAAAATAACCATAATGTCAGAAATTACGAAATTACCCTCGAAGTGCGAAATTACTAAAATGACCTTAATAACTTAAATTACCGAATTACCCTCAAAATCTCAAATTACCTAACTGCTTTAGTCCAAAATTACTAAATTATCCATCAATTCCAGAAATTACAAACTTATCCCCAAAGTTTGTGAAATTATCGAATTGCCCCTACCGTCAACGGTGACCAGGATTCAGTCGACGACGACAAGAAGCTTCCAAGTGGCCGATCGATAGAAATCCGATCGTTTTAGGTGACAGGGTTGGTCGAAAAATGATGAGGGTGAGCTGAGGAACAAGATCCCGGTGGTGGTGCGGCCCAACTCCTGTGGAATCGAAGGCGACTAAAACGGGTGGAGTCGCAATCTTTTCGGGCTAAATCGCCGGTAACCCGCAGTTCTTTCGAGCTAAATCGACGGCATTCTGGCCGTTTTTCAGCGACGAGGATGGATGGAGTATAACGACCGACTTCCAAGCTTCAATTCGGTACCTTGCTCGACCGGTGTGGTGGTCAGAATCATGAGATCCGACCAGGTCACGTTCGCGGGTCGGGTCAGGTTCGCAAGTGAAAACCAGGTCAACTCTCTCTCTCTCTCTCTCTCGCGCACGCACCCCGTCTCTTTCTCGTTTTGGAAACCAGCTCCCCCCATTCCATTTATAGAAATTAGCTTTTTTTTTAAAGCTTACTACCAATTAAGCTAATGCTGGACCTGTGTTGAAATAAAATTCGACTACACAGCCATTGAATCATGTTCGAATTGTCTCAATTTTATGTCGTGACAAATTTAAATTTGTTCAAAACACGATCCATTTATTAACTCGACTCAAATCCATTAATTCATGATAAGAAATCAAGTCGCGTCAAGTTTGTCCGTAATAATTTGTAACCAACCTGACGACTTTAAAATTAATACCGAAACGAAAAACACATAATACACTTAATTAGGAAAAATTAAGGTGTATATGTTACATCATATGATCTTATAATATAATATCACATTATCTACCTCTTTAATTGATGCTAAATTGCATTTTGCAAGCCTATATAATTTAATGATTTCAATTAATTTTTACCATATGTGCATTCAAAATGCAATTAATTCTTAGAAAATATATATGTCACAATGGCTCCTATTCTTGTCAGGTTCATAATGACCTCGATTTATTTTTGTTATTTGTACATGTCATAATCTCTTTGATTAGGAAGAATTAATGCAAGTCCAACCAAAAGTAATAGTTACTGTGCGGTTGGCAAAAAAATTTTAAGGCTTGGACTTTAAGAAAAAATCTCGCCGTACCTGGAGCTCAGGTTCTAATAAAAAAAATAATTACTTTCATTGGATTTTCACTAAAATCTAATTTGAACCAATTTTGAAGTTTTTATAAGATCCATCTCAAATCTGATTCAAAGAAATAAATTTATATTTGAGACAAATTTATGCCGAGTTTGGGTTTAAGTGTGTTTTTTTAATGCTTGGGGCTGATGGTACAATTGATGTAATTTGAGTGGTGAACTTTGGTGATTATATAAGGGATAATTTAGAGAATTCAGAGAAGCTTATAAAAATTAATTTAGAGAGTTGATATGAGGAGTTAAAGTGAGTTAAAGGGTAGCGTGGTAGCTTCGAATAGGTCATGTACTAATTCTCTTCTTTGAAAGTGTAGAAGAAAGAAGTAAGTGAGCTCAAGGATTCTTAGAATAGCTGGGATAGCTCAAGTGAGCCCATATGTGAAATAAAATTTGGGCACCAAAATCATCCTAATAAGTAGAGATAAGTATAAAAATAAAGAACACAAAAGAATTTACGTGGTTCAACCTTTTGGCCTATATCCATTGGAGCATCTCATCACCAATCCCCTATATAAATAAAGTATTACATAATTCATTTTACAATATGAACAAATTCTACTAAAGGTTGTTTACGGTGAGTAATAACATAAAGGAGAATATGAGTTTAGTAGAGATAAGAGAGGTCTCCACAATAAGAATAAGGGAAAAACTCCTTTGAGAGGTGATGTGATGAAGACCTTTCATGGAGGTGTAAAAATAGAGGAAGAAACCATAAAATTGGTAGAACAAAAAGATGAAGCGGCTCAAAAGTCTCGAGAGTTAGGAAAAAAAACCAAGAGGCCTCCTTCTTATGTGCCTTTAGGTGAGTATATATAAGTTCGATGCCTTAAGGGCATTTTCATATTTTTCTACAATGTGGCACTTCTTTGTTTGCTGGATCCACTAAAATGAGATTGCTAACCAAGTTATAATCAAGTTATAAGTGATATTTATTGCCAATGGGCCCGTAGCCCATTGGCACACCCATGCCCTCAACAACCTTGAAGGCATGGGTTTAAGTCTCAGTGCATGATCAACGTTGAGACTTGACTCCCCTATATGATGGGGGTTAGTAGGCTCTCTACATTGGAATAGAATCGATCTCTCTCTAATATTAATAGTGAGGGTAAAATCTCCTTCCTAACTTTATATGATGGGGGTTAGTAGGCTCTCTACATTGGAATAGAATCGATCTCTCTCTAATATTAATAGTGAGGGTAAATTCTCCTTCTAACTTTAAGTAAGGGTTGATATTTAGACTGTACTGTAATATGATTATTTATGAGAGTCCCGATTTATTTTGAATTGTAAATAATAATAGCGCTCTGATTGTAATATATTAAAAAAAAGTGATCTTAATCATTTGTACTCTTGTACACATAGCGGTTGTTGACTGGCAGCCTTACTGCCCTTACGAAGGTAGTTACAGAGATGTTGTGGCATCATCTGCTGACGAGGTACCTTTTTAAGTTTGATTTCTTATTAGTTCCTTATTTTTAGGTTAAAAGACAAAGAACTTTTCCTCATTGATGCTGATATTTAGGAAACACATATGGCACCAACATATCTTGATTTCCTTTTATTTTTGGGAAATTTACACCAATAACCATAAAAATTTTGACTTTTTCTATCTTAGCCCCCCAAACAAACTTCTATCAACATTAGCCATAAAAAAGCCTTTGAGACCAAAATACCCCTCTTTCTCATCTTGAGAAAGCGGGAATATACGCAACCAACTATCAGCACAATTACACAATGCTTTTATTTTTCTTTTTTCTTTTTTATTTTGGGTAGCGAGAGAACATTTACAACTTGACGCACATCCTGAATTCAACTAACATGCAGTCATACCTTGCAACACCTTTTCCTGGAGTCCCACCGCACCATGCAACCTCAGCAAAGCCTTTAATAATGTTTCCTTCAACTAGTTCGCCATGCACTTCAAGGTTCACAACCTTCGGGATTCCACTACCTTTGCATAATGAAGGCGCATAAAAAAGAACAATAGAGACTTTTAATAAGCATTCAGTAAACAATGAATTTTAAAAAATAAAATAAAATAATTTACCAATGTCTTCATGCTTTGGCCAATATGAAAGATATGCAATTTAATTCAACAAAAAGTGAAAGACATACCCCGTGAAACTGGAGAAGATATGGCAAAGATAGGAGGGTACTCAGTTTCTCCCAGCATAGGAGTACATTCCACTTTCAGAAATTTACCGATGTCTTCATGCTTTGGCCAATAAACCTGGTCATCATAAGGTGTCATCAACATAAGAGAAGAGAGAGGAAAAGCAATATTTTCCACCCAAAGTCCAAACAACAAAGAAGATATAGCTAGAATCAGTTACCTCACTGGTGACACCAGAAATATCAACAAAAATTAAAAGCGGTCTCTCTCCTATGAACCACTGATATTTCAAACCTAATTGCAGATCAGTGCTCACAGTGCTGTCTTGAACAAAAACAAAGTGACTGTGACAAGCATCTTGTTCGACTGGTTGATCTTTTTCATGATTTTCTATTATCTGGGCAGGTTGATGGTTCATTTGAAAAGCTTCAAAACTCTATGGCATTTGAAAGAGATGGAGAAACAAGTGTTTTTGTCCGGACTAGCAAAGCCATTGTGGACACCTTGGCTAAACATTGGACAACAACTAGAGGTGTTGAGATTTTGTCCATGGTGTCTAGTCAGCTCAAGGATAAACAGCAGGAGCATGAAAAGTTTCTGCAGTTTCTAGCTTGGTACGACAGGCGACAGGCACCTGTCGCACCAAGCTTCGTGCGACAGGCGCCTGTCGCACTAAGTTTCATGCGACAGGTGCCTGTCGCTCTAAGTTTTGGTGCGACAGGTAATCTGTCGCACTAAGCTTCGTGCGACAGGCAGTCTGTCGTCAGATTCACTCACGACTTGCAGTTCCGAAACTCTCGATCAAGTTCAGAAGGGTAATTTGGGGGAGAAAAGCGTGTGTTTGGCTAATGTTGATAGAAAAAAAGTTGAGAGGATTAATTGTGAAAATAATAAAAGTTTTATGGTTATTTTTGTAAATTTCCCCATATATTTGGGATAAAATCTCAAGTGAAGTAATGTGATAGGTGAACACTGACATATGGTAAGAATGATTGGTGACTCCTTACTTGTGGTATAATTACTGTATCTAACTAAATAAGTATAGTATTATTGTCTAAAGGAAAGGGTGTTTTAATCTTGTTATCAATTATGTCAAAGTTTTGTAGCTTTGTTTTTGTGAAAGTAGCATTTATGTTGATAAACCTTATTAATTTCGTTGCCTCTGATTGGCGGAGAAATTATATTAACTACTGTAAGATTACTTCAATCTAATTTAATTAAAAATGAAAAAAAATTGGATGTACTAGGTGGGATTAAAAAATAATTATTGTTGGGGTAAAGTTGGAAGGATATTAATGGGCCAATACCCGGTTGACACTTGGCAAAAAAATAAAGAAAAAAGTTGATTGATGGAAAAACAGCTGAATCACCTCACATGAGCCAATCAGGGATAAATTCAATCTTGGCATAATTAGCTTGCCTCATAGGGCAAAAATAAAGGGAAATTTACAAAAATAACCATAAAACTTTTATTATTTTCACAATTAATCCTCTCAACTTTTTTCTATCAACATTAGCCAAACACACGCTTTTCTCCCCAAATTACCCTTCTGAACTTGATCGAGAGTTTCAGAACTGCGAGTCATGAGTGAATCTGACGACAGACTACCTGTCGCACCAAAACTTAGAGCGACAGGCACCTGTCGCACGAAACTTGGTGCGACAGGTGCCTGTCGCACCAAGCTAGAAACTGCAGAAACTTTTCATGCTCCTGCTGCTTATCCTTGAGCTGACTGGACACCATGGACAAAATCTCAGCACCTCTAGTTGTTGTCCAATGTTTAGCCAAGGTGTCCACAATGGCTTTGCTAGTCCGGACAAAAACACTTGTTTCTCCATCTCTTTCAAATGCCCTAGAGTTTTGAAGCTTTTCAAATGAACCATCAACCTGCCCAGATAACAGAAAATCATGAAAAAGATCAACCAGTCGAACAAGATGCTTGTCACAGTCACTTTGTTTTTGTTTAAGATAGCACTGTGAGCACTGATCTGCAATTAGGTTTGAAATATCAGTGGTTCATAGGAGAGAGACCACTATCAATTTTTGTTGCTATTTCTGGTGTCACCAGTGAGGTAACTGATTCTAGCTATATCTTCTTTGCTGTTTGGACTTTGGGTGGAAAATATTGCTTTTCCTCTCTCTTCTCTTATGTTGATGACACCTTATGATGACCAGGTTTATTGGCCAAAGCATGAAGACATTGGTAAATTTCTGAAAGTGGAATGTACTCCTATGCTGGGAGAAACTGAGTACCCTCCTATCTTTGCCATATCTTCTCCAGTTTCACGGGGTATGTCTTTCACTTTTTGTTGAATTAAATTGCATATCTTTCATATTGGCCAAAGCATGAAGACATTGGTAAATTATTTTATTTTATTTTTTAAAATTCATTGTTTACTGAATGCTTATTAAAAGTCTCTATTGTTCTTTTTTATGCGCCTTCATTATGCAAAGGTAGTGGAATCCCGAAGGTTGTGAACCTTGAAGTGCATGGCGAACTAGTTGAAGGAAACATTATTAAAGGCTTTGCTGAGGTTGCATGGTGCGGTGGGACTCCAGGAAAAGGTGTTGCAAGGTATGACTGCATGTTAGTTGAATTCAGGATGTGCGTCAAGTTGTAAATGTTCTCTCGCTACCCAAAATAAAAAAGAAAAAAGAAAAATAAAAGCATTGTGTAATTGTGCTAATAGTTGGTTGCGTATATTCCCGCTTTCCCAAGATGAGAAAGAGGGTATTTTGGTCTCAAAGGTTTTTTATGGCTAATGTTGATAGAAGTTTGTTTGGGGGTTAAGATAGAAAAAGTCAAAATTTTTATGGTTATTGGTGTAAATTTCCCAAATATATGAGTCTAGCATTACTTTGAATAATTCTTGGCATATGACGAAGGTGTGACCTGTTACTTCTGTACAAGCAGACTTACTACGCAAAGCTTCACAGATTCTGGAAGGAGTATGAGCTGGCAGTATGATTTGAGTGCGTAATAACACTCTACCAGTCAACTTGGTTACGACATTATTGCCCATCCACGATTTTTTTTTTTTTAATTTCCTACTTCAAGCTACTTTTTCGACGCCATCATATATGTATATGGACTTTCAAGATCAAAACTCCCTTAGAATTACGAGGAGGCCTTTTCCAATTGCGTAGAGTCTCAGGTAAATTGGAATATCAATTCATCTAAAATCTATTAGCTCGTTTCAAAAGGGTATTAAAAAAAAAAAAAGAAGTCTATGAGCTAGCTTGATCACAGCGAAGATTACTATATTTTTCCCTATAAAAGTGCACTATTGCCATAACGATTTGTTTCTTGCTGGAAATTTCCTGAAAAAATAACATTGAATTATTGTTTCCAAATGAAATGTCAAATATATATCGTTGTCATTACATTATAAGTGAATCGGTAGGTGTTTCATGGATAAGGTGTTCCATATATATAATCTCGTTTCCATTTCATTTGTCATGATCAAGATACCGTGAAAATTGATTTTCAATTCTATTGCAAATTGAAGCGCTCGTGTTTTACAGTATTTTGCGGCAGCTGGGAAGGGATTCTTTCGATTTAGAGCCTAATATAAACAAGAGAAAATGGTGTTATTGGGCAATGATGATTCACCTGAAGACATAACGATTGAAATTCTATCAAGGCTACCTGTGAAATCTCTTATACGATTAAGGTGCGTTTGCAAATCTTGGTATGCTTTAATAAAAGACCCTAATTTTATTTCCATGCATCTTAAAAATGATGTCAATACCCGTCTAATTGTTCTATATGCGAAAGAGGATGACACAGAAGAGCATAGCCATCCGAAAGAGTATTTTTGTTTATTCCCGGATGAGACACTTGAAGATTTATCATTACAAGATCTTTCAACTCAAGAACCCGTACTTGGATCGTTTAAGGGTCTTTATTGTGGTATTGTTTTTATAGAAGGGTTAAACAATCGCATAACTCTATGGAATATTGCAACTCGAGAGTCCATTACTCTTCCGAAATATAGGGCTATCATTCCACAATATACGAGGGTTTTTGGTACTAAAATTGGATTCGGATTGGATCCAAAAACTAAGGACTACAAAGTGGTTTTAATATTAACCTTGTGGGACGAAAAAAGAGATTCCTCATGTGCATTCTCCCTTGTTGCCGTGTATACCCTACGTACTAATTCCTGGAAAAATTTGAAGCCAATTGATTACACTATGCGATTATCATCTGAGCGCACATACTTCGATGGAGCTTTTTACTGGTTGTTGAAATTGGAAAATGATAACGACAGTTATGTAATCCTTTCATTTAACATGGCCGACGAGAAGTTCCAGGAGATACAGGGGCCTTGCATACTTGAATCATCATTAGATGTGACTCTTGGGATATACTATCAGTCTCTATCTCTACTAATTTTAGATAATGTAGACCACTGTTTTAAAATATGGGTGATGAGAAAGAAGAATTGGATTAAACAATTAACTGTTGGACCTTTTATAGGAATTTTCCAACCACTCCTGTTTTGGAAGAAAGGCGCATTCTTTGTTGAATCTAACTCTTCACAGTTGCTCCTGTATGAACCTGGTACCGGGGAATTAAGGGATTTTGAACTCGAATGCTGTTGGTTTTCAGTTTATATTTATACTGAGAGTTTAATTCCATTAAAAGGAGGGGATGGTGTATTCGACTTTGACATTCCATGGCATGTTTTGGGTGTACATCAAACAGAGTGAGTTGTGAATTAATTAATTTTTATTCCTCGTGGGAGTATTAACCGAAGATACGAGGATACAGACCAAAGCGAGGTAAAAATGTTTGAATTTTTTTTTAATTATTTCTTTTAAAAGTATAGTAGATAGAGTATAAATTGATTTTTCACCCTTCAACCTCTCAAAATACTCCGGTGATTAGTCAACTCTATCAAACTCTTGGAGGAGATCTAATATTCGAACTTCGAGAAACATTGCAAGATATAATATTTTGTTTTGCTGTTACACGCACTCTTCCAAATTTAATCTAATACGCTCTTATCATTAGTTTTCGTGATCCCTCGTGAAAGAAGGCAACTGATTTCCCTCTTACAACTAGATTTAATTTTTTCTCTGCTAATATTTTGATTTCATTAATAGTTCTAACAGTGGAATTTGAAATTATATCTCTAATTCTCTATGGATTCATTTCCCTCTTTCATATTTTGGATGTCAGATTTTGTTTATTGGATCTGATGAACAATGTTATTCAAATGATTTCAGAATTAAGCAGCTGCTAACGGAGCAAACTTATTTTGGATTTACAAATTTGTGTTAAGGTCCAAAAAGATGTATATCATAATACTAGAAACAATTTAATTAGAAGGATAAAAATTACTAAGAAATAACGGACAAAACTATCCTGCACAGTTGTACCTTAACAATAAAAACTATAGGTTTTAAAATTTTAAGATACAAACCCTAATTTTAAGACTATTTTATTTTTCTTCTTGTTAATCCTGCTCTTGCTCCACGTTTGTTTTTCTTTTCTTTCACCTTTTTTTTTCAATTTCTTTCTTCTTCTCTCTCTTTTTTTGAGAAAATTTCATAGATAATTTCAGATTTTTAAATTGTCAAAGACAATAAACCAAATCAATCAATTGGGTTTGATCTGTTGCTCGATATGTTAATTTGGTTTAATGTTTTCAAGTTGGATTTGCTACACTATTGACCTCTCAGAGATGCTCAGCTTAATTTGGCCAATATTTGTCACAATCAATTAATTTAATGATCAAGTTTTGTCAGTAATTATAAAAAAAAATTATTTACTTATTATTATTATTTTTTATGTAAAGAGGCTTAAGATTCAACTTTCATCTCTCTTTCTCTCACTCGCCATATTCTCTCTAATCATTTCCATGTCCCAACTACAATCTCAAAGTTTCAATCATTAACTTGAAAAGAAAAATTGAAACTATATTATAGTTGATGGAACAAGTGCACTAAAAGAACTTACCCATCTCAAGTTTGAACCATGATCATTAAAAGCTTGAACCATGATTTTTTGGCCAAATATAAAAGAAGCTTAACCAAATACCAACAAGTCTTTTAGGTTTTGGCCAATTAGAAGAACTTTGCTCTATATGTTTCTATCTCTTGAGCAAAAGAAGACACATATTCTCTTCTCATTTTAGTTCATGAAAATCAAATCAATGAAGTTATTAGAAATCTTTACATGGATTATATTATTTTTAGACAATAACTAATAAATTCATTATAAGTCTCTATAAATTTTACCAAATATACATGAAAAGACAAGGCATAGTTGTTCTACCAATAAATAGCTCAATTTTGTTGTCACAATGAAGCCAAAGAAATAAAAACAGAGGATAACAAACTCCTCTTTATTTTGTAGTTCAGGTCTCTAATTTAACAACTTGGCAAATAAATAAAAATGTTTTTTTTTAGAAAGGTATAAACGATGAAGACAGAAGGAAAAATAAATGCTGTCCAAAGATTACTTACAGGTTCAAGGGGGAAGAGAGAGGAAAAAGATTAACAGGGGATTCAAAGAGAGTTCGATATATAATAATTATGTTTTGTCCAGACCTTTTGAGAATCTATAGGAATGGCAATGCTAATAACCTAAGTATATACATCCTTGCCTTTGAACAACTTTTGCAAATATTACTTAATTTACTTTGGATAGATCCTTGCCTTTGAACAACTTTTGCAAATACTACTTAATTTACTTTGGATCCAATGGTTGGATCACAAAAAGACAAATTTGGGAATATCCTGCAATGGTGGCAAAGTAGCAGGACCCGGTAATAACAAAGTAGACAAATGTTTTAGCCAAATTCTTGTTATTGTTGCGGCAAGTATCAAGCTCAGAAGGAAAGAACGGAAAAAAATTTGCTTGAAGAAGATGGATAGGGAATATTAGGTTCTCATTGGCGGGAGCTACTATCCGAAATATAATTTAGGATGTGTATCATTGTTCTTGCTATTTTACTTTTCTAACTTTATAGAAGCAGATAAATAAATATTCGCCATTTAATTTATTTTTTAACTACAAGTCTTTTGATTGTTGTTTTCCACAGATATACAGGGAGAGGATTTAATCCGATGCAGTATGACTAAAAGCATTTATTATGCAACACACTTATTTTGCTGTCTATATCAAATAAATTATTGTTTCTCATAAAAAAAAAAAAAAAAAAAAGAAAGGTTTAAAATAAACTTCCAACAATTTGAGTGTTTTGGATCTTTTACATGTCTTATGCCTCCTGCCAGGGGAAGCATGATGTTTGTTTTATGAGGACCAAAATGAATAAACGACAGACTTAAGTATAAAAAATACAAACCCTGTCAATCTAAGGAGACTAGAACGTAAACTTCCCTTTGGAATGGACTAAATTTAAATGAAGACTGAAATTCTAGCTGGACAACCCAAGAGGGTAATTGAGTTTTTAGAAAATTCTTCAAAAACAACACCACAATTCAATACCAATAACTACCACCATCAATAATAATAATAATTTCAACAATAAGTAAATTTAAAGAATTAAGGATAGAGAAACCAACACGATATTTTTAAGTGGTTCAGCAACCCGCTTACATCTATGGCTCCAAGCAAATCCAGCTTGAGAATTCCACTAACCAAGCCTTATAACCTAAGGCTTCAAGATGTTTATAATTGACTTCTAAGGTGTCAATAAACCATTACAATTCAAGATGATTCCACACCTCTCTTTCCCAAGTGTTTCCAACACTTAAATCACTCAATTTTTGATGTTGAAATGAAGATTATAAAGATCAAACCACTCACAAGAGTATATGAACAAATGATAGTCAATAATGAATCAGTGTTTATGAATAAGCAAATGAAAGGTCGAGATGAATTGTATGAACAAGCTTGAGCTTGATAGAGATTGAAGAACTCTCTTGGAATCAATTTGATTTAGCTTTTTATAATTTGATAAGAAAACTAGCCATTGAAGAGAGAAACTAGTTGTTATAAACTTTATGGGCACAATCAATTTACCATTTCCCATGAAATAGTTCACCGTTTGTTATTTGACTATATTTAAATTTGAAAATTTTACGCAAACAATTTACCGCTTGAAATTAGCAGTTTTATTATTTCAATTCTAGAAAATCATAAACAGTAAGTCGCTACGGTGAAAAGGTTTACTACTAACTTTTTAAAATTATATTTTACACCAAAAACATTATGAAATTATACTATAATCTAAAAACTTTATATAACTTTTCCAATAGGTCCATTTCTAGAATTTCAAACAATACTTGTTGATTTCAAAGTTCTCAAAACTATTTCAATTTAGTCTATAAAATTGAAAACAACAAATTTCATAAAATCATTTCATTTAAGTATAAAACCTTTATAGTATGAAAATAATGATTTATTTAAAATGTCATGAAATGTAATTTGAGCTTTTAAATGCTCAATCATGTATACGTTTAATCATACTAGCTTTACAAAAAAATGTAACAAGAGAAATCACTTTAGTTAGAACCCTTAACGCTTGTCCTTAACTTGATGAGCTTTGTGCCATTGTCCATTGAGTGCCTTGAACTTGAACTCACATGAATGATTTTTGCCCTTCAAGAGCTAGTAAGATTGTGAAATATATGCATTTTTCTATTTTACCCATGACACGTGATTTGTTATCATCAAAATCAAAAGACTGTATGATTGTATAGGTCAACAAAGACATTTATCTTTTCATAAATTTTTTTCTAGTTTAAGATGGCCATGGCCAAGGGCAAAGGAACATTAAGACCAAAAGGTGCCATGACAATGTAGGATTTGAAAAAAAAATAAAAAATTGGGACCCCTATACAATATATGAAAAGTTACTGTAAAAAACCTAAATTGACTCTCTATAGTTAATCTATAAGTTTTATTAGATGAAAATGTAATTTAATAATTCCCATTGATGTCAAAAGAATAAAAGATCAAAAAAATTATAAATGCATTTTTTTAATATCCCATTTATATTAAATAATGGCCTTACTAACTTTTTTTTATGTTAATTATTGTTTGTTACTAATTTGTTATTTTTAAGAACTTGAAAATCTGAAGCCTGTAGAAATTTACATTTAGGTCAGGGCACACACAAAAAACCTTGGTCACAACTCTCTCCAGTCTCCACTAACATTTGTCTCTATTTCGTATTAATTAGTATTTCATATTTTATTTATTTACTTGTTAAAAAGTCTTGACTGACGCTTGACCCTTAAATTAATTTTTAATATAAAAAAAATGTAACACTTAAAAGTTAAAGAGCACACACAAAAAAACGTGGTCACAACTCTCTCCAGTCTCCACTAACATTTGTCTCTATTTCGTATTAATTAGTATTTCATATTTTATTTATTTACTTGTTAAAAAGTCTTGACTGACGCTTGACCCTTAAATTAATTTTTAATATAAAAAAAATGTAACACTTAAAAGTTAAAGAGCACACACAAAAAAACGTGGTCACAACTCTCTCCAGTCTCCACTAACATTTGTCTCTATTTCGTATTAATTAGTATTTCATAGTTTATTCATTTTCTTGTTAATTTGATTAATTGTTACACGTTTTATTGTTGTTAAAGCTAAATAAAAAATAATTTATTAAATTCTTTACAATCAAATTCAACATAATAATAATAATAATAATAATAAAATTATTATTATTATTATTATTATTAAAGAATGAAGAAGTGGATCCTATTTTAAAAAAGTATGTAAAAATTAAAAAAATAAATAATAAAGATTATAGCTGGGCTTAGATAAAGTCCAAGCCCGATCCTAGTTTGATAAAAGTTAGGACACTTCATTTTAGGTCGGGCTGGGCCATAGGTTGGGTTTAGGCTTCATTTTAAAAAATGAAAATAAACATCTCCCATGTAAATTTTTTTCCAGATTATGCTTTCCGTTAACCTTTTATATCTCTATTAATAGCTATTTAATCAATACAAAATATAGTTATCAGAATAATAAATATTAATTAAAAAAAAACCGAATTATCAGCAAGGAAATTCTGATGCTAATAGCTTCTTCTAGCAATCAACATGTGTAACCACCTGCCCCGACCTCTACGGGGCGAATTCCGTGGAGGGCGAATCTTACTAGAGTTCAAATATCTATACTTAATAATAATAATAATAATCATTTTACAATTCATAAAAATTTAAACCTCAAAATACAAATATATTACACAAATTACAGCGGAAAAATTTAAAATTTATGTCAAATTATCTACCGTCCTTAATTCATGTTCTTCTCGTCATTCATCATGAATCAATCCTAATTTATGAAAACTGACTCATAATAAATTATAATGAGTATGAAATTCAATAAACAAACCAATTTTTCATATACCAAAATACATACATACATACATACATATAACGCAAATAGATGACATGCCATGATATTCGAAAACATTGTAAACAATTCATTGAAATCTCATTCTATCATTCTCAAACTTTCAATTCTCTTTCAAATCACTCACTTGAACTACCTTCATTCAATTACTGCTTAGTAGGACACTCTATTAATATTCATAACTTCCATACACTTTGGGTTTCTCGCCAACACGTTCCTCGCCCACTTATCTCATAACAATAATATAACATCCATAGTGTCCTCCCCTAAGCCAGTAATGAATTCAAACATCCAAGCCAAAATTGTAAAACAATCTTTCTTTCTTCAAATTTCGGTTGTCTAAAATTCACTTTCTCGTTTTATAGAAAACATAATGCATTTTCATGCTCATGCCAATGAAATTCTACACATACATATACCCATGTCCATAAATACACACATAACACATAACAACACATCCTATCAACACATCATGTAAACACATGGGCAGAACATATAAATCAATATCCGTATATATCAAAATAGACTTTCCAAACATGTCAAACATATAACGTTGTTTATTGTGATTCGTTTGAAAATTTAATTTACTTACTTTCTGACATTCTCGAGTACCAAATGCGTATAGATATCATCGGCCTAAAATCAATAAAAATACTCTCATAAGATAAAATTAAATCATAATCATAAAATCCAATATTCTCAAATTCCTCGATATAATCACATTCCATACTTAACCTCAAATAATCTCAATTTAAATCATAAATCACCAAAATACACATTAATTCCTCAAATTATAAAATTACCCTCAAATATCTTAAAATTACTAAAATGCCCTTGAATTCAAAATAACCAAAACACCCCTAAAATCATAATTTACCAACTTAACGTCAAAATCATAAATTACCAACTAGGGATGGTAATTGTACTCGCAAACCCGCAAACTCGCCCAAACCCACCCGCCAAAACCCGCCCGTTGTGGGTAATTTTATCCGTTGCGGGCGGGTTTAGTATTATAAATTAAAACCCGTACATGGATGCGGGTGGGTTTGGTATTAACCTTATATCCGGTGGATACCCGCATGAATATCCACCAAACCCGCAATATTTTTTTTAAATATTTTTAATTTAATTTTAATCTATAAATGTATAAAAAAAATAATGTCATTAATCAAATTACCAAATAGCCAAAGGTTCAAAGTTGTGTATGTGTTTATGTGGTCAATCTCCTATTCTAAAGTCATAACCTAAAGAAAACTAAAGGCATTTCCCTTCGAATTAGTATTTGAAAATATTAATTTTAATTATTATTATAGGCATTGTGTTGGATGGGTGCTTATGGTGGTGAATGAAATGAATATATTCTCTTAGAGCTTGTTTTAAATGATAATATGAAATGTAATTATTATTTTTAGATACTAGTTTGTGTTTTTAAAATAGATTTGTGTAATTTATACTTAAATTTGAGAATTTATGTTGAATTGATGTGGAAATTTTAATTTTTCATTTACATTATTTAAATATAAAATTGAGTATGTTATATGAAATTTGAGGTTATTATTATAAATTTATATATTAAACATTTGTGATTTTAAATACGAAAATCCACAAAAAATCCACCGGATATCATTGCAGGTTTGGTAATTGTTAAAACCTGCTGCGGGTGGATTTTTTTAAAAAAATTAAAACCCGCTGCGGGTTGCGGGTGGGTTTGATAATTTCAATTTTGTGCGGATTTGGGTTTGGTAATGGCAAACCCGCTATTGCCATCCCTATTACCAACTTTATCCACAATTTTGACAATTACTAAAATACCCACAAAATATGAAATTACAAAATTGTCCTTACACTGTAAATTTACCGAAATACGCTTGCCGGTCAACGGTCACCGGAATTCAACCGACGGCGACGGGAAGCTCAGAACGGAAAGTGCAAGCCACGCTGAGTCCAATGGTGGCGGTGGTGACCTTCCACGCGCGGCAACGGCACCGAAATCCAGCTCGGAAACCGCGAATACTCAAGTGGCCGATCGGCGCAAAACAACATCTTCGACGGCAGTGGATGGTCGGAAATAGTAGAGGAGATGGTGGGGAACAAAACCAAAGCGGCGGCGTCACCGAAAACCGCCAAAATCGCAGCCAATCGAGGCGGCGATTCCGCGAAACTTTAAGGCTTCGATCGGTGGCTTTCCGAACGTTTTCCGGCGGCAAGGACGACATGCAGATAACCAGTGGCTCAAGAGCTTCCGATCGGTACTAAGCTTGGCTGGAGTGGTGGCCGGAAATGGGATAACCGGTCGGGTCACGTTCGGAGGTCGGGTTCGACCCGGTTCTCTTTGTCCTCTCTGTCCCCGTCAGCTTTTTTTTTATCTTTTTATAAAGGGCTGGGAAAAAGTCAAAGAAATGGGGTGTGGGGTATTACAACATAGTTGCGGAGTTATTGCCTATCCATGATTGTCCGCGCTTTTCGCAATTTCCCCTTCTATATAATCATTGGTCTCTCAAGATCAAAATTTTGTTGAACTTGACCTCCAACATCCCAGAGGTGGAAGCTTGATCCAGCACACTAGGATCTGTATTAATTTGATTTCTGTAAAAGTTGATAGCGTTGTACAATTTGCTTTCGTCGACGCCAGCCATGCAACTAGAGTAAGGTAGAAAGTTGTTTCTATTTCTTGCTGCTTTGACACTATTTTTTTCCCTTAAATATGTCATGTTCCTTTTCAATTAAGGAGATATGTCATGTTCTTTTTTAACTTTATCCCATAATCTTTAGCACAAACGGTAATTCATGCCCAAAAAATTACCAATTTTATTGTTGGACATTTTGTTGCAAGCAAGCAATAGAAATGTCGGATTTACTTTTTTCGAGCGCATATTATACGATAATTAGTCTTTAGTCTTTAGTCTTTTGTTGTCATCAGAGTCAAATGTTGAAATTAATTAATTCTTTAAATTGATAGCAAAATGAAATTGGTGTTTTACAATATATGATAAATAATTATGGCAGGAAAAGCATCGATTTGATTATGAGCTTAAATGGAGAGAGATATATTAATGGTGGAAAGCAATGCAGATTTGCCAGCTGATGCAATTATTGAAATGTTATTAAGATTGCCGGTGAAGTCTCTAATACGATATAGGAGTGTTTGTAAATCTTGGTACATTTTAACTAAAAGCCCTAGATTCATCCATAAGCACCAACGAAAAGATCACAACACCCGTCTCTTAGTATACTGTACATTCGAAGATGAGAATGATAGAAATTTGGAAATGAGTTATTTTACATTCTTCCTGGATGAGAAGTTGATAGACTTATCCACAAAACGTCTTGACAATCCTCCAATAATGCCTGTAGGGTTTGTTGGCCCCTATGAAGGTATATTTTGTTTGATGAACGGTAACAAATATATATCTCTTTGGAACCTTGCAACCCAAGAGCTCAGACGGCTCCCAAAATGCAGAGCTTCTCTTCCGCCCCATACAACGATTCATAATTCTAGTGCTGGATTCGGACTAGATATTGTGAGCAATGATTACAAGTTGGTTTTGATACTGACCTTGTTGGATACAAAAATAGATTTTTATTATGATTTTTCACATATAGCAGTTTATAACTTAAGTACTGATTCTTGGAGAGGTTTTAGAGGCTTTAAACTAGGAAGAGATTATGTATGTGGTAGAATAGATAGTACATACTGGAACGGAGTTTGTTATTGGTTAGCACGAGAAGAAGGCGAAAACCATGTGATTATATCCTTTGACTTGAGCGACGAGGTGATCCAAGAGATAGAAAGCCCATGCACTCCTGAATTAACTCACGGGCCCCTTGGATTATACGATAATTCACTCTCTTTAATAGCTTTAGATGAGATCAAGAAGTGTTATCAATTGTGGGTGCTGAAAGAAAGGTGTTGGATCAAACAATTTACTATTGGACCTTTTATAGAAGCGTACAATCCACTTGGACTTTGGAAGAACGGTGAAATATTCTTAGAATCTAGTGACGGACAACTACTCTTATATGATCCTAATGCCCAAGAAATGAGGGATCTGGGACTCCGAGGCTTGTGGTTTTATGTTCATTGCTTCAGAGAAAGTTTACTCTCAATCAAAAGAGAGGGAAAGTTATTAGGGGGGTTTGATATTCCATGGCACATCTTAGGTGTGGAATAACAATGAAGAGAGGGACAACTGTTTTAAAACCATCATCTTAGACATCTTAAATAGTAACAATGAAATGAGATTATTTTTTGTGACCATTATGAACCGTCATCTTTTTCAATTTTTAACGATGGCTCTTTTAATAATCCGTCATTAATTTCCATCCAATTTCAAGAAAAAAATATTTTTAATGATTTGTTTGTTTAAGAATCATTATTAAATGTTGAGATTTAATGGGTTTTTGTGTTTTAACTGTTATTTTATTATTAGTAGTATGATTATTTTTAATGACAATTCTAGTAAAAGCGGTCATCATTTATTTATTTTCATCACAGTTTTTATATTATAACAGTCAATAATGTTCATTGACTACCTTTAATGATAGTTCTAGTAAAAACCGTCATTATAAGTTAAATTTAATGACATTTTTTGGACAATAAAGGTCATCTTTTCATTGATTAAAAAAAAATTGTAATTTAAGAACCATTTCAAGCCTCTGTTTCAATTGCAATTTCCGATTAAATTCACTTAAATGTCACATATACAAAAGATAGCTTCACAAAAAACTTTAACATGCACTAACCTACAACATAATACAAATTCGCTTCTACATCAAAATTTCCATAACTCCACCATTTTCAAGCCTAAAGTTTATTACTTTGTAACCAAAGAATTAACGCGCTCAGATGTTGTCTTGCAAAAATCTGTTAATTATCGAAGGTAAAAAAAAAAAAAAAGAACTAGTATGTACATAATACAAAAAAATAGAAAAGAAAAATTAAAAAAATAGGAAACAACACATGAAAATTCCAGGTGTTGTTTTATCTACAAAATAACACCCATAAATTTTTTCAGGTACCATTTGGCTCTATTAGTTACATTTTCCTTCTAATTTTCTATCACTTTCTAACGTATTAAATTCTAACTTATCAAACATAATATTTTAATAATTATTTCATTCTCCATTGCCCAAACTAATATATATTAATAAACAAAACTAAAAAAATTCCAAAATTTGAAATACCAAATCATTATTAATTTTATAGACTAACTTCAAATTTATCTATCATGTGTCATATCTAACAGCAAGTTCCCATGTACATATAGCTCACTCGCATCTAACCAAACCTATCTCTCCTCCGTTGTAACTCCTTTTTCCATAAAATAAAGTGAGGAATATATTAATTATGTAGTTTCAAAATACAAAATACCTATTTGGTAATAAATGACAACATATTTTCTAAAATAGAGACAATAAAAAAGCGTTTAATTGCATCATCCATATGACACCCAATATCTATCCATTATACATTGGAAAATAAAAAAACTGAGGCCTAAAGTTTAGATTCCTATATTTTAACCAAAGAATTAATAGCATCTTTGGATATAACCTTGCAAAGGTTGTGCCTGTTTATTACCAAAGGAAAAAGGAACAGCCAAGTATAAATATAACAGAAAAGAACTAAAGAAGATTCAAAACAGCATCTAAACAACACCTGAAATTTTTCATATGCACTTTTAGCAGCAAAATTACATCCATGGAAAGTAATAATTACAAAACAGCACCCAAAATTTTCATGTGCAGTTTTAATTACAAAACAGCAGTAATACATCCATGGAAAGTTTCAGAAATTGCTCTCGCTGCATAACAATAGCTAAATATTAAGGAATCATTGTAGTCAACCTTTGCTTGATTGTATATCATCTATTTTTGGTTGTAAATATTTTATTCTTGGATAGTTACAATATTCTAGAAAGCTAGCAATAGGTGAATTATTTATTTCCCTTTCTATTATTTATTTCCTTTTCTATACAAACATGTAAATTGTATAAATTGTAATTATATTTTTCAATGAATTCTGGTCAAGCCATTTTTCCCAAATCTATATTATTCTCTAAAACCTTTCATGGTATCAGAGCCTCTATAGAACATTCACAAGTTCAATTCTTTATCTTTCACAATGGCCGATCCTTTAAAAACTCCATACACTTCTAGTTCGCCAACTTCCTCTTCCAACCAAACCTCTCCAATCATCGTCAATCCTCTTGACAATAATTCCTCTCTTATTTCAATCAACACAACCACTCAAATATCCATCAAACTTACCTTCTCTAATTATACATCTTGGTGATTTCAATTTCATGCTATACTTATAGGATATGATCTTATGGGATTCATTGATGGGTCCAAACCTTGTCCCTCTCCAACCATCACTACCGAAACTGACAACAAGCCTAATCCAAATTATTCGCTTTAGATCCGGCAAGATCAATTAATTCTTAGTGCCATTGCCGGGTCTATTTCTCCCAATCTTGTTCCATTTATTGCCTCTGCAAAAACATCACAAGAAGCATGGACTATTCTAGCCAATACCTATGCCAAACCCTCACGAGGACGTCTCACACAATTAAAAGAGGATCTTCGTCTCATTCACAAAGGCACACAGACAATTACTGACTACCTCCAACATGCCAAAACCATTGCTGACGAACTTGCTATGCTTAATGCTCCCATTGATAATGAGGATCTCATATTAAAAATCTTAGGTGGCCTTGATGAAGATTACAAAGACCTCTGCTCAGCCATCCGTGTCCGTGACAACCCTATTACGTTTGATGAACTGCATGAGAAACTCATCAATTTTGAAGCACATCTAAAGTATGAAGCACGAAAGAAAGCTAATCTCTCCAACATGCCCGCTTCTGCCAATCCAGCTCAAAAACCCTTTCACAATCCACCTAAAAACCAGCCCCAAAATCGTCCTTTTAATCCACCTTATCGTCCACCTCTCTTTTCACATAATCGTCCACCCTTCTTTTCACACACACACTCACCTTCACCTTCTCCACTTCCTCCTACTCAACCTCGTCCCTATCTTGGTAAGTGTCAACTTTGTCGCCAACAAGGTCACTCTACAAAACGTTGTCCAACCTTTAGACACATTCTTTGGTCTTCGAATACTCAGCCTCAAGCCCATATTGCTGCCCCACAAACCTACATGACTACTCCTCCTGCACCCTCTGCCATCGAATGGATTTTAGACTCTGGTGCATCTCATCATGTTACAACAGATCTTCATAACCTGTCACTACATTATGAACACCCGGTCTCTGAAAGTGTGCACATTGGAGATGGCACCGGTCTACCTATTACTCATAGTGGTTCCACCACCCTACCATCTTCTTCTCAGTCTTTTTCTTTAAATAATGTTTTATGTGTTCCATCTATGAAAAAGAATTTAATTTCTGTTTCTCAATTCTGTTCTCATAATAACGTGTCTGTTGAATTCTTACCAACTTCCTTTTATGTGAAGGATCTTCGCACGAGGGCACTACTTCTGCAAGGAACAACTAGAAATGGTGTTTATGAGTGGCCACGTCCGTCCTCTGCAACCAAGCCTTTACTTGCCTTTTTATCCATCAAGGTTCCCATTGATCAATGGCATTATCGCCTTGGTCACCCATCCTCTAATATTCTGCGTAATTTAGTTTCAAGTCAAACTTTACCGTTATCATCATCGTCAACTGTCTTTGATTTTCCTTATAATTCTTGTCACTGTAATAAAACTCATAAGTTACCATTTTCTTCTTCCTCACTTACAAGCTCTCATCCTCTTGAATTATTATATTTTGATGTGTGGACATCTCCGGTTATTTCTTATGATGGTTATAAATATTATGTTATATTTGTCGACCATTTCACTCGATATATTTAGCTATATACTCTTAAACAAAAATCTGATGTCCATGACATTTTTATTCGCTTTAAAGCATTAGTAGAAAAGTACTTTAACCATTCTATTATTACACTTTACGCGGATAATAAAGGAGAATACACCTATTTAAAATCCTTTCTTGCTACTAATGGCATCTCTCACCTCACCACACCACCACACACCCCAGAACATAATGGCCTTTCTAAACATCGTCATCGCCACATAGTCGAAACTGGACTCACTTTGCTTCATCACGCCCATATGCCTCTCACATTTTGGCCACATGCATTTACTACTGCTACATACCTCATTAACCGTATGCCAAAAGTTGCCGTCTCTATGAAAACTTCCTTTGAAAAATTATTTGGCCATCAACCAAATTACTCCAAATTAAAAGTATTTGGTTGCCTTTGTTATCCGTGGCTACGACCATATGGGTCTCACAAACTTTCTTCTCGATCTCACCCTTGTGTCTTTCTTGGTTATTCCTCCACCCAAAGTGCATATCAGTGTTATGATCCAACCTCACAAAAAATATATGTTTCCCGTCCCGTCACATTTGTTGAGTCCATTTTTCCATTTTCTCAACAATCTCTTCCCCTTTCACGCCCAACAGATATTACTTTCCACCAATGGATCCAATCTTCTCCACATTTGCCAATTTCTGAATCTGTTGCTCATGCAAATCAACCTTCGGCATCACATCCACCAATTTCCATAAATTCTCACCTCCCAAATTTTCACTACCTGCCAAATCTCCCTTTTGCCAATATATAAATCAAATAATCAAACTCCAGTAGTCTCTTAACCAGGGGCGAAGCTAACACCATTTTTTAGGGCGGGCTAAAATATTTTTAATTACTATCCATACCAGGCATGCACGCTACCAACTATTTATAACATGTTTGAGATAAATCAACAGTTCATCCAGTTTAGAAAGACTTTCTTCAATTACAAGGTCTTCCTTAAAAATTCAAATCAAGCATGCAAATTAAGAAATTTATGTAATTAACTAAAATATTATTTCCAAAAATCTTACCCAGGCTATAGCCCAGGTAAGCCACCCTTTAGCTTCACCCCTGCTCTCAACCCCACTCATTAAACTCTTCTTCACAATTGTCATTTTCTACTTCTTCTCAAGCTGAATCTTTACCGACTGACAATGACGTGTCCACTTATGAGCATCATCTCCTGTACAACTTGCAAGGTACATCTTCTGTTGAACCTCTTTTAACCCCTTCAGCCTCTACTCCTCCAATCTTACATAAACCATCTCCTTCGTCTTATCTACCATCAACCACCATCCACAACAATCATCCCATGCAAACTAGAGCAAAGAACAATATCCATAAACCACTTACCAAACTAAGCCTTGCTACTGTCCACACATTCGCTTCCTCAACTGAACCAACCTCAGTCTCTGAAGCTCTTCAACACCCTGCCTGGCGAGTAGCTATGTCTGATGAGTTTAATGCACTTCTCCGTAATGAGACTTGGACACTTGTTCATTTTCACCCATCTCAAAATTTAGTGGGTTGTAAGTGGGTGTTTCGTATCAAACGCAACTCTGATGGCTCCATAGAACGTTACAAGGCTCTCCTCGTTGCAAAAGGCTTTCACCAACGACTTGACATAGATTATCATGAGACATTTAGTCCTGTTATCAAGCCAACAACTGTTCGACTTGTTCTTAGTCTTGCACCCTCTAATGGATGGTCTCTTAGACAACTAGATGAAAATAATGCATTTCTTCATGGACACTTACTTGAAGATGTCTATATGGCTCAACCCCCGGGCTTTGTTGATAAGAGCAATCCTACCCATGTGTGCCATCTTAAGAAGGCTCTCTATGGTCTTAAGCAGGCCCTCCGTGCTTGGTATCATGAACTACAATAATTCTTATTATCATGTGGGTTTGTCAATTCTCTATCAGATCCCTCTTTATTTATTTATAAACACCTACATCTCACCATGTATCTTTTAGTGTATGTGGATGACTTAATTCTCACAGGTAGTGACGACCGTCTTCTTAGCCAATTCACACAACAACTTGCTGCCAAAGTTTCCATTAAAGACCTTGGTGCCCTACATACTTTCTTGACGTCGAAATAATTCCATCCAAATCGGGTGTTCTCCTCTCGCAGCATAAATATATACATGATCTACTGGAAAAGGCTGACATGTTGCATGCCAACATTGTCCATACATCTATATCTCATAATCATATGCCAAGTCTCCATGATGGTGTCTCCTTATCAGATGCAAACGCATATCGCTCCATTGTTGGTGGCCTTCAATATTTATCTCTTACTCGCCTAGATGTTGCCTTTGCTGTCAATAAGTTATCTCAATTTATGCATTGCCCAACCACTCAACACTGGGTTGCTGTCAAACAACTACTTCGATATCTTTGGGGTACTATTCATCATGGATTATTTCTACATCGTAACTCCCCTTTGCTACTTCATGGCTTTTCTGATGCAGATTGGGCAGGCAACACTGATGATCGAACCTCCACAAGTGGTCACACAGTCTTTCTTGGTCATAATGCCATCTTTTGGAGTTTGAAGAAACAATGTTCTGTTGCTAGATCCTCCATCGAAGCTGAATATCGTTCAGTTGCTTCTATCACTGCTGAAATTACATGGCTTCAATCTCTGTTGAGTGAACTTGGGGTTCACTTGCCCACCATACCCACTATTTATTGTGACAATATTGGGGCTAGGTATCTTTGTGCAAACCCGGTCTTTCACTCTCGCATGAAACATATTGCCATAGATTTTCACTTCGTAAGGGAAAAAGTAAAGAATAGTGACATCCGAGTCTCTCATGTGTCCTCTGCAGATCAGTTAGCTGATGCACTTACTAAGCCACTTCCTCGTCAACAGCTAGATGCACTTCGAGTCAAGATTGGCGTCCTTCCACGGGACACCATCTTGAGGGGGCATATTAAGGAATCATTGTAGTCAACCTTTGCTTGATTGTATATCATCTATTTTTGGTTGTAAATATTTTATTCTTGGATAGTTACAATATTCTAGAAAGCTAGCAATAGGTGAATTATTTATTTCCCTTTCTGTTATTTATTTCCTTTTCTATACAAACATGTAAACTGTATAAATTGTAATTATATTGTTCAATGAATTCTGGTCAAGCCATTTTTCCCAAATCTATATTATTCTCTAAAACCTTTCACTAAAGAGCACCAGCAACTTTTCAAGTGCTGTTTTTCTGCATAAACAATAGTAAAATATCACCTATAAACTTACAAGTGCTGTTTTTCTACATCAACAACAGGTTCTTCTACATAAATAGCAGCTAAACCGCACTGGAAGTCGTTAGGTGCTGTTTTTCTACATAAACAGCAATAAAACAGCACTTGAAAACTTTCATGCACTGTTTTTGCTGCATAACAACAGTTAAATAGTACCTAGAAGTTCTAGGTTTTATTTTTACTGCATAACAGCAACTAAGCAGCACCTGGACAATTTCAGGTGATTTGTTTCTGTTGTGCCAAATACCAGTAAAGAACTGATAATGGCTCACCAAGATCCACTCAAAAAAGGTTCTTGTATCTAAAAATTTTAGATGATCTGTACTCAATTTTTGAATGCTTAAACAATCTAAACAACCAAAGCAAATCAAAGTAAGAATCAAAGAACAGAAAGAACAACACAGAGGAAACTTATAGTGGTTCGGCTATGGAAGCCTACGTCCACTGTGAAAGGGTGAATCCAAGTATTACTGAATGAGTGTCTACAGAGTACAAGCTTTTTAGAGAAGATTACAGCTAACACCACATCGTTACTCCAAGGAACCAAGCTATATATATACAAGCAATGCTAGAGAGGTAAATGGACTCTCAAAATCACTAGCATGCTTCCCCTGTGTTCAGTGACAAAGACCAGCAGCTTCCTGCGCTGGTTAACAGCCTTAACTGACTTCTGATCAGCCTCCAAGACACGTGTCTTCATCTTGTTTATTCTAAGTGATGAAATGGCAGCTCAAGCTGTCGTCTCGTTTAAGTGAATCATATGCGAATCACATGTCTTCCTCGCACACACAGATGACACGATATCCTTGTCATATAGCTTTTTTAAGGACTTCAACCGACATGTCATAGTATTGGCAAGCCTTTAACCGACTTGTCTCACTTGATTATAAAACTAATTTGATAGTTCATACTCAACAGTTTCTGCATGAACAACAATAAAAATAGCACCTGAAAGTTCCAGGTACTGTGTTTCTACATAACTAGCAATAAAAACAGCAACTGAAAGTTTCCAGGTTGCCTTTTCCTTTCAAAAGAAGAAAAAGCTATCTGAACGCAATTAAGAGAATCAAATGTGCCTTCAGTATAGCAATAAATAACAATCTATAGGATGAATCCATAAAATAGGTAACTAAGTTTAGTTTACTTGCTAACAAAAGAAAACCGAAAAGAAGAGAGGCAGAGAGGAAAAATCACAGAATTGAAATGTTGAGTTTCAAAACTGATGTATTGAAGTTGAACTTGTACTACCTGCTAATATTTAAATTTGATTATAGTATTAAGAGCAAAAGCAGAAGTGCCATATAGTAAATTAAGTATTAAAAGATAAGGTTCTAGTGAAAAATGGAAAAAAAGGAAATTCACTGTGATGTGCAAAATCATTTGGTCTATCCTTCTAAGATTAGATACCTACGGCAAACACTATCTATCCATCTATCTAGATAAAATACTAACTTTGGACAACCAATACCTAGACCAAAATTGCCATTGCAACATTTTCTAAAATAGACTAAAAAGCTTAAGTTAATTCATGTTAAACCAAAGTAGATAATAAAGTTTAAGTCGAATTAAGCGAACATAATATTTTTAGTCATTTTGCAAAAAACCTAATATGAGCTATTAAAATCTGATGCATACAATTAAAAACAGAAAAGCAAAGCAAGTGTAGTCATTATATGCTAAGCCAAAATTTCTAGGCTAAATGATAGACACCTGGTCAATTATAAATGAGGTGGCAAATAAAGGATAGGTGTTGATTCATCAAATGACCACCTAAAAACAATAGAAACGTAGCATAGTGAAGCTCCTAAGAAGCTGTAGCTTATTTACTATTAATAGAGACATTTGCTTCAATAGTTAGTGTGCTGATTATGTACCACAATCAAAGAAAACAAAATAGAGAGAGCTTTAACAGAAGCTCCTATTCTGATTAAGGAATAAAAGGTTCATTTTTTTAATTCCAGTGTTTTAATATTTGTTTCTAGACCTGACTATGTAATTGATGCCTTTAACATTTTAATAGCAGGAACTAACATGAGGAGGAATTGACGTACGCGGTACATGTATATTACCATTATCTTTTCAGAATGAAGTTATTCCTCTCAGATTCTATTTCCAGGCTTCCAGTTGCGATATTGCCTTTTCATCCTCAAAATAAATCTTCCAGAAATGATCATGGGTGTGTGTGTGTGTGTGTGTGTGTGTATCATGGATTTAAAATTTAAATTATAAAATTTAGAAAATAAACTACTAAATCCACAACCAATTAATTACCGATGAACTAAATTAGTGGACTAAATTATCTATCAAAATCTCTATAGTTTGAGTGATGATACAACTACAAACTCTTGTACAAACTTATTTTGTACAAATTGATGTGGCATTAATTCATTGGTTGAATGAAAATATAAAATAATAAAAATAAATAATGTGGGCAAAGAGATATTTAATTCAACCAATTTTATCATGCCACATTAGTTTGTATAAGATAAGTTTGTACAAGACTTTGTGGCTATATTATTACTCCTATAATATATCCATCAAAATATCTAAAATACTTCTAAGTTCCCAACATAGAATCCAAACTCATGACATAATAGTTAACATATATTCCAAAGTGAAGCCAATTGCTAGCAAAGACCAACGCAAAACTACAAAATACTTAGCAACATCCAAGTTTCTTAGCAAACTAAACTTTATTCTTCTCTTTTTCTTTATTCTTATTCTATATCACTACTTATACCACAAAAATAAATAAATAAAGTGTTTTACACTCTCTTTTCTCTTGTATTTGTAAGGAACTTCTCTTTCAAAAAATTAAATAAACATGAGCCAAATTGAGGTTAAATTCTTCATCTGATTGAAAGATTCTAACAAGGATAGCATAAACGTACATTAATTTGATTTAACCAAATAGTCTCTATCAAAATGAAATTAAGAAAAAGCGGCTATATCATATTAGTAGATCAACATGTTTTGATTATGAAAGATGGCTAAAAAAATTGAATTCACAGGACAAAATAAATGATAGTTCAAGCAGGTCTTCAATAAAGACCTTCAAGATGTTTTTGACTTGAATAAAAAATTACAAATCCAACCAAGAAACCGACACCGTAAATCATAGTTAGATATAAAAATATGAAACTAAAAGGAAGTAATTAATAAAAATGTGCAAGTTTGACTTTGGTGTGGTAGACAACGTCGATGGTGATTGGGAATCAAGGTTTTGGTTTTCTTCATTGATAGAGTTTGGGGAGAGGTTGGGAAAATCGGGTTAGGATCAAGCCAATCAGGTTTTGGGTTGATCGGTTGGCAAAAAGTCATCCGAACTCGACCCAAACTCATTCAGATTGGATTAGAATGGATTAAAAATTAGGTTGAGTACGGATTGGATCAAATTAAGAATAAATATAATTGGGATTAAGATCATGTCAAATCAGGTTCGAGTCAATGCAGCTATTGAGAGATAAAAGTTTAAAAATGTTGCTTGCTGGCTTGTAGCATTCTCCATTTCTTCATCTGAATTTTTCCCCTCACTATGGCCTATAATATAATATTTCTATCATCAAATTTTCAACTAATTTATAAGTTACAAAGAAACCCTAAACCCAAAAAATAAAAAATTTATAAAAATACATGCATTGTATTAATGAAATAATAAAATATCATCATGAGGTGGAAAGTAGCAGATTGCGGTGCAATAGCGGCTGCGGTGGCTGGTGGATCAAGTGGTAATAGGTAGTATATTGCTTCTATGCGCGGTTGCATCAGATCGTGTCAAGGTTCCTTTGCTGCCGTGTTGTCTGCATGTCTACGTCTTTATCTCCCATGCCTTGTTTGGTAAGTGCTGCTGGTTGCCGTTATGTGTGTGACTCCAAGTCTCATTAACATTTCTACTTTTATGTATTTAAGTCCTTCAAACATTAATTGTTTGTTCTGTTATAATTTGAGTATTTTATATATTTTAGGGATGTTTTGGTCATTTTATGATTAACCATAAATCGGACAGCAAAACAAATAGCATATTTGAGCTTAGAATAACTAAAGACCTTAGGAAGGACATATAAGGTAAAATTATAATTGTAAGATTTTGATGGGTCCCAACTGACGTGGCATTGACTGATGATGTGGCAGCATCTTATTGCATTGACTGATGATGTAGCAATACTCTATTGGGCTGAAAAATGAGCTTATGATGTAATACCCTGAATCAATACTAGTTGACTTTTACGTTGACCAATGATGTGACAATATATTGTTGGATTAAAAAACGTGCTTACATTACATGCAATTTATCGAATCATAGCCTTGGTGATGTGTACTATCCAATCAGAGCCTGCCACGTGGCGTAATTATGAGCGTTTGAATTATTTTCATTCGATGGCATTGACTGATGATGTGGCAGCATCTTATTGCATTGACTGATGATGTAGCAATACTCTATTGGGCTGAAAAATGAGCTTATGATGTAATACCCTGAATCAATACTAGTTGACTTTTACGTTGACCAATGATGTGACAACATATTGTTGGATTAAAAAACGTGCTTACATTACATGCAATTTATCGAATCATAGCCTTGGTGATGTGTACTATCCAATTAGAGCCTGCCACGTGGCGTAATTATGAGCGTTTGAATTATTTTCATTCGATGGCTATGATCTATAAATAAGGGACTTTTCCCCTAATTTGAGCTTCATTTTGTGTAATTCTCACTCCATCTTGTATTTTTAAGTACTTTAACAAAATTACCATTTTACCCTTAATTTAATTATGAAGGGATAATTTAATTTCAAGATTGGATTAAAAATAAGGTCTCAACATAATCCATCAGCTTAATTTGAGAAGTTTATTCACACTCTCTCGTTAATTAACTTATCATAAGTAGGAATATCATTTACCTGATCAAGTTTATCAGCTCCTATTGCCATAAGTGCTAGGTTTGACACTTCTTGCGAATCTTCTTTTTCACTCGATTTTTCATCACTATCGTCCCAAGTAGCCACCGTGGCTTTCTTCTTGAGTTTGTTGAGAAGTGGACACTACGATCTTATATGGCCACGCTTTTTGCATTCAAAACAAACAATTGCCTCATTTTCCCCTTTCTCCACCTTAAGATTTTCTCTCATGAATCTTTAAAGTTTCTTCTCTTGATTTGTTTTTCGAAGATCCTTCTAAACTTTCTAGCAATCATTTCAATGCCTTCATCTTCAAAGTCACTTCCCTCATCATCACTTTCAACTATAAAAGATTTAAAAGCAAAGCTCTTCTTCTTTTTATCTTCATCAATTCTTTCATTAACTATATCTTCTTCATGTGAAATAAGTGAACCAATAAGATCATCAAGAGATAAACTATTAAGATTTTTTGCTTCTTCTATGGTCGTTCTCTTTGGTCTCCACTCTTTAGGTAATGATCTAATAATTTTCTTTACTTTTTCACAATTACTAAATGTCTTTCCTATTGTTTCAAGAGAATTCACAATATCGGTAAATCTAGTGTACATATCATGAATACTCTCATATGATTCCATTTGAAACATCTCATATTGCCTAGTGAATATACTAATTTTACACTCCTTTACTTGATTTTTTTCCCTCATATACAACTTCAAGTTTCTTCTAAATTTCGTAAGCACTTTCACAGCCAGAAACTCTATGAAATTCTTTCTCATCTAAAGAACAAAATAGAGCATTCATTGCCTTAGAGTTTAAAGACGTCTTTTTCTTTTCTAATTCACTCCATTGACTTGAGGGTTTTGGCATATCATCTCCCGCTTCATTTTTAGTTATAGGCATAAATGGACCATCACAAACAACTTCTCAAATTTCATAATCTAAAGCTTGCAAATAAATTCTCATCCTAATTTTCCAATATGGGTGGTCATTACCATCAAAGAATGGAGGTCTAGTGGTGGATTGGCCTTCCACAAAGGTTGAGCTAATTTGGGTTGCTATGGATCTTTAACTCTAGATGGTTAAGTTTACACAAGGGCACCTCGCTCTGATACCAAATGAAATGCAAGTTATGCAACTTAAGAGCGGAGGTGAATTGAGATTTTAAAACTTACACTAAACAATTCGCACAACAATTTAATATATTGCCCTAATCAAATTAAAAACAATAAGTTTAATAATGCACAATAATAAAAGAGTAAGAGAAGAGAGAGCAAACACAATAATTTTTACGTGGTTCGGTCCACGCCTCCAAGCCAACCAAGCTCGAGGATTTCACTATCCAAACCTCCCAAGGCTTCACGTTCTTTACAATTGACTTCCAAGGTGTCAATAAACCTTTACAACCAAGAGATTAGCTCTTAATCTCTTCACTCAAGTGTTTCTCACACTTATACACTCACAAATTTGATGAAAAAAATAAAGATTACAACAATGAAACTCTTTTTAAGAGTGAATATACAAAGAATAGCTATATGAAGATTTAATCCATGATGATTTGCGAATTGGAAGCTCAAAATATGTTGTTTAAACTTGTTTGTGCTTGCTAGATACTTAAAATTGAAGATGAAGTTGAGTTTTCATAGTTAAAGCTCGAAAACTAGTCGTTATAGGTAAATTCCCGCAACCAAGCGGTTAGCCGCTTGATTTATCCGGTTAGTCGCCCAGAACAGTGATATTACCGTTAAATTTGAAATTTACTACAGTAATAATGTTCACAAAATTATATTTTGCCCAAAACTTTATGTAATTACAATATGGCCCCAAATGTCATAAAACTTTGCAAACAAGTCGAATTTCAGAATTTCTTAATAATGCTTGTCATTGCCAAGGCTTTTTGAAATTATGATATGGCCCAACGTATAATAATATTTTTTAAAGAGGTCATTTTTAAAATTTAATATAATACCCCTAAATTTTAAAGTTCTCAAATCCTTTCAATTTAGTCTAAAATTTGAAAATATGTGATTCTCCTCAAGCGGCTAGCTGCTAGCCCTCAGGCGGTTAGCCGCTCACTCTTTGTCCAATTTTGGATTTCAATGTTTGGATTACATTTGGGTCCTCAAACTTTTATAAATTATAATATGGCCCAAAATGTTTCAAATATTTGTAAATAAGTCCAACTCCAGAATTTAAAATAAAACTTATTAAATTCAAGGATTGCAAAACTTTTCATTTTAGTCCAAATTACTCAAATCCACTAAATACTTTATCTTACAAATATAAAACTTTTTAGTTTATGAAAAGTAATTATTTAAATAAACTTTTGAGCTTCTCAAATGCTAAATCATGCATCAATTAAATTATACCGGCTTTACAAGAATTTGTCGCAATAATTTATCCATTGAGCTCTAAATTTTTATTCTTGATTTTTTCGTTGTCCATTGAGTGTCTTGAACTTGATTTCACTTGCATAAATATTATCCTTAAAAAACTAGTGAAAATGTGAAATACAATATTTATTAAATTACTTAAGACATATGTTTGTTATCATCAAAATTACATTATGTGTAGCCCTTTAGGCTAACAATTTTTTTGACCCGATCTGATATGATCCGAATATGTTTAGAGCGGATCGGATTGGGTTACATGTTCGTGTTGAGTTCGGACAAATTTTTTTTCCAATCTGATCAACCCGAAATGTAATCGGGTTGATCCAAACTTGATTTTGCCTAGTCGTACTATCAACCAAGAATAAACTTATGGTTTCAAAACTGTCCTTCCAACCTTTCACAATGGTGTTCGTTGGATAATTAATGATGGCATTCAAATTAATTTTTAGTTTGAACGGTGGTTAGACCAACTAAAATTTGTAGAGCTCTATTGATGCTACTATTCTTCCAAGAATTCAGATAGAAGCCATATTTGATTTGGCATAAGAGTAGGGATGCTAATCTATCTTACAAGACTACCACAACTGTTTTTGACCCCACCAATCTAAGACTTCTTGGTTTTCTCATCTTTGGAAGAATTTCATGCTTTAATTTTGTGGCGGCATATCATGAATAATTACCCACAAAGGACAATCTGAAATCGATAAGAATTACGTTGGTTTCATGTTGCAGTCTTAGTGAAAGTCTTTCTTACCTTAAGGATGCTAAACAGGTGTTTGTTAATTGCTCATTTGCAAATTCTATTTGGCAGTGGCTTGCCAAAAAGTTTGAAACCTCTTTGCATACGAATTCCACAATTTTGAATTTTTGAGGTGCAATCTTGAATAAGCCGTTCAGTCCTCAACATTTTAACTTATGGTTGGTTTGTTGTGTTCATGTGTTTTATTTAATTTGGAAGTGCAAAAGGGATTGCTTAGCCTAGCTACAACATTTTTTGAAGTTCTGCCTTGAATTTGTCAATTTCGGCAGAGATATGGAACTTTTTGTTAACTTAGAGTTGATGGTTCACTTGGTAAAGCTCCCAAATTTGTTATTTTGACTTGGACGCCACCTCTTCATGGCTGGATCAAAGCTAATTGGAATGGCCTCTCTAAGGTGTAGCTGCTTGTGGGGCTATTTTCAAAGATTCTTCAAGGAAAAATCTTGGCGGTTTTGGTACTCCATTATGGCACAATGCAACTTACTTCACTGAAGTAATGGCTTTAATTATAGTTATTAAAAATGCTTTTAAAAGGGGTTCAATATTTGGTTAGAGTCAAATTCCGTGCTAGCAATCCATCTCGGATCAGGATCCTCTCATAATTTGATCTTCATCTGAGCAAATTCTATTAATATGATTGGTTGTTAATAAATTAAAAAGAAAAAGTAGTTAAATCATAATTATCTACTAACACTAAAACACAGGTGGCACAAGATCTATAAAAGATCACGAGTGTTCAGATTAGAAGAGGATCTTGATCCGTCCATGTCAAGCCTTTCCTTCATTCCCGTTGGTCCATTCGCAATAGTGGTAAAACTGTCACTTGCTGCATTTCCAAATGAATTTTTGGGTTACTCACACTTACAGCAAAATAATGTTGTAGCCGATATCCTAGCAAACCTCGGTTTCACTACAAGAAAATATCTCGGATGCCACTGTCTGTGTGACATCAAAATTGAAGGTGACGAAAGACACTAACTTTGTCACTGTTACGCGTCTCAAAGTTATTTTCTTAAAAGCATATGGTGGCTTTTGAGACGGGTCAAGAACCAGTCACAAAAAGTACTATTAAATAAAAATTCAGTTTGGTACCCCTCACTCATCGAAGCCTTAACCCTAAGCCCTTTCCAAGGAAGCCAAAAGTTGAAAAGCTTATTGCGATTTAAAATTTAAAAACTTTTAAAACATTTTAGTTTTGGTATGACTTATTCCATTATTCATTATCTTGATTAACCATTTCATTTTCTTTCGAATTCACCGTTTCACCGATTATCAGCTCGCATCATCTTTGTCAACTTCAAAATTGAATCTGGTAATTACATATTCACTTTTATTTAAATATGCTTTAAGTCCTAATTTGAATCATTTGAATATGTCAAATAAGAGTTCGAATCGATTATAATAATTAGGGATTTGAAGACCTAAAATGGATAGGGTTTTAATTATGCTTCCTTTGAATTTTTATCTTCATTTCTATTTTTATGACTTATTTAATTGACAAAGCTTTTTCGCAATCCATTCATATTCATAGGATTTGAAGGACAAGTTGTTTCCTCACAGCTCTTTTTTTATTTCCTTTATCCCCAATTTTTGTTTAATTGTAAGTAAATTTACTCTTTAACTTCTTAATTTGTTGATTAAATGCAGTATTGATAAGGTTTTAGATATTGTTATACTTCCTCCGAAAAGCTTGATCAATGTTTAACGGTTCAATTTGCCATACGGAATAATTTTAGCTGTCAATTTAATGTTTAATAGCTACTTGTCTAACTTTACTTTAGTTTTATGTCTAAAGCATCTGCAATGATTAGTTGAGCTTCGGTCTTAGTTTTATTTGCTAGTTAACTACCTTGTTTCTGTTTATCTTATATGCTTACCGAATGTATATTATAATGTTTGATAATTATTTAATTAATTGGTCTGTCTGTTGAATATGTAGAAAATTTCTGTTTCTGAGAAAAAAGTGAGGTTGCTTGGGCATTTTACTCTTGACTTGTAGGTAGCTTGCGATATGTGTTTTTATATATAAATACAACTTAAACTTCACTTGTAGGTTCTTATGAATAAAAAATATTTATAAATGATGTAGCATTCGATTACAGTTGCTGTTTGGAATAAATTATAGAGATTTATGATTGTTTATGTTTAAATTTCATATTTTAATTTTATTATTTCAATGTACCTATTGAAAGTTTTAACCCTTTTAAGAATTATTAATAGTGTTGCGGAAACGTGGGTTGAGCAATTACTAATACTGCAACTTCTGGAGAAATATAAATGTAGTGATAAACAAATGCAAAGAAAATATGACACAATAATTTACGTGGTTCGGCGTAATGCCTACGTCCACGGGCAAAAACTGGAAGATAATTTTACTAACAAATGGGAATTTACAAAAGTGGGAAAAACTCACAAAACCCACAACCCCAATATACCCAAATGGAACCTCACTAGAACACTCAAGTGAAAGCTCTCTCAAATTCTCTCAAAGAACTCACTTGCAATTGCTCTCTACTTCTCTCAAATTGGGATGCTTAGAATGAATGATCACTCCTCTATTTATAGCTGAGCCTTGCCATTCATGCTTGCCATTTTCAAAGCAAAAGTCTTGAGCTCCTTCCAAATTGTCAAGGGTCGGTGCCATCTTTAGTCAATTTTCAACATCACCAAATTGCATGTACAAGCTTTTCAAAACCTAACTTTGTCTTTTGAAATTGTCAAGCCGACCAAATTTGTGTTATTTGAAATTGGTTTTGAAATTGGCAGCCAAATATTTGACTTTTCAACAAATAGACATATGTTTTATTAGTGTCATCTTTTGGAAGTCAGTTAGGATTATATGTCTATTAATAATTCTTGAATTGCCTCGATTTAGACAGTCTAGGAATGCAGAGGTTTCTACAGTAGCTAGTAGTAGAAGTTTTATTCCATATAAAAAGGATCTTTTAGTAGCTACTACTCATGTTCTCTGGGTACATACTAGATGAATGACTGTCATGTATTATTTTAACATAACACATAAACAATTATAAATCTCTGTCTTGTACTTGGAGAACTATGGGGAGATGCTGTCGAAATTTCCACAGACGTGCAAGAAAACTTCAGCCACTTCAGATTAAAGAAACTTGTGCATTCTTGAATGGGAATTTTTAGGAGCATCTATCTTTTATAAATGCGAAGAGAAGATTGGATAAATTGAGCGAGAGTGAAGGAAATGAGTTGGATGAATGTTATTGGTTGATTTGTATTTTTGTGGTGATTTTGATATGGTGTTTCTTTGTGCATTCTTGTGAACTTTGTCTACGTATGGAAGAAAATGCTAGAAGTTTGCAGCAGTTGTTTATAGCTTTGTCTGAACAGTTGTTATCACAGCTTTGAGCTTGTGATTTTGCTTATTTAGTCTTGTCATGTATAGTTTGAATGGAATACTGTCTCCAGTATTAGTTTATTGGTTCTTTTTGCTTGTTTGCTCACTATAAATTAGTTAACAATATATATGTGAATGGGCAATGAAAATGTTTCAACTGGTTGGCCTGATTTATTGTATATATAATTTACTAATGTATGAAAAGAGAACACGTAGAAACCAGAGTACTAGACTTTAAAAAGTTACTATGCACCCTAATATATATGGACAGTTTATTAATTAAGTCAGTTATTTAGAATTTACCATTTTTAAACATTTAAACTAGCTACAATTATTATTTCAACCAGTTTTATGCTTATAGAGATCTCTGATGCTAATAGCCAACTGTTAGTAACATACAAATTCATATACAAATTCATAGTCTCTGCATACATGAAAATATCTCAATGGAAATAAAGAACTAATAAAACTTATTTAAGTAATTTTATAGTGCATTAAAAGGAGATAGTCATGGACAAGAGTGGGATTTATTTGCCAAATAGGCAATCAAGTCATATAATGATGGTGTCAAGAGTAGGGATGGCAATTTAACCCGGACCCGGACAAACCCAGATAATTAGGACCGGGTTCAACCTACATCGGAATAAAATAAATCCGGTATCCGGAATTGATTTCATCAACCCGCATGTATCCGGGTCCGGTTCCGGGTTTGGGTAAACCCGGAAATTCAAAACCCGGACCCGGATATATTTATCTTAATATGATTTTTTAATTATTTTTATAATATAAATAGAAAAGAAAAATTAGCCATGCCCTAATTCCCACTTCTACAGCCGCAGCCACCAAAGTCCAAACCAAAAGCCATTCTTTTCATCTCTCTTCAACTCTCTCTTTCATCTTAATCTTCTTCATCTTCACACTTTCTTCACTTGTCATCACCAGCTGCCTCTTGTCTATCTATTTCATGGGTTTTGGTCGACGTTTGTCCGCCTTCACGATTGCAATCGCGGCTGTGGCGCTGTGTTCATCATCATCAGCCTTCATTTGTTGCTTCGCCAGATGTGGATCCTTAAAGTTCGTAAATATTGAATCTGTGAATCGTCAGTTTAGATTGTATATATGTGTTATGGATTTGTGTTTGTGAATGTTTTATTGCTTTGAATCATTGAAAGTAGAATTAGGATTTGTATTTGTGTATTTGTGAATGTTTTCTCGAATTGGGATTTGTATTTGTATTCGTATTTGGTTTCTTTAATTTTTTAGTTGATTAAGTGATCCGAGTTTAAAAGCCGCAATCCAGAAACCTGGATTTTTTCGGATTGAACCCGTACCGGACCCGTAGGCAATAAATCTATTTAAATCTGGATCCAGAACAACATTTTAGTATGCGGGTCCGGAACAGGGAAGGCCAAACTCGGACCCGGACCTGACTTTTGCCATCCCTAGTCAAGAGCTTTTTAGACTTTATATTTAAGAATGTTGTTCGAAAGAATTTGTTGTCGTTGTAAGAAGTGTCGCAATCGATATCACTACCAGAAAAATGACTTTCACTTGTACTAAGTTGTTGATGCTAAATAAAAAAGTATCAGTCACCTAAGCAATTTTTAGTGCCTTTAACATATTAGTGCCAATGGTTATTGATATTACAGTATCATGAACCTTTATTGATACTAAGATATATATTTTTAATTTTAATTTTAATTTTTCTTATTCTAAACGGCATAGTTTAATTCTTAAAATTAGGGTATCTTAAATTCAACACTTGGTAAAATGTTTTGGCCTTCAACGAAACAAAACTCTTCCCTCTTTATCTTCCCTCTCTTCCAAATCCTTCCCACTCATTTCAACATACCCTAAATTGAAATAAAACAAATCACTCAGCCTTTCAAGTTTTAACAAAACAAAAACTCTCAGTCTCCAAAAAAAATAAAATCCTCCTCCTCCTCACCAACACTTTCCATTTCCTATTTCTCTCTAGTTTTACTTTATGAAGCGTATGGATCTTGATTCTTTAGTCACCACCAGAGACAACCAAAAGATGAAGAAAGTCAAACAAGAAGAGAAGTAGGAATAAGAAGAGGAAGAGCAGGTCAAAGAAATTGGCCTCACAAATCTAGACGAGAACCTCCTGTTTGAGGTGTTGAAACACAGGGACGCCAGGACCTTGGTGCGGACAATCTACTTCAACAAGCTATGGCATAAGATGGCGCAAGACGAGCGCCTTTGGAAGTAGATATGCACCCACAACTTTGCTAGCTTAAGGCGTGCTATCCAACAGCTCAGATCCATGGTTTTGGCTCTTGGTGTTGATGGCTCCTGTCGCCTTTACTGCCTCTACCTCCACCAATGCTCCGCCATCTTCCTCCAAGTGAAATCCTCTCCCACGCATGATGGTCCCAAAGACCCTGGCCCACCGGTGGAGATACGAGGTTCATCTCTCCTTATCTTTGCTTTTCATTCGTTACCATGAGATGATGACTGTTAGGGATCTAACCAAGCAATAATTTATTTACTCATTTCTCGTTATCTATCCACTTATCTATCTTTGTTTTTTAACCTTTTTTTTCCTTTTTGAAACGACCCGTCCCGAATCCCCCCATTAGGCGAGTCTATCTAGTCTCATCAAAACAGACTTGATAATAATTCTATTAGTAAAGATTCTGTCGAAAATTCGGCAGAATCTCCTTTATATATATAATACTCCCAATTTACAAATATGAATATAACACTCCTAATACAATTCAATATACAACAAACTCCAGTGATCAACATCCTTAACGAAAATGCTGAGTTTTATATCTCCAGAGTCTCAAAAGATAATATTATAACTAATATTAATATCTCAGTTTATTTTTAATCCCAAAAGAATAATATAACAAAATTATATAATCCCAAAAGAACGAGATAACCAAGATGTCCTAACAAAAAAAAAATCTATATCTTCTAACACCATCACGTGGCCAAGACTCAAAATATATTTACAGTCGCTGGGTCGGTCTGATGTACCTGCAACCTCCTGGTGAGGGGGGAAAATATAAAAAAAACGGAGTGAGTTTAAAACTCAGTGAGATCAGTGAGTGGATTGTAGTTTTGAAAATTAATTTTTACTTTAAAAGAAATAATCATATCATTTCCAAATACGATTTCATCAAACCATATGCGAGAAACCAGTAATAAATCATTTAGCATTTAAATCAGATTACTAACCATAAAAAACATATATAATATCGTGCCCAATAACCATAGAAATCATATCACAATATCAAATAGAATACACAAATATGAAAATCATCACCAAACAAGTACCCAGGGAAATAATCTTGTCGTATCCGGACCTCAACGGACAGGTAATTACGTACTATCTGGGTGCCGTCACGCCCCGGAGCTACACAGATAGACAGGGAAATACCATCTCATATCTCATCATATCTGTGCATGCATAATCTAGTTCCCAAAGGACAAAAGCGCCCAAGCACACGGCCCAAAGCCTCTGTGTGTACTCAGACGGGCCCCAAATGCCTTTATCTCATCTCATCTATATCTCTGTATTCATCTCGTATTATCTATATCTCTGTATCTGGAGGAGAAGGATAATGTCCAATGATTTTCCAAACAACATTTTATACACATGTACATAAACATATAATCACATCTGAAATCTCATTTTCTTTTTATTCAACGTATCTCAAATCCACTCAATTCTAATATCATGCATTTACTCAAAAACGATAATAAAATCATTAATCAAACTCATTCTTAATAACAATAAATATTAACACGTAGATAAAAATCAATTTTCTAGAAAATCATTAAATCGAAGCATTAAATACTTATTATCAAAACATGTTGTACTGTATGGTAAAATCAGAATATACTATGAAAATATGTTTTGTATATTCCACTCACTGTGACGGTGTTCACGCTCGGTTATCGTTCACGTCCGTGGACCGGTTCTCGCTCGTGGATCCACCTAAATCAAGGAAACGACATAATTATTTTCCGTAAATCGGAATTATGACTAAATTTTATGCACTAAACTCGAAACGAATATCTATCCATAATTTACAACTCCCGTGTCCATAAAATTACTAAAATGCCCTTGAATTCGTAAATCATTAAAATATTCTGAAATCGTAAATCACCGAATTACTTTCGGAATCGTAATTACACCCAATCCTCAGTTCTAGGAATTACTAAAATATCAGAAATTACAAAATTGCCCTCATAGTGTGAAATTACCAAAATGGCCTTACCGGTCAACGGTCATCGGAGTTTGGTCAATGCTGGCTAGGAAGCTCAAATCTGAAAGTTCCAATGACGCTGAGTTCAATGGTACCGGTGGTGAGCTCCAACGCGCGGCAACGATGCCGGAATCTAGCTCGGTAGCCGTGAATTCCAACAATCGACCGACGACAAAACAGTGACTCTCAGTGCCTATGGATGGTCAGAAATGGAAGAGGGAGTCGTGAGGAACAAAATCCAACCGGCGGTGTCATCCAAAACCGGCGAAAATCCTGGCGGAGCAAAGTGAAACAGTCGCAGGTTTCAAGCTTTGATCGCCGGCGTTCTGGTTGGTTTTCGGCGGCGAGGATGGTAGGGGAACGACGGACGGCTTCTAAGCTTCAGATTGGTACCAACCTTCATCGGTGGGGTGGCCGGAATCGGAAGAAACGGCCAGGTCACGTTCGCGGTTTGGGTCGGGTTTCCGGGTCTGTAGTTGCGTCGGTTTGGCAGCTTCCCTTCACTCTCTCTCTCTCACACGTGCATGTTTTTACCTGTTTCCAGCTTATTCTTTTACTTATAAAATCCTTAACCGCCTCATTTTCATTTTAAATTCACATATATTACACTTTTGGCTAGCGAGTTTGGTTTTTTTAAATAAGAAAAAGAAAAAAAAATTGTATGCATGTAGTCTCGGATTTTAATTTGTGATCTATATTCTTATATGCTAAAACTGTGAATCAATTGGAATTGCCTCTCAAAGTCATATGTAATCCTTTTTTGTAATTTTATGAAATATGAAATAGACTTTAGAAATTTTTTTTTTAATTGTTTGGATTTAATTTTTGTGAATACAAACTTGATTGAAGATCAGTTTTTAATGGGTAAAATTGCTATTATGGACAATATTAAATTGATTGAATTTTGCTTTTTGTTCTTTAATTATTCACTTATCACACCCTTTAGCATTTTGAATGAAGTTTTGGCTTTGGTTACTCATCCAGTGTTCTTTTACCTGTCTAGTTTGGTTGGTTGCTAATCTGTTTGAAGCAAATGAGTGGGAATCATGTGGAAGCCTCCAATGCTTTGATATTCAAACTCTAGTTGGTATTTTCAGCAATTTTTAATAGGTTATCATGATTTTATTGGCCATTTGTCGTTTCTTTCTTCATTCCTTCATATGTGAAGCATTGTGAAATATTGAGACCGAAGAAGTGATGATTCATTTAGATTTAAAATTTTTTTTATTTTTGGAATCAACATGCAGAAAGTGTATGGGTTGTCATTGATATTTATATTGACATTATCTGATAAACTTATAGTGCTCGAACAATTGTTAATTGTGAGAAGCTTGTGTCTGGCCGCTGTGTAGTGCAAGTTATGCCTAGTGGTTACTTGGAGGTAATTATTAATCAATTAAATTTCACATTTACTTGTTTTTCTTTTGTTGGGTATTGTAATTGTGTGGGCAGAATTTGAAACAAGATTTGTCAAAACAGGATGATACAAAATTGTGCCCATAAGGTATTTGACAAAATGTATGAGAGATTAATAATTGTTATAATTTATTTTTATTTCAAATTATAAATTGGTTAAGCTTTCTTTTGCAACTGGTATCATATCTATAGCATTTGTAGTGAACTTTTAATAATTTTTTGAAGTTGGTTTTAAGATGTTGAATTTAATTTACTTTTCTAACCATGCTAGATATATTTCTAAAATTGTATCTATTGACAATGCTTTTTTCATATTGTTTTTCCAATTCACATTATATACTTGTCAACCTTTCATTTGCAATTGGTATCATATGAATAGCCTTGGTATTGAGTTTTTAATGATTTTTTGAATTTGGCTATGGTATGCAGAAATTTAGTCGATCTTCTTGATCATCCTGGATGTATTATTAAAACTGTATCTATTGGCTGAGATCTTTGCATTGTTTCTTTCCAATTTATATTATATACTTATCAACCTTTCTTTTGCAATTGGTATTATATGAATAGCCCTTCTATTGAATTTTTAGTGATTTTTTTAAATTGGCTGTAAGAGGCAGAAATTTGAAAGGTTCGTGATGAGTGAGTTGCGTATGTGGCTAATTTGATCACTAGTTTAAGAATTTAAAATAGGTAAATATCACTTGTTTGTTCTTGTTTTATAATTAATATTTAAGCGACTATATGGTTTTGTTTGGAATGATGATGTGATGCATTTGTTGTTCCTTTATTACTTTCAGGATGTACCTTTGTTGGATGGATTTTGTTGGAATTGAGTATTGGCGCTGCTTGTTGTTGCAACTACTATTCAAGCCATTAAAGATAATAGAGAATGATAGTGGTGGCACGCCAATTCCATTTGCCTTTATTGTTTGGCACCGCTACTTAGGTTGTTGTAATGACAAATAAGTTGTAGTTTTCTTAAATTAGAAACTAGCTGTGGTTTTTAGTATTGTTTTGCTATTGAAATTATGGTTGATGAATATGGTTACTGAATATTGGATAGAACCAATTTGGTTATTCAATATTGAATGTTAAATATTGAATATTGAATGGAGCCTATTGGCAATTGTTAAATGGAGTTGATTTGATTTTGATACCAACATGTGTTTCATAATCATTGTTCAAAATTCCTTATTATTAGGTTTTGATTCCAGCCTATTGACAATTGTAATAATGACCACTTTATTATTATTTTTTAAATACTTTTAAAATTGTTGACATCAATATAGCATCGGTAAATACCAATATTCTTAAATCAGAACATAAATGATACTAGAGCATCAAAACTTGTTTCATACCATAAAATCACTATCTACATAATTGTTTGGAATTACAATTACTTGATGCTATGGAATCAATATTTCTTTAATTCTAAGGTAACGTAGAATTGTTGACACAAAAAATTTGTCAGTAAATTTGTTGCACGGTGATCAATGACACTAAATTCGGTGTCAGTAAAACAAGTTGCTAATACCAAAATAGTATTAGGGAAGGTTATTTTTCTACTAGTGTATCTCGTTCAAAGGGAAATGGCAAGAGTCCATATCATAATTAGGGATGGCAAAATCCGGGTCCGGGTCCGGGTTTAGCCTTTCCGGTTCCGGACCCGGATGGTAATTTAAAAATATTGGACCCGGATATAAACCCGGATATTTATACTCCGGGTCCGGTCCGGGTTCAACCCGGAAAAATCCAGGTTCCCGGATTCCGGGTTTAGAACCCGCATGCTTGTTAAAGAGAAACGATTTTCTCTCTCCTCTGCTATGAATTCCTCCTTACATCTTTAACCTATTACCAACAACAATGGAAAATAATGCAAAATCAAATAACTAAAAATAAATTCAAAGGCAATACCGCAATAGAGCATATACAAAATTCAATTTTCAAACATAATGATAACAAATTTGGCGATGATGATGACAAAGTGGGCTTTGTGGGGTTAAGCCAAGAAAAGCCGAAAAGGGGAGAAATGAGCTTTGGTCTTTAAAATCATGTATGCTGTTCAAACTATTGTTCTCATCTCCACCCTTGCTTTCTTCTTCCTTTGCTGCGGCTGCACTTCTAATCTCTTTTTCTTCTTCCTTTGCTGTTTGTTTTTTTATTTTGTATTCTTTAATTAATTTTTTATTCTTTCTTCATAGATCTTCTTCGCCTCTGATGATGATGAACATGAACACAACAAAGTAGCGAAGCAATGGTGAATGGCGACGATGATTTGATGAAGAGAAGGGCTGAACAAAGAGAAAATGGTTTGGCTTGATGATGATTTGATGAAAGAGAAGGGAGAGAGTGGAAATGTTTGGCAGCGGCAGCGGCAGTGAATTAGGGCAAGGCTAATTTTTTTTTTCAATTTATATTAAATAAAGATGTCCGGGTCCGGGTTTCGGATTTACGGGTTCACCCAAACTCGGAACCGGACCCGGATACGTTCGGGTTGGTAAAATTCAATCCGGATTCCGGATTTAATTTGTTCCGGTACGGGTTGAACCCGGACAGGATTTTTCGGGTTCATCCGGGTCCGATCCGGGTTCGGGTTAAATTGTCATCCCTAATCATAATAAACAATTTAAGAGAGCAAGTATTAAGATTATCAATTTGCTAGGTCAATTTAATAAACATATGTCCAAAATACCTGTTGAGCAACAAAGAGAAGTTTTGAGAGAGCAAGTATTAACTCAAGTGATGGGAATCGATGGCCATGGATATGCTCAATCGATGGCCATCACCTTCGTCTGTCTCACATTGAAATGGGATTCACGGTTATCAAATGTTACAACGTGAGTTAAGTCTTCTATAATCCAATCATGACGAGTTAAACTCCAAATTAAATGACTTTCAATCCAAATATGGTAACTTGTAATCTAAATATGTTGGGTTTCAATCTATTTATGACCAGTTCGAAGGTGATATGCAAGCCAAGAATGATGGACCATATTCATTTTTACAACACCGTTTCGACTATTTTGATGATGAGATGAGTACATCCGTGAGTGATCAAGGTATAAGTATTTTAACTAACGTAATCTTTAAGCTAAAAGTTTACATTTCAATTTATTTAATATATGTCCTATGTTAATAGGTTCCAAACACATCGAATATGCATTATCATAATACATTTACTAGTGCTGATTACGACCTAAACTTATATGTAAGTTTGTACTTTTATTATTTCTTCTTTAATGCTTTGTCTAATTTTGAACTTATATGTAAGTTTGTACTTTTATTATTTCTTCTTTTATGTTTTGTCTAATTTTGAATATTTTGGTGGTTGATTTCTTGATATGTGTGCTCTCAACTACTTGTTTGCTAGACATTTGTCAAATAAACATAATGGTATGCAAACTAGAACATGAAGTGAATCTTATTATGAATTTAATGATTACATTTTGTTGTGTTAAATGTTAGAACAAGAATACTTTGGTGAAAACCTATAACTCAGGAACATTCATGTTGTATCACAAGAATCAATAACAAATTATGCGGAAGCGTACCTGAATCTATAACATTGAATTATTTTCTAAGGTTGTGTGGTTACCCTTCCAGATCAACACATTCTCTTAAAGAATCTTTTAGTTTTCTCTACGCTCTCTCTCTGATGATTGGATAAAAAAAAAATAGAAAGTTACGTGCAACTTGGGGACCATAACCACTTATATAGATAATTTTTTTTGTCATTTGGTATTCCTAATTCGGCCCATAATAGAATTAGAATACAATTAGATCTCTATACATTAAAAGCCCACATCTTATTAAATACATTAAAGCTCATGATACCAAAAATCTTAATAGATCACTTTTAATTGGGCTTAATCTTACATGACAGTCCGCAACACATAATTATTCACATGTAAGCCCAACATTATATTAAGGATCCAACAATGCTAGATTGAAACATCCAACAATCTCCCACTTGGGCTATATGTGTAACCTTATAATTATATTTTGTAAAAATAACCGTATGAGCTCAACCTTATTGTCATTACTTAAATGTATCCATAACCAATCTGGTCCATCAATCATATCAATATATGATCAAAGCAGCCTTCGTTACAACTATCGTGACCCATTAATAGTCACTATGCCGATACAACTGGATGGCATGGATCATGATGTGGATGTGTAGCATGAAAATTTCATGTAATATGATATTAACATGCCTATTTCCAACTAATCCACCTTAAGTTTTAGTGAGATCAAACTATACCAAAATCAAAGTATGAATAAACCAAAACTAGGGGTGGGCATATGATTCGATTTTTGCTTAACCTAATTGAATTGAACTGGTACATTGGATTCAATTCGGTTTGGTTTAGAAGGCAAAAACCAAATAGCTTGAAAATAAGCAAACTGATTAGTTTGCATTCAGTTCGGCTCAAAACGGAATCGAACCAACAAATCGATTGGTTTGCTTCAATTAAAAAATTATTTAATTTAAAATATAAAAGGAAAAATTAGTTTCAATTCCTAAATCTAACCCTAGATTAGCACGGCAGCAAAAGCCATCTCTCTCAAGCTTTACAATAATCTCCCTTTCTCGCAACCTTTCACAGTCACAGACTCATCACTCATGGTCTCACTCTCACCGTTAGCCACCGCTCATCTCACAACCCATTACAGGTTCTCTCCGTTGTTGCTGTCATACCAATAAAGGTGAGCAACATTGAGTTGAGTTCAATTTCACTCACTGACTCATCGTTAGCAGCAACTAGTTCAATTTTATTTTAATTTAATTCAATTCAATTTCACCTCATTTATTCTTTGATTAATTTTTGTTTTTTAAATAAAAAATGATTTGATTTATTTGGTTGCTAATTTGAGGCATACGGGTTTGATTTGATTTTTATTAAGTTATGATGTGTTTGGTTTGATTTAAACATGCACTGGTTAGTTTTGATTTGTGTAATTTGTAATTGATATTTGATTGGCAAAACTACAAATTCAGTAGTTGTTAATTGGGAAGACTGTAAAATTCAAGCACTTAGTCTTTATACGCAGAAACTCTAGTAAATTAAAAGAAAAGTTTTTTGAGTTGTGAGATTGAATTTGAGGTGCAATAACTTTAATGGGAAATGAAGGCAACTGCCTGCTTTCTTTCATGCTTTGTAAAACTAGTTTTTGTCATGGCTTCTAGAAACAGAGTAATTCATCAAAAAGCTTTGTTCTATTGGTTCTTTGAACCCCAAAATGGGGTTTCCAATAAGCCTATTATTCTTTGTTTAATAGAGGTTTGATTATTCTCGTTCATTTAATTTCTTTCCCGTTGCATTCTTGTGATGTTTTTACTTTTGTTTCATCTTTTTTTTTTGGATTTTTCATTGATATTTAAGTTAAAGGGAGAAAAAACAACCAAACCAAACCAAATCGAACTAAATTTTAAAATCGAATCGAACCGAAACAAAATAGTTTGGTTCATTTCAGTTTAAAATTTGGTTTGGATTTGATTATATTTCTTAAGAACCATTTGGTTTTAATTTGGTTTGGTTCCGGACCAGAACTAAATTGTACCATATACTGCCCACCCCTAACCAAAAGTTTATTTTTGCAGAAAATAACCTCAAATATCCATAAACTGAAAGAACAGAAAAATGTCTATATTACAAGAGCATCTAAAATTATAAACTATCACTAAAACTGGATATTTTTTAATGACATGACACTTATACGAGTAACATGTGCATGAAACATTTTGGGTGGCAATCCTTTAGTCAGCGGATCTGCAATCATAAAGTTTGTGCGGATGTGGTCAATAGACAAGTGTGCACTTTGAATTCTTTCGTTAACAACTAGGAACTTGATGTCTATATACTTGGACTTCGTAGAGCTCTTATTGTTATTAGAATACAGTATTGTTTAATTATTGTCACAGAATAATTTGAGTGATCTATCAACACCAACTACTATACGCAGCCTATGATAAAATTCTATAGTTATATTCTGCGATTGGATGCCTCATAACATGTTATGAACTCTACTGCTATCGTAGAAGAAGCTATAAGAGATTGTTTAGCACTCTTCAAGATACATCACCATAAGCTAGTTGGTAAATGTAATATGAAGTGGATTTCATACTATCTTGGCATCCAACGAAATCGAAGTCAGTTTACCCAATGATCTCAAGTTGATCTAACCTCTGATATATGAGCATGTAGTCTTTTGTCCTTTATAAGTACTGTAAGACTCGTTTGGCTGCTTTCCAATGGTTTACTCTTGGATTACTTAAATATCTACCAAACATCACTGTAACGTATGTAATATCTGGACGCATACAAACCCGAACATACATCAGACTTCCAATTACTGACGTATAAAGAATTTTCTGCATTTCTTTCACCTCAAAGTTATTTTTTGGGCATTGATTGAGACTAAACCTGTCTCCCTTAGCTACAAGGGTATCACCTGGTTTGCAATCTTGCATGCCATATCTCTTGAGAAATGTTTCGACTTAACTCTTTTTGATAATCCAAGAATACTCCGGGAGCGATCTTGGTGTTTCTATATGTCTAATACAAAAGAGACATCACTTAGATCTTTCATCTCAAAATTCTTAGGTAGAAATCTCTTAGTGTCGTGTAATAAGCTTTTAAAGTTGTTAGCAAGTAAAATGTCATTGACATATAATACCAGAAAAATGTACTTACTCATACACAACCTATGGTATATACAATCATCGATCAAATTCATCTTGAAATCGAATAAGATGATCATTTTATGAAACTTGAAATACCCTTGTTGAGATGCTTCATTGAGCCCATAAATAGATTTTTTAAGTTTGCAAACTATATTCTTTAGGTCCTCGGACATAGTTTTCTGGCTACATTTTATAAATCGTGTCATCAATGTCACCATTGAAAAATGTTGTCTTAACATCCATCAGATGTAACTCAAGATTAAAATGTGCCATTAATACCATTTTGATCTTGAAAGAGTCTTTTGAAAAAACTAGAGAGAAAGTCACTTTATAGTCGATGCTTTTTTTCTGCGTAAAGTCTTTTGTGACAAGAGGTGCCTTTTACCTCTCTTCATTGCCTTTCAAATCCCTTTTGGTTTTAAATATCCATTTGCAACAATATATTTCCCACCTTCTGGCAATAGAATAAGATCATATACGTCATTGTCCTTCATGGACTTTATCTCCTCATTCATGGCATTTATCTACTTTTGAGAGTTTGAACATTCTATGATTTGATGAAAATTGATCGGATCATCTTCCATCACACCGATGTCTACCTCTTGTTCTTGGAGAAATACAATATAGTCATCTGGCGCTGCACTTTTCCTTTCTCTAGTGGATCTCCTTAATAGCAGAGGTTCTTTAGGTGGTAGAGTTTGTTCTTCTAGAACAACTTCTTGTATGAAGGGTTATCCAATATTGTCTTGATCTATTATGTCTTGAACAAAGTTAGGAATGAGACCTTGATTAATGCCAATAACACCTATGGAAATATCAATATATTTCTCTTCAAAGATAGAGTCCCTAGCCATATCTCAAACTTGACATTCTCAAATAATTAAGCATTTCCTGACTCAAAAATCGACTTAATCGTGGGATCATAAAACTTATATCCCCTGGATTGTTTTGAGTATCCAATAAAATATCAACTCATTATCCTTGAATTCAGTTTATTCTCATTAGACCTATAAGGCCTTGCCTCAACTGGACATCCCCAAACATGTAAGTGCTTTAAATTAGGCTTCTTCTCCGTCCAAAGCTCGTAAGGGATTTTGACAGTCGTTTTATTGGAACTTTACTAAGGATATATGCTACAGTCGTAGGTACTTCTCTCTAGAGTGATTTTGGTAAGGTAGAATGATAAATCATAGTCCTGTCCATGTTCTTAAGAATCCTTTTTAGTCTTTCAGCAATTGGACATCCCCAAACATGCAAGTACTTTAGATTATACTTCTTCTTCGTCCAAAGCTCGTAAGAGATTTTTACAGTCGCTTTGTTGGAACTATATTAAGGACATATGCTACAATCTTAGGTACTTCTCCCTAGAGTGATTCTGGTATGGTAGAATTATAAACTATACTCTTCACTATGTTCTTAAGAATCCTTTTTAATCATTCAGCAACACCATTCATAGTAGGTGAACTCCATATAATATACTACGGGATGATACTACATTCCTCTAGGAATTTAGAAAATGAACTTAGACGTTGTTCACCTGAACCGCCATAATCTACCATAGTATTCATCACTACAGTCAGATCTGATGGTTTTGATTCTTTTGTCGAGTTAGTTCTCAACTTTAGCCTTAACATTTTTTAACATATCCAAGGATTGTGACTTTTCATGGAGGAGATATTTATAGCTATATCTAGAAAAATTGTTTATGAATGTCATAAAGTATTGTTGGTTTTTCCAAGCAGCTGCAAGAAATAGCCCACAAATGTTCGTATGTATGAGTTCTAAGGCATCCAAAGTCCTATTGCCTTCAAATCTCCTTTTACTAGTTTGTTTCTGGTTGATACAGTTAATACAAATATTGAGATTTGTGAAATCTAAGGAGTCGAGAATTTCGTCTGACACAAGTCTCTCTATTCTCCGTCTAAAAATATGACCCAAATTCTCATTAGTTAATTTTCTCTTTAAACCTGGTGTACTTAATTGTGGGGATTCATTAAATAAAATTCTCATATCAAGCATTTAAAGAAGATCATCGCCTGACAAAGAACTGGAACCAGCCAATTTTAAATCATGAAACAAACTGAATTTTTCATTTCTAAATGAACAAGAATAACCATATTTGTCTAAAGTGGAAATGGAAATCAAATTCCGTCTTTTGAATGACAAATGTTTCATCAAGATCTAAATAAAATCCAATTGTTAATAATAATTTAAATTTTCCAATTACTTCAACTTCAATCTTCTTGCCATCACCCACATAGATGTATTTTTCACCATCACTATTTTGAAAACCCATGGCTGCTATTTCTTGCTTAGGGCGCGGCTTAGTTGGTGCCTTTCCAACTGACGAATGACCACCGTCCCTTTTTTTTTTCAAAAATTTCTTGATGCGGCGACCTAGGCCATCACTTTTACTTTCTACTGCGGTTGAAGGCTGCAACTCTACCTTACTATTGCCGGCCTGGCGATGTTGTCGGTGGTGGCAGCACCTGCCTTTGACGCTTAATTCCTGAATAAATCGAGCCCTCTTTTTTATTTTTTTGTTATTCAGACGCTTAATTCCTAAATAAACCGAGCCCTCTTTTGTTTTTTGTTAACCAATTTAAAAAAATTAAATTTAGAATTTATTTTTCTTAAAACTATAAGTCAGCCTTAAATTTAGTTTAGAATTATTAAATTCAAGAGCATAAAAAATATTTAATCCTCAATTTGTTCTCAAACTCAATAATTTTAATAATTTTGGTATTATTAAATTCGAGAACACAAAGGATTTAATCATTAGTCAAAATGAAAATTTGATTCTTAATGATTCAACTTGAAGAGGCTTTGATACTACTTGTTAGAATAAGAATTCTTTGGTGAAAACCATCACCAAAGTATCACCAAGAATCAATAACAAATTATGCAGAAACGTACCTGAATCCAAATCAACACGTTTTCTTAAAGAATACTTTGGTGAAAACCATTATTTATAACCCAGGAACATCTTTGTTGTATCATTAAGAATCAATAACAAATTATGCAGAAACTTACTTAAATCCATAACACTAATTGATCTCTAGGGTTGTATGGTTGTCCTTCGAGATCAACATGTTCTCCTAGAGAATCCTTTAATTTTTCTACACTTTCTCTCTAATAATGGGATGTCAGAAAGAATAGAAAGATACGTGTGACTTGTGGACCATAACCACTTATATAGACAACTTTTTCTTGTTGTCTTTAGGTATTCCTAATTTTTCCTATCATAGAATTAGAATACAATTAAGTCTCTACATATTAAAGGCTCACACCCTATTAGATACATTAAAGCCCATAATACCGAAAATCTTAATAGATCACTTTTAATTGGGCTTAACCTTACATGATAGTCTACAACACATAATTATTCACATATAAGCCCAACATTGGATTAAGGATCCAACAATACTAGATTAAAAATTCCAACAATAAAATGTTGCTTTTAATTTTAGATAATATAAACTGTATGGATCAAGTTAAATAAGAGAACAAAATCATTGTACTGAACTACATGGATACATAGTCTAAGCTCTAAAGATTTATTCTTAATCCTATACAAAATCATTGATGTTATTCATGGAAATTGGTTGCATTTACAAATGTTTTTTTAACTTAATGTATTCTGTAGATTCTTGAGCAAGAGCAGGCATTGGGTTCTCTTTAAACTTGCTATAACTTTTTGAAGGGAGTAGGCATTGGGTTCCAGAGAGATAGATTTCGTTATATATGCATCAAATTTTGTTTTGTATTAACTAATGAATAGACTTATGACTGTTACATTTGTTTAGAGGACTCAGTGTTGTAAAATTGAATTTGTTTGTAACGAACGATGCTGTTTTCATATAATTTTGCATTGAATTTTTTATTTTAATTGAAAGCATTGAATTTTTGTTTTAATTAAAAAAAAAGTAAGTATGTTAGATATTTTAAATTTGAAATTGCTAGAACTAGTTAAAAAATTTCAAATTAATGATTTATGTGACTACTTGAACCTTTGTGATAGGTTTCAATTTTTGTTGTTTATGTGACCGCTTAAAGCTCTATTATAGTTTCAATTTTAGTTATTTACATGACTGTTTTAAATCATCTTGAAATCTGTTGACCCATTGTAACATATACACCTTAATTTTTTTTCTAATTAAGTGTATTATGTGTTTTTTTGTTTCGGTATTAATTTTAAAGTCGTTAGATTGGTTATAAATTATTATGGGCAAACTTGATGCGACTCGATTTCTTATATGAATTAATGGATTTGGGTCGAGTTAATAAATGGATCGTGTTTTGAATAAATTTAAATTTGTCACGACATAAAATTGAAACAATTCGAACACGATTCAATGGCTGTAGTCGGATTTGATTTTAACACGGGTCCGAAATTAGCTTAATTGCTAGTAAGCTTGAAAAAAAAGGCTAGTTTCTATAAATGGAAAAGGGGGAGCTAGTTTCCAAAAAGCAAAAGAGAGGGGGTGTGCAAGAGAGAAAGAGAGAGAGAGAGTTGACCTGGTTTTGACCCGTAAACCCAACCCGACCCGCGAACGTGACCCGGTCGGATCTCGTGATTCCGGCCACCACACCGGTTGAGCAGGCTACCGAATTGAAGCTTCGAAGCCGGCCATTATACTCCAGCCATCCTCGACGCCAGAAAACGGCTAGAACGCCGGTGATTTAGCTCGAAAGAATCGCGGCTCCACCATTTTTTGTCACTGTCGATTCCACCGGAGTTAGGCCGCACCACCACCTAAATCTTGATCCTCAGTCCACCCTCATCATTTTCCGACCAGCCACAATTACCAGGGACGCCGTTTTGGCCGTGAACGACCACTGGAAAGCTCGCGACTTGGGAAGGTCGATCCCCTTTCGTCGCCGTGCGTGGAAGGTCAATGCTAGCATCATTGGACTCACCGAGATCAGAACTATCAGACCTGAGCTTCCCTTCACTGTTAATTGAACTCCGATCACCGTTGACAGGCGCAACTCGATAATTTCACAAACTTTAGGGATAAATTTGTAACTTTTAGAATCGGTGGATAATTTAGTAATTTTGGACTTAGGCAGTTAGGTAATTTGAGATTTTGGGGGTAATACAGTAATTTATATTGTTAAGGGCATTTTGGTAATTTTACACTCCGAGGGTAATTTCATAATTTCTGACATTGTGGTTATCTTTATGATCTGAATTGAGGGCAGCTTGGTAATTTAAGATTTTATGGATAATTTAGTAAAAATTAACGTCGGGGCATTTTGGTAATGTCGGCATGCAAGAGTATTTTGGTAATTTTATGCATACGAGAATAGTTTATTGTGGATAGATATTCGTTTCGAGCTTTATTGCATAAAATTAGTTGTATTTCACATTTACGGAGAATGATTATGTTGTTTCCTTGAATTAGGAGGATCCACAAACGAGAATCAACCCGCAGACGTTGACGATACCGAGTTCAAACGTCATCACTATGAGTGGAATATACAAACCTATTTTCATAGTATATTATGATTTTACAATACAGTACAACATGTTTTGATAATAAGTATTTGATGCTTCTATTTAATGATTTTCTAGAAAATGAATTTTTATTTACGTGCTGATATTTATTATTAATTATTAAGAATGAGCTTGATTAATGATTTTGTTATCGTTTTTGAGTAAATGCATGATAATAGAATTGAGTGGATTTGAGATATGTTAAGTGAAAAGAAAATGAGATTTCAGATGTGATTATATGTTTATGTACATGTGTATAAAAGGTTGTTTACAAAAGTCATTGGACAGTACCCTTCCCCTCCAGATACAGTGAAACAAATGATATGAGATGAGAGGACTTTGGGCCCGTTTGAACACACATAGAGGCTTTGGGACGTGTGTTTGGGCACTTTTGCCTTTGGGGGGCATATACATGCGTATGATGATTACAGAGATACAGATATTGAGATACAGATGATACAGATGAGATATGATAATACAGATGAGATATAAGCCTTTGGGGCTCGTCTGAGTACACACAGAGGATTTGGGCCGTGTGCTTGGGCGCCTTGTCCTTTGGGGACAAGATTTTGCATGCACAGATATGGTGAAATATATGAGATATGAGATGGCATTTTCCCGTTTATCCGTTGTAGCTCCGGGGCATAATGGTTCCCTAATTGCTTGTCCGTCGAGGTCCGGATATGATGAGATTATTCCCTTGGGTACTTGTTTGGTGATAGTTTTTGGTATTCAGTATTTGATATTATAAGTATTATGATTTCATTGATTTTATGCAGATTTATGTAATATTGTTATTCCAGTGCATGATTTAAATTAAATAAGATTATTTAAAGTCTTATGATATTTTGATGAGATTGTTTAGAGAAGGATTAAATTATTTTTAAGTAAATTTATTTTTTCAAAAATTATTATCCACTCACTAAGCTCACTAAGTTTTATACTCACTTCGTTTTTATTATATTTTTCCCCCCACGGGAGATTTGCAGGTACATCATTCGACCCAGCAACGATAGTTAGATTTAATTTTATGGTCACATGATGATGTTAGGAATCACATATATTTTGTTGGGATATTTTAAATTTGTATAATTTTATTGTAATAGGTGATTAAGGATCATGACTTGTTATGTTTTGACATTATAATGTTTGGGTGATATTTGGTATGTTGATTGAGGAAGTTATTGTGGAGATCGGTTGAATACTGAATTATCTTGGGAGTGTTTATTTTTAATTTTTTAGGTGTGAGAGTGTTTTAATTTTAGGAGGGACTTTGCCGAATTTTTCAATAAAATCCTTAGATATTAGATTTATTATTGATTCAATTAGCGAGTTTAGATAGATTCACCTTTATGTTCGGGGTGGGTTGTTTCACCAATTCTGTCTTTTGTGACGACAGGTTTTGCGGTCGCAAAGATACTCTGTGTTCCCATAGCACCGCTGATATGAACTTTTGGACACTTAGTGTTAACATGAATATGTTAATAATATTGATTTTGATGATAACAAATTTTATATGGTTTTGACAAAAATATTGGAGCTATTTCTTAATAAACGAAAGCCCTTATAATCATTGCCTTATTTCTTCATAAAAGATGGATTTTCAAATTAGAAAGAGATTCTCTGCAAAAACTAGTTTAAAATTGCAATTCTAGTTATAAACGGTGAACCGTTTATTTAAAACGGTTAACCGATTAAAGGCAGAGAGCAACATATTTCCTAAACCTCTAACCGTTTATGAAAAACGGAAAACACAAAAGATGGGAAGGTTACTGGAAATTAACGGTAAACCGTTTATTTTAAACGGTTAACTGATAACATCCAGAATCACTGATTAACCAAAACTGATAAGGCTAAATTGTTTTGCAGATTACTGAAGCCAAACGGCGAACCGTTTATTTTAAACGGTCAACCGATAATATCCAGAGAAGCCACTTCCTGCAATCCCTTAATCGCTTAATGAAAACGGATAACTGATGTTCATTTTGCAGGTTACTGGAGACAAACGGCGATCCGTTTATTTCAAACGGTTAATCGATAATATCCAGAGAAGCCACTTCACGCAAGTCCTTAACCGTTTAGTGTAAACGGATAACTAATGTTTATCTTGTAGGTCTCTGGAAGTTAACGGCGAAAGGTTAAGCCTAAACGGCTAACTGTTTATTTGAAATTTGGCCCAACGGTAACTTTGACCAGCCTAAACGGTTAACCGTTAATTGTTAACGGTGAACCATTTTCTGTCCGACAGTTTGTAACGACTAGATTTTCAGCTCCAAATATAAATAAGCTCATTCAAATTCAAAGGAGGCTGATCACAACACGACCATTTTGAGCTAATATTTGAGAATACAATCTTCATAGAGCTTAGAACACATTCTTGCTTCTTCTATTCACATATTAAGCATCATTGTGTAATCTTATATATTGTGAGAGGCAAAACAGTTTGTAATCTTTTACTTTAAGTGATTGTAAGTGTTGGGATACACTTGGGTTAAGAGATTGGGGATAATCTCTTGTTGTAAAGGTCCATTGACACCTTGGAAGTCAAGTGTAAGCATTTGAAGCCTTGGAGGCTTGCTTAGTGGAATCCTCAAGCCCGGAAAGCTTGGAAGCGTGAACGTAGGCGAGGTTGGCCGAACCACGTAAAAATCTCAGTGTTTGAATCCCTCTTCCCTTGTTATTGCTTTGAATTTGATTTATAATTGCATTAAGATTTTCTTTAATAAATTGAATAATTTTTTAGAATCTCAATTCACCCCCCTCTTGGGTTGTATACTTGTATTTCAATTGGTATCAGAGCCTCATTCTCTTATTAAGACTTAATCGTCTAGAGTAAAAGATCCATGGCAACCCTAAATGACTCAACCTTTAGAGAAGGGCAATCCACAACTAGGCCACCATTTTTCGATGGTAATGACTATGCTTATTGGAAAACTAGAATGAGAATCTATTTGCAAGCCTTAGATTATGAAATTTGGGAAGTTGTTTGTGATGGTCCATTCATGCCTATGTTCAAAGATGAAGTAGGAGATGATATTCCTAAACCATCGAGTCAATGGAGTGAGTTAGAAAAGAGAAAGATGTCTCTAAACTCCAAGGCTATGAATGCTTTGTTTTGTGCCCTTGATAAGAAAGAATTCCATAGAGTATCTAGTTGTGAAAGTGCACAAGAGATATGGAACAAACTTGAAGTTGTCTATGAAGGGACAAATCAAGTGAAAGAGTCTAAAATCAGTAGATACACTCGTCAATATGAGTTGTTCCAAATGGAACAAAATAAAAATGTGTATTCTATGTACACTAGATTCACGGACATAGTGAACACCCTAGGTGCCTTAGGGAAAACCTTCTCAAATAGTGAGAAAGTTAAGAAAATCATTAGGTCGCTTCCAAAAGAATGGAGACCTAAAAGAACCGCCATTGAAGAGGCCAAAGATTTAAATACTTTACCTCTTGATGATTTAATTGGTTCTCTTATTTCGTATGAAGAGGATTTAGCTACAGAAAAAGGACATGAGGAGAAGAAGAAAAGCATTGTTCTCAAAGCTTCAAAATATGAGAGTGATGGGGAGAGTGAACCGGATGATGAAGAGCTAGCCATGCTAGCAAGGAGGTTCAGAAAATTCTTCAAGAAAATCGGAGAGCGAAGAAATTTCAGAAACTTCAAGAACCATAGGGAAAAGAAGGAGGCAATCACTTGCTATGAATGCAAGAAGCCTGGACATATAAGATCGGAGTGCCCACTTATCAACAAACTCAAGAAGAAAAGCAGTGGTTGCAACTTGGGATGATAGTGAGGAAGACTCAAATGATGAAGAAGGATCGCAAGAAGTATCAAACCTAGCACTCATGGCAATAGGAAGGGATGATGACCTCAATGAGGTAAGTGATCCTACCTATGATGAATTGTATGATGCTTTTCAAGATTTGCATAATGAGTTGATGAAAATTGGTAAAAAGAATGTATGTCTTAAAAAGGAAATGGCAAAGTTTAAAAATGAAAATGAATATCTAAATGCAAGAATTGTATGCCTAGAAGTAGGAAACAAAACATTGCATGATGAAATTGCATTATCAAATGAGAAACCTAGCATCTTACATGAGCATTTGAAATCACACATAGATGAGTTGAAAAATGAGAACGAATTGCTCAAGAAAAAGAATAATGAATTGAATGAAATTGTTTTGAAATTTACAAATGGGCAAAAGATGTTGGATAATATGCTTAACTCACAAAAATGTGTTTTTGATAAAGGAGGACTTGGATATAAGCCTAACTTGAAGCAAAAGTATTATAAGAATTATTTTGTTAAAACTACCTCCACAAATGATCATAAGATTGTATGTCATTATTGTAATCAAAATGGTCACATGAAATTTAGATGTCCCGTAAAAAAGAATGCATATTATGGTGTCAAATGCATTTGGGTTCCAAAAAGAACCGTTGCTAACTTTCAAGGACCCAAAAAGCTTTGGGTACCTAAAACTTGAGACTTTTTCTTATAGGGCTTGAAGCAGAAGAAAAATAAATGGTACTTGGACAGCGGTTGTTCAAGGCACATGACCGGAAACTATGCATGGTTCTCAAGCTTCACCAAAATTGAAAATGGTGGAGACGTATCTTTTGGAGACAACTCAAAAGGAAAAATTCTTGGAATTGGAAATGTTGGTAAAGTCTCTTCAACTCTAATTGAGAATGTATGTTTGGTTGAAAACTTGAAACACAACTTAATTAGCATTAGTCAATTATGTGACAAAGGTTATAAAGTTATCTTTGATAAATTTAGTTGTGTTATTGAGAACTCATGTGATGACAAAACCTTATTTGTTGGAAATAGATGTGGTAATGTTTATATCATTGACATAGAATGTGCATCTACTCTTGATAAATGTTTTTCGGCATTGCATAATGATTGTTGGTTATGGCATAGAAGATTAGGACATGCTAGTATGGATTTGATTTCAAAAATTTTGAAAGATTATTTAGTTAAAGGTCTTCTGAAAATTGGTTTTCAAAAGGATAAGATTTGTGAAGCTTGTCAATTTGGAAAACAAATTAAAACTTCTTTCAAGAATAAAAACCATATTTCTACTTCAAAACCACTTGAACTTCTTCACATAGATCTTTTTGGGCCATCTAGATATGCAAGTCTAAATGGCAAATATTATGCATTTGTGATAGTGGATGATTATTCTAGATATACATGGGTATTATTCTTAGCCAATAAGGATGATGCTCTTGATGCTTTTAAAGTGCTTTGTAAGAAATTACAAAATGAAAAAGGGCATGGTATTGTATGCATTAGGAGTGATCATGGAGGAGAATTTGAAAATCATGCATTTGAGAGTTTTTGCAATAATCCAGGCATTGAGCATCAATTTTCATCACCTAGAACTCCACAACAAAATGGAGTTGTTGAGAGAAAGAATAGGTCTATTCAAGAAATGGCTAGGACTATGTTAAATGAAAATGCATTACCAAAATATTTTTGGGCCGAAGCCGTCAACACCGCTTGTTATGTTTTAAATCGGGTGTTGATTAGACCTAATCTTAATAAAACTCCATATGAGCTTTGGAAAGATAGAAAACCCAACATTGGCTATTTTAAAGTTTTTGGATGCAAATGTTTTGTTTTGAACACAAAAGATAATCTTGGTAAATTTGATCCAAAATCTGATGTTGGTATTTTTCTTGGTTATTCAAATTCAAGCAAAGCTTATAGAGTCTATAACAAAAGAACTTTAGTTGTGGAGGAATCTATGCATGTCACATTTGATGAGTCTAACCCCTCCTCTACGGAGAAAGTCGTTGTTGATGATGATGCAGGAGAAGAAGAACAAGAGGAAGAAGCATCAAATGACAATCAAGAGGATGCACCACATGGAATTCAAGAGGAACATCATGAAGAACCAAATGTGGAGCAAAATGAAGGTACTTCTCAAACACTCCCCAAAGAGTGGAAGTATGTCTCTTCTCACCCTAAAGATGTAATTTTAGGAGATCCCTCACGAGGTATTACAACTAGATCATCACTTAGAAATACTTGTGAGCATAATGCATTCATCTCTCAAATTGAACCAAAATCCTTTGAGGATGCAGAAAATGATGAATCTTGGATTATGGCAGTGCAAGAGGAGTTAAATCAATTTGAAAGAAACAATGTATGGGAATTAGTTCCTAAACCTGAACATCAATCTGTAATAGGTACTAAATGGGTGTTTAGAAATAAAATGGATGAATCCGGTATGGTTGTAAGAAATAAAGCTAAATTAGTGGCTCAAGGTTACAACCAAGAAGAAGGAATTGATTTTGATGAAACCTTTGCACATGTAGCAAGGTTAGAATCCATTAGGATGTTGTTAGCATATGCATGTCATAAGGATTTTATTTTATATCAAATGGATGTCAAGAGTGCTTTCTTAAATGGTTATATTTTGGAGGAAGTTCGTGTGAAACAACCTCCTGGTTTTGAAAATGAAAAATTTCCAAATCATGTTTATAAGTTGCTTAAAGCCTTGAATGGATTAAAACAAACACCTAGAGCATGGTATGATAGACTTAAAAATTTCTTGCTAGAAAATGATTTTTCTATGGGAAAAGCGGATACTACTTTATTTGTTAAACATAAGAACCAAGACATACTTATTGTTCAAATTTATGTTGATGATATTATTTTTGGTTATATTAATGAGTTGTTGTGTAAAGATTTTTCATCGTGTATGAGCAAAGAATTTGAGATGAGTATGATGGGAGAGTTGAAATACTTCCTTGGACTTCAAATCAAACAAAACGAGGAAGGAATTTTCATAAATCAAGCCAAGTACGTAAAGGATCTACTCAAACGATTCGGCATTGATGATTCAAAGACCAAGAATACACCAATGAGCACAACAACCAAGCTGGACAAAGATGAAAAAGGTAAAGAAGTGGATATCAAAACGTATCGAGGTATGATTGGATCCCTACTTTATTTGACTGCAAGTAGACCCGATATCATGTTTAGTGTATGTTTGTGTGCAAGATTTCAGTCATGTCCCAAGGAATCTCATTTGCTCGCTGTTAAAAGAATTTTTCGTTATTTGAGTGGAACCATAGATATTGACCTTTGGTATCCTAGGGGAACTCATATAGATTTAACATGTTTTTCGGATGCGGATTTTGCTGGTTATAAAGTGGATAGGAAGAGCACTAGTGGAACTTGCTATATTCTAGGACACTCTCTTGTTTCATGGTTTAGCAAGAAACAAAATTCTGTCGCACTTTCAACTACCGAGGCTGAATATATAGCTGCTGGAAGTTGTTGTGCACAAGCACTTTGGATGAAACAAACACTTAGTGATTATGGCATTAATCTTAAACAAATTCCTATTAAGTGTGATAATACAAGTGCTATAAACCTTTCAAAGAATCCCATTCAACACTCTCGAACCAAGCATATAGAAATAAGACATCATTTCTTAAGTGATCATGTTCAAAAGGGAGATATTGCATTAGAGTTTATTTCCACGGAAAAACAACTTGCCGATATTTTCACAAAACCGCTTTGTGAAGAACAATTTTCAAAAATTCGGCATGAACTTGGGATGACGAAATTTTTGCATTAACATCTCTATTCATGCTATTGAGTGTACTGAATTGATTGACTACTATTTATGAAATGCTTAAGCTTGGTAGACAAATGATGAATTTGCATTGATAACTCTTGATTATATGAATTGATTGATTGAAAATATGTCCATGAATCATGCATTAAATTGGCTCATAAAATATTTTCAGATCAATTAAATGATTTTGGAATATATTATTTACTGGCCAAAAATTAAATCAAATGTGCGAAATTACATATAGAATAAACGGTTAGCCGTTTCCTATAAACGGATCACCATTTAATTTCAGAAACGAGATTATGTGTCTGTCCGTTTACCCTTTCACCGTTTGCCACAATCGGTGAACCGTTTTTCAATAGAGAGTTCTCTAACAGTTAGTTCCTAGCCGTTATGCATTTAAGCCTTCAACGTTACCTTTTTCTTAGTCCCTGAATGTTACCCTTTAACCGTTTCAATAAACGGTTAACCGTTTTCGCGAAGTATAAAACTGTTCAAAGCTTTTCTTCTCCTTCTCCAGTTACCCTTTCACCGTTTCCACCATTGTTGCGCAGCCGAAGGTTTCTTTGTCCTCAAATCCTCATTTTTCTTGCTTTCCGTGCCAAATCAAACCTTCAAAATCATTTCTTATCACCTTTAGAACAATTTTACCGATTCAAAACTTCAAATCGAGCCCAAAATTCAAAAATCCCAAATCTAAACCCTAACTGTCGCGGGTCGGGTTTCCTCGTTCTTAATCCGATTTCCACCATTCTTTAACCAAATTGAACATCCTACTCACATCATCTACTCTTCATTACGTGTTTCCATGGCTGAACCCTCTAGGAGAAATCCCAGGCGTAAATCTGTGCCTCCAAGGAATCCCATACCACCTCGGGAGGTCTCTGAATTTTCAAGGATTCACTTCCCCATACCTTCCTTGGCTAAGCGGTTCGAAGATCGCTTCAATGGTCGAAAGGTACTTGACCCATTCTTTGTTGATATTGATGATTTCCGCAACTTAATTGTATGTGGTAGAAGCATTAGGGATATGCTTCAGCTTTGGGAGGCTATCATTGACCTTGATGACCGGGTCTATCCAAATTTAGTGCGAGTCTTTTACTCCAACATGGAAATCTCCGATACTCGCCCAAATAGGATAGTCACTCAAGTCGGTCGTGTACCCATAGAATTTGATGATGCGGACTTAGCTGACTTTCTAGGTATCTCTTGTGAGGGGCTTGACATTTACACCTCTAGGAAAGCCCTCTCCTTTGATAGCTTTTCTCACACTCATGGCGTCCGTAATATATGTCGTCGTCGAGACTTATCGAATGAGATTTGTATGCTTCCGTTTCGGTCTCAACTTTTACCTCTCCAAGTTCGTATTCTTCACTCTATTTTACAGCACATAGTGACTCCTAGGAGGGGTCACTCGGATGAGGTTACGAGGTTGGACGTTGCCCTATTGGATAGCCTTCTTACAGACCGTCCCATTAACCTTGGGTATATTATTGTGCGACATATGTTGAGTACTCCAGCGGTCAATCACCGCTTGCTTCCTTATGGCAGTATCATCACTAAAATACTGCGACGCTTTGAGGTGCCACTTCTTGATACTGGACATATGGAGACTCGACGGATTGGTCCCGAGGCCATGACCAGTATCGGATTCTCTAGGAAGAATGGAGTGTGGATAAAGACAAGCAACTCCAAAAATCGGGATACCTTGATTGCTGCAGAGGACGATCGGATGCTCAATGATATCTATCCTCCCGATCAGCTTCCTGACTTTAGATTAGGAGCTCTTCCTCATCCTCCGCGTCGCCATTTTGTACCTCGGCCTCCTGCTGATTCTGACCCTGAGGAGCATGCGATAGATATTGACATTCCCTCCTCTTCCGAGCTGCCTCCTGCTCCTGAGCCTTCTGCTGTTCCCGAGCAGCCATCTGCCTCTATGCCGCCTCTAGCTCCAGTTCAGCCCTCTGCTTCAAACGCAGTGTAGCAGTTTATCACTGATGTTCAGCGGATTTCGGAGCGCCAGCAGCTGATTCTTGATTGGTTGGACACTATTTCCCGTGACCACCAGCAGCCGCGTTCTGACTTTCAGATCTTCTAGCGACAGAGCCTTGATCAGCAGCTTGAGCTTATCGCTGGACAGCGCACTATTCTCGGCTATTTCGGCTATGATCCGGGGAGCACATCTTCTCCGCCTCCGTAGTTTCTGAGCATTGTTTTCGCACATACATTTTACATTTTGGTTGCTAGCATTTTTATTTTTTTTGGATTTTGATGCATATGTGTGTGATGTTCTTGATGATTAGATGATTGATGATTTGTGATTGACTGATTGTTGGATATTGTAGTATTGGTTTATTTGTGGATATTGGAGTGTTGTTTTGTTTTGTTCATGGAGTTGTTGGCTTGTTGAAAGAAGAAGTTGGTGTCAATCTATTTTTGGAAGTGTTCTATCTCATTTTGTATAAGTGGTTTTGATCATTTTTAAGGGGAAACTCTGCCAAAATTTTCGCTCGCCAAAGCCGGGCAACTTCTTTAATGGATTTGCGTATTTCTTATTCTCTCTTTTCTTTTTGATGATGAAGGGGGAGATAACTATGGTTTTTAAGATGGATTTAAAATGGGGTGATTTAAGAATTTTTTTTAGCAAAAATCTTTTTATTGAACATTTCTCAATTTGGCCATACATTGAGGGGGAACACATATTAAGGGGGAGCTAATCATTGAATGAAATTTGTCATCATCAAAAAGGTGGAGATTGTTAACATGAATATGTTAATAATATTGATTTTGATGATAACAAATTTTATATGGTTTTGACAAAAATATTGGAGCTATTTCTTAATAAACGAAAGCCCTTATAATCATTACCTTATTTCTTCATAAAAGATGAATTTTCAAATTAGAAAAAGATTCTCTGCAAAAACTAGTTTAAAATTGCAATTCTGGTTATAAACGGTGAACCGTTTATTTAAAACGGTTAACCGATTAAAGACAGAGAGCAACATATTTCCTAAACCTCTAACCGTTTATGAAAAACGAAAAACACAAAAGATGTGAAGGTTACTGGAAATTAACGGTAAACCGTTTATTTTAAACGGTTAACCGATAACATCCAGAATCACTGATTAACCAAAACTGATAAGGCTAAATTGTTTTCCAGATTACTGAAGCCAAACGGCGAATCGTTTATGTTAAACGGTCAACCGATAATATCCAGAGAAGCCACTTCCTGCAATCCCTTAACCGCTTAATGAAAACGGATAACTGATGTTCATTTTGCAGGTTACTGGAGACAAACGGCGATCCGTTTATTTCAAACGGTTAACCGATAATATCAAGAGAAGCCACTTCACGCAAGTCCTTAACCGTTTAGTGTAAACGGATAACCAATGTTTATCTTGTAGGTCTCTGGAAGTTAACGGCGAAAGGTTAAGCCTAAACGGCTAACCGTTTATTTGAAATTTGGCCCAACGGTAACTTTGACCAGCCTAAACGGTTAACCGTTAATTGTTAACGGTGAACCGTTTTCTGTTCGACAGTTTGTAACGACTAGATTTTCAGCTCCAAATATAAATAAGCTCATTCAAATTCAAAGGAGGCTGATCACAACACGACCATTTTGAGCTAATATTCGAGAATACAATCTTCATAGAGCTTAGAACACATTCTTGCTTCTTCTATTCACATATTAAGCATCATTGTGTAATCTTATATATTGTGAGAGGCAAAACAGTTTGTAATCTTTTACTTTGAGTGATTATAAGTGTTGGGATACACTTGGGTTAAGAGATTGGGGATAATCTCTTGTTGTAAAGGTCCATTGACACCTTGGAAGTCAAGTGTAAGCATTTGAAGCCTTGGAGGCTTGCTTAGTGAAATCCTCAAGCTCGGAAAGCTTGGAGGCGTGGACATAGGCGAGGTTGGCCGAACCACGTAAAAATCTCGGTGTTTGAATCCCTCTTCCCTTATCTTTTTATATTGTGATCTTCTTAATTGTTATTGCTTTGAATTTGATTTATAATTGCATTAAGATTTTCTTTAATAAATTGAATAATTTTTTAGAATCCCAATTCACCCCCCCTCTTGGGTTGCATACTTGTATTTCACTTAGTATGTCACAGCTATATGCCGTCTCAAAGCAGTCACAAAAGTTCATATGTGACGGCAAAAGCAACATCACATAAACCACTTTTTTTTTAGTGTATTCTCAAAATGTTCATTGCACTTGGTGGGTTTTCTCTCCATCACATATCAATGTTGTTCTTTCTCAGTATGCAAATGGCTTTCTAAATTATGACTTTTGCTAGTTTATGTCTTGCTTTCATGTTGTCCTTATCTTTTGTGATTTTTTTTGTCTTATCTTTATGTATTAACTGAGGGATAAAGCTTATTATATCCTCCCCAACTGTAATTAGTTGTACTTTTTTTCTTATATTTCAATAAAATTTCCTTCGTCCCATCGAGGTAATCAAAATATATATAGACATTTTTAGGTTGTAGGCAAAATTTCACAATTAGGACAACATATGATCAACATAAGGAAAATTATCTCTGCATTACCTTTCTTTTATCATATGTAAATCTATCCACTATAAAATTTTGACATGTGCTTTGCACTACCTTTATTTTTAAGTTTATATCAATCAACTGTTTTGAACTAAAAATGACTATTTTATCCTTAAATGAATTAAAAGATCATTTTATTCAACAAAATTTTGAGAAATAAAAAAATTTATAATTATAAGAATATCCCTTAATTTAATAAAACAAATGAATCTTAAATCCAATATCTTAATTTTTTATAAATATAATTTCATTTAAAAATTATCATGTTAATTTTTTGTAATCATAATTTCATTTAATTTGTGTAGGAAAGTTTCTTAATATTAATTATAAGAAAGTTTACAATAATTATGCGAAGCTTTTCTGTTAATTTTTGGAAACTTCCCTCTACATAATTTAAATACAAAAATTAAATGAAATTATAATTACAAGATGTTATTTTTATAATTAAAATTTTATTTAAAAATTATCACATTAGATTTTGAGATTTGTTTGTTTTATTGAATTTAAGGGTATTCTTGTCATTATAATTTTTATATTTTTTAAAATTTTGTAATAGAATAGTCTTTTAATTCATACAAGTTAGAAATAAAGGTGACGCAAAATACATGTCAAAAGTTTGTGGTGATTAGATGTATATATGACAAAAGAAAGACGGTGTATGAATGATTTCCCTTAACAAAATAAATACTAATAAGGAAAGTGTTTTTTTTTTTGTTAACATTTCAACTTCGTTCTTTGTATCTATAATCTAGAACATTCGAGTTCGTTTTACCAGTGCGTGAATAATTTGACGATAGTTTTATTTTAATTTTAATTTTACTCCCACGAAAATAGGACATATCACTATTCAATTCAACAAAAATGATGGATATCTCACTACTGAATCCCACTATTCTTTTTTTCTTTTCTTTAATTTGTTTAATGTTTTGCTTTGTTAGGGTCCAAGTGGGATTTATTGATGGGATATGCATCGCTCTCAATTCAAATATCCAAAATTTGATTCTTAGAACCCAGAAGGTGAAGAAAATATATTACAGTTACAGAACAGGCGGCTTCTTGGTTGTAATTCTCATTCTCACCAGTATGACATTTTATTTGTGATATCATTCTGTATGTCCATTTAGAATATCCCAATGGAATATATATATCTTCAACTAAACTTACGCCGGAACTGAAATATCCATTCAAAATCAAACTCTTACATAAAACTGCGAAATCAGATCGACAAAGGAAGATGCGAATGAGAACTATTTAAATTACAAATTTATCATGATGATTTGTTGATAAAAAACTAAATCTAGTATATAACACTATGCATAAAGAGGGTAATTGGCGAGAGCTAAATAAAAACTTACTGCTTAATACACACCCAATGTATGCCATGGAATTTCAAAAAAACCCGATAAACTATCATCTCCTTTTATTGGAATTAAAGTCTCTGTGTAGTTGTATACCTGAAAACAATTACTATTGAGGCCAAAAGCCTTCATTTCTTCAGTACTAGGGTCGTACAATATCATCTGCTCAGAGTGAGTCTCTACAAAGAAACCACCACTTTTCCAAAATCCAAGCGGCCTGGACATTCCTACAAAAGGTCCGACTGTTAGCTTTTTAGTCCAGTTATTGTCTTTCATTGTCCATATATCAAAACAACTCTCTATAGTATGTAAAACAAGTAAAGAGATACACTCCTTGTATAAACCCATAATCGCATCCACTGATTGAGGAAGGCACGGCCCTTGTATCTCTTGGTATACCTCGTCACCTATGTCAAATGAAAGGACCACTCTGTGACTATTATTTCTTAGCTCTAATAACCAATAACAATCTCCATCCAAGTTTATGCAATCATAATCCCAAGGCATATGGTAATGACTTGATTTGAAACTTTCAAAATATCTCCAAGAATTTGTACTTAGGGTGTACACTGCAGTCTGAGAAAAATCGTACAAGTCATTGCGTTTTTCATCCCATAAGGTAAATATCAAAACCAATTTGTACTCATTTTTCTTGGGATCCCTTCCAAATCCAAAATTAGTCCGCAAAATCTTTGTATATCGTGGAAAGACAATTCTACATTTTGGGACAGGTCTAGACTCTTTAGTTGCAGGGTTCCATAACGTTAAGCGATCATCGACCCCAAGTATACAAAATATGCCATCGTAAGGACCCCCAGCTGTACCATATACGGGCAATAAAGGATCAAGAATTAGTGACGATAAATCTGCCAGTGTTTCGTCAAGGTACAAATGAAACAAATCTAATGGATAGTGAAATGGATCTGTTTCATCCACCATCGAATAGGTAACGATAAGGCGAGTATTTTCATAATTCTTAAGGTGTCTGGATATGAACACTGAATCTTCAAATAAAGCATACCATGATTTGCAGACGCATTTAAACCTTATTAAAGATTTCACTGCAAGCTTTACTAGAATTGCATGCACCGCATCTTCATAAAAGTCTCCACTATTTATCACCATTATATCTTTTTCACTTTAAATAAATCCAATTAATAATTCTGCCTGCCACAACAATTTACGGGATACTGTGAAATATACGTGCAATACCATTATGCTGTTGAAACAAAATTCAATTCTTCACTCTTTGAGAATAATGGCCACAGAAATTGCAAATCAAAACTTATCAGTTATCAGCATGTAGTTCTTTTCCGAAAAAAAAAAAAGGGTCTATACAATATAGTTAATTTGAAAAAAAAAAAATCAATTCTGTCGACTACTAGAAAAAGAATTGCTCCTTCATTTCTACAGACATATATCCATTGTAACAAGGTGTTGTGAATACTTTTTAAAAAAAAAAAAAAAAAAAGGCAGCAAGCAGCCTAGAGTTAGAAATTCATTATGTTGATGCGGAGAGAATAAGTTATAAATCATTTTCAAAGAAAGAGAGCAATAAATAAATAAATCCATACCCGTGTCTTGCAAGTGATTTATGTCTTGGCTTTTTCCTTAACATGATCAGGTAATGTTGATCAATCGATCCCAATACTAAATTACCTCAAGAATTCCACATGTTTGGACAAAATCTCTTCTAGGAATAATTATGGTAAATTTTGCAACGCAGATATCTTAAAATTAGATATGATGACACTAGGGAAATTGGAAAAAAAGTAGAATAGACAAACGTGGATAGGAAATAATTTCGCAAGTAAATTGACAGTAACATAAATTTGTGGAGGGGGATTTCCAAACTCCACAAAGTGCTTTGCCAAACGATTATTTCTGGCGTGTGTTTGGGGGTGCACCTCAAACACCCAAAAAAAAATATTAATTTTTAAATTATTGTAAATAAAATAAAATAACATAAATTTTATAAATTATTTTTAATGTTGAATACAATTCATTTAAAAATATTAATCTTGTTTGGGGAATAAAATCAAGTAACCATGATATCCTCCAAGTAAAAAGTGTGCAATTTGTTGATAGGGGAAGAAAATTCTAATGACCTTTAGTAGATGAAACGACCCGTCCCGCACCTCCAGGGCGAGTCTATCTAAACTCGTATAATCAAATCGATATTATTTATGATATCTAAGAATTCTATTAAAAATTTGGCAAAATCTCCCTTATAAATAAACCATCCCCAAACCTGCAATTTACAAAACAATACTTCTAAAAATAACTCAATATCCATCCAACCTTCATAACCAACTTCTCAAGTCAACATATCAAATATCACCCAAATCATTCTAATATTAAAATACAATGGTTATCCTTAATCACAAAATATAATAAATAAATACAATTCGCAATATTCCAAAAATCAAAATATTAAATCTACGACTCCTAGCACCATCACGTGGCCACAATTTCAAATCTAACTATCGTTTCTAGATTGATTGATGTACCTGCAAATCTCCTGTGGGGGGGAAAAATATAATAAAAACGGGGTGAGTATAAAACTCAGTGAGCTCAGTGAGTGGATAGTAGTTTTTGAAAAATAAATTATTTAAAATGATTTAATCTTTCTCAAATCAATTTCATCAAAATATCATAAGATCTTATATAAACATATTCAATTCAAATCATTCACTGAAATACAATATTATATAAATATGCATAAAATCAATGAAATCATGATACTTATAATATCAATTACTAAATACCAAAAACTATCATCAAACAAGTACCCAGGGGAATGATCTCATCATATCCGGACCTCGACGAATGGGCAATCAAGGAACCATCATGCCCCGGAGCTACAACGGATAGATGGGGAAAATCTCATCTCATATCTCATGTATCTCAACATCTGTTCTCTATAATCATCATACTGCATGCATAAGCCCCCAAAATGCAAAAACACCCAAACACACGGCCCAAAGCCTCTATGTGTGTTCAGACGGGCCCCAAAGGCCTCTATCTAATCTCATCTGTATCTCTCTATTCATCTCGTATTATTTGTATCTCTGTATCTGGAGGGAAAGGGTATTGTCTAATGATTTCCCAAATAACATTTTATACACATGTACATAAACATATAATCACATCTGAAATCTCATTTTCTTTTTATTCAACATATCTCAAATCCACTCAATTCTAATATAATGCATTTACTCAAAAACGACAATAAAATCATTAATCAAACTCATTCTTAATAACAATAAATATCAACACATAGATAAAAATCAATTTTCTAGAAAATCATTAAATTAAAGCATCAAATACTTATTTACCAAAACATACTGCACTGTATCATAAAATCAGCATATACTATGAAAATAGGTTTTGTATATTCCACTCACAGTGATGATGTCCAGACTCGGTATCAACAACGTCTGCGAGTTGATTCTCGTTCGCGGATCCTCCTAATCAAGGAAACGACATAATCATTCTCCGTAAATTTGAAATACAACTAATCTTACATAATAATTCTCGAAACGAATATCTCTCAACAATCACTATTCCCGCATGTACAAAATTACCAAAATACCCCTACATGCCAAAAATACCAAAATACCCCCAACATCATTATTTTACCAAAATATCCTCAGAATCTTCAATTACCAAATTGTCCTCAATTCAAATCACGAAATTACCACAATGTCAGAAATTATGAAATTACCCTCGGAGCGTAAATTACCAAAATGCCCTTAACAACGTAAATTACCGAATTACTCTCGAAATCTCAAATTACCTCATTGCCCTAACCTAAAATTACCAAATTATCCACTGATTCCATAAATTACAAATTCACCCTAAAGTTTTATGAATTTACCGAATTGCCCCGCCGGTCAACGGAGACCGAACTTCAATTAACGACGACGGGAAGCTTAGGTCTGATAGTTCAGACCTCGGTGAGTCCAATGGTGGTGGCCGTGGGTCCCCACGCGCGGTTCCGGCGGCGGATCTAGCTTCCCAAGCCGTGAGCTTTCCAAGTGGCTGATCGGCGGTAATCCGGCCGTTTCAGGTGATGATATTGGTCGGGAAATGACGAGGCTAAATTGAGGAACAAGATCCGAGCGGTGGTGTGCCAAAAAATCCGGCAGGATCAACGGCGGCGAAAACGGGTCTTGGCCGCGAATTTTCAAGCTCAATTGCCGGCGTTTCCAGTCATTTTCCGGTAACTAGGACGGCTGGGTTGTCATGGCAGCTTCCAAGCTTCAGATCGGTACCATGCTCGGCCGGTGAGGTGGCCGGAATCGCTAGAGCCGTCCCGGTCAAGGTCGCGGGTCGGGTCGGATTCGCGGGTCAAACCGGGTCAACTCTCTTTCTCTCTCTCTCTCACGTGCCCCTCTTTCTTTCCGTTTTTGGAAACCAGCTTCCCCTTTCCATTTATAGAAACTGGCTTCTCTTTTTATTTTTATTTTTTATTTTTTTTTGCACTTAAGCTTAATACAAATTAAACTTATACCGGTCCCGTGACGAAAATAAAATCCGACTACTCGAGCTTTTAATCGCGCTCAATTTATCTCGATTTAATGTTGTGACAAATTTTAAAATTAATATCGAAGAGGAAAAATTAAATCATACACTTAATTAAGAAAAATTAAAGTGCATATGTTACAGTAGACCACCTCAACTAGGTGGTACTTTTGATGACCTTGAGCATATTACCTCGAGCAAGTGGTAATTTTGATGATCTCGAACAGAAAACCTTGATCAGGTGGTAATTTTGATGATCGCAACCATGATGTTATTTGGTTACCACGAGCACATCACTCCATTAGGAAATTATTTGGTGACCTCGAGCACATCACCTCGACCAGGAGATTATTTGGTGATCTCGAGCAGATCATCTCGACTAAGAGATTACCATGAAACAAAACTCAGTCAAAATGAACTACCATGGACCTCCTACGAAAATCAAGGCGTGAATTTGATCCATTAATGATTATTGCCATGATCTAAGATCGTGGGTTTGAGGAGTTTATAAAGACCCTAGGAAAATCATGCCAAGGGAGGTTAAACTTTCTTTCTCAATTTTGATTTTTCTATTACATTTACTTAAGATTATTTATTCATAAAAACTAAAAATTGCATATTTTATTTTTCTTGTAAACTCGATAACTGACTTGAGCGTAAGAGGGTTCACTTCTTATCGTTCTTTGTGATTTCAGGTGTTTGCAAGTTGTTTCCTAGTGATCGCAACGCATCCTTGGCGATTGGTAAGTCGCTTCCCCAACAAATAAATTTAATGCTGACGTAGAGATTTGGTATCCAATCGGTAACTGACTAGTCCAAATTTCGACGTTAATAAACCTGTCATATATTTTTTAATTTTTTCAAAGAGATCTTATTGTTATTAAATAATATATGGCAGATTAATAGTATTAAATAACTTTTTTAATATTCAAAATAATTTATAAATTTTGAATTATTTTTTGTATTACATTATTTTATATTTTATTTATATTTATTGTAGAAATTTATTTAAAGTCAATTTTTGGCTGTTACAATCAAATGATATAATAGTTAAAGGGGTTTGTATGACCATTTATGAAGTCATGCGGTCTATGCGACCATTAAATTAAACCTTGGGAATGTACAAAGCTTTTTTTTTCTTGATTAATTAACATAGATTTATTCTGTTGATGAAATAAGTCGCGTAATAAAAAGCAGTTAGGTATATGTTAAATTATGTTGGTGCGATTCTCGTGAGTTTCAAAAGAAAAGTATATACGCTTGGTAAATTTTATTACTCAAGTATTGTTTCATGATATAATAAATAAAATATATATAAGTTTAACTTGTCTCTTTTTTTTCTGCAGTAAGTTTAATAAAATTATTTAGACATGTCTTTTTTCTGATTAAAACACGAAAATTTTCGTAAAATGAACAAAAAAACTCAAATAGCTAACTGTAATCAACCTTATAATATATTAAGTAAAATATGATAAAATTCGCAGCATTAATAAATAAATTTAAATCAAATAAAAACCAATATGTAGTTATAGGAATATGAAAAGCTTATTCCTGGGAGAAGTGGGGGCTATAAATTGTTCGGAGTGGCCTAGATTTCTGCGAATTCGGATCTATCACGTTGATTATTATTGGGAAATTTACAGTAATAACCATTAAAGTTTTGATTTTTTTCATCTTAACCCCCCAAAAATATTTCTATCAACATTAGCCATAAAACAACCTTTGAGACCAAAATACCCTTCTCCCTCATCTCTCCCCCAACACTCCCTTTCACTCATCTCTCCCAAACCGATCTAACTCCCATCATCGGCGGTGACATCAACCCTCGTCGGCGGCGACTCCATCTCTCACCGGCATTCGATCTACGATCTACAACCTTCAACAAAACCTAGGTTAGTCATTTTTCTTATTTTCATTAATTTAAAATGAAATTTTAGAATAATAATGGTTATAGTTTGAGAATAATGTTAATGGTGGTGGTGTTTGTGGTGGTTGGTGGTGTTTGGGAGTATTGTTTTTCGATTTTGGAGTGTTGTGGATTAATTTTGGGGGTGGGGAGGGAGGGGGGTAGGGCGCGCGCGCCCCGCTATCGCACAAAAAATTAGAGTGGCCTTTTTTTTTAACGAGTCAATTTTTTTTCTGTAAATGTAATGTAATAATTTTATAAATATTACAGATACATGGCGAAATCAGAATCATCTGATATCGAAGTAGGCAAGATGTATTTTCGTTATGCCGATCACTTTCCTGGTCGAATTTCGAGCATGTGTAAGTTATCTTCGGTCGTAAAAGCCATCGAGGAAAAATTAACAAAGCGGCAGTTGAGTATGTTCAAAAAGGATATATTTGGGCATTTCTTGGAGTGTCGAAGTTTTCCATTTAGTGGGGTAATTTTGCACAATCTTTTACTGAGGCAAGTGGCCCATGAAGAAGATAGCCTTGAGGATCAGTTATGGTTTCAAATTAGTGAGCATTTGATTCGCTTGTCAATTGTCGAATGGTGCTTGGTTACTAGACTTTCATTTGGTGTTGATACCAATAAAAAAAATGATGAAATGGAGCAGAGGCTACGAAATACATATTTTGGTGGTGTGCATAGTAAGCTTAATGTGGACGAATTCGATGCAGTATTGAAGGAGTTGAAATGCGAGGAAATGGACGATATGGACGCATTAAAGATTGCGTTGTTTTATTTTGCGGACAGAGTACTAAATGCAAGAAAAAATCACTGTCAAATCAATTTCGATTGGCTTGACCAAGTTGATGATATACAGTACTTCCGAAGGCGTCCATAGGGTCTATTATCGTGGGAAATGATTTACGAGAGTCTTGACAATGCACTGTTCGAGAAAGACGAGAAATTTAAGAAGACTCAGTTGAAAAATCCAGATCATAACATTGAAAAATACAATCTTTACGGCTTTACGTCCGGGGTTCAAGTGCGTTTTTTTTGTTTATTAATAAGTTTTATAGTATTAAATATTTGATAGTTGTTTTATTTGATTTTTCACTTTGGTTGTTGTAGGCTTGGATTTATGAAGCAATCAGAGGGTTGCCATCAACATGGGTCGTCAAAACGAAGAAGAAGATTCCCCGCATTCTGCAATAGAAGCCCATGGCGTCTTCGAGAATCAACTTTGCGGAGGTTTATTCGTTCTTCAACGATGAATCTCGTCTTGTAAGTAATATGTATTACTTATTTTTTTAACTTTACTAAATTTAAGTTATGTATACTTACTTAAAATTTTCAATTGAATTTATGACAGGGGGACGTTTTACAAACTCTTGAGCAGAATTCAAATGAAAGTAGTAGAAAATATTGGCTCTCTGTGAAGGATTACTTGCCAAGCATTCCAGACTGGGTTCATAAGGTCAGTATACTCTAAGTACTAAAAATTTTTTAATCGAAATTTTTGACTTTTCATTTACTAATTTCAAATGATACTTTATACAGCACCAACCCTCAATCAACGCGATGCCGTCGGTTACAAGGCAATCAGACGAGCATAACGATCATGACGACATACCAAACCCAATACCAGAGTAGCGTCATGACACTTCTGAGGATGAGGTGGCTGTTGATGACCATTAGCAGCAAACAGACAACTCTGATGACGCACGGGATTCTGAGGTTATAAATAATATATGATATTTTTTCTTTATAAATCATTATTTTTTTACTGTTATTCTAAAGTTTTATTGTTTTCTTTTGTAATAGTCGAGGACAAAGCAGTTTAATGATTACATGCGACGACGGCTGGATAAGATTGATCGTAACGTGTATGAAATAAAGTCAGAATTAAAAGATTTTAAAGAAACCGTTGTTGGCTTCATCGACACATTTTCTAAACGTCCAAATAAGGATTCTCCCACTGCACGCTCGTATGCGGTGAGCAAATTTAAATTTAATAATTATGTTCGTTTAACTTTTAATTTGATAGTTGTTTAATATGTTCTTCTTGGCGAATGGACAGGCCCCGGATGACTATGGAGTGTATATTGACGTGGGCAATCAAAATTTGTCTACGCCCACGTCATTGTATAGTTTCTACGGGGATGTTAGTGGGGAGAGCGTGCAGGTGTTCACTGAGGTGCCTCCGGGCGTTAGTAAGTTTGGCCGCGCGTACATACCGTCGTATGTTTATAACAGTCCTTACATAATTCCTCCAGTCAGGCGAGGACAGAACGTCCGGCCTTTACCTCGACCCCAAATCATGGAGCATGCGATTGACATGAGTACGAGTGTGGATGTAAATCCACTGAGAGGATTGGAGGACTCTAGTCTGTTTGCTGAGTTTGATCGATGGTTCACTGGTGATATCAGAGTCCGCCGGAGAGTCCAGCACCCGCGGTCATTCTTTCAAATAATTTTGGGTACAGATTCGATGGGATGGCTAGGCGATGAGGTATTTATATTTTCGAAGTTTTTTTAGTGTTGTGGATTTGTGTATAAAATTTTTCTTTTAAATCGTTATATTTATGTTTCTCTACAGCATATTCACGAGTATCTCCGCTTGATTAGCGAGAAACAACGGCAATATCCAAATGCCTTACTCCAACGTGTCACACATACTGACACATTTTTTTGGGTAACTTGCCGACAAAACTTATAAATACTATTTAATTTTTTTTAATTATTGCCTTTAAGTTTTGTTAATTTATACATTTCTTGGTTATCTATGTACTAGGTGTTCTTGAATCAGTTATGAAATAACGGGGATTGTGCGGTCGATTCATTGGTATTCGACGACCGCTTGAATAGTTATCTTTGTGGGCGACAGCACACAATGTCCAAATCAATGACGAATGTCGATATGATATGTATTTTATTGAATTTCACATACTCCATAATGAAAATATTCGAGTTGTCGTTTTTTCTCTGTTATATTTCAATTTCATGTATAACGAACATGTTTTTCAATTTTTATATACAGTTACTCATCCTTGTTAACTTGGACGGCGCGCATTGGGTACTAGTACGAGTTGACTTTCGGAAAAACAAAGTCTGGATTTATGACTCATTACTCACATTTCGCGACGACAAAAGGTACAAGTTGAAATTCAAGCCACTTGAAGTTATATTCCCTCAATGGTTGGAATATGTTGGGTTTTACAACATCCGACCTGAGTTGCAGAGTACAGACCCCTGGAAAGTTATGACAGTTAAGAGCGCGCCATAACAAGAGCCCAGAACTGGCGATTGCGGTGTTTTTGTATTGATGGTTACGATGTATTTAATGTTTGGGCTTAGATTGGAGTTTAACGCTAGTCATGTCGAATACTTTAAAAAGAAGATTGCGGTTGACATATTTAATGACGATATTGTATTGTAAACCTATTTAGTAATTTCAATATTGAAATTTGATTTTTTATTTTAATTTGCGCACTTAAGTTTATATAATTTTAATGCTCACATTTTAATATTTAAAATAAAATAAAGTTTTATGACATATAAGTGTACAATACACAAAAAACAATAATAGTTTTAACCAACGAAATACAAAAAACAATAATAGTTTTAACCAAAGAAATACAAAAAACAATAACAGTTTTAACCAACGAATAACACACAAAATACAACTAACTTCGAGTCGACGCAATGGGATTCTTACATCGCTTATGATTATGGCCCAGTTCATGACACCGCCCGCATCTTACAGTCCGTCGGTTAACGTCCTCGCCAGCCGAGGGTATTCTGAGCTCTTTACGATGGCCAGGTGGTGGTGCCTCAACTGGTGGGTATACTTACATCTCCTGAATTTCATCTGGAACTTCCCAATCAGCCACATCACCAACTGGCTCCACTGGTTGTGCATAAGCCATCGCCAACGATTCTGTAGTGTAAAAGTCCGAGCAAAGGTTAATAAAATCCACCCGGTGTGTTAGACACGCCGCAATTGCATGAGCACACACAAGCTGATCAAGCTGAAACACTCTGCAGGAGCAAGTTCTCTTTTGCAAGTCAACCAAACCTTCTTTAAGCCCACCGCCTATAACTTGAAATCGATGCAGAGACACCGGCCGAACTATCATTCTTTCAGCTATAGTTCTCCTCTCAGTGACTATTTCATCCGCCCATGTTGTTAGTCGAGTAGTCATAGATTCAGCCATAATTTTTCTATAATAAAACTATTGCTGCAATGTTTTCCTAAAGTGATCAACAAGATGAGTAACAGGAAATTTTTGAGGTTCCCTCATGAAAGAATTAACACTCTCCGCGATGTTGGTGGTAAGTATGCTGTACCTCCTACCTTCAAACTGAGACCTTGGCCAATTACACGTACCGACATTATTTTCTAGGTAATCAGCCGCACCCGAGTGAATCATCCACAACCCTTCAAGTTGTCTCTTAAATTCCTCGTGGCCATATGCTTTTGCTGCATTAATAAAGGCAGGCTCAAATTCATCCTAAAGAGCTTTGGACATTCTAAATTGTGACTTAATGTTACCTTTGACGTGGTAAAAACAAACGCCATGAGTTGCATTGTGAAATACTTTAAGAACGGCTCTCCTTATGGCAATGCATCGATCAGAGATAATTACCAACTCAGGTCTATCGCCAATCACTCCATGTAACTTTATCATAAACCATTCCCAAGCATCATTGTTTTCTGAATCCATGATCCCAATGGCTAACGGATACAATTGATTGTTACCATCAAGACATGTTGCCACGAACATGCTTCCACGATATAGTCCCTTCAGATGAGTACCATCTACAGCAATGACAGGCCGAATGTACTGCATAAACCCCTTGATGGAAGATCCGAGTGCTACAAAATAATACAAGAAATTACCATCTCCATCCTGCTCGAGGTGAGTGACTGTACCCTCATTCGCTGTAGTTAGTACGTGAGAATATTTAAGGAGCAAGTTGTATGACTCTGCAGGATTGCCTCGAACTATTTCAAGACCAACTTCTCTCGCCCGATATGCCTGCTGGTATGTTAACTGAACACGGTATTCATATTGCATATATGCTCTTATGTCATTGGGAGTATAAATCCTCTTATCTTGAATATATTTTTCTGCGATAATATGACCGACAACCCGGCTCCTTACTTGATGACGTCCATAAACCAATACCTCATTTTGACAAGTGTGTACATTATCAATTCTCTTCACCACCCAAGGAACATTTTGCTCGTTCGAACATCTAGTTGCTCGAATACGCCATTTACATGATTCTGAACAACAGTGAGCCTCGAAACGTGTCGTAGTAGACCGTGCAATCTTGAAATCAAACTTATCTCTAAAGACCACCTTGCGTAGTTATAATATAAACTCATTCTTCTCAGCAAATAGCTTACCCACACTGATATCATCTGAGTCACAACTGCTAACAAAGCTTGGAGCAACCATGTTCGAAGGCAAAGTTGGAGTAAGACTTATAAGGGGGTCAATTCTCCTTCTCGATCGAACTATAGAAGGAATAGGTCTATTGCCTCTGTTATTCACAGGAGTATTGTTTTCACACTCATCCTCATGCTGAAACGACGGAACATTCGAAGGACCGGCTCCTCCATCATCACCATCATTATTGAAATGAGTGCCCCCCTCGTATTATTAGAAGGTTTTGCACAAATATTATCCCCCTCTGTCTCATTATGAAAATCATCATTGTCCCAAAAATCATTGTTGTGATACAGAGAATACCGTTGCTCCAACATCCTGTAACGTAACGTCATTATCATCAATGTTGTCATAATTGTCGTGGATTGGAAAGTAATATTACTGCAGCGATATTGTCCTTGGCAACACCTCTTCATCATTATCGGGGCCAGACATATTTGCTTTAAACGAAGTTTCTGTATCGACATGTGGCTCAATACCTTCGCTCAGAACTCGAGGTGATGTGGTCACGAATATAGGAATGCATCCAAAATTGGCTACGTCGGATGCCATATGCAACACAACCCTCACCATTTCATCATCACATATATCCATAGGCAGTGCACATATATGATATAATGTGTTACTAGACCTCAAAGTTGTCTTCATTGTGATACTATATTCATTAGGGTTTATTTGTAACACCTCGTATACTCTTGCCAATAACTGATCAAACAGACAATTTTTTCCAACCAAAAAAGCTCAATTTTTACCATTCACATACTCCATACGGCCATCCTCTAATGTCTTCCATCAACCATCGTAACACAATTCAAGTAAAACTGAATCCATTAAGCCTGAAATTATAAAAAAAAAATTATTTGAGCCCTATCAAAATAATACAGTTTTAATGAATCTCCAAGGGTTGGGGCGACAGGCAACCTGTCGCCTGAAGCTTGGTGCGACAGGGTGCCTGTCGCACCAAGCAAGGTGCAACAGGTGCCTGTCGCACCAAGTTTTGGTGCGACAGGCACCCTATCGCCAGATTCACCCCCCGGCTCAGTTCAACAAGTTCAGAAAATAACTTATACCACTAAATGATGCCGATTAGTGTTGGATCTGGATAGATTATGATCGGATTTCACTTTTATCGTTGTCTTTTGCCATCACCGTTGGCTGATGATTCATGAGTGGAAAGCTACGTTTGGTTTGACGATATGGGTAAAACAATGTTGCTTTTGGTCTGTAAAGAAGGGTAATTTGGGGAGAAAAGCTTGTGTTTGGCTAATGTTGATAGAAAAAAGTTGAGAGGGTTAATTGTGAAAATAACAAAATATTTATGGTTATTTTCATAAATTTTCCATTATTATTTGGAAATGTTTAATTTCAGGCTGTACTTTGTTTTACAAGCTGAATAAAAGTGAGAAAAGTGGTGCTACGGGCACTCCTCAGGAGTTCTCATAAAACACCTTGTAAGCGTATTTTCTGAAATACACTTTACTTTTTATTTTATATAATATTTTCTCTATATCTCTCTCACTCTACCTCATTTTCTCTCTTTATCTTTAAAATCTCAAACTCCATATACAGTAACTAAATTTATATTGGCTGATGCTAACCGTTGGATTCAAGTAAAATGAATCCAATGGTTGAGATTTAATAGTAAAAAAAAAATAGGAAAAGAGGGCCAACTTGTAATACCGGTTACTAGTAATTTTATCTCCCTCAGTCCCCAATTTTCTCTTATTCAATTTCTTTGCCCATCACTTGAAATCGCATCTACTCTCTCTAATTCCTAATTTCTATGTTTGATTTCATTACTAATCACATACAATAAAAGCCACCTAAAAGCCACCATCTCACTCACATCAAGCGACCAATCCAATACATCAACCATGGTATTTTGTTTGTGTACGGAAGAGAATCCAACGGTTGAGATTTAATGGTAAATAAAAATAGAAAAAAGGGGCAACTTGTAATACCGGTTACTAGCAATTTTTATCTCCATCAAAGTCCCCAATTTTCTCTTATTCAATTTCTTTGCTCATCACTTGAAATCACATCTCTCTCTTATCTAGGATGACAAAACCCTCCTTGGGTTAAATGGGGGAGGCCCCCCCACCGCCCCCTCCCCCCCCCCCCCCCGCCGTTGCCATCCCTACTCTAATCCTTAATTTCTCTGTTTGATTTCGCTGTTGATCCCATAAAATAAAAGCCACCATCTCGCTCACATTAAACAACCAATCTAATACATCAACCCCGTATTTTGTTTGTGTATGGTAGAGAGAGTGGCAAAGCTGTTGCTTTTCCGATTGGTGACCATTGCTCCTGCTGCACCGTTGTCTTCATTGTCGGTTGTTCAACCTGTATTACCATAGTCATCATCGGAATCGTTACCGTGAAAGTCCATGTTGAGAGTGAAACTCCTCAAAACAACTGAAATTTTTTTTTTATTTTCTGTTGTTTTTCTCAACAAATTTTCCTGATATGATTAATGGTTTGAAAAGATGATTAATAGTTTGGAAGCATAAAATTCGCAAGAAAAGCATAAGAAAATGTTGGGTTGTAGTAAGATAGAGGTGCAAATTTTGTGTTTTAGAGAGAGAAGATGAAGAAACCGAAGGACGAAGATGAAAACCAGAGCAAGCGGCTTGCTGGAGGGTTGTAAGTGACTGTCCATTTGGTCTCTACAAGGTAACTAACCGTTTCGAAGGCAGAAACCAAACGGTTAGCCAATTAGATTGATTCGGCCAGCCACTTCGCCTTGATACCATATTTATTAGAGTGAGGATTATGTAGAGTGAAAATACTCCGCATGAATTAATTGGAACTAAAAGGAAATATTAAGCCCATGGTGAATGTTGAGTGTGAATCCAGAAACTCAAGCGTTTCATTTGCATTGATTTTATTTTTAATTTATTTATGCCATTTTATTTTAAATCTTAAGATTAAAAAATTCACTTCCAACCAACTCACATCTACACCCAGAAAATTAACCCTACGCATAATTAAATCTACTTTCTCGTGAAATCGACACTCATCACCACAAAATCTATTCTACAATAAATTCGTGCGCTTGCGAATACAATAAAATTTGCACAACACTTTCTTTAGTTTCTATTGTGATTTTCTTGTATGCATTCATGCTTTGCTTTTGCTCTATTATATATAGCTTGAGGGTTAAAATAAGGCACATTATGTCCCCCTCACTAGGTGTATCTATGCTTTTATTTAAATAAATTTCTCTAGTCCTTTGTCGACGATGACAACAACAAACATTTCGGAGTTCTAAAATTGTTGCTTTTCATTTCTTTTGAAAGCCAATTGATGACTAGGATGTGGATATTAAAACGATTAACTCTAAAAACAATTAACTCTATCCCTTGTAGCAAGGGGCGGCTCCATGAAGAGACAGAAACGAGCAGTGGCCCCTATAAGAAAATTTGAAAAAATTAATATGTAATATATTAAATGAAATAATAAGATAGTTAAAATCCTTCAAGTTAGTTGTATTACCAATACGTGTATATCCTTAAATTAAGCTAACATTAACAGTGGTATATATTTGACATTTGTCTTCACTCCCAAATTCTCAATTTGTAGTTCCCTCTTTCTAAACTCTTCAACTTTCAATTCCAATTCTCACTTTTTTCACCTTTATTCTTTGAAAAAATTAGTTTATTATTCATCTTCTTTATTTAATTCTCAATTAATAGTCTAAATTATTTTAAGATTTAGGTAATTGATTTAGCTGATTACAATCTGACTTCTATAAATAAAACTTCATTGCTTTTAAAAAATAAAAAATAAAGATAAGTATTTTTCTTGATAAGTATTTTAGTTGCTTTTCAAAATATTTTTTCGTTATATTAATAATTATTTATTTAAATTAGAATTTTATATTAATTTTTAACAATAATGTTTTTGCCCATGTAATTAAAGTACTAGGGGATGGTATGTGTTGATGACAAGACCTGATCCGAACCATTTATCAGATCTAGTGCAGATCGCGTGAAAACTCACCGTATTACTTATTTCATTCTCATATCTAAAGCTCATAATATAAATTTAATTTATATATATAAAAATGGCCTCGGACCTATACTATAAATAAATAATAACATCTATGTCTAATCTGAAAATATATTTGAAACATGCACACTTCACAGCTCACTATACATACGTACATTTCAAATATATACATACAAATATAAATATGTTCAAATGTAGGTCATGCAGCAATGTGGATCGTTACCCAACCTTAATTAATTAGAAATTGAACTACATAGAATCCTACAGAAATCTGGTAGAATTTGGGAAAATAAGAAAATGGTGATCTTGCTGCTTAGTGAGTGGATATATTTATATATATATATATATATAGGAGGCTGTTCCAATCCGGGAGTCCCGGATTGGAACAGCATCCGAGAAGAAATTTGTGGCCGTTGGATTCAAGTCCAACGGCCCCAAATTTCTTCTTTTAATTTTTTTTGGTTTGGCTGCTCCACCATGTGCAGCCACAGGTGGCCTTTGGATTTGAATCCAAAGGCCACCAGCCTCCCTCTTGGACATTGTTCCAATCTGAGATCCCGGATTGGAACAACACTATATATATATATATATATATATATAGTGGTTTTTCAATCAGGGATCCTGACTTTATTAAAGTCAGGGATTCGCTAAAAGATAAAAAAATTATATATATATATATATATAAAGTAATGCCTTAGTGCTTATACATAATTATATGACATAACTCCACATTGAACATAATACATAAGTAAACATGAAATCATACATACATACATGACAACTGTACCAAATAATAACAAGGAAAATAATTGTCGTACTCACTAAGATCATTATTGAAGGAGCAGAGCGAGGAAAAATCTCTTAAAACCCAATAAAATTTAACCACATTGTATGGGTAGAGTAATTTAACTCTTAATACGCATGTGCATAGTATATAAAGGGGAGGATACACATATGGTAACTTGCAATCACATCTCATGACATCATAAGTCATATAATATGCATAAATGTAATCATATCATACTACTGAACCATTAAATCAAATATAGATACTTCATAGAATACATATTAGTAATAATAGTAATCCACTCACAAATCCTAGCTCAATTGCTATTTTCTTAGAACTCTTGTTGATTCTTGGGAACGTGAATTTCTCCTAAGCTTAGGGTTCAAAAATTAACTATTAGAACTGGTCTAAACTTATATATGTCATGAAAACTGAAACATGATTACTCAAACTTCATATATCTATTACCTACTGATTCAGTGGAAATTAATCTAACCACCTAGTTCCATTTCATGTAATGTTTCTTCGCAATTTCTCTTTTTAACTTCTTTTTCACTCTTGGGTTCTTAAATCATTTCCTTCTTTTCCTTTATTTTTCCTTCTTTGTTTTTCTATTTACTTCTTTCTTTTTCTCTTTTCCTTGCTCTCTCTCTCTCTCTCTCTCTCTCGCTCGCTCGCTTCCTAAAATGATCCAAATGGGAGCTGCTTTCAATTTTTCATTTTAAAATGCTCATCGAATTAAGCAGCCTGGTGGCTAAAATAATGAAGCAGGCATGTGAAATAGATGAAGCATGCAGGATTATAGATTAAGTGAAGCAGGCAGCTGAGATTGATGAAGCATGCATCTTGATGGCTGAAAATTAATAAGCGATTTGTGGCTTTTTATTTTAGCTAAAGCCAAGCACGTGTGTTAAACTTTATAACTCATAAAAATATGGAGCAGTTTTGAATTTTGTCAATAAATGAAGGGGTACGTAACCTTATTTTAGAGATAAAATGAAATAGTAGTTTAAGTTATGAATATGGCGAACAAATAACTAGATGTCCATCTAATGGAAATATAACCATATCCATGTTTGTAACTTTTAAGACTTTTGATCTTTCGCCACTAACCGCTTATCTCCCTACTAAATTAAGGTCCATTGTCCTCTTATTTTTTTGACCCATTACATACCTCTTTATGGTTGTTTGCCTGTAGAAAGAGACTTGACTTTGTTATTTGTATACTTTGACTTTGTTATCATATACTCTTGAATATATGCGAAATAATAGGAGATAAAAGAATGATGATTTATATTTTATGTCTACAATTTTCTTCTTTGCCTTTGTTGTTTAACAGTTTAGAGAATTTTACTTATTATATATGTTCTCTAAAGATGCTTTATTGTTTATTAATATTTAAAATCTACAGAGGAACAAATGTAAAATTATTTTATTTTTAAATCTTTTATTTCAGAAAAGAGAATCTAATATTGAGACATTTAAAAAAAGAATGATGTGATTCAGACTAAAGTTTACGTCTATATATATATATATATATATATATATATAAATATAAAATCGTCCTACATCAAATTTTATTTAAACATGTCCTCTGTTTAATATAAGGGGCAGTGTATGCTCTCCTTGTGCTTCTTCTTCTTCTTCCTCTCTTTTTCTTTTAGTTTTTCCTTTTTTTCAGAATTGACGCATGCACCCTCAACTTTTCAAGAAACTGACGCATGACTCACACTGCTTGCTAGTTATTTATGCCGGGGGAAGCTGATAACGTTATGGCAATTGGCTGATCTCCGTTCTGCGGGACTGCATGAAATGAAACTTCTTGCTTGACCGTCAACGCATATAGTCACCTCCTTTAGCAGATAACCATTGAAGCACTTAAGTACTGGATAACCGTATGCGTCTTTTATTGCATCCACGTACCCAGTTTCCCAGTAACTCCTTCCATCTGGAAATATTCCTTGATTCTTAGTATTCTCAGCAGGTTCACACTTTTCCTTAGTCTGATAGCTGATTGGAGATAATATGTATCTCCGTAAGGTTGGCCGCTGCCATGCTCTTCCCACTCATGCTCCCAGAAACGAATATGTTTGTACGGATCTCGTCCTTCTTTGGAACCGAGACTTGGCCAGTGTTCATCCATTTCGATACCAAAAGAATGATTGCGTAGCTTGAGAACCAATAGCAAATAAATTTTCGCAACATTAGAACGGTGTAAAAAGTTTGAAAAACAAAGCTAGCAAACTGACTCCTAATTTTTTTTTTAAAAAAAAAAAAAGGAGCGGGAGTACCATCGAGTAGAAATTAGGGGTGCCGTTGGTGGAATTTTTCAAACTGTGCCCGGTAGAGTTTACTGGCCAGAGACCGTGTAGGACGAAATCTGTTGGTTTTCTTTCGCAGCGGATTTGTAGGCAATAGACAGGTGGCCAGCTCAGGACCAGCCAAAAGTGGTCAAAACCAGAATTATTTTCTACAGAGGAAATGCAGTAAACAAACAGAACAATGAAAATGCAGAAATTAATCTTCATTTTGATATCCGGTAGAATGATGAAACGGATGTTAGAGTATTTATATGTTAGAATAAAGAGAAACTGATATTTGAACTAGCCCCTCACAAAAGACTAACAAAAGCACATGTAAAATAATGTCGTTTTGGGTGAATTTAAAACTTTTTCTTAAACAAATCCAAAACAACATCGTCTTAGGTGTGCTTTTATCAGTTATATGGTAGGCTTTGGTTCCTAATTTTATTTTTTTTTTTACAATAAAACTTTATTGTTTTGAATGGCCTCAAACAGTCAACTCTCGTTGGTTTGATATATATATACATTTTTTAAGTACAATTCTTTTTAGAAAATTTTTAATAGAGAGGGTTTATTTGAATCTATGAGAATATTTACTTGTATCCGCTTTTTAATAAAATATTCTATTCTCTTCAAAAAAAAAATATTATATTACTAAAATAACCTTATAGTATTTTACTATTAAGTACAGATTTATTAATTTATTGATTAGATAAATGAAATTACTTGTTATCTCTCTGCAGATCCTCGGAACTTTAATTTCCTTCTTCTCAATATTATCACTATCATCTCTTTTCATATTGTGGTTACTGCAAATAATATCTACAAAATATAATGCTTGTTTGAATATATCTGATATTGTTTTATCAATGCATGCTTTATTAAATTGTTGGCCATTTCAATTTGCAATACCTCAAAACACGCTTAAAAGAGTATCATTTGGTTCATAGAATTAACCAAACCTCCAAAACAAGTAACAAGGAGAAGGATTTTCAATAGACTATAATTTCGAGGTTGGGATGTGAATTAAAAAAAAAGGGACGAAGGATAATAAGAACGAAAAAGAATGAAGACTAGGGTGCAGCTCAAGAGAAAAATAAAATAGAATTATAAAGATATAATAAGGTTCAATTTTGGGATATTGAAGGTTTATAAACTAAAATTTTAAATTTAATTATTTAACAGTGAATTAAGAAAATGGGTGTCATGGGGATCTTTGTGGGTTCAATATCCTCAACCTTTTTATATTGTATTGGATAGTATTATAAATACAGCTCACTGCCTGAGATGTATCAAAATTGAAACCAAGAAAAAATAAACAAATATACTCCCACACGTACCTACAAAATCAAACCGTTGACCTCGAAGAGGAGAGGAGAAAGTGTGACTCAACCAAAGAGTTGTTCACCTTTTTAGGAGAATTGAGGTTATCCATATTAGGTTTAACTCTTGGTTATTTATGGTATGATGATATGACACACCACATTACTATTATGATTCTTTTTAGAGTGGGACTATTGGCACCCTCTAAATATCTCTCAACACCTCTTTTCTTTATTAACCCCATTAAAATATTTAAAAATATTATAAAATTCTTTTAACACCCCTTTAATGAAAAAAAATACCCTTAATTTAAATTATTAGTATAAACCCCATTGTTTTATTTTTGATCCCTTGATTGTGGATTTTGAGACAATTAATCATCTATTAAAAAAGAAAGAGAGAACACCTGCAAAAAAAAGCCATGATTTTGAGACAATTAATCAACACATGGTTCATGATACTTGATCAAACCATTCACAATAGGAGAAATATGTGAAGCTGGAAGCATGAACACCTACAGAAAAAAAAAAAAAAAAAAGCCACAGAAAAATTAGTCCAATAATAAAGATATTGCAGCATACTTTGAATTTCCAAAGTTTTACATACCTCTATGAAATGACTTCTATTAACAAATCTAATAGCAATGATTTTATGTGAAGAACGTGATAATGGAACAAATCTAAGAGCAAGGAATGATTTTATGTCAATGATAATAGCAATAATTCTATTAACAAATCCAATAGTAATAAGAAATTTTTAAGGGGAAAACATTATTTGATTTTGAGTGGGGTTTAATTAGAAATTGTGCCTTCAATTCTCGAGTCGATCATCTGCTACCAACATGTCATCCACATACAACAACAAATGATGAAATTATCATCATTAAACCTCTTGTAATATGCACAATGGTCTGAACTCGTTGTATCCAAAGCTCATAATGAAGGAATCAAATCTCTTATACCAACACCTAAGCACCTGTTTGAGACCGTATAGAGATTTATTCAACTTCAAATCAATTTCTCTTTACCTATTTCAGCAAAAACTTCTGGTTGGAGAATATAAATTTTATCTTCAAGTTCTTTATGAAGAAATGCAGTTTTCACATTTAACTGCTCTAGTTATAGATCAAATGTAGCACACATTGTCAATACTACTCTAACTGTTGTGAGTCGAACCACTGGAGAAAAAATCTTGTTGAAGTCAATGCTTTCTTTATGAGCATAACCTTTCACCACCAACTTGTTTCTATTGGCTTTTCTTTCACTTGGTAATGGTACAAAGTTTTAATGTTTTATTCTTGTGTAGAGCTTCAATTTCTTCCTATATTGTTGACATCCACAAAGCAACATTTGAGCTTTTTAAAGTTTTATGAAAAGTTAATAGCTTTCCATCCTTTGTTACAAGATAGTATGTGATATTGATCTCCATAAAATACTCCAAGTGCCATACCAGTGATCTTTTCTTATGATTTGACCGATGAACTTCTGGAGCCTCGGAATCGACTGGTTCTTGTTTCTTATGCTCTAGTGCTATTTTAGAAGAATCTAAATCTTCAATTTTTTGGATTATTTTTCATATATATCGGTATAGTCTCTGACTTTTTCTTTACAGTGATATCATCCTCATATTTCTTTTGTAGTTGATCTTTTAGAAAAATAACATCTCTGCTGATGACAATCTTATGCGAAGTGGGTTCCCACAGATGATACTTCACTCCATCAACATACCCAAAGAAGATATATATTTTGGATTTTAGATCCAACTTTGTTCTTTTCTGGGTATTGTACATTATGTACACAAGACATCCAAATGCAAGAAAATAAGAGTAATCAGTTGGCTTCCCAGTCTACATTTCTATAAGAGTTTTCAACCCAATTACCATAAATGGTGATCAATTTGCCACAAAACATGTAGTTTTGGCTACTTCTACATAAAATGATTTAGGTAAACCAGCAGCCCTAAGCATATGTCTTATTCTTTCTATAAAAGTTTTGCTCATCAGCTCCGCCATTCTATTTTGTTGAGTAGTTTATGTAATTGTGAACTGTTTTCTAATACCTTCTTGCTTATAAGACACAAGAAACTCACAATTTGTATACTCTCTATCATTATCTATCTTGAAGCACTTGATCTTTTTCCCGGATTTAAGTTCTACCCATGCTTTGAATTCTTTGAATACTAGAAGCAAACTTGACTTTTTCTTGATTGGATACACTTAACATCTCTTAAAATAATCATCGATGAAAGTCACCAAGTACGTGACACATTTCAAGGATATATTCAATGATTCCCAAACATCTGAATGAACTAAATCTGGAATGCATTTACTTTTAATGTTAGATCTGTTGAACTTCAATCTATGCTGCTTACTTGTAACGCAATGCTCACAAAATAGTAAATTCACCGATATCAGCCCTAGAAGCAACTTTCCCTCAGAGAGAATCTTTAAATTTTGTTATGACATGTGGCCAAGTTTCAGATGTTGCATCATCACCAACTTTTCATTATTTGACGCAACACATGCATTGGTTTCTTGTAGTGCTTTCCCTTTGACCATAGATAGATTAATATTGATCTTTTCTACTTTTAATAATACAAGTACGCCTCTAGCAATCTTCATTATCCCATTTTCTACATGAGTTTTTGTAGTGAAGACTATTTATTTATCCTAAAAACAATAGACTCTTCTTCAAACCTTCAACATGTCATACATCTTTAATTGAGCGAACTGTACCATCAAACATTTTTATTCTGACAGTACCAATACCAATGATTTTCAAGACATGATCATCACCCCATGTATGCAAATCCTCCTGAGATAGGTTTATATTTGTGGAACTATTCTTTTCGAGAGATCATTTGCCATGTTGTTCCTGAGTCTATAAACTAGATGTCAATTAACCACTTCTTGCCTTCTATAATAGTTGTTGCCCCACTGTAGAGAATTTCACCATCATCAAAAGTACTTGCTACACAACCCTGAGTATTTGATGACTCAACTTTATTGTCTCAACGCTTTTAATTATTCCAACATTCTTTCTTGACATGCCCTTTGTTGCCACGGTTGTAGTATTTGGCATTTTCCTTACTTCTTGATTTTAAATCTACCCTAATTGTGACTCTCACTTGGGCCACATTCCGTTGATCTCTCGCTTGTCATCGATAGCGCGTCCGCTTATTGTAAACTTGTCTATCCATCTTCCTTATTTTTTCACCTGCTCTCTTTACTTAATATAGAGGCTGCAACATTGCCAAAGATTAGACTGTCTGCTTAGTTGTTGTTCGTTAGATTGATGATAAGTGGATCATACGAATCTAGTAAACTTTAAAGGAAAAACTCTACACGTTCATTTTCCTCTATTTTATGGCCTAACATTGTAATTTCTAATAATAGAGTTTTCAGAGTGTTGATATGGTCTGTCACCAATGGAGTGTAAAGTGTCCTCTTCAAGAAGATATTATTATGTAGTGATTTAGCCTCGTATAGTTTCGTTAGAGTATCTCATATTTCTTTTGCTCTCTTTTTCTCCTTCACGCTAGATAACACTTCATTAGCCAGATCAGTAATTGTATTCCTATCTATTTCATTCAACTTGGCATCATCAATTATCCCTGTAGGCCTTTCTCATATTGCTCCCAAGTAATTGTTTTTCCTCAAAATACCTTTTCCATAACGAGAAATGGTTTCCGTTGAACTTCTTAATTTTGTATTTTACCACCATTGCTTTTCACCATGAACTGCCTTTGTTAAAATTGGCTCCCGCTATTTCACGTGAACAGTAACCATATATGTGAATAGTACCATGTGTAAAGAGGGTCGTTCTCATTAACGGTGCCTCAACTTCAAAAATAAAACCAATTGCTTTGATACCAATATTAGGGAATTGATGGGTGAAACAGAATCATAGCTAAAATGAAATTTAAAGAAAAATGAAAACTAAGCACATAAAGAGGACACCATAAATTTAAGTTGTTTGGCTTTTAGCCTATATCCATGGGGTGAAGATAGAAGGATAAAACTTTACTAGTGAAATGAGTATTACACATATTGTAATATTTTTGACTTATTACCTAAAACCTCAATACACTCAATCTCTCGCTCACTAATTACTTAAGAATTTATTACAACCCTTAATTCTCTCACTTAACTCTTGACTTCTCTTTATGAAAATAAAATTGAGAGCTAAAGAATGAGATGATAAAAGCCTATGGGGAACTCCCCCTCTTATAGCCAAAATAGGCTATTAAAATAATATATTTTTCTTTTATCAACAAATGTGGCTTTTCCGTTTTCCTTCTTCAATTTACGCGGCATCACCACCCCACAAGTTTCAGAAGAGCAGTGCCTACTATTTTTAACAAAACTAGTGGATGATAAATTTGTGTATGACATATTCTTATTTTTTTGAATTGACCAAAGTTAAAGGACTAGGAGCAACAAGATCCTTCTCTCCTTTCCTAGATCTTCACATGATTCTTAATCTAGTGCAATAATGAAGTTCATTGTTGAGATTCCAATCCCATCAGTGATTTGCAAGCAAAAATACCAAATAATTAATTACACAACATAAAAATTTTTAAACCCTGAAAGTGTTTTACAACCTCATCAAAGTATTTCTTCCTTAGACAGTTACGCTCGTACTTCGATGACATATAATCACAATAGACCGCCATGTTTTTCTTACTAGGAGCTATCTAAATTCAGAAGAAGTTGTATTTAAAAAGTAAACTCAACTTTTTTCACTTTTTCTTTATATATATATATATATAATGAGGAACAACCTAATTCTTCGAGAAAATTTCTACAAAGAAAACTATAATACCAAATTCATAAAATAGTAATTATCCAGATATTAAGGAAATAGCTATAAAAAAAAGACTAAAAACTTAAACATTTCAAAGGCAAATCCTTATTAAAAATGATGTATATTTCCTATGAGTATTAATAAAATGGATAAAAAAAAACATATTTTCCGATAAGGGATCGTAAAAGTTCCATTACATTACAAATAATAATAATCGATTTCTTGGAATTATATCTTGCTGACATTAAAATCTTGCATATTATTGTAATCTTAAGCAGTGTGGAGGGATTCAAATCCTCTGCTCATCTTATTTCTTTGCTTTATTTTTTAGATGGTCGAGAGGTGTCCCTTATTAATTTGAATGCTTGTGATTTATTTATAAGCATACATATAGACAAAAATGTAATTATGTGTGAAGTTTACATGATATAATTATGGAGTAAAGGCTCGTTTTTTGGATTGTTTTTGGGAAGTTTAGAAGTGACTTTAAAAAGTTAAAAGCTAATTTTATTATTTGATAATTTTTTTAAAAATTATTTTAATTGAAATTACCTCATCTTACAGTATATTTGGAAAAGTAGAAAAAAAGTTACTTTTCAAAATCTAATTTTGAGAATTACTTTTATATTTAATATACTTATATATATATATCCTCATATATATTATAAAGATCCAAAATTATCTTTATTAATTAGGAAATAAAATCATTAACTTTAAAGAAATTATTAATTTTATTTATTATATTGAGATAACAAAATAAAAAATAAAATTAATAATATAAAGTATTTGCTTTAGTATATAAATAAATTTTATCCAACATTATGTCCAATTCAATCATTTATATTCTTATGAGTAATGATATAACTACAAACTCTTGTACAAACTTATGTGGCTTTAATTCATTGGTTGAATTAAATATCTCTTGGCTCATTCAACCAATGAATTAATACCACATCAGTTTGTACAAGATAAATTTATATAAGAGTTTGTAGTTGTATCATCACTCATATTCTTATAGCAACTTGACAGTGAGATTTATCAAACTTTTAACTGATTATTTTCACAGTTTATTATTTCTATAGCACAGCTAATAATAATTATTTTAAAAATTATAGTATCACCGAATTAGCCCTAAATGGTTTGCTTGTAACCAACACATGTATGAGAACGTGGTGATGGGGCCTCAATAGGTTCTTGTGCGAGCTATAAGGATATTGGACTCTTTTTTTAATTTTTCTTTTATTCAAAACCAGAATAAGGTGGGAGGGTTAGGTAAGACCCATTTACTTGTAAATGAATCAAAATGAATGAAAATACATCTGAAACACACGAACGCCATATTAGTAATAGCGAATTCACACAAAATCCACATTTAGCGTTTGCACTTGAGAGGCTCTTTCTCTTCACACACAGACACAAACACACACATATATATATAGAGAGAGGCGGATTAGTTGATTGTTAAAAATACTCTAAATTTTACACTAATTAATATCCATTAGATTTGAAATAAATCAATTCATGAGATTTATTAAAGGGTTAATTTTGTCCTGCCCCCAACTGTTTCAACATTTTTCGCCACACACCCATATGTTTCGAAAATACTCACTCCACACCCAATTCCGTTAATTTGACCGTTATGTTTAACGGAGCTATTTGAAATTTAAATAAATGTCCAAAATACCCCTTATCTTGAATTAGAGAAAAATAAAATGAGATAAAATATTAATTTAATAATTAATGTTTACATTAAAAAATTTTATTTAAAGGTAATTAATAATAATTTCATCAATTAAATTATCAAATAAATTTAATTTATCATCATCAAATAATATTTAGGATATGAATTTCCAAATTTGCCCTTTGACCGTTAGAATAAACGGTCAAATTAACGGAATTGGGTGTGGAGTGAGTATTTTTGAAACATATGGGTGTGTGGTGAAAAATGTTGAAACAGTTGGGTGCAGGACAAAATTATCCCTTTATTAAAATTAAATTTTTAAAATTTTTAATATTGCTTCTCTCTTCGTATGGACACCACTCCCTATCTTTCTGCCCCTCTCTCTTATCTCCCTCCTTTATCATACTCTCTCTCCCTCTCTCTTATCTTCTCTCTCTTTTTCTTTTTTTTTTCAATCTAACTTTTTGTTTGTTTTTTTTTTCTCAGCCGCAAATTTTTTTGTTGTTTACTCTCTCCAAATTCATTTCACAATTCTTTGTTACTTTCGGACACTGTCTGCAATCTTCTTTTAATAATCTTGTATGCGTGAGACTTTAAAAGGTAGAACTAACAAGAACCCACAAATAGATAAGGATACATAGGATTCCTCCAAGCAACTTAGACTTTAGGGGCAAATAAAATGATGCTTGTATGATGGTATTTTTATCATACCCAACTGAATCACATTTGCCAAAAATTTGATTGATACTCATGATAGTGAAAACAATTTTAACAAAAATAATTTGAACAGAGTGAACGAGGTGACAGCAACGATTGGAGACTCAATATTATGCAGCAAATACATATGGGCAGCTGCAGAGGAACATGGCGAAATTAAAGAGATTTAATAAGGAGAGCGGGAAAAAGCTGCAAAAGGGCATGGCAAAAGTGAAGAGACATGACGAGGACATGTGGAATGGAGTCATGGGCCACCACTTCGACCTGTTTTTTCTTTTCTTGTTTTTTATTATATAAATAAAATAGAGAAATAGAAAAGACAAATGCCATGAAACAATTGGTTCGATGGAGGACATACTGCAAAGAATATAAACTTTTTTTCTTTAGGGAGAGAGAAAACAAATATGAACTTAAGGTCATATCTAATATAACGCTAAAACTAACATTAAATTATTTTTTACATTATTTTTAGTGTAAAATACTTTTTTAATGTAACACTAAAACCAACACTAAAATGGTGTTATGAATAATATTGCACTAAATATGGTGCAATACTATTCATTTGGTGTTAGGAAAAAAATCACAAATATCCTTATTATTATTTTATTTACATATATGTCATATTTTATATAATATTTTAAGTTATTATTTTTATTTTTATTTCATTTTTTAATTTTTGAATATTATACTAATATTTTAAATAAAAAAATATTCAACACAAAAAATTAATAATAAAAACAAAATGCCAATAACATTAATTACTAGATTACATATTACAAAATTAAAAATACAAAATTAAATTAACACAAATTAAAAAAGCTACTACTACTAGCATATATTAGAACAATTATTTAATAATTTGGGAGATCATTATTAGATTCTCCAATATCATCAAAATATTGGTCAATTTTATTGGAAGTATTTTGAGATGCTTGGCCTTGCAAAGATATTCTCTGTAAAATCTTAATTTGTTCATTTTGAAAATATTGATTTAGTTAATTAAATGAAAATTTAATAATTTTCTATATTTTTTTTGTTAATCGATATAAAATTACTTATTACTAAATTATCTATATTAATAGTAATATTTATTGTGTTAATTGAATTAATTCTTGAGAATTAAAAGAATAAAAAGAAGAATATTATTTTTGGTGTAAAATTTGGTGTAAATGGGTTGGAGATGAAATAATAATTTAGTGTGAAAAAGATATATTTTTTGTATTGGTGTTACACCAAAATGGTATTAAGCATTGGAGATGCCCTAATTATGTTATAAAAGTAAAATCAATAAAATTGAGAGGACCAATTATGCAAAATGAGGACTATAATACAAAAACCATACACATGAGTAGGGAGGGTATAACATGAAAATGTAAACCCTGTGCGCAAACATAAACTATGCATAAAATGGTAAATTTCAATCCAATCTCTTATTTTTCCTGAAACTTTTTTCCTGCAGCTGCATGTAGCTACGCGCTTCCGCCCAATTGAAGCCCATTTAGGCAGTTCTACCTCATTTGCTCAGGTGGGTACATTAGTCTTTAGTTTTAAAAATACACAAACTCGTTTGTGAGTTGGACTATAGGAGTATTGGCGACCTCTGAAAACTTTTTAAACTATCTTTTATTTATTTATTTAATTAAAATATAAAAATAATTTAAAATTCTTTAAACACTTTCTTTAATGACAGAAATAAATTTAATGAACCTTATTCTTCGTAAAGCCCACCAATTCTCTTCACTGATATACACTCGTTGTGATGACAGCGGTTGTGCCTCTCAACTCAACACCTTTAAACTGTGGCGAACTGAGTTGGATGGCGGTTCCCAAACATTTATCAAGCGGAAGGAATATCCTTTGCCATTAAATTTGGCACGGTTAGATAAATCCGGGGATGACGATTTCAATGATACTAATTTTAACTTCACCCGACTTCGACGGCCACTATCAGGTGATGGTGGACGGTGGTGCGTAGGGCTGCCAGCGGCAATGTTTTGATTATCTAGTTTCATAATCAATTTAACAAATAAGAGTGCAGATCCGCATTGACCTTGGGTGTGGTGCCCGATATGATTATTTAAACTAGTACAATACAACCATCCTTTATCACCAACAAGATTTAAGTGATTTGATACGGTTCAGGTCCATCTAATACAGGGTACCAAAAACAATCGCTTAGGGATCACAAAAGCAAATCGGTGGTGAGAGAATGAAGAAAAAATTAAAATTAAAGTATTGACTTTGAAAGCATAAGGAACGTTTGAGTAATAATTTTGAAAACAATTTGTTATAACAATTGAAAAAAATAAAAATCGTCGGATTATGTGCTACTACATTAGAACCACGGAGAATATGGTGAAATCGAAAGCGATGACTCTTTTTCTAGATAGTCACAAGTACTCGTATTCTTCTTCCGTTGAGCAAAATATGAATATTATAATTTTATAATAATGTAATTTTTTGGTGGACAAACTAAAAGATATACACACATTAATGTCATGTATTTTATCTTATAGTATATTAATGTATATCTTGGAGCTAGGGGTGGGCAAATTCGGTTTGGATCGGTTTGGGATATATTCTCAAACCGATCCAAACCAATCGGTTTGAAATATTTTCAAACCGATATCAACCTAAAATTTTTTCAAACCGAACCGATTCAAACCGACTGGATCGGTTTGGATCGGTTTGGATCCGGTTTGAACTTATTAGCTAAAATTTCACTTCTTTTAAATTATTTTACCTAAATTATTTGTTATTTTTTTGTGTCCATAATCTAAATTGATACCTCTTTTATATTATTCATATCTACTTTTATATCTACATAACAATTCAAAGATACATCCATACAAGTTTACAGCATAATACATCCTAATAAACAAGTTCTTAACATGTTCATTCAAAACAAATCCACAAAATTAAAATAAACTTGAACAACATTTAACAATTAAAATATTGTGCATCTTGTCCGTAAAAAATTATAGCCCAATTACTTTTGATTTGTCAAAATCTGCATAAAATGATAAATATAATTAATTAGATTGCTTAACTTAAAATATAATGTAATTATATAATATTTCTGGATTGGATCGGTTTGAATCGGTTTGGAATCCTTCCAAACCGAAATCCAAACCGAGTGATGTCGGTTTACCATCCAATAAACCGAAACCAATTTTTTTACTAATGAAACCGATCCAAACCGATCCAAAAGGTCGGTTTGGATCGGTTTGGTTAAAATATGCCCACCCCTACTTGGAGCTATTCAAACCCTTTTTTGGTCTTATTAAAAAAAGGGGTGCGACTATTTAAATCCATCAATTTCTTCTATAAACCCTTTATTTAAATTTTTTATTCTCTCTAAATTGAGGGTCATTCTATAATCCCGTAATTAAATTTATAGCATTGATGCCATAATTGATGTGAACCGTTAGATTTGAATAAAAAATCTCTACAACTAATTCTAAATAAATAGGTAATATGTTACATAAATAGCATATAATTACTCTTTTTATTCAAATTCCAAGTTACATCACTAATCTTATGTGTGATTTACAAATTTTATACAACATTTACAAGTTAATGTTGATTTACAAGTTTTATGCAACAATTACAAGTTTTTATTTTGTTTACGAGTTCTTTATGCAATTTACAACTCCAACATTAATTTACCCAATTTTTTATCAATTTACTAGTTTTACGTGTGATTTACAAATTTTTGTGTCATTTCACATTTAATATCAATTTACAAGTGTTTTGTCATTTTTTTAAGTTTTTGTTTTGTTTACAAGTTTTTCTTGCAATTTACAACTCCATCATTAATTTACCCATTTTTCCATTAATTTACTAGATTTATGTGTGATTTACACATTTTTTGTCTTATTTCACACTTAAAGTCAATTTACAAGTTCTATGTCATTTTTCTAAGTTTTTATTTTATTTACAAGTTTTTCTTGCAATTGATAACTCCAACATTAATTTACCCAATTTTCTATCAATTTATTAGTTTTATGTGTGGTTTACACATTTTTTTTATCTCATTTCACACTTAAAGTCAATTTACAAGTTCTATGTCATTTTTCTAAGTTTTTGTTTTGTTTACAAATTCTTCTTGCAATTTAAAACTCCAACATTAATTTATCCGATTTTCCATCAATTTACTAATTTTATGCGTGATTTATAAATTTTTTATTTCATTTCACACTTAATTTATGAAACGACCCGCCCCGAATCCCCAGGACGAGTCTATCTAATCTCGCCTAATCGAATTAATAATAATTCTGATATCTAAAAATTTTACCAAAAATTCGACAAAATCTTCCATATAAATATAACATTCCCAATTTTGCAATTTACAAAACAACACTCCAAAAAATAATTCAATATCCAACCATCCTTCATAACTAACTTCTTAAGTCAATATACCAAATATCACCAAATCATTCTAATATTAAAATACAATGGTTATCTTTAATTACAAAATATAACAATAAATACAATTCACAATATCCCAAATATAAAAAAATATTAAATTTACGACTCCTAGCACCATCACGTGGCCACAATTTCACATCTAACTATCGTTACTGGGTCGGCTGATGTACCTGCAAATCTCCTGTGGGGGGGGATATAATAAAAACGAGGTGAGTATAAAACTCAGTGAGCTCAGTGAGTGGATAGTAGTTTTTAGAAAAATAAATTTATTTAAAATAACTTAATCTTTCATAAATCAATTTCATCAAAATATCATAAGAACTTACATAAACTTATTTAATTCAAATCATGCACTGAAATAACAATATTACATAAATCTGCATAAAATCAATGAAATCATAATAATTATAATATCAAATACTGAATATCAAAAACTATCACCAAACAAGTATCCAGGGGAATAATCTCATCATATCTGGACCTCAATGGACAGGGAATCAGGGAATCAGGGAATCATCATGCCCCGGAGCTACAACAAATAGACAGGGAAATGTCATCTCATATCTCATGTATCTCAACATCTGTATCTCTATAATCATCATACTGCATGCATAAGCCCCCAAAAGGCAAAAACGCCCAAACACACGACCCAAAACCCCTGTGTGTGTTCAGACGGGCCCCAAAGGCCTCTCATCTCATATCATCTGTATCACTGTATTCATCTCATATTATCTGTATCTCTGTATCTGAAGTGGAAGGGTACTATCCAATGATTTTCCAAACAAGTTTTTATACACATGTTCATAAACGTATAATCACATCTGAAATCTCATTTCCTTTTTATTTAACAATCTCAAATCCACTGAATTCTAATATCATGCATTTACTCAAAAACGACAATAAAATCATTAATCAAACTCATTCTTAATAACAATAAATATTAGCATGGAGATAGAAATCAATTTTTCTAGAAAATCATTAAATCGAAGCATCAAATATTTATTTTCAAAACATGTTGTACTATATAGTAAAATCAGAATATACTATGAAAATAAGTTTTGTATATTCCACTAACAGTGACGATGTCCAGACTCTGTATCACCAACGTCCGCGGGTTGATTCTTGCCCGTGGGTCCTCTTAATTAAATAAACGACATAATTATTTTCCGTAAATGTGAAATACAACTAATTTTACGCATTAGAACTCGAAACAAATATTCATTCATAATCCACTATTCCCGTATGCCTCAAATTACCAAAATACCCAAAATTGCCAAAATTACCAAAACGCCCCCGACATCAATACTTACCCAATTATCCTCGTAATCTTAAATTACCAAGCTGACCTCAATTCAGATTATAAAAATAACCACAATGTCAGAAATTATGAAATTACCCTCGGAGTGTAAAATTACCAAAATGTCCTTAACAACGTAAATTACTGAATTACCCCCAAAATCCCCTAATATAAAATTAGCAATTTATCCATCATTTCTTCAAATTACAAATTTACCCCAAAGTCTTACAAAATTATCGAATTGCCCCTGCCGGTCAACGGTGACCGGAGTTCACTCAACGATTAAGGGAAGCTCAGGTATGATAGTTCAAACCTCGGTGAGTCCAACGGTGCCGGCGGTGACCTCCCACGCGCGACGACAGCGGCGGATCGAAGTTCAAAAATCCATGAGTTTCCCGGTGGTCGTTCGCGGCCAAGACGGCGTCCCCGGTGGTCGTGGTCAGTCGGAAAGTGATGAGTGTGAATTGAGGAACAAGATCTAGGCGGTGGCGCGGCTAAAATCCGGCGATATCGACGGCGACAAAAACGGGTTGAGCCGCAGGTTTTTCAAGCTTTGATCGCCGACGTTCTGGCTGTTTTCCAGTGACGATGACAGCACGGATATGACCGGCGTCGCTCAAGCTTCAGATCGATACCAAGCTTGGCCGATGAGGTGGCCGGAATCGGCTGCTGGAGCCGGGTGAAGGACGCGGGTCGGATCCAGCTAAACGGGTCAATTTCTCTCTCTCATTCTCTCTCACGTGCCCCTCTCTCTTTCCTCTTTTGGAAATCTGTTTCCCCTTTCCATTTATAGAAACCAGCTTCTCTTTTTTCTTTTTTCTTTTTTTGCACTTGAGCAATACAAATTAAGTTAATACCGGACCCGTGACGAAAATAAAATCCGACTACCTGAGTTTTTAATCGTGCTCAATTTGTCTCGATTTAATGTTGCGACAATTTTAAAATTAATATCGAAGAGGAAAAATTAAATCATACACTTAATTAGGAAAAATCAAAGTGCATATGTTACAATTTCAGTTTACAAGTTTTATGTCATTTTTCTAAGTTTTTGTTTTGTTTATACTTTTTTCTTGTAATTTACAACTCCAACATTAATTTACCCATTTCTCATTAATTTACTAGTTTTACGTGTGATTTATTTACACATTTTTTGTTTCATTTCACACTTAATGTCAATTTACAAGTTCTATGTAATTTTTCTAAGTTTTTGTTTTGTTTAGAAGTTCTTATAATTTACAACTCCAACATTAATTTACCTATTTTTCATCAATTTACTAGTTTTACGTGTGATTTATAATTTTTTTTTCATTTCACTCTTAATGTCAATTTACAAGTTCTATGTTATTTTTCTAAGTTTTTATTTTCCTTAAAAGTTCTTCTTGCAATTTACAATCCAACATTAACTTACCCATTTTTCAATCAATTTACTAGTTCTATGTGTGGTTTATACATTTTTTGTTTCATATCACACTTAATGTCAATTTACAAGTTTTATATTATTTTTCTAAGTTTTTGTTTTGCTTACAACTTATTCTTGCAATTTACAACTCCAACATTAACTTACCGATTTTTCAATCAATTTACTAATTTTATGTGTGGTTTACAAATTTTGTGTTTCATTTCACAATTAATGTCAATTTACAAGTTCTACGTTATTTTTCTAAGTTTTTGTTTTGTTTGCAAGTTCTTCTTGTGATTTACAACTTCAACATTAACTTACCCATTTTTCAATCAATTTACTAATTTTATGTGTTGTTTACAAATTTTTATTTCATTTCACACTTAATGTGAATTTACAAGTTTTATATTATTTTTCAAAGTTTTTGTTTTGTTTCCAAGTTCTTGTTGTGATTTACAACTCCAACATTAATTTATCTTTTTTTTTCATCAATTTACTAGTTTTATGTGTCGTTTACAAATTTTTAGTTTCATTTCACACTTAATGTGATTTTACAAGTTTTATGTCATTTGTCTAAGTTTTTGTTTTGTTTACAAGTTTTTCTTGTGATTTACAACTCTAACATTAATTTACCCAATTTTTCATCAATTTACTAATTTTATGTGTTGTATACAAATTTTTAGTTTCATTTCACACTTAATGTGAATTACAAATTTTATGTCATTTGTCTAAGTTTTTGTTTTGTTTACAAGTTCTTCTTGCAATTTACAACTCGAACATTAATCTATTCTATTTTCCATCAATTTACTAGTTTCATGTGTGGTTTACGTATTTTTTGTTTTACTTCACACTTAATGTCAATTTACGAGTTTTATGTCATACTTCTAATTCTATGTATGATTTTCAATTTTTTAGTTTCATTTCATACTTAATGTGAATTTACGAGCTTTATGTTGTTTTGTTTAAGCTTTTGTATTTCTTCTAATTTTGAAGACCAATTTTCAATTCCAACATTAATTTACTTATTTTTCTGTCAAGCTATCCTATGTGTGGATTACAGTTTGTTTGTTTAATTTACAGTTAATGTTAATTTATGAGTTTTATGTCATTTTTAAAGTTTTGTAATTCTTACAATTCTGAAGACTAATTGACCACTCCAGCATTAATTTGCTTCCTTTTTTTCAACATTAGTTTAGCTTAGTTGACCCGACCCATATCCTATGCGAAATAAATTGGAGAGTTAGACTATTGGCGTTCTTTTGGAAGTCTTTGAAAACCTTTTTGTGTATTTACAATTTTAAATTATATGAGACTTGAATGATTGTAACACATTTACAAGGATTATGAATTAATTGATGATGGTAGTGGGCTGAGCCAGGCCCGTGCTTAGCCATTTCCGGGCATGGCCTTATAACTGAAATAAAATTTTCAAGCCTAAAAAAGCCCGATTATTTAAAAGTCTAGGCCTGATCACACTTTCTTTTAAAGGTTTTTTTTAGTTAATTTAAAATTTAAATATTGGACATAGCCTCCCCATATACATTACAATATAAAAGCTTCAGAAATTGTTTGAAGTAACATAAAAATAAAAATTACTCAAGGTCGTAACCATATTATTACATAAATAATAAACTTAATATATATATATAAACTTTTTTTAAAGTTTTAGGGTCAGGTGAGGTTGAGTCGGGCATGTAGGTCCCGAACCCTGATATGAAATTAATCGGGCTTTGAATTTAGGCTCGAGCCTAACCATTAAATTAGAGTTAAAGGCAAAAAAAGTTTATATATATATAATATTGCGTTTACTTGTCATTAATCAGAACTAATAGAGTCTGTCAAACCTAGGGGCCAAGCTATAGGTACCAATAGGTGCCATGTAGTCAATTAAGAGAGGAATACCAGCTTATCAAGTGTGCAAGTCAATCTATAAATCCAAAAGTTTATGATAACCACTTGTAGTTAATGGGAAAAAAATCTTTTAAAGGGTACAAGAGGTTTAGAATATACACCTGCAGACCACAATTTGTGATTGGTTGTTAATAGAAATGAAATAAAATAATGGAATAATACAAGCATGGCATAAAATTTTTATTTATAACTCAGAGATCAAGAAGTGCATAACAATGATAATTGAATGCTTGATGCAGAGCAGCATTTAGAAACTATTCTTATGGTCTACACCTTTCTCAATAAGCATTATAAATTTAGTTTCAAATCAAATTACAGTATTAGAAAAAAAAAAGCTTGCAGTAATAATGGAGAAAAAAGACAGTGTCAGAATTTTTTTTCAAGAATCGAAGCTTCAAATAAGTGATTATTGAAGACTTAACGGGAAATCCCCATTCAATTTCCATATAAAAGAGAAAGAAGAATGTATGTGTAATCTTTAACTAAACACTGACATTAAGCAAACCCAAGCACTATGCACAAGAACTTCTTAATTCCGTGAACAAATGCGGAAATTATGACCATGAAAGAAAACTATGCAAACCCAAACACATTGCACAGGAACTTCTTAATTCCGTGAACAAATGCAGAAATTATGACCATGAAAGAAAACTATGCAAACCCAAACACTTTGCAGCGACTTCTTAATTCTTAGATTCAATGCCGTGAACAAATTATGACCATGAAAGAAACTAAAATGCTTAGCAATTCGAACGAGACAGAGGATTAAACTTACCTTGCACATGTGACAACGGGCAAACCAAGATAGAGGCAGTTACGGCAGAGACTCAGCAATTCGACGAAGATAGAAAATCAAGACAGAAAATCAACTCAACAATGGCTGCAATCTACAGATGTATCAAGAGGTTTCTTTAGGAATCCGTTAATTAGGGATTAACGAAAAGATATGAACGGAAGTTTTCCCTTTCTATTTTTTTTATTTCTTTAAAAGGTAAATCCTCTTTTTTTTTCCCTTTAAATTTACACTGGTAAAATTTTATTTTTAAAAAGTACTTAACCGGCTTATAATCGGTTAGATCTAATTTAATTAAAAATTTTTATTATTTCATAATTACTGTGAATTGTTGATTTAATCTAACGGTCCATAATAATTATGGCATCATAGAATTTTCCCTAAATTCATCACACAAGTCTCTTCTCAATTTTGAAAACCAAAGAAGAAGCTCTACCTATGTGATGTTCATTGAATTCATGCCATGGGACTAAATCTTCAATACTTAAATTGATCTACTTTTGATTTGTTTTTCTATGTAAACGAAAAATTCGAGGTTTTATTTTATTTATTGTTCCGAACATAGGATTACTACTCTTTTTTATGTATGACATTTTAATTACTTTTTTATTTTAATAGCAAAAATGTGAGAGAAGAATCGCTAGATTGACTGTCTGGTAAAAACAATAGATTAATTAATTTGAAGAGCTCTTTGGTCCTTTCCCAAAATTAAAAATAATAGTGAAGAATAAAGATGATTAAAAAATTAATAACCCGATAACAATTACAATTACTTTGCTTCTAGTGGGATGCCGAGACGTGAAACAACGTCGCTTTCGATTGGGTAAGTAATGTGAGAAAAAGAAAGTTAAATAGTGAAGGGTAGAGACCAGAGAGACACAAAGCGAGAGTGGAAAAGAAATACAAGATTATTAAAAGAAGATTGCAGACAGTGTCCGAAAGTAACAAAGAATTGTGAAATGAATTTGGAGAGAGTAAAAAACAAAAAAAAATTTGCGGTTGAGAAAAAAATCAAATAAAAAGTTAGATTGAACAAAAAATAAAAAAAACGAGAGAGAGAGGACAGAAGCATGACATAACGATCACAAATTTCAACTTTCTTTAATTCTTTTAGTTACCATAAAATTTTTATATTTATCTTAATGGTTTTTAATCTTAATTTTCAATAGTTGATCATTCTTTCTTCTATCTCTTTTACATCTATTCTTAAAACTTCTTAATATTTTAACTATAATCTTATAAAGTTCTAAATGATTATCATTCTCATAGAGATCTATATATTCTAAATTAGATCCTACATTAACAACTATTTCTTTCTTGAGACATAAATTAAATCTTTTCTTCTAACACACACACACACATATTATTAACGCTTTCATATAGAAATTGTAATCTAAATCTAGCCTCCTAAATCAAAAAGTTCGCATTTTCATTGTTGTTATCCATTATTCAATGATGATTTTGAGTCCTTTTCATTTCTTCATACAAGCATTTGCTTGTAATTAATCAATTTTTAACAATAGAAATTGTATAAATGACTTGATATTCTTGACTGAAATCTAAATTATCAATTGCATATAAAAACTTGTTAACAAATCTCTCTATTTTTATGAATTTGAGTTACTGTTATCATTTCCTATCTTATAAAATTCAAGAAAATAAACAATGCCCAATATTCCATTTGATGCTAAAATATAAATAGATAGTTTAGAATTACTAACCAGTGTACTATCTCTTGGAATTCTGGAATAGATTCACTAATTGTCTCCTACTATAGATAGTTCCGTGGTCAGCACCGCCGTCACTCCACATCACGCAAGATCATTTCAGCGACTGTTCCACATGGCCTAATGTAAGGTACAATAGACTGGCTAATAGGATCTAAGTGAATTTCTTACAATTGTCTCTAAAAGAGTGCTTAGTAATAGGATATCTTCCTCATATAGCACAAGTGATGTAAGATTCTTGGTTAGTTTCTAAGAATATATAAGATATATGAAAAATGATAATTTTACTCAAAAAGAGTTTTATTTATTTCATAACTGAAATTTTAACAAAAGATTACAGAAAAGAAAATACAGGTGCAAGTGAAGGATTAGACATAAGATGCTTCATCCTCCTTATATAGTTCTATTTCTAAACTTGGAGAGATAAGGTTATCTCTTCTTACATGATACTTGTTACAATTTCTTAGTGGATGGTGGATTTCTTTGAGATAAAGTGACTCCTCTTCCTTTTATCATTGAGGACAATTGTTGTCTTCTTTTTCTTGTTGGCAGGCAGTCTTCACATGGTTTTGATAAGCATTATCCTTTTAGAATCTTTTCTTTTGAATGATTAATGCCTTAAGCTAACATCTTTTATCTTTTTCAAAAACTTTTCTATCACATGCCTATTATCAACTCCTCATCTAGTGACATGTTTTACCCGCTAGATTCTCCTTTTGATCCTTTGTAACAGTAGCCACATGATGATTGATGCTTTAGTATTTTGTATATCTCAAGGTGCGTTGGCATGCTAAAATCCATGAGATTTTCATATATTGCCTTTTTATTTTTCAATATTACTTGTTCGACCAATATACTTTCATTTCTGCTTAAAGAAAAGATTATTTTGTGGCCTTATGGAGCCATTGAGAGCTTTAGACTTAAACAACTCAAGATTATAGTCATTGTAGACCTGATCTAAATCAATAATTAGACTAACTTCTTGGTGCTAATGTCAACTTGAATCATGTGCTGTGTCAGATACCATTTGTTACCATAGTTATTAAGGCAAGTGTTGAGTGTTAGAAAGTGTATATTTATAAAGGAGAAAATCGTCATTTTACAATTCAAGTTTCACTAACAACCCTTACTTTTGTGTATTTAAGTCTCTTGTGATTTAATTATGTGTGTTTTATTTTAATTAAGTATTTTATGTATTTTAGGGGCATCATGGTCATTGCACAATGAACGAGAGACCAGACAGCAAAACGAACATTACTTTTGAACTCAGGACAGTCGAAAACCTTAAGAGGAGCATAAAAGGAAAAATGACATTGTTCACATGTACGGTACTGTCCATGATACTGTTCACATATACGAAACGATGATGTGGCATTGACCGATGATGTGACATTGACTGATGAGGTGTCACGATTCTATTGGACTGAAATTCTTGTGTACTGTTGATCGGTGACGTGGCAGCATGTTAATAGACTAAAAATCGTGCGTACGGTACATGCATATACACGAGATTATTTACAACTAAACCGCGTCACTATTCAAGCCGTCTCACTGTTCAAACTGCGTGGTGAAACCGTGTACTATTCAAACCGCATGGTCAAACTGCGTACTGTTGACCAATGACGTGGCGCAATCCTGAGCATCCAAAATGTTTTTAATCCGATGGCCATGATTTACTTAGTGTATCTATAAAAAAGGGGCTCCCCCACCTAATTTGGCATCCCTGAATTCATTTTTAAGCTCCATTTTCTATAATTCTTTTTTTATCTTGTATTTTCTACATATTTTAATAAATTCTCATTTTGCCCCTAGTTCAATTATGAGTAGCTAATTTTCTTTCATGCTTGGATTGAAGGTGAAGTCTCAACATATGCCATGGGCTTTATTTGGTAAATATACTTTCTCTTCCCCTCTAATTATTGTGGATGCTTTGACTTTTCGTGGACAAATAGTAATCATATTGTCTAGATACCGCACTGGTTTAACCGGCTCCCTAGTACAATGTTATTATTGTTTGGCACGATAAGCTCTTAGCACCATATTGATTAGAGTGTAGTTCATGAGGAGTGGAAACCCCCTCATGATTTAATTGGCATTAATAAGGAATATTTAGCCCATAGTGCATGTTGATGCAGATCCAGATACCCAAGTGCTTCATTTCAATAGATTTCGCTTTAATTTATTCTCGCCATTTTAATTCAAATTTTAGGATAATCTAAGTCACTTTTACCACAAATCCAACCACTCTCATAAAAAATTAATTCTACATATAATTAAAATCCACCTCCTCGTGGGATCGACACTCGTCACCATTAATCTATTCTACAATAGATTCATGCACTTGCGAGTTCAATAAAATTTGCACAACAGCAAGCAATGAGAATCTTGATAAAAATTATTTGTTTTGTTTTGGATATCCTTTTGAGGTCAATGACAACCTCTTTAATTTTTTCAAAAAGGGTTAAGGAAACCATATTCAAACATATCTTTTATTAATTTTGATCACCTCTTAGAACAAAGTTAATCCTCAGGTATAAACCCCTTAGGTTATTTTACCAATTTTTTTTATAATCATAAGCATAGTCAATTTCTAATGGAATTTTAACCATTGAAACACTCTTGTCATATTGAGGTTTTAAGCTCCCTGAAGAGCTTTGAGATCTTTCTCTCTTCATATATTGCTCTTTAAGATTGTTAATTGTGACAAATTTCTCTAGATATGTGATATTTAAGTTTTGTAAAGAACTTTGGGTGATATGCCCCTTAGTTTGATACTTGAAATGAACATTTTTTAGCATGTTGTAATACATTATTTTGAAGTTTAGATTTTTGAATGATTTTGCAAACTTTTGTCTAGACAAACTTTACTCAATTCTTCATGAGCATCATCTATCATGGCAAGCCCACTGTAAATCATTTTGTTGCCTTTGAGAAGAAACTCTTATCCTTCAGAGCACATCATTATGCCTTTTAATATTTGGGAAAGGCTTTTCTCTATTGTATTATCTGCTCAAGAAAGGCTTTAATTATGCCCTTTAATATTTGGAAAATGCTTTAATTCATGGGCATCATCTATCATTGCAAGCCTATTGTAAATCATTTTTTTCGCCTTTGAGAAGAAACTCTTGGCCTTTATAGCACATCATTATGCCTTTTAATATTTGGGAAAGACTTTTCTCCATTTTATGCTCTACTCAAGAAATCTGTAATACAATTGGTAGATCCTTTAATATACTCAACTTCAAATCATATTCAATAAAAAATTGTTGCCATCTAATCAATCTTTTATGTTGAGGCAAATTTGGTAATCTATTAAATATAAATCCTTTGACATGAGTGTTATCAAATTTTACCTTGAATTTCTTTGGTAATAAAAAGAAGGGTAATTATCCACCGATCACTTTTTTTTTTGCACTTCTTTAAAAGTACACAATTCTTATTTTATTTTACTAAACTCTTCTTAGAAGTTATATTGTTTTACATTTGTCCACTTCTGTTTTCAAACTATTAAGAGAACTAACAAAATATTGTATAAATAACTTTTTTTACCCCCAAATTTAAAATTACATTTTTACTGCAGATTGTGAAATAGGTTAAAAAGTAAAAAATAATATGAAAATGCTGTCCTTTGTTTTTTTAATTTTTATTTAAAGTCTCTCGCTTTAATAATAATAGTAATAACATTAATAATGACACTCTATCTCCACTGGCCTTAACCTCCAACCTTACAAAACAAAACCAAACCCAACTTTCACTTACCTTAAACTCCAAACAAGAATGAAAAAAAGGAAAAAAAAACAAACTCACTCATTCTCCTATGGTGGCAAAAGAAGAAGAAGCAAAGCATTAACAACTTCTCAAGAAATTAAAGCTTAGAAATTAAATTAAGCACTTTGAGTTAAAAATTTCATACAATTATTATTATTGCCCATGGTTGCTATATTGAGATACTATTATCACTTTTTATCTTTTAAGATCTAGAAAATTTTCAAGGCGCAACATGTGTTCATTCTACAAAATGTAAGAAGATAATTCATAGTACTAACTAGTGTATACATTCAATACATATTGTTCCTCAGAATTCTGGAATAGACTCGCTAGTTGCCTCTAATCATAGATTGGTCCATAGTCAGCACCACTATAGCTCCACAGGTCTTGCAGAATCATTTCAACGACTACTCTACACAGCCTAATGCAGCACATTGGAAAATGGTCTAACGGGATCTATTTGAGAGATCTTCTTGCAATTGCCTCAAGGAGAGTGCTTACTAATATGAAGTCTTCTTCGTTTAACATAAGAGTTGACATGTAAAATTTTGGGTAAAAGCTTGTTTAGTCCCTATATTTTGAAGTTAATGTATGTTTAGTCCCTATATTTTTAAAAATACCTCAAATCATCCATACCATTAAATTATTGACACTTTTACCATTATCCTTTGTTCCTTTTAACTTATTTTTATAATATTGCCCATTGTAATAATTTTTTTAGACATTATTAAAAAGAAAAAAATAAATTACCAGTTTAACGCCAAAAAATAAAATAAAATAAAATATATATATTAATTTTTGTGGAACACACTCTTGAGTTAAAATATTAATTTTTCTAAAAAAATTGATAATGTAATTTTTTACGATATTAATTTTTTAGACATACGTGAGCTTCCACAAAAATTAATATATACCTTTTTTGTTTTTATTTTATTTTTTAGTTTAATTTGATAATTTAATTTTTTATTAATATCCAAAAAAGAAACATTATTGTAAAAGTGTAATATTGTAAAAGCAAGTTAAAAATAATAAAAAATAATGGCATGAGTGTCAATATTTAGTAGCAGGGACGTTTTCAGGTGTTTTTAAAAATACATGGACTAAATGGACACTAACCTCATAATATAGGGACTAAACAAGCTTTTATCCTAAAATTTTTAATATTTTTTTAAGATGAAAATAAGATATACATAAAAAGGTGATCATTTCACTCAGAACGGGTTTGATTTATTTCATTCTTGAAAGTTTTTCAAAATGAGACCAAGAGTGAGCATTGGATGTTGAGTATTATAAAGTATATATTTATTAAAGAGAAAATCGTCATTTTATACTTCAAGTTCCACTAACATTCCTACTTTTATGTATTTAAGTCTCTTGTCATTTAATTATGTGTATTGTATTATAATTAAGTATTTTATGTATTTTAGGGGCATCATGGTCATTTCACAATGAACGAGAGATCAGACGACAAAACGGACATCACTTTTGAACTCAGGACGGTCGAAAACCTTAGGAGGAGTATAAAAGGAAAAATAACATTGCTCACATGTATGATAGTGTCTACGTTACTATTCACGACACTGTTCACATAGACGGATTGATGACGTGGCATTGACCGATGATGTGGCATTGACTGATGAGGTGTCACGATTCTATTGGACTAAAATTCTTATGTACTGTTGATCGGTGACGTGACAGCATGTTAGTGGACTAAAAATCGCACGTACGGTATATGCATATACACAGGATTATTTTGAACCAAATCGTGTCACTGTTCAAACCGTGTCACTATTCAAATCGCCTAGTCAAACAGTGTTACTATTCAAACCATGTGGTCAAACCGCGTACTGTTTACTGATGATGTGGCGCAATCCTGAGCGTCCAAAATGTTTTTGATCCGATGACCATGATTTACTCAATGTATCTATAAAATGGGGGCTCTCCCCCCTAATTTGACATCTTTGAATCCATGTTTGGGCTCTATTTTCTATAATTCCTTCTCTATCTTGTATTTTCTACATATTTTAATAAATTCTCATTTTACCCCTAGTTCAATTATGAGTAGCTAATTTTCTTTCAAGCTTGGGTTAAAGGTGAAGTCTCAACATGTGTCATGGGCTTTATTTGGTAAATTTACTTTCTCTTCCCCTCTGATTATTGTGGATGTTTTGAATTTTCGTCGACAAATAATAATAACATTATCTAGATACTGCCCTGGTTTCACCGACAACCTAGTACAAGGTTATTATTATTTGGCACGATAAGCCCTTAGCACTATATTGATTAGAGTGTGGTTCATGAGGTGTGGATACCCTCCTCATGATTTAATTGGCACTAATAATGAATATTTAGCCCATAGTGTATGTTGATACGGATCCAGATACCCAAGTGCCGCATTTCAATAGAATTCGCTTCAATTTATTCTCGCCATTTTAATTCAAATTTTAGGATAACCTAAGTTACTTTCACCACAAATCCAACCACCCATTTAGAAAATTAATTATACACTTAATTAAAATCCACCTCCTCGGGGGATCCACACTCGTCACCATTGATCTATACTACCATAGATTTGTGCACTTGTGAGTTCAATAAAATTTACATAACACGTTTTTGGCGCCGTTGCCGGGAGGTAAGTTATTTTAATTTGTAGAATTATTTTTTGTAAATAATTTCTTTTAATTATTTTCTTGTAGTTTTTTCTCTTATTAAAAAAAAGAAAAAAAAAGTGAATCTGCATTTAAAGGTAATAATTTTTTTCTCTCCTTTAAAATCTTGAAGGAAAGATAGATGATGTACTGGTGAAGGTTGACAAATTCATTTTTCCAGTGGATTTCATTGTGCTGGACTTTAAAGCTGACAAAGAGGTACCCATTATACTTGGCAGACCTTTTCTAGCAACTGGGAAGACTCTAATAGATGTGCAGAAAAGAGAGCTGACCATGCGAGTGAATGATCAGCAAGTCACATTTAATGTACTAGAGGCTATGAGAAACCCTGATGAAATAGAAGATTGAAATTTCCTAAGTGTAGTGGATCTTGTTGTAGCAGACAGAATGGATAGATGCTGTAGTAATGTACTTAACAAAGTCACCACCTTTGAGGAGGTTAAAGAGGAAGATGTTGCAGCAATTCAAACAGATTGGATGGACAAACAACAATCTAATAGGCACAACAAAGTTATTGAACACCTGAATCTTTCAGACAGGGAAGTAAAAATAACTTTACCATCTATTGAATCACCTCATAGTTTTGAATTAAAATTGTTACCTTTACATTTAAAGTATGCTTATCTTGGTCAAAACAACACACTCCCTGTAATCATTTCTTCTACTTTGGATGCAGGTCAAGAACAAAGCCTAGTAGATTTACTGAGAAAATATAGAAGAGCAATTGGATGGACCATGGCAGATATAAGGGGATCAGCCCATCAATATGTATACATAAAATCCTGTGCTCCACAAGTTATACATCCTGACATCATCAGACCTGAAGTAGACGCTGTAAATTTTGAGTTAAAACCAATGATGTTTCAAATGTTACAAACAGTGGGACAGTTCAATGGACTGCCTAATGAAGATCCTCATCTCCATCTTAAATTGTTCTTGGAAGTAAGTGATGCTTTCAAGATTGCTGGAGCAACACAAAATGCCTTAAGACTGAGGTTATTTCCTTATTCTTTAAGAGATCGAGCAAGAGCATGGTTAAATTCATTACCATCTGATTCCATTACTACATGGAATGAATTGGCTGATAAATTCCTAATGAAATATTTTCCACCGACAAAGAATGCAAAATTATGAAATGAGATTACCTCCTTCCATCAACTTGAAGATGAGAGTTTGTACGAGGCTTGGGAAAGGTTCAAGGACTTGCTCAGAAGGTGTCCTCATCATGGTATTCCTTGTTGCATTCAATTGGAAATTTTCTACAATGGGTTGAATCCGAGTACAAGGTTAATGGTGGATGCTTCAGCAAATGGAGCTCTGTTATCCAAATCCTACACTGAAGCTTATGAAATTTTGGAAAGAATTGCCAATAATAATTACCAGTGGCCTTCAGCCAAGCAACCGGCAGCAAGAGGATCCGCAGGGGTACATAGCATTGATGCAATTACAACCTTATCAGCTCAAGTAACCTCATTGACAGAATGATCATTGTTCGTAGATTTAAAAGTATAAGATTTCCAACATACGATAGCTGCGGATGCAGATTTATTCTGCCCAGTGCTGCAGCACTTATTGTAACAACTGGTGGTAATTCGGTAATCAACAGTCACCCTAATAGGAGAGTTTGATCATTCAACTACTATATTCTCAATTGAACCTTAGACACATTTAACTTAGTTTATTTCCTTATATATTGTTTTATTTCCATCTCTCACAATTAATAATTACGATAGAATTGTTTGACAATTGTTTATTTCGACCTTTAGTTGATTTGCATTATTGTGATTGCTTTAGCATTTTGAGCAACCTCAATTCTTGTGGAGACGATATTGAATACTCATCACTTTATTATTTGTTATGTATACTTGCACATTGGCATTAATAGTAATTGATTATATAAATCAACCAACAAGTTTTTGGCGCCGTTGCCGGGGATTAATTGTTTATTTTTGAAGTGTGAAGTAAATCGTGATAACACCAAACTAAACTTGATTCATTCTATTGATTGGCATATCAGTACGTGCATGCACAAGGACATATCTGTGGTATTCCAATTCGATCCCAAGATTGAAAGGACTATCATGAGATTACGAAGAGAACAAAGAAATTCAAAGACTGTTTCAGGCATGAATAATTTGCAAGATGAAGGAAATTTGAACCTTCACGGGCCTTTACAACCAGCCAACATTCAAGAAGAGCAGAATGAACATGCTAACGGGAGACAACCAGGCAATAACAATATTATTTACATGGCCGATGACAGAGACAGAGCTATAAGAGATTATGTTGTGCTCCACAAGTTGTACATCCTGGCATCATCAGACCTGAAGCAGACGCTGTAAATTTTAAGTTAAAACCAATGATGTTTCAAATGTTACAAACAGTGGGACAGTTCAATGGACCGCCTGATGAAGATCCTCATCTCCATCTTAAATTGTTCTTGGAAGTAAGTGATGCTTTCAAGATTGCTGGAGCAACACAAAATGCCTTAAGACTGAGGTTATTTCCTTATTCCTTAAGAGATCGAGCAAGGGCATGGTTAAATTCATTACCATCTGATTCCATTACTACATGGAATGAATTGGCTGATAAATTCCTAATGAAATATTTTCCACCGACAAAGAATGCAAAATTATGAAATGAGATTACCTCCTTCCATCAACTTGAAGATGAGAGTTTGTACGAGGCTTGGGAAAGGTTCAAGGACTTGCTCAGAAGGTGTCCTCATCATGGTATTCCTTGTTGCATTCAATTGGAAACTTTCTACAATGGGTTGAATCCGAGTACAAGGTTAATGGTGGATGCTTCAGCAAATGGAACTCTGTTATCCAAATCCTACACTGAAGCTTATGAAATTTTAGAAAGAATTGCCAATAATAATTACCAGTGGCCTTCAGCTAGGCAACCAGCAACAAGAGAATCCGCAGGGGTACATAGCATTGATGCAATTACAGCCTTATCAGCTCAAGTATGTGTGACAATTGAATTCCATTGTGACAGGTGAGAATGTATGGTGGCAGAGTGCTGAGGTGAGCCACGTGTTCGGGGCTTTGGTATGGAGTATGTACCGTTGCTAGAGTAAACGAATGGGTGCCGCAGCCACCAATTTTACCGTTATAGTAAATTAAAAGAGGGAGCCTCTCGTGTACCGTTGGAGATAAGTTGTGACAGATGGAGGCTTGGATATGGATAGCAATTGCGAATAAATTTATGAAATTAATGCCTAATTTTACTAGCCAATATTTTTGGGATTTGTGCATCAATTTAAAAATGTTTTATTCCCTCATTTATCTTTAGTTACCGTATTTATCTTAAATTGCAAATCCACTATAAAAAAGGAATCACTGTGCTTAGTGCTCTACACCACTATTCACCATCTCCTTCGCAAATCCAACTCTCCTAATTCTTAACCTCTTCTTCTCTTTTTACTCTCAAGAACAGTAGCCTCAATTTGTTATTGCTATAGCAATGTCGAGAAATAAGAAAAAAGCAAGTCGCCTCAAAGATCCATCACAGTTCCAGAGTTACCACGCCGAAGAAAAATACGACGAATTCATAAAGCCGCGTAGGATTCTGGAAGAAAAAGGGTTTCAATTTCCAGACCAACTCACGGGAATTCTACAAACAATTCATAATGCTGCAGCAAAGCGAGGATGGTTAGAGTTTTGCAAACACCCTCGCAATCTTGTACTGCCGGTAGTAAAAGAATTTTATGCCAATTTGGTAAGCCCTGATTAGCACAACATCTGGGTAAGAAACACACTTTTTCCATTAGACTCTCGTGTTATCAATGCTTTTTATAATTTACCTGCTGAAATTACTTGCGAGTATGCTAAATTGCGTGATAAGTTAACCCCGAAAAAGTGGACCACCATTTTTACAACTTTTACCATCGAAGGGGCATCATGGGCTAACGAGGAAGAGCGTGTAGTTAACAGGATAGATTTGAAACCTATTGCTAATGTGTGGGTAAAATTTTTGAAATCTAGGCTTATGCCTGCCACTCACACTACTACGGTTTCACAAGAAAGATTGGTTTTGCTATATGTCCTTATTCGAGGGCTTCCCATAGATGTGGGTAGCATCATTGCAAGAGAAATCCGAGAGTGTGCAGTAGAGACTCACCGAACTGCTGCCTTACTATTTCCTTCACTTGTCACCAGCATTTGTGTAGTTTTAGGTGTTCGTTTTGAAGCCAGCGATGATCATGTCAAGAATGATGGTGCCTTTACGGCACGTACAATTGAGAGAGTTGCTGGCGAGAGTGCTGGAACAACCACTGAACCAGCTGCTGTAACAGGAGCACGACGAACTCTTGGCTTCGAACAGACCATCCAGGCACTCAGCACCAGTATCAATCAATGTATGGAAGCTCAGCAGAAGGAAAATAGTCGATTTTGGAGTAATCTACAGCACCTGGATAGCCAACTACACCAATTTGCTTGGTATATGAAACGTACTCACCGGAACTTCCCTGCTTTCCTGCTCCAGCAATACAATTTTGACACCATCACCACAGGTGCTCCAGCAGAAGCCAGTGAAGAAGCCACTACTTTCGATGTACCAGTAAAACAAGCTACAACTGAACCACCAGCAAAAGTTGACTCAGAAGATGTTGAACCATCTGACCTACCTGAAGAAGAAGGTGACAAGTCTGAGACTGATAGCTCACCCTCAGAGGCAGAGGATAATTCGGAGTAAGAACGTGAGGAACCACCCATCCCAACTCAGTCCAAAACTAGGAAGCAGTACATTATTCAAGAAGAGGAGGAGGAAGACCTTGACGTGGAACCTTCCATTCCAGTCTTTGTAGGTAAAGGAAAGGACAAGGATAAAGCAAAAATGGCAACACCTCCAGCCTCTGACGATGAGATGGAGCAAGTCGATGCTGAACTGGCTGCTGCAGCAGCTAAAGCTATGCCTACATCTGAGCAAGTCAAGTAACTATTTGAGGTAATTGCTGCCATCACAGCTGAGGGCCAGGCAGCTGACGCATTGACTCAAAAGCCTCCACAGCAAACTCCTAGCCAGCCTATCCGCACCAGTCCAAGACAACCCAACAAATGAAAAAGTAGTACGTCTACAGGTACTGCTACAGCAACCCCAGCCACAACTCCTCTCACCAGCCCTGCAGCGAAAAGGACAAAGACATTACCAGCCACCTCCCCAAAAGCTTCACCAAAGGATAAGCTACGCAGTGCATCCAAGAAGCATTAATAGCAACCTGTTATGTGCTGCAGTCCCCACCACAGGGGAGTACTCTTATCTCACTAGTTTCTTTCGTGACTAAAAAAAAAAAAACATTTTTGTTTGTCCATTTGTGTGCCTTTATTATGTTTGCTTATGAGGACACAACATCTCTCAAGTTTGGGGGGGTTGTTTCCGAATGCATGTGTTTTATGTATGTGTCTATGTCTGTGTTGTGTGAAGCTTTGTTGTCCTTTATTTATGTATGGATTTGAAAACCTAATAAAGATAAATTGAGTGCTATTAAGTATTTATGAGAATGCCAAGTAGAGATGGTTATAGATAGAAGTGAAATTCTGTCCCAACACTTGGACTTTGATTGAGTTGGATGAGACTGCTAGAGCAAAGCCAAAATAATAGAAAATATCTTAAGTTTGAAGGGAGAAGCATGTTGATTTACTGTGATATTTATGAAATAAAACTCTACTCCAATGGCTTAAGTTGCTGAGTAACCAGATCTGAGTATGCACCTCATATGCAGAAATGTGTAAAAGGTAGCGAGAGTTATGAGCAGTGCTGTAGCAAATAAATAAATAAAAAAATCACATTAAAAAAAAAGTCCTCTGTCTAAGGCATTGAGTAGTCGGATCTGTTCATGAGCCACATGTTCAGCCTTGGGTAAAAGATACCTCGAGATAAGATTATACCACAGATATTGCTGCAGCAACTCTGATCTGGGCATGGCTTGAGTAATTTGGTATCATCATTACAAGTGATTGACATTCATATGAAAAATAAATGTTACAATGAGGAGGTTGATTATCCCTCAGGTTATCAATGTTAAAGCAATCACAGTTTGAATATGTGAAATTTATGCTACCCCTTTTATGAATGAAGTATATCACTGCTGAAATTTCTGCAGTCCTTTGGTGATGTTACAGCATATCTGGAATTCAATCAAAAGGAAGTACACACACACTATGGACAGAAAGAAGCTTAAGTCTAGAACTGATTTACTATGGGCATTTTGTATGATTGGGATTATGATCTGAAGGTGGAAGAATCTTTGCAAATTTGATAAAAGAGCTAAAGTTGTGTGCATGTTTATTTGCGGGAAATGTTAGTATGTGTCATTACTTGAGGACAAGCAATAGTTTAAGTTTGGGGGTGTGATAACTCTAGGAAATGAGAGTTATTACATCAATTCTAGACTTGAATAAAGGCCATTTAGAGAGCAATTAATGTGTTTTGATTACATTTTGGTGACCTTTTGCATAAACATTCATTTTAGTTGAGTCTTAACAAGTTTTGCTTGAATCATAGTAATTTGTGCTAAAAACAGGTTTTAAATTGTAGGTTTTAAATTCATGAGGGGATGTGGAGACATTAGATGAGAAAGAGGAGGAAAGAAGATGGCCACAAAAGAAGAAAAGCACAATCGAGAATAATATAGTGCTGTTGCGGATGTTAGAGCAACCAGTACTGCAGCAATCTAGGAGCAACGCGGGAGAAAACTTAGGCCCTGGTCAGCAATAAAATCACGATCTGCATGTTTCCTAATTTAAACACATGCACGCTGATGGGCTTTGGTTTTAACCTAATTTGCAATATATAAATGAGAGATGCACCACATAGAAAGCGGCGGAGAGATTACCATCCAAGAAATTACAAAAGGCAAGAAGAAGAAGAAAAAGATTTAGAAGGACTGCTTGGCATCATTGAAGAACCGAGGAGATTCACTAGTCTTTCACCGTGCTCAACTCATATTATCTTTCTTCCTTGAAATTGTTTGGATGTATTCTGTGATCAGTATATTTAAGTTTACTTTTCTCATTCAGAATATGAACTAAATTTACGTGTAGTTTAGTGACAAATAATCCAATGGTTCTTGATTGTTCTTATATGTTGTTATGGTATTGCTGTAGCATTATACTCTAATAGTTTTTATGAACATAACTGTTATTTCGGTTGACCACCCATTTAATAGTTTTAGTTAGGATAGAGCAGCAAAAGAGCATGTCTTAGCGGATATTATTAGAGTATTACTTGTTCTTAAATCAAGTTTCTTGGATTAGGTTAACTTAAATCCTATAAGGGCAATACTTGAAATTAAGATTTGTGATATCCTAGACATAGGTGTTCACCTTGTAGGGAAGAGAGATTAAAGATTATAAAGCCATACCTTAAATATATGAGCAGCTGGTCATTGTTAGTAGACTTAAAGGTATGAGATTTCCAACATGCGATAGCTGCAGATGCAGATTTATTCTGCCCAGTGCTACAACACTTATTGTAACAACTGGTGTTAATTCGGTAATCAACAGTCACCCCATTAGGAGAGTTTGATCATTCAACTACTATATTCTCAATTGAACCTTAGACACATTTAACTTAGTTTATTTCCTTATATATTGTTTTATTTCCGTCTCTCAACAATTGTTTGTTTCAACCTTTAGTTGATTTGCACTATTGAATTATGTTATTGCATAAGGAATTAATTGGAGATTATGGATGAAAAGTACGTAAAGAATAACAATTGGACAGCATTGAAGATCAAATCAATTTGTGGAAGTAATTAAGGAGATGTGCAAGAAATTTGAGTTGTCACTTTAAAATTGGGGATTAATTAATAATTAAATAATTACTAGTTGAATAGTGGTGGATTCTGAAACCTTGGTAATTCTTATCTTATTGAATTCTCCTTTATTTTAATTGCTTCCTTAGTTTAATTGGTTTAATTTTCTTAGAAACTCAATTTGGTCAACTAGGTTAGAATTAATATTAATTTTAGATTTAAATTAGACTTTTCAATTTATAACAATCTCTGTGGGATCGACCTCGTTACCACTATTCTATTTTTAGATTCGTGCGCTTGCGAGTATATTAAAATTTTCACAACAAGTTTTTAGCGTCGTTGCGGGGGATTGTGCTAGAAAGTCAGTTTAATCTAGGTTGATTTAATTCTTCTACTAGTTATAATTTAGGTTGTCTTTTATTTTTTAATTAAAAAAACACAAAAAAAAACTTTTATTTGTCTTTAAATTCATTGTTTGGTTGTTTGATTTCTTTTATTTTTAAATTTCGTTTATTCTCATTTTTGTTGGTTTATTTTATTTTATTTTTCTTTCTTTCCTTGTCTAGTTAGTTTATGAGTGTTTGGGAACGTGATTCAACAAATCGTTTGGTTAAAAGAGAGTCGAAAATTGATAGTAGTCAAGCTAGTTCTTCTCAAATCATGGATGACCCAAATAGATTATTGCCAGTACTACCACCAGTGCAAGCAGAGAAAACCCTTAGAGAATACTTTTCACCACTTGCAGCCAACCAACCATCTTGTATTGTGTTGCCACAAACTACAGCAACACACTTTCAACTTAAGCCCTCAGTCATTCAACTTTTACCATCTTTCCATGGGTTAGAGAGAGAGGATCCATATTTGCACATTAAGGAATTTCTTGACATATGCTCTACATTCCGTTTTCAAAATTTTAATGATGAGTCAATTAGGCTTCGTATGTTCTCTTTCTCATTAAAAGACAAAGTGAAAGCTTGGTTGAATTCGCTTCCTGCTGGTTCTATAACTACGTGGGATGAATTAAGTAATAATTTCCTCACCAAGTTTTTCCCTATGTCTAAAACAAATGCCCTTAAGAGAGAGATAAGTGATTTTTATCAAAGAGAGGGTGAGCAATTTTATGAGTGCTGGGAAAGATTCAATGATTTACTCATTAAGTGTCCCCACCATGGTTTTGAGAAATGGAGACTTATACAATGCTTTTATAACAGTTTAACCATGTCGAATCGTCATATGGTAGAGTCTATGAATGGTGAGAGATTTTTGAACCTACATGAAGGGGCTGCATGAGATTTCTTTAATTCACTTTCTGAGAATTCTCAAGAGTGTGATTTTTCAAACCAAAGGGAAAAATCATCTCAAGTTTCTAGAAAGGGGTTATATGAAGTTAATGATGATTTTGATGTGAAATCCACTCTAGTTACACTTTCTAGAAAAGTAGATGCCTTAGCTCTGAACCAATCAATGAATCATCATCCTAGTGTAGCTAATGAGGTTTGTGCTATTTGTTCTAACTTGTCTCATACAATACAAAATTGTCCATCATTACCAGTCTATCCAGAGGCTTATTCTGAGTAGGTACATGTCTTACAATCATATGAAAAAACCTCCAATAATCCATATTTACTCACATATAATCCTAATTGGAGGAATCACCCTAATTTTTCTTGGAAACAAAATCAACCTTTGTCAAACCAAGGAGGACAACAATTTAACATGCCCAATCAACAATTTGTCCCTCCTAACCAAGTATATCCCCCTGCCCAACAACCTACGTCTCAATTTGTTGCACCCCAACAAAGAAAACCTTCTTTAGAGGATACACTTCAAAGTTTCATTCAGTTAACCCAACAAGCTTTTCAGTCAAACACTCAAGCTATTCTAAAGCTTGAACATCAATTGGGTCAATTAGCAACTACTGTAGCGGAGAGAGAAAAAGGAAAATTCTCCAGTCAATCAATTCCCAATCCTAAAGGAGTGCATGAAGTTGGATCGAGTTCAAGCCATCAGCATGAAGAAGTAAAATCTGTTATGACCTTGAGAAGAGGAAAATTATTTGACAACAAGGTGGAGGTTTCAACAAGGAAGACATCTGAACCTACTTCTTCAGATCCAGTTTCATCACAAGACTCATCACTAAATGATCCAGAAGAGAGTGACCCGCCAGCTTACATTCCCAAGGCTAATTTTCCTCAAAGGTAAAGAAATGGACTTCAACAGGTGAGATTATGGAAATCTTCAAGCAGGTAAGTATAAACATCTCTTTACTCGATGCTATTAAGCAAGTTCCTTCATATACCAAGTTTTTGAAAGATTTATGCACTAAAAAGAGAAACTTGCATGTCACCAAAAAGGCATTTTTAACTGAACAAACTAGCAATTTACTTTAATGTAAAATGCCACCAAAATTTAAGGATCCAGGTTCTCCTACTATCTCATGTGTTATAAGAAACCAATGTTTTGATAAAACATTATTGGATTTGGGTACTAGTGTTAATCTTTTGCCTTATTCTATTTACATGCAACTTGGACTAGGTGAGTTAAAATCAACTTCCATTGTTTTGTAACTTGCTGATAGGTCAATGAAAATACCTCGTGGTATTATAGAGGATGTGCTGACACAAATTGACAAATTTTATTATCATGTTGATTTTATTGTTATTGATACTCAGCATGTACAAGATCTTAAGAAACACACCCCAATTATTCTAGGTCGTCATTTCTTAGCTACAGCTGCTGCTCATATTAGTTGCAGGACTGGAAACATGCAATTGTCTTTTGGTAACATGACCATAGAATTAAACATTTTTAATGTTCCCAAGCAGGCACAAGAAGATGATGAAGTCGTTGAAGTAGATATGATAGAAGCATCAATTGATGACTCACAAAACCACTGTGACAATCCATTAATACCATGCATAACTGACTCTGATTTCTTTGTTGATGTTGATAGTGGTATTGAAGAAGTTAATGATTTACTTGATTCGACTCTTATCATAGATCTAATTAAGTGGAAAGAAAACATTGAGCCACTTCCTACTGAAGAGAAAAGTGAACCATTCAAGTTGGAGCTACTTCCTAAAAAAATACAACATAGGTCACATTCTGACATGAAAAAGGTGGTAAGATCTAAAGTGCTTAAATTATTAGATTTTTATACTACTTCAGATAACTCTCAGGAAAGCTTGGAACATAAGAGATCAAAGCAGTGCGATATTGAGGAGTTTCATTACCATCATCCTTTTATGGATAAAATGCTCCAGTGCTTAATCAATTATGCTTTCTGGTATTTTCTGTATAATTGCTTTGATTTTCACCAAATTCTTATTGATCCTGGTTGATTTATTGTTTACATTAATTTGTTAGTTAGTATGATTTTTTTTATTTCATTATTTATATTTCTTCTAACGTTTTCTTTTTAGTTGTCATTTTTTTAAGCTTTCTCAGCCCATCCAGGTGTGTTCTCTCCAACTTTCTTTTTATTATTTATGTTTTTATTATTATTTTTCTTTCATTTGTTTGCATGCTTATCTTTTGTTTGTGAAACATTGAGGACAATATTCCAAATAAGTTTGGGGGTGGGAATAGTGTGTGTTTTGTTTGTTATTAAAAAAATCAAAAAATTTCAAAAATTCAAAAAAAAAAAATTTTTTTCTTTTTGTTTTTATGTGAAAAGCCAATGATAAAAACTTGATTGATAATGAATATGGTTCTTAGAAAGGGTTGAATATTGTCTTAGTTTATACTTGATTCTTGTGTTAGTTCCTCTTTATTGAGATTCTTTACACATCATGAGCACTAATATCCGTTCTTTCATGATTTTGACTTGAAATTTGAGATTGATGCAGCCTGAGTTGAGAATTTTAGATAGAGTAAATGACTGTTTGTCTTGATTCTTATCTCCACAATACAAAATAGTATACACAGGCGCCAAAGTCAGAAATAGCTACCTATAACCCTTAAGAGTGAAGCTATCCTTGAGTAATTTGGGCTTATGTACCACAAGTATGTAGAGAATAATCTACCATGAGAAGAAGGCTACCTTAAGGGGTAGAGTGAAAGCTCTTGACTATGGTTAAGGAAAAAAAAAAGAAAAAAAAGGAAAAGAAAAAAAAATGAAATCAAGTGCATGTGCTGAAAAAAAAATCAAAAGAAAATGCACATAAAAGCCTGTGAGAGGAAAACATTAGAGATCAAGATGATAAGATTAGTTTGACCTACTCTTTTCTTTGTTTGAGGCGAAGGCTGTTGATATTGAAGATTTTAGGAATGAATTTGATTGAATTGATTTCACACACACACTACAAGAATCGAAAGAGAGATGGGATTTATTATTGAATTAAAGTTAGAACTTTGCCAATATTTGAAATTTTCTTTGAGCTATATAATTTTTGCAATCTTTGAGGCTATTTTTCATGTTTTATTTAAAGTTTTTTGTTTTTTTAATTTAATTTTTTTTAAATGATGTTTGTGGGTATCATCACTAAAGCCCTCGCGAGACTATAACTCGTCCACTAGGGCCGCCTAGGGGTTTAAAGGCTTGCTGCATACGCTAAATGCAATCGCGATCACCTGTGAAAGTGGTTTAGTTAGGATTTACTTTTTGTTTCATTACTTTTGTTTTTGTTTTTAGTTTTAGTTTTAGTTTTGCTCGAGAACTAGCAAAATATAAGTCTGGGTGTATTTGATGAGTATAATTTATATACACATTTTACCCTTAATTATATAATTGCTAGTTATTTTTATTTGTTATTTTTAATTAATTGAATTATGTTATTGCATAGGAAATTAATTGGAGATTATGGATGAAAAGTACGTAAAGAATAACAATTGGACAGCATTGAAGATCAAATCAATTTGTGGAAGTAATTAAGGAGATGTGCAAGAAATTATGTTTGAAGAAACCGAAGCCAATAAATTGAATATCCATGCTCGTGCAAACAAAGAAGAGGTTTAAAGCTAAAGTGGGCAGCACATTAAACAAAGTTTTTAATTAAGTCTTTGAATGGAAAGTCAAAATAGAATAAAGGAAGGGAATCAATAGCTTTTGGCTTTTATTGTTTTCAATTACCTGGCAGGCTTAGAGCTTTAGCTTGTAAGAGTTGGTTTAGTTATTAGAATCATAATAGGATTCAGTGGCCAAGCAATATAAAAGGGAGTTTTTCTTTTGAATTAAAGGCTGGACGGAAACAAAAAGGAGAATTCGGCTTTGAACAGAGAGCAGCGGCAGCAGCAATATTTCGGCTTCCATGGCTGATTTTATTTCTTTTGTTGCTCACAATTTAAGTATGTCTAGCTAATTTTCTTATACTGAGGTTAAGGATGAACCCTATTCAATGACATAATTATCTTTTTATTTATTTAATTCCCTATATATGTACTTTAATGTTTATGGTTTTTATTTCACATGATTAATTGGATGTTATTAAAATCTTTTCATCAATTCTGTCATGCATTATTGATTATTAGGATTAATATTCGATTAATTCTATGCTTGGATCTATAAAGTTTATACATGATTATATTTGATTTTATGTCTTTCATTAAATTGTTTACATAGAGTGCTTAGGAAAACTTTGACTCTTTGTTATTCAATATGTTTACATGGGATGCTTAGATGTCATATTATTAAGCAGAAAAAGAACATACATTAGATTTAATTACTTGGGCTTAATTGTTATATCCATGAGATGACATAGATTGATTTCGAGTTGTCACTTTAAAATTGGGGATTAATTAATAATTAGATAATTACTAGTTGAATAGTGGTGGATTATGAAACCTTGGTAATTCTTATCTTATTGAATTCTCCTTTATTTTAATTGCTTCCTTAGTTTAATTGGTTTAATTTTCTTAGAAACTCAATTTGGTCAACTAGGTTAGAATTAATATTAATTTTAGATTTAAATTAGACTTTTCAATTTATAACAATCCCTATGGGATCGACCTCGTTACCACTATTCTATTTCTAGATTCGTGCGCTTGCGAGTATATTAAAATTTTCACAACACCATGCATTATTGTTTTGTGTGTATCTTTTGTTGTTTGTAGGTGGTTAGTAGTGTAATCATGTGTCTGCTTGGCTTTTATAAAAAGCCTAGAAGCTATTTCAACGGGGGATTGAGATAATATATTTTCCCAAAGCTACTCTTTTCTTTCAATTTTTTTCTTTTTCGCTATTCTTGTTACCTAAAATCCATACAAAGTTCATGCTACCCTTCAGAAAATCCTTACTGAACTTCAATCATTGCAACCGCTGAGCCTTAGCCCAGTGGCTAGAGCCACTCTCTCACAAGTGTGAGGGAAATGGTTTGAGCCCTTACAAAAGTATTGTACGGGTTTAATTTAAATATCCTTCCTCATCTCTTGAGTGAAGGTTGAAGTTCTTCAAATATTAAAGAGAGTTAAAATATGGACAATACTATATAAGATTTAATATAAACTATTCTCAATAATTATGTGATTGTAAATACCAATTATGTATCATGTAAAATGTTGTATCCTGAGTAATAGTTTTATATAATAATAAATAAAAAAACTTCAATCATTGTGTCTCTAACACACTTCCCTAGAGCAGGAGATCAACCATTTGCCACAGCTCACATCTCTTCGCTCCAGCCTTCCCTACTTTAATTGGCCTCTTTTCATCTAGAAGGAATAGCACTTCAATGGCACCGATGGCTTACGAAGTTTAAAAGATCTTAGACTTAGACTGAGGCCTTGAAACGCCTGAAAACAGACTTCCATATTGGGAATATCGGGAAGCTTTCGAAAATTTTTCACATCAGGTTAATGGCTTATCTGGGACTTTTCTAGTTGGTTGTTTCATTGTAGGTCTTCAGGATCAAATACTACTGGATGTTAAGATTAATTAGCCTCGTATCTTGACTAACACCATGGGTGTAGCAAGGATGATTGAGGAGCGGAATTTACTCCACCAATACACCAATCAATTTTTTTAACCATCACCTACTTTTGTGATGCAGCAACCAATCCCAAATAGATATGTTGGGATCTTAGGCCCACTCCTAAGGCCGACCAAACAGCCCAAGCCATTGTTTCTCCTCTTGTCTAGGAGTTGACTAACCATGAAGCACGAGCTCGTTATGTAAAAGGGTTGTGCTATTATTGTGACGAAAAATTCATTCCTGGCCACCATTGCCAAATGCAGTAGCTGTTCATGATTGAAAATCACCTTTCACACACCTGATACTGGTTAAAGACGATGCTTAAGAAGAGCACTTTGACTTTATTGGATCAGGTGTTCTTAAGGGGTAGAGAATGATATGTCTCCAAAAATAAGCATTAAGCCACACAATAAACAGGCTTCCCATGTACTTAGACCATACCTGAAAAGAAAAGTCTTGGATTTAGTCTTTAGTTTGTTCTAAAACTAAGTAAGTGCCTGACATATGATCCATCAACTACAGGCGCAATATTGACTATATTTCTGATTATTTTTGTATTCTATCCATTATTGTTTTGTGTGTATCTTTTGATATGTGTAGGTGGTTAGTAGTGTAATCATCTGTTTCCTTGGGTCTTATAAAAAGCCTAAAAGCTATTTGAATAAAGGATTGAGATACTAAATTTTTCAAAAGTTGTTTTTTCTTTAAATTTTTTATTTTTCCCTGCTGTTGTTACTTCAAATCCTTACAAATTCTATATCAAAGAGCTCGGTTTTTCCACCGGTGCTCTTTCCTAGAGGATTTTCCAAAAGCTGCTCTTTTTTTTTTTTAATTCTTTATTTTTCCCTACACCTTTTACTTCAAATCTTTATAAATTCCATATCAAAGAGCTCGATGTTTCCATCGATGCTCTTTTCCGGAGGCCAGACTAGGTTTTAATCCCTCTTTTATATAGTATAGTGTTCTTTAGGGATGTGAGTTGTCATCGCAAGAGATTTGATGGCATGTGGGTTTGGGAACTATAGTTAGTATATATCACAGCAATAGGGTGCCACATCCATGTCGTAAATTGGCTGTGAATAGTGGGTACGCATTCGATACTGGTTTATTATCTAGTTCTAGTCACTATTGGCAGAGGATTTGACAGTTGAAGTTTCCTGTAAAGCTAAAAATATTTCTTTGGATATCTAATATTCTTCCTACAATGGCCAATCTAATGATGAAAAAAATAGTGGCGAATGCCAAATATTATTTGCATGGTATGTTGGGTGACACTAAAGTGCATTCTTTAGTCACCGTAAGTCTGTGAGAAAGATCTGGCAATTAACTCCTTTTTATATATATGATATTGTAGTGCATGCTCCTGGTGTTGACTTATGGGATGTGTTTGATTATTTGTCAAATGTATTGTAGGTCTTAACAGGTTCTAGCGCAAGCTAAAAGGGTATTAACTCTTTGAAAGTTCAAGGCAAGTTCTTAATTTACAAATTCATAGAAATAATGCTACTACTTATGTCATTTAGAGATCCTTCCAAAGAGTGGTTAGAACTTAATGTTGATGTTGTTGCTGATGTGCATAAGGGAATTGTTGGCTGTGCGGCAGTAGTGCGAAATTTTGAGGCTAATGTGATGGTGTCAGTATTCATCACGGGGTTTATATGGATGGTGTTGATTATGGGGAGACTGCAACATTATGCTTTGGTAATCATCTTGCTGATGAGATTGGTTTGTCTCTATGAGTATTCAAGTTGGATCCTTTGAGAGTGGTTAAATTGGTTTTGGGTCAAGATTATGCTCATAATGAGTTGTTTTGGTTTATTGCTGACACTCAACGCTTGTGTATGCCAAAGCAAGAGTTTTTGATTCGTCGTGTTTCAAGAGTTTAATCAAGTAGCAGACGTGTTCATTAGATCTGCTTTGGGTTATTCGGAGTATGTCGTCTAGATGGAAGATTTTTCATGCTACTTAATTTGTAATCTCGAAAATTTCTGATTTTCTGAAATATATAGTAGTTTCTTTTAAAAAAATTAATAATAAATATTTTCACTAAATTTTCATTATGATCCAATTCGAACTAATTGAGTCTTTCTCACTAGAGCCAGCTTCAATTTGATTCAAATAAATAAATTTATATTTGAGGGAAGTTTATGCTAAGTTTGAATTTAGATATGTAAAATGTTTAGTGTGAGTAGTTTAGTTGAAATACAGTAGGTGGCGAGCTAAAGTAATGCACATAGTGAGTTGAGGTGGTTATATAAGGAATAATAAAAGAGCTCAATGGAGCCTCGTAGGATTTAATTTAGGGATGTGATATGGGTGGATAATGTGTGCTTAGGAATAGCTTAGGTATACTCAAGATATAGCTCAAGTGGTTTCATAGAATATTTAGTGTAACTATCCTAGTTCAGGTAAGCTTATACGTCAAACACAATCTTGACCTCAAATTGAAACTATATTAAAACAAACATAAATATAAAGAACACACAATATTTACGTGGTTTGGCCTTTGACCTAATCAATGGGAGCAAATCATCATCAATCCACTATGTAAATAAGAGGTTATGTAAGATTTTATATTATGCAAGATAAATGATAAAGCTAGATAGCCATATAAAGATGGTTGGTGTTGATAAAGATGAAGATGGTAAATAAATATATGGAGAGTGATAATATGATGGGGAAGATAATGAAGGTAGAGAATAAATAATGGCATGGCCTTCTAAAAATAGAGAAGTGGGTGTTGATCTAAAAGTGGAAAGGGAAAAAGTGTGTATTTATATGTTAGAGAGGTAGAGCACTTCCTAATATATAGGTGATTAAAATATAGTGATAAAGAGAATGTATAAAAGTTAGGGTTAGATGTCAATTTTAAGTTAAAAAAGAGAATATTTTTAAGCTCATGCGTCATATTTAAGGAAAACAATACATGAATATTTCTTTTATACTAGGTTTATTCTTTCTCATAAATATCTTGAAGTGTCCAATCTTGACCATTAATTTCCAAGGCCATTAGATGCAGTAAATTCTTCCAGATAGTATCTTTACATTACTATAAGCATTATGCCATTTTGCCCATGTAATTGTCCACATCTTCTTGATATATTGGTCCAAAAATATCCTTTCAATTTTACCCCAAACAATAATAATTGTTGGTAATATTAAAAATAGTTTTTCAAATAATTATACTAGTATTATAGAAATTGTGATTATATTTATTAAAAAAAATTTGTTAATAATAATAATAATAATAAAGAAGAAGAAGAAAAGAGTATGAAGAAAAATAAATAAAGAATGAACAAAAATTAATACAAAAGAGGAAATTAATTGAAGTGGTGCGCTGCCCCTTAGCAAATGGGGATGTCATTTGTAACTTGTGTATATAGTGAGGGTGAGTGTGTGTTTTGGGGTCCAGATTTTAGTAAAGAGTGAGATCCTCTAAGCGCGCATAGCTTCTTACTAGGTTGTAATTTTTTCTTATTGAGGGAATAGAAAAGTTAGAGGTCGGTGCCTCCGTAAAAATAATCTTGTGTGTGTTTGTTTCTCCTTCCTTGAAGTGAAAAGTCCTAAGGTGTGCATTAGGACATAGCCTCTGTTGTTATTGTTGAGTGGCTGGTCGAGCGAGGCTTGACGCCATTGACACGACTTAAAAATGTTTGATTTTCTCCCAAGTGTAAGAGTGTCCAGTTATAATATATCTCAGTGAGTTCGGAGTCGATCCACAGAGAAAAGATTTAATTTGTTTATTTAAGTTTATCAAAAAAATTAAAAATTAAAATTAAAAATATGCAATTTAATTTAAGAATTATGAAATTGAATTAGTTAGGGTTATAGATCCACTCCTAGTAATAAATATAATTTAACAAATTCTTTTCATTTTCCCAAAAGATTAATTGTATAAATTATAACTATTTTCCCATTAATTTATTATGGATTAAGAACTTAATGTGCCAAAACTTAACTTGTCTACAATAAGTCAAAATACCATTTTTCCATACTTTATACTAAGATATTAAGAATTCATTGTGCCGAAATCCGATGTTTGTCTACAATAAATCAAAATTTCAAAATATAAAATATGGATAAAATTAAATAGAAAAAAATTTAATTTATAAAATTAAAAATAGAATTTGATTAAATCATATTTTTTCTAAGAGTTTCTCCTTCTCCTAACTACCAATATTTAGCTAAACGTATTTAAAATAAAAGGAATTTTCTTTAAAAACAAAAAAAGACATAATTAAAAAAATGCTTGAAAATTGAAAATAAAACTAATTTTATTTATTGAAAATATATTACAAAGAGAGATAAGAAGAAGAATTTGGGGGGAAAGAAGAGAAGAGAAGAGAATATGTGAAGAGGTGTGTTCACCCCCCTCTCTATTTATACTAATACATGGTAAATCCACACCACACAAATAAAAAAATATAATTACATCTTAACCTTACATTTGTCCCACTAATAAAACATAAATCTAACTTAATCCACTCAAGCATATCCAACACATTCCACTAACAATTACCATACCTAAGATGATAAAAACTTATAATTTTACAATTACCACATTTACCGTGGTAAAAACATAAAAATTTACAACAAAAGTCTCAGCTCCTCCTCAACAATGACATAATTTCTCGAACTTCCGGAATCAAAATTTGACATCCATATATTTGTTTGGAGCCTCAAATTGTATGAAATTATTATTTTTACCTAATAAACACACAAAAATACACAAAATCAAATATTTAGAAAAATAATTAGAAATTCACAATATATTACACAATTACAAATATAAATTACATTAATAGCACAAAATAATATTTTTATCCCTTAATAAACATACAATTTTTAACACTAATCAGCCATCATAGGTTTGCCGCATCATAAAGAAAAGCCGTGTAACATTAAGCTTTCTGCCTTCCTTTAGCAGTTTGCCATAAAATGAGAGTTATTGCATTTTATTTTTTTAATTGTTTTGGAAAAAAATGGAATTTCAAAATTTATGTGATGTATTTAGTCACTTTTAGAAATTCTTAGACGTATTTACCCCAAAAAAAAATAAATTTAATTTTAAAATATACTTTTGCAATAAAAGTTGTTAATGTGTACCATGTGGATAAGTCGAAAATTGGGATGTCATAAACATCTAACTTGCTAGGCAAGAACAGTTCAACTAAACTTGGGCCCTTAGACAAATTATTTTAATTAGACTTTCTTAAAAATTTGAGGAAAAATACATGTACTAATTTCATCATTAATTTTTTTTTATTTTAAGTCATTTTTCCTAGCATTTTGAGATGCATAATTTTTATATTTGAAATTTGCCAATATGTTTTACTCAGTGGATAATGTAGTTAATCCTTTAATATTTCCATTGAAATAAAGGCAAAAAGCATATCATTATGCTAAAAATTAAAAGATAACAATTTATGAACACCAAATTTTTTAAAAAGAAAATAAGAATAATAAATTAAACAACTGAGAGAGAAGAATAGCAAAATAAAACCTGAAAATTAATTCGAGATGAATTCATAAATTAACCTTACGTTGATGATTTAAGTCTTTAAGCAACAACGAACAATTAACTTTTATGGATCATGGAAGATAGAGAAAATAGTGTTTTTTTTAAAGTAGAAAGTAGAGAAAACCGTTAATTTTTTTTTCCCATTAAGAACCAAAAAGGCGTCGAACGTGCATGTTGTTTTTGCTTTTGGAGCTAAAAATTGTTAATGGATAAGTTAGTGGTGTATAAGGAATTTATAAGGTTTTAATTATAACGTATTAATTTACGTTAAATGGAGATTTTGTAACATCAGAAATATTAATTTTAACTTTAATTTGAGATTTTGTTGGGAGGATTAGGATTCTGAGCTTTTTTTTTCTTTTTTTTTTCCTAAGCATTGAATCAATGGTCAAGATTTATTTTGAGTTTTTATTTTTTCATTTCTCTTACCTAACAATTATTGATTCAATGCTCAGCAAAAACTCAGCTCAGCATTGAATCTTTATCCTTGTTGGGAGTGAAACAATTAAGAGTAATGATAGAAACCCCAAATTTCATCCCAATTGATGTGTCAATAATTAAGTGGTTGATAATTTTTTATAAGATTTAAGTGAATTAATTGTACTATCTTACCAACCAATTAATGAATATCACATCATTTAGGATAAATTTCTGAGATAGAAAATTTTGGATGTGTAGCAATGCTCAACAATAAACTATAATTTTAAATAGATATTTCTAAGAATTTGATAGTTTATTTAGGAAAAAAAATTGTAATACAATAATACATTAAGTAAATAAATATAAAATAATAATTGAGTTCACTATAATTCGGGAATTCATTTGTATTTTTTTCCAGGCCATCATCTGTACCCGGGCCTAGGTAACCACCTAATTTCTATTGCTGCGTATCCTTTTCCTTCAGTCTAATTAAACTCTCTTTTAAAACATGAACCGTGAACCATAAACCTGTGATTCTAATGTCCCTCATTTCTTGATATGTAGAATCATATAAGACCACCCGTTTGTCACTTGATTCTAGAAAAAATTCACCTTTTCTCCAAAATCCAATTGGCTGATATGTTTCTATAAAAGGTCCAAAAGTCGAATGTTTGGTCCAATTCCCCCCCGTCATTGTCCATAACTCAAAAGTATGTGCGAAACTATCCGAGTATAGTAAAGAGAGACAGTCATCATACGTTCCTAGCATCCAAGGTGTCTTCACTGACTGATAATAAGTTGTTGATTGAGGAACACTTGGTCCTTCCATTTCTTCAAACACCTCGTCGCTCATGCTAAACGAAAGAATTGCCTTGGAATAATCAGGTCGGCAAACAACCCAATAACAAAATCCATTTAAATATACATTGAATATCCTGTCAACCATATAATCATATCTCATTTCAAAGCCTTCCAAATCTCTCCAAGAGTTAGTGCTAAATTTGTACACTGCAACATGTGAGAAATCATGAAACGAATCTCTGTGATCATTCCATAAGGTAAGTATCAAAACCAACTTAAAGTCTTTAGTCACGGGATCTAATCCCAATGCAACGTTAGCATAGTGAGTCTTTGTATATAATGGAAGGCGAGGTCTGCACTCTGGGATAACTCTGTATTCATTCAGTGAAACGTTCCATAAATTTATGAGAGTATGACTTTTCAATAAACAAAATATACCGTCATAAGGGCCAATGTGAATCCCCTTCATTATAGGTTGAAGATCTTGAAAATGCAAGTCTGTTAGTGTCTTATCTGGGAATACAGAGAAATAAGTAATCAGGTCGTCAAACGGATCCCTATCATCTGGATTCTTATACGTACAGTAAACCATGAGACGCATATTGTTATCTCTTTTGAGATGCTTGTAAATGAAATTAGGATCTTTAACTAAATCATACCAAGATTTGCAAACACACTGAAATCGCATTAGTGATTTTACAGGCAATCTTGACAGTGTCTCAATCATCATATCGTCCGATAAGTCTCCTAGACTTGTCGCCCTTATTGCACCCTCCATTTTTTTTAAAATCAAATCAATATCTTTTCCTGCGACAATTAATAATAAATTAAAATTTGTAAAATAGCAATTTCACTTGTCTATCATTATCACTTCTAATTATGACATTTGACAGTCATGAAAAATTTGTAAAACAGCAATTTCAAAACCAAATCAATACCTTTTCCTGCGACAATTAATAATAAAATTAAAATTTTGTAAAACAAAATTTCAATTGTCTATCATTATGACTTTTAGTTCTGACTTTTGAGTTTTGACAATCATAAAAAAATTTTAACTTATCAATTCCACTGGTTGGAGATGGAAATTCGATCTTTATTACAAGAATAGCAGACATAGATACATGATGAATAGTTTGTCAATTCCGTGGTACAAAAAATTTCAGCTTCGGATTCGAGAATTTAATAAGGCCTATGAGCCCGACTCGAAATCAATTTTAAAAATTAAAAGATTTATTAATCTAAGATTTTTCATTATTTCAACAGTAAAAATATCAATCATATATTCAAGTTAATTTAATTTTATAAAATTATTAAAATGTAAATTCTTAATTTTGCTGGTCTTTTTCATTTTGGTTCATGGAAGTAGTTGGAGCACATGAATATAATTTGAATGGTATGCAAGAATAGAAATATTTTTTTAACATGTTTCCGTCATTTTTAATTAATTTCTTTTGGTTATTATTTCCAAGCTAAGATTCCAATTGTATTTGTGGTTGAAGAATCAATCAATAGACTTAAGTCTTTACACAAACTGTTTTACACAAATTGTTATTAATAAACTTAAAAAAAGGGGCCAAACCAGGATACCGCTTTAGCACTTCAATTTGGAATAAAATTTTGTATACACACACACACACATACATCTACATACACACACACTTAATCCCAACAATCAAATTATTAAATGGACATTTTTTAATGATCCTGCATATATTGAACTCCCTCGTTTCTTTTTCAATTTTGTACATTGGATCATGATCTTACTTTATAAATTTTATTAAGTTATTAAAAAAAAAAGGTTCTAAACCTCATCAGCAAATTTTAGTAGTCTTTGTCATACATATATAAATTTAAAGGTTCTGTTACAAGTTGTACTCCAAGGAATAGCTAGCGAGCTTGTGGGATCAAAAATAACATGAATGTATTAATTAAATAGATGCATCCATTCGGCTAGTCTAATTAATTTTAATTGGTTTATTAGTTTTTTTTTACTAATTTCTTTACATGTCCTTCTCTAGTGTGGGCACCCTCATTTTTTTTTTATGGACATACTTTTAAACTATGAGGTTTAATAGAGTTAAGATTTTAACTTTTTTAAACTATGCGGCTTTATAGTTCATTTAGAAATAAACCCATTAAACCATATTGTTTAAGAGCATGTCCGCGTTAAAAGAAATGCGAGCATTTGCACCTCCACCTCAGAATATATATATATATATTATAATGGGGATTGGGTCATTGTTTTAATCCCCGTCTCATTTGGGAAAATTTCAAGACTATCCTTGAATTGTTTCCAAATATGAATTATCGAGTATGGGGGTGGGTTCAGGAATTGCTTCCAATTCGAGTTCAGGTTTAGGGATCATGATCACTACCCATAATCTGTCTCATTGCCATCCCTACAAGATGTGGCCAATCAAATAAGAATTGATTACATAAGAATTAAAGAACAATATTATTTTAAGGCTTTAGTTATCTTACATAATAATATAACATACAAAACTCTTCCACAACCGTTGGATGAAAATCCAACGGCTGTGAAAATAACAAGATTTTGATATCTTATATTTTCACAGCCGTTGGATTTTCATCAACCGATTGTACAAGAGTTATATATCTTACATTATTATGTAAGGTAATAAGATTCTTCTTTTAATAGTAGAATATCCCGGTGCAGGAATTTAATTTGTCAGGGCTAGAGAACAAACAGTGAAAGGATTTTTTAAGAATAAGTTAGACTGATAGGTTTCTACATACTATCTGTCATTATCAAAAAAGATTTCATGAACAAGCAAAGTTCTTCCTCCAGAGATTTACTTTAATTTCGAAGGTCATTCGATTTTAACTTCATTAATTAATTGAGGTGTAGTTATTGTATAATTGGATAGGTATTCATTAGCAATGTTTTATACAAAGTGAAAAATTATGGATCAAAGTCAAAAGCAATAACAAATATATATTTCGTACCTGAGATAACCGACAGACGCAAGCTTCGTGACAAATATAATTGGAAAAAATAAATCCACAATCGAACTTCCACATAACAGGAAAAGCTTCCTCCGCAGATGATCTAACAGGGATTTTGATCTTCAAACCCCAAATATTTATGGCATAGGAACGGGAAATTGCCAAAAAAAGGGTAATCCTGGATAGCAATAACTTCGCATCTAAGTGGACCGGAAGAAATGACTGTTAGAAAATATTAACCAGTGAAAAAAACGTAAGGTTACCGATGAAAAAAGATCTTTATTGGACGAAAACATTTTAATTTTTCAAAGGTGAAAAACCCATTTTATCCCTCTTAAATACATCTTTTACCACTTACATTCTTATTAGATTTGTAATGACATGTTTAATTCCTACTGTTAAGAATTTAAAAGAATGGCAAAATTTTTTTTTCGCACATTTACTTTGCAATCCTCTTGATAGAATGACGTGAAACAAGTTATCGAATTTCTTCAAATTAAATCCATTCTAATTTGATTCCTAAAAACAAAAAAAACAAAAGACAAATTCTATATCAATTCCCATTTGACGATTTCATTCTTCAGAATCATTGAGGCTTTGAACAAGTAAAGCTTTCAACTTTATTTTGTATTTAAACAAACATTTAAAATTTATGTAGTTTAACTTGCAGATTTAATTCCTTCTCCAACGTTTGTCCAAAAAATATAAAACCCATAAAATTCTATAATCGAAAATATCAGTAAATCAACAAAAATGTTGTGCCATATCCATTGCTCTTACGGATTTGGGTTCGATCAAAATGTTGCGGTGAACACCAAATAAAAATCAGAAAACGGGAGAATGTATAGATTTTTCTTCTGAAATAAACTAAGAGTGGGACCATTGGCACCCCTTCAAATACCTCTTAAAACCCCTATAATTATTTTACAATTTTAACTTTTACTAAAATTACATAATATGACAATTTCTAATTAAACCTTTGCTCAAAAGTCAATAATTTTTTCCTTAAAAATTCTTATGCAGTAGATTTTTATTTTAAAACGGAAGCAAGAAAAGTTTGGAAGAGCTCAATAATATGAATGCCGGAAGAGAAATGTGGAAGTTGATTTTAATAGAAAAATGACAAACAATGATTTTGAGTCGGGAAACATGTTTAGTGATCTTGAAAATGCAATATGGAAATCTAAATCCGAGGAAGAATATGATCCAAGATCATCAAGGGTAAAAGCAAATTATTATTACACGAGCAACAATGATGACGTGGATGAATTTTATGCCACAGGGGAGAATAACAAGAATGGGATGAATCAATTTGAGGGTGAAGATGATGATTTTGAAGCTCACAATAAAGTGAATAATAGACTGAACAAGACACAAAACTAGACAAATGAGATCAGGACATTGATTTATAGCAACCTTTAGTGAAGGTGGTACTTGAGATTAAAATCTAATATTTTAGAAATTAAAAGGATTGTTTTTTCCTCTTATTTTCAGGTGAAAATTTTATTACTGGCGGCTGTTAGTTGCACCTTCTACATCTATTTAGTTGCAAATTAAATTTAAAAAAATTTAAACCCCTGCAAGTAAGTCTTTCACTCATTTTTCTCTCTCTAGTCCTCATCCCAATGATGCTAATTTAGTTGCACCATCTATAGCCATTTCAAAACCAAGAAATGAAACTCAACTCCCTATTGCTTCCCTTAAGCCAAGTTTAGTCTCAAACTTTCCTCCTACACCAGTTAATCCATCATATCCTCCTCTGTACCTTCTACATCGACACACCTTATGGTTACTAGAGTAAAATCTGGAATATTCAAACCCAAAACTTATCTGGCAGCAACTCAAGACATAGAACCAATAAGTGTTGAATTAGCTCTGTCCAATCAGAAATGGTATATGGCTATGAAAGAGGAGATAAATGTTTTGCATAGAAATCAGACATGGACTATAGTTCATTTTGACTCAGGAACAAAGGTTGTAGGTAATAAATAGGTTTTTAGAGTCAAATACAATCCATATGGGAGCATTTCTAGGTATAAGGCACGCCTAGTTGCTAAAGGGTTACATCAGACACAAGGAGTGGATTTCTTTGAAACTTTTAGCCCTGTTGTAAAGCCCTGTATAGTAAGAATTATTCTTAGTTTAGCAGTGATGCAACACTAGACTATTAGGCAGTTGGTCATCAACAAAGCTTTCTTAAATGGAGTGTTTATTGAAGATGTATATAAGCCCCAACTAGAGAGTTTTATTGACTCTAGATTTCCCTCTCATGTGTGCAAGTTAAACAAGGCTTCATATGGTCTTAAACAAGCTACAAGAATTTGGTATGATCAATTGAAATGTTCATTAATGCAATAGGGCTTTCAAACCTCAAAGTTTGATACTTCTCTCTTTATTAAACATGTTAGTGATGACATTTTGGTTATTTTATCTATGTAGATGACATACTTATCACTAGATCAAATAAACAGCATGTAGAAGGGGTGATCAGCAAGCTTGACTTTACTTATGCCTGCAAAGACTTAGAAGAATTCAATTATTTCCTTGCCATAGAAGTAAATCCTAGCCTAGAAGGCTTGCATCTCTCTGAAACTAAATATGTTGGTGATATTCTTCAAAAGGTGCATATGTTTGATAACAAGGGATATAACACACCCATGAATGCAACTGAAAAGTTAAAGAAAGAAAATAGTGTATTGTTTGAGAACTCTTCCCTTTATAGAAGCATTATTAGCTCTCTTCAGTATGTGACTTTAAAAAGACCTAATATTGCCTTTTCAATCAACAAGTTAAGTCAATTTATTGCTACACCTACTATTCTCCATTGGCAAGCTTGTAAGAGGGTACTAAGATACCTACAGAGTAGAGCAAACTATGGACTCCAGTTTTTTAATTCAAGTTATTTCATCTTAAATGCTTATTCTGATGCTAATTGGGGTTCAGATCCTAATGACAGAAGATCCACTAGTGGCTACTGTGTATTTCTTGGCAACAATCTAGTTTCATGGTCTTCAAAGAAGTAGTAGATTGTCTCTAGATCAATAGCAGAGTCTGAGTACAGAGCACTTGCACTTGCTACTTTGAGATGCTTTGGATCACTTATCTATTACAAGAACTTAAAGTCCCTTTACACTAGCTTCATGTCATGTATTGTGATAATAAGAGTGCTAACGCATTGGCTAGTAATCCAAAGTATCATTCACACACCAAGCACATAAAGCTTGATCTTCACTTTGTTCGAGATCATATAGCTAAGCATGAGCTCTCTATTACTCATGTTCCCAGCTTTGATCAATTGGTAGATATTCTTACCAAACCTTTAGCTTATGATCAATTTGCTTATTTGTGCAATAAGCTTAATGTTTTTTTGAGACCTTAAGCTTGAGGGGGATGTTAAGTATATTAGAATTAGTTAGTTAATGTGTATGTTGACATGGCTATTGAGTCAACTGTGTTTTTTATAATTTGTTATAGAGGTTGTTAGTAGTGAGCTATGTTTGTAAAGTGTGTAGAATCTTCCAATCACATATAAAAAGCTTGTAATTTCTAAATTCAATCGAGATAAATGAAAATAGAATATTTAACTTACAAAAGTTTTCTTTTCTTCTCATTTTCTCAGTAGCCAAACAACATCACAGTCTCATATAAAACTTAATTGACCCATTTGTTATAACATGAAATCCTATAGCTCTGAAAATATGAATATGCAAAACTAGAAAACAAACATGCCTTAACCTACAAAA